>NC_140946.1:116285600-116885600 GCF_014529385.1 Adiantum capillus-veneris
TTCAGCTTCTAACTACTTATATGTACTTGTCAACTTTTACAGAGGTTGATTATCTTGGACGTCAATGGATTGCTGCTGATGCGGGTGCCTCTCGGTGACAGAGGACCCTTTGATGATTTGCAAACGTTTCCGATGGGAACTTGTCGAGTCGTGGTTCGTCCAGGAACCAAGGAGTTTATTGAGTTTCTTCTTCCGCGCTTCAGAGTTGGCATATGGTCTTCAATGCAAAGGCAAAACTTATCGCCACTAGTTGCAATAGTTTGCAGTGTATGCCAAGCTCACACGTCAGATTTTGCCTTTTTGTATGATCAAAGAAAATGCGTTACTGTTGAGGGCCACTACCACCCTAAAAAACCAGGATTACCTCTTTTGTACAAACCGTTTAGCCAAATCGGTGTACCCTTTGATGCAACTAATACACTACTAATTGACGATACTCCCGAAAAGGGAGAACTAAATCCGCCGGGAACAACCATCTCACCACCTTCTTTCGAGGGGCATTCCTTCGATTTTTACCTTGAAGATATTCTGATTCCATACTTACAGAAATTGTATCTCAGTCCATTGTTCACGGACGAGTTTGTACTTTCTAATGAATTAAGATGATTCTTCTATCTGTCTTTTTCTAATATATAGACAGAGAGAGAGAGAGAGAGAGAGAGAGATTTGACGTGGTAAACAAATGTATTTCAAGCACACTTTTTCACAGGGCACAATTGAAAAATGAGATCAATAAACTTCATGTCTTGAAAGTCATTTGTATACACTTGGGTTTACAAGAATATCTGTTACATTGACACTACTTCAACCCGACCATCCAACTCTTTGCACAAAATATCTTTTTCTCTTCGCCGCATCACCTTACGGCCAGCTAAGAAAAAGGAAAAATCTGATAGTTCCTTGTCCATTGACTCTTCAATGATGTCATTTTGCAAATGCTGAAGACTGCATAGCTCCCTTATTGTAACCACCAATAGTAGGCCATTCTCTTTATCAATCACTTCCACATCCACAGTAGGATTATCTTCCAAACCTGCAGAAACTTGGTCCATAGGAATGTACTTACCGTTTAGCATTTGTGATCGCATATACCAAAATGAGAGTAATAGTGATTGGCTTGCAATCATGTACTTGACAACTAGAGTATCAAGCGCGACCTCGCACCGTAAACCAATCTCTTCCTTTGCATACCATCCTTTGTCAAGAAGTTTGTCACAGGATGACTGCTGAAATGACTTGCACATGAACATAGTTTTTGTAACTCTGATGTTGTAGCTATGAAACAGCTCTATGAAGAGTGCAACAGGACAAAAGTTTGCAATTCGAACCAGTTTGGTAGGAACAGAGCTACGCAGAGACCTTTGTATATCCTTGTAGAGCTTACTTCGCATTGCCTCCACCATTGTTTCCTCGGGAACTGGCCAGTCCACAGTGTTCCAATCGGTCGGTAGAGGTAGTTTCACCAACATGCCATTCTTATTGCCTGAGCTGAGTTGGTAAAAGTGGTCATAAAAAAAGATTCCCTCATCAGCCAATCTTTTGCTGCTCCTCTCTGAATACTGTAGAGAACCAATATGGGCATGTACAACATGGAAGAGGCCTATTATGCACTCCACAGGCTCCCATTGCTCATAAGAAGAGGGATAAACATCTGCAATATATAAAAGAAGAGTTAAACTAAGAGTATCAATAAGTACAAATGACAAATCTAATGTAATTGAGTTGTGAAGAGTAGAGACATTACTCATAACAAGAGGGAGAAACATTGCAAAATATATAAGAAAAGTTATAATGAGAGTATCAGTAAGTTCACATGTCAAGAGTACTTACAATTGCAACGTGGTTGATGTATATTTGATACATTTCCACCGTTTGCTATCACCTCTGGATGGGTAAACACATGCTGAACAAGAACTTCCTTTACAGATCTTTTGCCGATCTCAACTTTGAAATCCAACACCCTGGCTTTCCATGCTGAGCGGTAAACGTTGATACCACTAAACCTCTTGGGTCTTCTTGGTTGCATGAGGACCCATGAACCTTTGTTTATCCTTTGTCCAACCCATTGGTTGTCTGCACTTATTGAAGCTGGTATTGTAATTGAGGATATGCTACTACTTGGCCTTCTAGGCAAAGTGCCGTTGTTGTTTGTTGGTGTGAGAGACAGTAAACACCTTGAGGCTCTTGGGCGAGAAGACGTGGATGCCATAACTCTCAGAGAAAAGCTTTAGTGGAGGGAGATTCACTTTGAAAGCATTCTAATGGAGGGAAAGTGTTTCAAAATTCCAATATCTTGTGCGGGCTTAATGGTCACCCTCCAGTACGTTAATGACCATGAGAGAATATCAGAAGTGGGACCACACGCAAGCACCTAAAAGCTCGGTAAAATTAAGGAAATTACTATGCTACAATCCTAGTTTCGTGAAAGTTTTATGCTATTTTCCTATTTTTTGAGTTTTTCCAGGTACTTTTCTACGTAACGTATATTCATGCTCATTGGACGCGCTCTATTTTTCTCTCTCTTCATATGGCCCTCCAAATGACCTCCAAAATTTCCTAATGAGAAAGTGCTACTATGTAAATAAATACATCAAAAACACATGCACACACTACCAATGCTAAGTGAGCTAAAAAAGCTCACTTAGCATCAAATACATCAAAAACACATGCACACACTACCAATGTTAAGTGAGCTAAAAAAGCTCACACTACCAATGCTAAGTGAGCTAAAAAAGCTCACCTTTTATAAGGTTTAGGAGCAAGTAGCATCTTCTTCATGTTAGTAAAGCCGGCCCATCCACAGTAGGTTACTAGAGTAGTAGTGCGCCGCCAGGTACAGAGGCAAACGTAGGGAGAGAGAAAAAAGAGGTGTTATGGAGCAAGTGGCAGCCAACGGTCAGCACAAAACAGCAGGCCCCTGTACTAGATGTGGATTTTAACCACGCCGCAAGTACACGGGATGGAGAGAGCACGAGAGGAGGGAGCCACATGGTTTTGCAAAAATGATTGGGAATGTAGAGCCATGAAAACCGCATACCCTCATGACCTCAATTAACTACAAGGTTAGGTATCGGTACGGTCCCACCTTAGTCAATACAATCCCCTATCCCTGCAGGGCAAAATGTCCCCTTTCTTTTACAAGGTAAAGATACATAAGGTCCTCAAAAAATTCTTTACCCGAGCCAGTAGTACACTCTCGGCATCCCTGGCTAGTAGTCCCAGCAAAATAAAATTACAATCAAGCTAGAGCTAGCCATAAGTGTGTGTGTGTGTGTGTGTGTGTGTGTGTGTGTGTGTGTGTGTGTGTGTGTGTGTGTGTGTGTGTGTGTGTGTGTGTGTGTGTGTGTGTGTGTGTGTGTTGTGTTGTGTGTGTGAGTGTGTGTGTGTGTGCACCCACCCATACACAGGCACATACCTAATAAGGTCGTAGACCCATCAGGTATGGCCTACTTCCTTATTAGATTGCAAAGAAAAATAGGATCTACCCTGGTTGTTGGCTTGTTATTTGAGCAAATTGATTTTGTTATACTAGTAACTAGTTCACTTTGCAAAAAACCATTACAAAATTTACATATCAACTTGTTGATTTCTTCATAGGCGAAAAAGTTGTCCGTAGATAAGTATATAATTAGTGACAAAATACCCAAGCAAGTGTTACGCGTATTTATTATAGGTGTGTTACTTTTCCTTTTGACAAATTCAGCAAGATTAAGTGACAAATTATCCCCCTTCCAAAAGAAGCGTGTAGTGTATTGTCCAATGTAGGGAGAGTGAAGTTGAATTTCCATGTTCAAAAACCAGGTTTTTTTAAATATAGTTCTACCATCTACCTCCACTTCTTCTAGATAGGTTGGCTCTATCAAGAGGCAAGATGGGTAATCTCACTCGGGTAGTCTTTGAAGTTCTAATTGTTTATACTCAATAAATCATCCATGAATCTAAACATGTGTTATTGAAGACTGAAAGTTTTTTAGCCTCCTCATAATGTTTCATTTTTTAACACAACCATTTGTATTCACAAAATACTAAGTATAGATTGCACATTATAGGTGAGCAAGAGAACCCCATAGGTATTCCTTTATTTTGTCTATAGTAGTTTGGTCCTAATTGGATAAAGCAGTTTTTCAATATACATCTAATTACCATAATTAGAGCACTTTTGTCAAAGCACTGCGGTGGCTTTTTTATAGAACTTTCAACCCAACAAGGTGTTCTAACTAGTGACATCTTTTCAAACCCTTGTGTTCTTTTGTTGGAAAAGTCCATGTTGATAATATCTTCAAGCACTCCAAGAAGGCCATCATTCCTTGAGAGAGGAATATTTTCATAACATTGTGTAATATCAACGGTGAAGGTACAATAGATATCCGTAGGTAGGTTGATAAACACCTATGTGAATTCCTAGCAAGCCAAAAGTACAACAATCTATATCACTAAAATTTTTAAGATCTATCCTTCCTTTAGCACAAAGATTGCAGACCTCTTCCATGACTAGGTTTAGGCAAGAAGTAATACCTTTTGTTACACAAGAAAAAATACAGTTTGAAGCATCAAAAATCCATCTAAACTTTTGTTTGTGGTTTTTTAAAGCTGGAAATAGCACGAGAAGCTTATTTGAAGTTTCATTGTATCCCATATTGTCCAAATCCCTTAGCAAGGCTAAGGCCACATCCTTTAGTGTTTCATTCGCCTTTTCAAATTCATTTCCACCCAACCTTACCAGGGCAGCTTCATAAACAAGATTCTTACAAATAACTGATACAGTGTTAGCTGCTTTATCAAGGCCGACAATAAATCAATCGCAAGCCAGCTCATGACAGTCTTGCATAATTTTTGGGTTGACCCAAGTAGTATCCAAGCTGAGCCATTTATACGGCAAAAGACTAACTTTTTGAAAAAAGACTGCTTTAAGTTTTCAATAAGATCCTGTAGGATCTGTTGTTCTAGTTGGAGCTTTAAGGCTAAGTCAGTCAGACAATCCAATAGTGCGGATAGTGCCATTCCAGTATTAAGAGGTTCTACAGGTATGTGATTCAAACCCATACCAATTGAATTTCGAAGAGAAGAAGTTTTAATAATAGTTAGGTTTGTCATACCGACATGCATACCAAGTAAACCAAAATCCCTGCTGTAAGCGGTAAAATTTTCACACTTACACTTTAAAATAGTTTCATGTCTCAGAAATTCATTTGAGTATACAAAACACTTGATAAGGTCATAATATCTCCAACCAAACATCATATTTTTAATCATAGAATGATTACGATCAAAGCATTCAACAAAAATTGACTTTGCTAAAAAGAGATCCAAAATTCTATTGATGAAATGACAATGAATGAAATTTACACTACAGTCCCTAGGTTTGCTTGGTAGGCAGCGCCTCTCAATCTCATTGACCACTATCTGCATAGTCACATTTCTAAAAGGTGTTTAATAGGCAACCCCCGACCCCTTCCTCTTGTAAAGCTTCTAGATTTTCATCTTGCAAAACTAGAGTCAGAAGACGAAGAGGGTGTAAGAAAAGAAGTAAACGTGGAGATGGGAGTTAGCAGTGTGTTGGGTCTTTTTTGAGAAGGGGACTCATCATCTTCAAAGTTAGGCTTCAGAAGTCCAAGGTTAGTTTTTATCCCTTTGTAAGAACCATAAGTAGTAAGGAGCATCCCCAGCTCATTTTTCCTAAGCTCCTTGAGCATGTCAACCATTAATGTACAAAAATGTATGAATGCAATTTGTGCCAAAACCAACTCCTTGGCTTGTCCACCTAACCAGGAGCAGATGAGAGTAAGATGAATCATGAAAGGATGTAGGTTTTTCCAAGAAAATAGATTCCAGAGTGTTGAATGCACACCAAACTGCATGGTCAAACCATCTGTTGCTAGACTCACATGACACTTTAGGGTCAAGAAATCTACAAGCGCACTTGAGATACGGTTTGTAAACATTCCATACTGATTTCGCATAATAATCTCTTTTGTTCTTATTGAACTCCATGAGACCTTGGTTCTCACATAAAGACCTGCATTAGAGCTACACTTATTGGAATCCAAAAAATACATGTTGAATGTAGCTTTAATCAGCTCTCCTTTGTCCAAACATTGAACTCGTTTGAGTGTCTTTAGCCAAGAATCCACCATTGTAGTAGCTGGCAGATTTTCCACCAAAAAAATCCAGGTCTCTATTGAGATAGGAGCCTGAAAACCTTTACTAGGGAGTAACCAAAGTTTGTGCTCCACCCCTAAAGATTCAACCTCCACTTGTCAAATTGTTAGAACTGGGAAGATTCTGGATACCTTAGGTACCAATTCCAAAAGTGAAGTCTCACTAAGAGAACATATATCTCTCTTAAATTCTTTAATAGCTTCCGTAGCTGTAGCATCCCTATAGAAAAGACTGTTGGTAGGTGGGAGACTAGGAATAGTCGGGGCCGTGGCAAAACTCACGCTGAGCCCACATTACTTTTTGAGAAGGTTAGCAAGTTTAGCACTATTAGACGAGAAATTGGCCAAATCCTCTTTATGAGATTTAGAGATAGTTTGAATATTAGCAATAATGTAGGTAATAACTAAGACACCCTCCTTATTGTTTTTAACCAAAGCAGCTAAATTTTTGACCCCATTTGTCAAAGGAGACTGCGTGAATGAGGGAGGTAGTAGGACTACTAGACGAGGCCACAATAAGAGCAGGTATCTTGAATACATTTAAGAACCAAAAGTGAAGCCCGTGAGACAGGGGCTCCATTGGTAAATCTAGTCCCTGATACAACAAAATTTCCTGAAGGAGGCATAGTTAGAAATGACCAAAAATCTGAAATGTCCAAAAAATCTGAAAGGAAGTATAATAAAAGGCCAAATCAAAAACAAATTATACATTTAACGGTGTAGTGTAATATGTTGGTAGCCACCTCAACCTTTAACCAATCAGAAAACATTCATATTGACCGTGTGAGGCTAGCCCCCCTAGCTCAGACTGATTGTTTTACAAAATCATCCTTACCTAGCACAATAATGGGAGCCTAGTCCTGACCCAGTTGTAGGACAAGATCTAAGTGTACTCTGTATGTGTTTTAGTTATTTACATATATTACCCACATACAAACATAAACATGTTCAAAGACCAAGGTACGTAGATAAATACAAGGTTTAATATACAAAACAAACTTAGATAGCCTGATTTTGTACAAATAAATATCAACAGGTTGGTATAAGACACCATCCAAAAGGTGGAAACTGCTTCACAAACTTCAAACTAGCTGCCAATCTTCCAAACAGTAAAGCACCAAAAAGCTGAACCAAAGAAAGTAGCCCTCACCTACACCCATAGAACAACACAGCATTCTACTAGCATTGGCTCTGTATGCAAGTGATGCATGGGCATCCTAGTTGTTATCCATGTCACAAAGGTATAACTTTTTTGTGCAAGTAACGAGAAATTTCAAGAGACTTTGGTAGCCAATTACACCATCATAAACAAACCTTTCCCAGTCTGGTATACTGGTACTAGTACTGGTACAGTCTCAAATTTTTAGTACAAGTACTGGTATTGCTATACCACCATCCTAGTATATTGGTACATCAGTACTTGTACTAGTCTCAGTCCTTTAGTGTTGGTATTGGTACTGGTAGTGCTCGAACTAATACTGCTATAATACCATATTGCTATACTGGTATATCGGTTCCCAAACATTTGTTTATGTTGAGAGTACCAAAAATAAATGAACAAAACCAATAGTTTTATATTTAAAAATAGGAAATAGGTAATTCTATACGATTCTTGAAAAGAGCCGCTGTATTGATATTGATATAGGTCTGTTATACTGGTTCTAGTACTGGTACCAGTTTGTAGATTTTCAATGCTAGTACAGAAATGTTAGTCTTAATATTGAAATTGCTATACTGCTAAATAGGTATACTACCCGGGGCGGTCACTTTATAGAATGTGTATGATATCACGTGAGTTAACTGGAGAGGATTATTAAAAGACCAAAATGTATAACAATGTATACATACAGAAGAGGGTGGGGGATTTTTAAATAGGCTCACAGTGTAAGTATAGTATGTATATTGGGGTATTATTAATTACCTCTTGAACGCATGTGATATAGGGGTCTTTTGATAAGTGACTGCCCCGGGGTATACTAGTACTGGTGACGAGCACAAAGCGCGACACGGACCCCCACGGCCTCTAAAACTATAGGAGCCGATGCACGCCGCAAGCCGGTCACGGTGACACAAGTAGGGGGCACCACCTAGCTTTGAGCGGCTAGGATGCAGACAACGGTGATTTGAAATATCACGGACTCTACACACATACACACAGAGAGAGAATAGACAGGTGATGAGAACCCTCAGGGGTGTGAGGGAGAATTATTCTCTTGCAATATTTACAGCAACCTTATTTCCAGTGAGGTGGCAATTCATGGTGATAGAGAGATAGAGGGAGAGATAGTGAGCCTACTTGGTGCGTTCTCTAGAGATGACTCATTGACACGACAACTTGTTAACATGAGTGTGTGTGCATCGACCGTTGGAGTCGAGATATAGACATAGCTCCTTTTACATAGTACAAATTCCCAAAGAAAATTGCTACACTAAGTCCCTCTCTTGTGATGCAAGTGTTGCCAATTCCTCCCACCAAAATACTACCAAGTGCTGACCTCTGATGAACTTGCCCCCCCCCCCCCCCCCCCCCCCCCATAGTGATCTCTCAATGCCTTTTTATAGGTGTTGGCTGCTTTAGATTAGGGTAATCTGGTTTGATTAGGGTAATCTAATCAGGGGAGACAAAGCAAGGCGGTGGGCCCTGGGTGGTTGAGACCCTTGCTTTGTCTTGGGAAATATTATAAGGAAAACCTCTAGGTGGGCCTTTGTGACCATCACCTAGAGAGATGAGAATTTACAAACTTGGGATTTTTTACAAGGTTTGGTTTGAAACTGGAAAAAAAATGACGACAACCTACGGGTTTTACTAAAGAGGGCATTGTGGATGTGATGCCGATGAATGGAGGCCTAGCTGGTGCGTCGATGTAGCGCATTCGTCACTTTCGTGGTCGACCGAGGCATGCCTTCAGCACCTTTGCTTGTTTCGGTGTCAACGGTGCGAGACTTTGGCCGTCTTCTTTTCTTTTTGTTGATGACGTAGATTCCTCGTTTTTTTTTTTATCTTCTTTCATGGGTGCGTATGGCGTGTGTGCTATATATGTGAGTACGCTCGTGGGTGCGTATATGTATGGGTGTATGTATGTGGGGTTACGTGAGTGTGTATTAGCGTGAGGGCATTGTGGATGTGATGCCGATGAATGGAGGCCTAGCTGGTGCGTCGATGTAGCGCATTCGTCACTTTCGTGGTCGACCGAGGCATGCCTTCAGCACCGTTGCTTGTTTCGGTGTCAACGGTGCGAGACTTTGGCCGTCTTCTTTTCTTTTTGTTGATGACGTAGATTCCTCGTTTTTTTTTTTATCTTCTTTCATGGGTGCGTATGGCGTGTGTGCTATATATGTGAGTACGCTCGTGGGTGCGTATATGTATGGGTGTATGTATGTGGGGTTACGTGAGTGTGTATTAGAGTGAGTGGGAACGAGGGAGTATATGGTTATATGTATATATATATATATATTTTTCTTTTTTTTGTTTTTCTTTCGGTTGGTTGCCTACTGAAGGGAAGGCGGTGTGTGAGTGAGGGGGGGAATGGTGTGTGTGTGTGTGTGTGTGTGCGCGCGCGCATACAGCAAGGGGGTGTGTGTGTGATAGAGAGAGAGTGTACGATTCGGTGCCATGCTGCGCCTTTGGGCCAACTCAGAGAGAGAGAGAGAGAGAGAGAGAGAGAGAGAGAGAGAGAGAGAGAGAGAGAGAGAGAGAGAGAGAGAGAGAGAGAGAGAGAGAGAGAGAGAGAGAGAGAGAGAAAGTGTTGCCTACCTGCGTCGAGGAGAGATGGGAGGGGGGGAGAGTGTGTGTGTGTGTGTGTGTGTGTGTGTGTGGTGGGTGAGAGAGAGAGTGGTATATGGTTTCACTACACCAGCATGGGCTGCTCGACACAGGGCGAGAGAGTACGAGAGGGCAGGATGAGGGAGCGGTTTCCGGGTGGAGGTGAGGGTGGATAAGAGAGCGAGAGAGGGAGGGCCCTTGTGCATGCTTGCGCCTTTGGGCTGGGGCAAAGAGAGAGCGCGAGAGAGTCTGAGGGAGCGGTAGATGCCGGGTGGCCTGTGGCCGGCAGAGAGCGAGAAGGGAGGGGAGGAATGGGAGGAGTCAACGGAATGGGAAAAAGGGGGGGTATAGTGGTTGTAGAGAGAGAGAGAGAGAGAGAGAGAGAGAGAGAGAGAGAGAGAGAGAGAGAGAGAGAGAGAATGTTATTGTAGCAGGTTCCCACCGTGGGGAAGACAGTGAGAGAGACTGTGTGAGTGGGGGGGGGGGGGGGGGGGGGGGGGGGGGGGATTTGGATAATAGGTTATGTGGAGGGAATGTATTGAGAGAGAGAGAGAGAGAGAGAGAGAGAGAGAGAGAGAGAGAGAGAGAGAGAGAGAGAGATTCTCTTCTATGCCTGTAGGGCCACTCACTCAAAGGGAGAGAGAGTGAGAACTAATTAAGGGAGGAGAAGATAGGGGGGAGGATAGGGCGGTGGTCCACAGGTGGGAAGAAAACAAGGGGGGTTGGGAGGAGAGTGAAGCCGAGGGGGTGTGGACAAGAGGGAAGAGGGAGGGGTATAGTATGGCGGCCCACTGGGCTGGGATATGGACGAGGGAAGAGAGAGAGAGATCTTGTGAGCTTGTGAATAATGAAAGAGCGAGAGAGAATATTACAAAACTGGCGGCCCGCTAGGGGATAGTGGAAATGTTTGTTTTATGCGCCCATTGGGTCGGGTGGTGCAGTAGCAGGGTAAGTGAGAGAGTGTGGGTTGGCGGAGCCGAGCAGTAGGAGAGAGAGAGAGAGAGAGCGGGCCATGTGTTAATGGGGAGATGTGGCGGAATTGGTGGCGCCCCGCCAGTGATTAAGCCTAGGGGTGGTGAATGTGAAAGAAACTTCTTTTTTTTTGTTTTTTTTGGTAATATGCTCTCCCCTTCTTAGGGTTTGGTTCTCGCGGTCGCGGTTTCAAAAACCGGCCGTCATTAGCCCTCCCGTCTGGCTAGAGGCTGTTGAGCCAGCAGAGGATCACACCCACAATTTTGCTCACACTCATCATTTTGTAACCATTGATTGTAATAAATGTCTTTCCGACATTGATTTTGATTGGAGCCATTCATTAAGTAACGGGACTCAATTGAGTTTCCAGCTTGTAATCCCGAAGTAATTTCACTTGCTGATGTAATTAGTTAGAGATGTTCTCACCTCCAAGGCTGAGGTATATAAGCCAAAGTTTTGTAACCTAAGGGAGATTCAGTTATTAATCAAAGGTGAGTTTTTGAGCACCGTGACTGTGTCTGAGAGAGAGAGAGAGAGAGAGAGAGAGAGAGAGAGAATCTTATCTACTTGCTACGCGAGCTACGGAGCCACCATTGGAGAAGCGACACCGCCATTGTGTTCGCAACGGCGAGAGCTACGCACAGATACCAAGAGTGCGCGCTATCGGCTTCTATATGTGGTAAGTTCCTACGAGCTTCGGTGTGAGTTTTCTTCTAACTCGTGTGTCGGAATAGAGCGTACAGCATATCTATAGAACCACAACGAGTAGAGCTACACATTAGTACCATCGGGGTCAATTTTCGGTCACCTGTATTTTTCGGCCTGTCTTCATACGCGTTTACCGCACGGAGTGATTATAGGTTGATTTTGCAGTTCAATTCTTTAGGGTGTTGTTCTTACCTAGTGTATAGACTTCCCCTTGAGTTTGAGATCGATTCCAATGATTCTAGATCCTGTTTCGTATAGCATTCGTTCGTAGTAAGGATTTCAGTCACTTGCGTATTTTAGAACTTAGATTTGATTTCCTTAGTAGTGATTGTCATTAGAAGGTCGAGTAGGTGATTTGACACCCACCTAGTTGTTTCCATGCGCCTGCGGGTCAAGCTCTGTCCTCGTCTGACAAATTCTGTTGTTGGTTGAGTTCTCGCTATTTAGCTTCCGCTAGCGGCGTAACCGCCTTACATTTGGCGCCGCTGCCGGGGACGAGAGCCCTAAGTAGGTGACCTTAGACTAATCCTACGAGGTGAGTCGTATAAACTACTTTGTATACTTTAGTTAGAAAAGATCTAGGAGTGGTGGACTCCGAAGATCTCGAGAGATACTAGGAAGTGGAGTATTCCTGGGTCTTCCGTGTTGACAGTATTTTTAGTTTAGCTTAGATTTGTTTGTTGTTTTGTTGGTGTTGAGTAGTTGTTGATAAAAGAAGAATTTGCTAGTCCGTGAGTGGCAGTGGGTCTCTTTAAAATCACAATTACCAAACCCATTTTATGATTAGGAATAGCTTAGGTAGGACTTCATTTGATCTTGATCTGGAGCTAGCAATCATTGGAGTATTTGCTTGATATGGTTGATTGCATGTTAGATCACTAAACCGTCGAGTTAGTAGTGAAACTTGCAATAAACAAAAGTCAGAGAAATTTTCTGTGTATCTGGGAGTTGCTGAGCATTAGAGAAAGCTTTAGGAAGGATTCTGTGCCAAAAAACTGGAAATCTGCAACTTTAGACATCATACGCGTATGATGTCTAAATGACCAAACAGAGACCAAAACAAAATTTTGACTTTACCAAAGTGTTCAAAAGGGGGGTTATACCCTAATTTCAACTTAAAACAAGAGCATTAACACTCAAAGAAACCCAAAAAGACAAGTCGGAGTCCAAGAAACGCAAAGAATAGGAAATTTTGGATTCAGATCTTGTTTTTACATTCAAACTTGACAAAAACACTTGAAACTCAATTATAAACATTGGAGAAGGCTTAAAACCAAGAATAGTCCAAATCTGTGAAAAAAGACATCATACGCGTATAATGTCTTTTAGCACATCCACTGCTTATTTTTTATATCTGACCTGACAAGATTGTTACAAACACTGTAGAAAGCATAAATATAAAGTCTTGACCCAAATTGATGAAAAAAGACATCATACGCGTATGATGTCTTTGACCTAATTTTGGACATATTTTGATACTTTGCCAACACAGATCCATTGTAATAGTTGTCTAGAGGTTATATTTCAAGTTTCATCCCATTTGGATCACAATTGACCCAAAACAAGTCAAAAGCGGAAAATTGCCAAGAAAAGCCTAAATTAGCCATAACTTGCTCAAACAGAGTTCAAATTGAATTTTGTGAGTGGAAAGAGCATAAGGGGGCTACTGAGAGTGAGCATAACCAAAATAGTCCAAATCTGTGAAAAAGACATCATACGCGTATAATGTCTTTTTCAGCATAACTGCAACAAAATTCTCACTTGATGAAACAGAAGTTGTCCAACTGACAAGATTAAACAATTGACCAAGTATCAATCAGTTTGGATCAATTCTGACCACAAAAACTTGGGAAAACAAATTGCTGAGACGGAAAAGTTAAAGTCCTTTAGGGGAATTGATGAATTTGAGATCGGGCAGGAATCTCCAGAATAACCAACCAAAACAAAGGGAATAAGCAAGTGTCATATCAACCGAGGGAAGTGTAAACCAAAGTTGGGTGCAACCATTAGAGCCGATCTTTGAAGGAAGTGTTTCTGATACTTCTTCGGAGAGATCTTACGAGATTTTCACCGAACACTTGGAACACTTGAACCTGAACAACAGAGAAAATATGGCAGCAGGATCATCAAACCCTTCCGCCACAATGAAGCTATTGTTCATAAAATACCAGTACGACAATGATCAAGGTGCCAAGATCTACAAAGATGGAATGGACCGCTATTGTGTAAAGATAGAGGAGAGACCTAGTGAGTTCAAGGACTTAGTGCCTGTGAGCTATAGCGGAGAGAGATATCTAGATGACGAGGGTACCATGTACTTGGTAGTCCTAAACCCTAACATTGTGGACAAGTGGGGATTGATGGGCACCAAAGCCAAAGTAGATGAAGAACTCGAGGAGAAAGCACCAATAATGAAATTCCCTGATGAGAGGTTAAGAAGAGAGAATGAAACTACAAGGATCAACACTGATAACATCTATGTGGGGCTATACAAATATAATAATGGGGAGCAGATCTCTATTATAGATGTGAAGAACCCTACACCGGAGAGTTGACAGACCAAAAAAGACTTTATGTCTTTACCTACACAGAGGGATCGAAGTGAAAATTGCCGCTTACGACAAGTATGGGAGGCAATACTCAACAATGGGCAAGAAAGAATTAGAAGGATATACATACTTTGGGGGACCACTACATCAGTATTATGTTACTTCTAGCTCACAAAGACCAGCACCAACAAATGGAGTGCAAAACCCAATGACAACAGGAGGACAAAGAACTCAGGTTGCTGACTCTTTCAGCCAACCTCCGTACTCGAAGCTTGGACCAATGGGATCATTACATTCCAGAGAGTCAATGGATACGAATCGAGGTAGTGCAGTTCCAATCCACACATATACCACTCCAGGTCCAAGGTTCGAAGCGGAACCATCACATTTACCTCCTAGTAGTAGATTCAGGGCAGGGGAACCGACAAGGGTAACCCATGAGTCCAATGATGCTAGAGAAGCTTTAGCCGGGACACAGGAGCAATGAGATTGGTAGCAGACCATAGACGTATGAGACCATCTCAAGTAGCGAAGTGTATGCCAAAGAAGTATGGTGGTTCAGGAGATCCGTATGCACATGTGTCACTCTTTAAGCAAGTCTTAAGAGCTGAGCAGATAACAGATTTTCATACACAATACGAGGGATTTGGTCTTACTCTAGAAGGTACGGCATTGACATGGTTTCAACCACTGAACATAGGGGGATTCCATGACATTGACCATTTGCTAAGAGAGTTTGCTGAGGAATTCTCAAAACGAGGGATTAAGCACAATACTGTCTCACAAATATATGCTTTTAAACAGAGAGAACACGAAAAAGTGAAGGAAGCTTCACTTCGCTTCAAACAATACATTGAGAGATGTCCAGTACGTGAACGACCACAAGATGACAGACTATCTGTTCTCTTTATTGAGGGACTGAGAAACGACACTCTCAAGAAGGACTTGCACTTGAAAGCTTGTACAAGTTTCGAGCAAGTAACGAGAGAGGCATTGTACTTAGTGGATAACTGTACGGTTTATGGAGAGGTGTCAGCGGATACAGATTTTGCATCCAGTAGCTCCTCCTCCGTAGCGAGCGAGACTACCACTAAAAAGAATGTTCAAACAACAACCATGCCAAATGTAGAGCAAATGATAGAAGATGCTCTAAAAAGGATGGCACCATACCAAAAACCATTGCCAAAACCGCTGAAATGGTGTGCTATTGAGAAAAAATGGACAAATCATCCAACAGAGGAGTGCTATTACAACAAAGGGTATGTAAGGGAGCGTCAGTATGCACCTCCTGCCAATTAGCACCACCTCAGGTACATCCAGTACCTCGATACCCAACGGGAAATGTACCATGACCTATGGGGATAGAAAGACCGCAACCGGTATTGGGACAACAACCACCTTTACCAGGAGCAAGACCAGTGGGCATTAGATATGCACCAACCTTAGAGAATCAGGAAGAACAAGCCTTAGTGCCTGTTCAAGCCTATTATGAAGAATCTGGTGCACACATGTCTCCAACTGTGTATTACCCACCAGAAGAACCCAAACAACCAGAACCATGGGGCATGATGGGGAATGTTGGAACCCCAACAGTTACAAGTGCTTCTGATGAAGAGAGATACAATTTGGACGCAAGAACATTGATGTTCATAGCTCATGGAGGGTTAACAGGACAAAGACCATCCTATCCACAAAGGACGAATCAAATGGGACCAAGACCAGCACTAGGACCCTGTTACAAGTGTGGAGGTGACCATCTGATGAATGTTTGTCCACATACGAAAATCATTAGAATTAACGCTTATTGCACTGAGTGTGGGGTTACTCACTTCATTGAGGATTGTTCAAAGAATCCAAACAAAGTGCAAAAGACGACATTGAATATGCTAGAAACTATTCCTACCAGCAGTGGGTCTGAAAATGAAACTCTGATACCAACGCAAGTTGTTACTAGAGCTCAAGCTAAGAAAACCACTAGAGAACCTGAGAATGGAAAGTTAGCGACTGAAATGGTTAGTCAAGGACCGCGGAGTCAGAAAAACACATGGAAAGCTAGAAAAGCACGCATGAAGTTGAGAAAAGAACGTGAAGACGCTATTTAGCTGAGGAACTAAAGCGAACGAAAGATAGATTAGAAAAACTTGAGAGTCAAAACGGGAAACGAGAGATGAGCCCGGAAAGAACGAAACAAAAGAGTATCAAAGAAACAACGAGCTTAAGCTCAGGGGGATCAGTGCTAGTCGACAAAGTACACGAACCATTGGACGCACTGATGAGAGCTTACGAAGCTAGGTTAAAGAACAACCAAACACAAGAACAGAGGTGGATGACATACCCAAACGCGGAATTGGAAAAGCAGAGACTTGAAATGTGCCAGAGAATGATCGAGACTGCACAAGCCTTATTAGAACCACCAAAAGAAACAATGAATTGTGGAACGGAAAACCCAATTCAGCAAGAGACTATCGTTTCACGGGTAGCTGAAAAGACTCCCAGTGCACAAAAGCCTGAAAATACACACAAGGATGACCGCATAGTATTGAACACAACCGATCAGGAGATAGAGAGTTTTCATCCAGTCATACAGAGGTCTTACGGAAGAGATGAGGATTACAATGAATTTTGGAAACAAGTGAGAGAGGCAAACTTTGCAAACGAGCTAAGTTGCCAAGCTAATCAGACAAATTGGGAAAAGGACATCAGGAATCCTCCCATAGTGGAATTTGAGGCAGGATCTCAAGTGGACTTGGATCTGCAATCTTACTGGGGAGATGGGGGCTCTGTTAGAACAATGGAGAGCAAACCTCATTCACTGAATACCTTACCTTCATACTTAGGAGAGTATGAAGCAAAATCCGAGATTAGAGCACTTCCCTCACGAAGAATCTCATCAGAAAAAGTCATGGACTTGCAAGGATTGATAGAGATCTTGTCAACACCAGTGACATGCACTATCACTCTAGCTGAGCTTTTGAGGCTAAGACCACATATGTGGACCACTGTAGGAAAATGCTTGGAGAAATTCGGGATAAAAGACCCAACATCGAGACTGAAAGAGGGTATACAAGAGCTGAGTAAACCACAAAAGAACGCTAAGCCTGTACCCTTAAACAAAGTCGGGAGTATTGCGAAGGTGAAGAGGAGAATACAACCTTACCAGTTGAATTCCAAGGAGTGAAGACGATGGCAATACTAGACAGCGGAGCTGGGGTAGCCATTGCTACAAAAGAAATCTGGAAAAAATGGGGGAAACCAGCAATAAGGAAGACTAGGTTGAAACTCCAATTAGCAGATGGACACATGGAGAAACCTATGGGGTTATTAGAGAAAGTTGTAGTGACTTCTTGCGGCATTGAATACGAACATACTTTTGCTATTGTCGATTTTGGCAAGGAGAATAACTATGATATCATACTGGGAAGACCATTCATGAGACAGTTGAAAATGGTCCAGGATTGGGGCTACGATCACATATACCTGAGAAATATGGAAACCACTACACGTGTGAACCTGAAAGACCATAGCTACAAAGATGTGAACCGAACACCGGTAGAGGAGTTTGATTCAGCTACTTTGGCGGGATCCGAATTTCCAGCTTGGTTAGGTAAACCCAAGGAGTTATGGATGTGTGGAGCTTCGAAATGTGGAAGTCTGAAATGAGAAGAATGTGTTTTAGAAAGGGCTATCGAAGACGAAACTTATATAGGAGAACCCTTTCCAGAGGACACGCTTGAACCATTAGAATGGACACACATTCTAGCAACCCTAGATGTTTGTGCAATTCCGGATGGTCCCACAACGAAATTTTGCGACAAGGACGGGTACGACGTGGTTCCGTACTTCATGTTGAGAACTGTACTCGAAAAAGAAACTGAAAAGAACGATACACTGGAAAAGGAAGATGAAGAGAGGTGTTTCACGACATTCCCGATCATCCTGAGTGGGGAAATGAAGCAGACAACGAGTCAACGGACAATTCAAGCGGAAACGAAGAAACTATAACAGATGTCCGATTTTATGATTTTCCGAACCAAACTAAACAACGCCAGAAACGCTATAGAGCAAAGAAAAAAACAAAGGGGGTTAGAACCAATCCGATGCCTAGAATAAGAGGAAAAAATCAATTCCTAATGCTAGTAAAGGCGGAAGATTGTGTTAAGGATAAGATTTCTGGAAGAATGAGAGGCAATGATCAAAAGAGCTTACGAAAAGACAAAAGAAGCTCAAGAAATCAAGTTCAAAGGAATGAAACGAAAACTGAAACAGAAAAATCAGAAAAGAACAAGCGCAACAGAGAACACACGGAGTCCAAGTTAGAACGTAGAAACAAGTACAGAGAGCTCAAGAAAACTCTGAAAGAAGTTTGGACGACAGAAATTGAGAGTGGAGAGGACGAAAACGCCAAAATCAAGGAAAACATGGATGTTCCCTCTCACTATAGGAAATTCACAATAGAGGATAGGAAGGTGGTATTAACCCCACCTATTCGAGAGAGAAAGGAGAACGAATCTTATGACGGACCGGAGGATGCAAAAAAAGTTGATTTAGCAGCTCCAGGTGAGACACCTAGACCGGTGTACATAGCCACAGATTTGTCTCCAGGCGAGGAAGAGAGACTTTTGAGTCTTCTCAGAGAGTATAGGGATGTGTTTGCATGGTCTTATAAGGACTTAAAGGGAGTTGACCCATCGATATGCCAACACACAATCCCACTAAAACAAGACGCAAAGCCTAGCAGACAGAGACCATACACATATAATGATACATTTGCTAAGCGAATCAAAGAAGAGATAGATAAGCTAATGGAAGCTGAATTCATATACGAGATTGAACACACCGATTGGGTATCTCCGATTGTGGTAGTACCCAAGAAGAACGGAAAACTCCGAGTGTGTGTCAACTTAAAGAAAGTGAATGCTGCAACAATCAGGGACAATTATCCCCTGCCGATAACTGATCATGTTCTAGAGCGTGTATCAGGGAAAACAGCATACTCCTTTCTTGATGGTTTTTCAGGATATAACCAGCTAGCCATAGCACTGGAAGATCAACATAAAACAGCTTTTGCAACGGAGTGGGAAATTTATGCTTATCGGGTTATGCCTTTTGGTCTAACCAATGCTCCCGCAACCTTCCAGAGGCTGATGACGCATGCTTTCAAAGAATACTTAAGGTTGTTTCTAGAAATATACATGGATGACTTATGTGTACATTCTCTTCTGAGAGATGAGCATCTAGAACACCTAAGAAAAGTATTTGAGAAATGTAGGACATATCGCATTTGTCTCAATCCTGAGAAATGTGTGTTTATGGTCCGACAGGGCAGAATTCTGGGACATATTGTCTCACAAAACGGAATATCCACGGATTTAGAGAAGATAAAAGTTATAGTGGATATGCCTAGACCAACCAATGCGAAACAAGTACAGAGCTTTATGGGACATTGCGGATATTATAGACGATTCATTTACATGTACGCTATAATAGGCCAACCACTTTACAGGCTAATAGTGAACTTTGAATGGACAGAGGAGTGTGAGGAATCGTTCAAGAAATTGAAAGAGGCACTCATTACTGCTCCAGTCTTGAAATCACCAGATTGGGAGAAGATATTCCATGTGCATATAGATGCTTCGGCATATGCAATAGGATGCATTCTGGCTCAGCCAGAAGAAGGAAACATGGATTTTCCTATCTGTTACGCCAGTCGACAGCTCAACAATGCAGAGAAGAATTACACCACAACAGAGCGAGAAGGATTAGGAATGATATATGCTGTGAAGAAATTTCGGCATTATCTTCTAGCCAACAAGTTTGTGTTTTTTACGGATCACCAAGCCTTGCTCTACCTAGTGAATAAACCATGCAATACCGGGAGAATAGTGAGATGGTTCATTATCTTACTGGAATTCGACTTCACGGTAGTAGTAAAGAAAGGAAAAACACATCTTAGAGCTGATCATCTTTCGCGATTGACGAATGGAGAAGACCCTATAGGAGTAGATGACGACATGCCAGACGCGTACTTGTTCAACATAGAAATGATACCGAAGTGGTCTCAAAATGTCGTTAACCTATTAACCTATGGAGGAGAGTTCGATAGAAGAGAATACAACCAGAAACATATTGCTATTCAGCAATCCAAGAATCTTCAATTGGTTGCAGGAAGGTTGTATCAATTGGGAAATGATCATGTTTTACGACTATGCATCAATCCTGAGGAATATAATATATATCTGTGCGAAGCACATGTTCAGGAATGTGCATTTCATTGTTCAAGAAGGAACACATATAGGAATTTGTTACAATTGGGAGTCTATTGGCCAGGAATGAAAGAAAGCGTACATGAATATGTCACTGTATGTATTGTATGTTCATCAAAACCGCCAGCAGAGTATTCGACATTATATCAGATAATGATCGCTCCAGAATGGAGTCAGTATATTGTTGAATATCTCACAAATAGAACTTTCCCAGAAGGAACGTCAAAAGCTCGTCAGAAATCTGTAGAGACAGAAGCTAGAGATTACGCTTTAATAGGAGATCAACTCTATAAGAGAGGTAAAGACAACCAGCTTAGGATTTGCGCATCAGAGTCTGAGTATGTGATAATCCTAGAGCAAGCTCATGGAGGAGTAGGTGGAGGCCATTTCTCAGGTGATAAGACAACAAAACTTGTCTTAGCCGCAGGAATATGGTGGCCAACATTACATATGGACGCTGAGGAATACGTTAAACGGTGCGATGACTGTCAGCGGACCAAAGTACCACTTAAAAGAGATGATATGCCGCTTAGACCAATGATGGGGGCAAGAGCTTTTGCAAAATGGGGGATTGATTATGTCGGACCCATTTCACCTCCTGCATATAAGACTCATGCACAATACATCATTGTGGCTACAGACTATCTAACAAAGTGGGTCGAAGCAAAGGCAACTCAAAAAGCAGATGCCAGGACCACGGCACAATTTCTATATGAATACGTCTTTGTACGATATGGATTGCCAATAGAAATTGTGAGTGATCGAGGCACACATTTTATAAATGAAGTGATAGAGATCCTTCTAGATGAATTCATGGTAATCCATAGGAAATCAGCCCCGTATCATCCACAAGCAAACGGACAAGCTGAAGCAACAAACAAAACCATATGCACGGTCCTCACGAAGATTGTATCTGAGTCGAGAACTGACTGGGACCAGAAGTTGCATTCAACATTATGGGAATATAGGGTAGCATATAAAACATCAATAGGAACGACCCCATATAACATGGTTTTTGGGCTAAATGCTATCTTACCAATAGAATTCTTGATTTCAACCTTAAGGGTGGCTAAGGATCTAGAGTGGACAGGGCACGAGCTTTCTGATAGAATAGATGACCTGGAAAAGCTAGACGAGCTTCGCCTAAAAGCAGTAGCTTCTATCTACGCTAAAAAAAGGCGGCAAAAAGAATTTTTTGATAAGCATGTGCGGACTAAAGGGTTTAAGGTTGGGGACTATGTCCTAGTTTACACTCTGAAACAGCATGCTAAGAAGCTTAAAAAGCGAGGGATGGGACCTCTGGTGATTAAAGATCTATCACCAAGTGGAGCCGTCAAGCTTGCTACATTAGACGGAGAAGAAATGCCCAATTGGATTAGTGGATGCAGAGTGAAAAAGTATCTTTTGCCGCTAACCCAAGACATGCTTCTCAAAATACATCAAGAAAAGCTGCGTGTCCAGAAAAAGAAAATGATTTTGGAGGAAGCGCAAGCCGAGGCGAAAGAAAGAATGGAGAAAAGAAGACTACTGCGTCAGAAACAATGCAGTGAAGGAGCAATACGAATAAACGCAGTCAGTATAATAGAAATGGATAATGATAAAGAAGAACCCATCATTGAATGCAAAGTAGGAACCAACCAAATCAAAGCCAGAGAACTATTGGATTCTGGAGCTCAAGCTAACCTACTTTCACTCAGTTTGTATAGACAATTGACAAATGACACTAAACTACAAACTGCCAAGCAAGAGTTAAAGAGTTACTCTGAGAATTCAATCAAAACTGTCGGATGCACAGTTTTACATATACAGATTAACCAGTATGTGTATCCTCATATGTTTTACGTGGTTGAAGACCAAGCTACACAACAACCATTATTGCTAGGACAACCATGGCAGAAGCAATACAATGCAATGATTGACTGGAGTTCTAAATCAGTGCTTATAAAATACGAAGGTGAAAGTCAATCAGTTAATTTCACCAAAGGAGAAGAGCCAACTCCAAAGGACGAATCCAAAGACAAAGGTAAACAACAACCAGAGAAAAAGAAGAAGCAATGGCAACCAAAAGTTTCTATACAACCGGATTACTCTTCGACGAGGAATTCTCAACAGTGGATAAGGAAGACAAGCAATAATATAACAGCTCAACCTTGGGAAAAAACGGAGTCAAAGTTGGTATGGAGACCAAAAAAGGTTGTGCCAGAGAACACAAAGGTGGAAAACAGAGTCTTCAATACCAGACAACAGAGTGATTCCAGACAATCAAGGACAGTGAAACAGATCTGGATTCCAAAGAAGTTCATGACGCACAAAGCTATAGCAAGCAAATTTGGATCCCAAAGATTTGTAAACAGGAACTCCCTTCAGTACAATCAACGGAAACTCCTAGGTATTTCAAGTCGAGGAAATCAACACAAAGAACAAAGCAGGTTTGGGTCGCAAAGAGTTTGTGGCAAGCACAAGTGAAGCGGAAGCAGATTTGGATTGTAAAAAAGAACAACAAGTAACGAAGAATCCATCTACTGATTCTACTACCGAAGTGCCAAAACCAACCCAAAACCCGACCACCAATCCTTCAATCAAACAAAGAGCAGCTTTATTGGAAAGACTGTTGTATCATCGCTCTACAATTGCATGGGAACTTATGACCAAAACAACTACAATGCTTCGCCCACAGACACTTCATAGTCGTCCGGGAGGACTCAGACTAGGAGGGGGGGAGGTATACAGGTATACAGGAGCTACAAAGCAGCTACAAGCGACAAACACAAAGAAAAACAAAAATTATATTACAAGGGCAGTGTCTTACATGATTTTGCAATTTTTATGTTTGATTGCGGATATTGATAATATTTATGCCCTTATATACCTTGTTTTGCAACAAGAAGAGATCAAATGATGAATTTGGGTCTCTATACGTGTAAATATCACTAAATAAGAGTGTTTTTGGAGCTAAAAAGTGGAAAAAAGTGTAATCCAAGTCCAGAAATCACAAATAAGTGTATATTCATATACACAGGGTTACCAGCTATTTATCATGTATGTTTGGAATTTTTTGGCTTCAATTTGCTATTTTTCTTTATTTTTTATGATTTTCTTAATAAAAGTAAAAGAAAAATAAAAAAAAGCAGGTGAAATGAGATCGGAAAAAAGAAAAGAATAGACGGTGATGGTCCTAATGACAAGGGCAACCCATGGTAAAAATTGGGTACAATTCTGAAAAAGTTGCGGAAAGCCCGAAATGACAGAATTTTGGCAAAGTGGACAGATTTCTCAGAAACAGGTCAAATGGAGTCCAAATTGAGAAATTTCAAATCCTAAAGTGCATTTCACGACGAGATAGGAGCACATGTCAAATTTGGTAACAAGTGATCCGGGAAGTCCGAAGTTAAGTATTTTTCACTTCACTTTCAAGCTCATTCCCACTATTACCTTCTTGGAGAGAGCAAAGAGCACACAGGAGCATCCGACCTTCTACAGCCTTCTACGACTGCTACGAGAGCTCAGAGGACACCAGACATGAGAGGTAGACTCGTTGCCATAAGCTTTTGATGCTTATCATTAACTTTTGTCGCGAAAACTGACCAAAACCAAGAAACAAGAGCAGACGGGGAATGGGAAAGAACGCTAGGTAGGGGCACAACCGCCTAACCAAACCTTGCAAGAACTTAGAGGTGGGTTACCCTAGCATAGAAGATGGTTTTCTAACACTCAAAGCTCGAGAAAGAACGACTTGAAAAACCCTAGGTCAACAGAGCCTGCAAGAGGCAAACAGGAAAAAGTTGTCGAAACGACACAAAACTTCTCAGGAAGCTTAACAACATCGAGGGCAATGCAACCATGGAGTATCTCCGGGTTTGGATCACCAAAAGTAGGTCGGAACAACCGATTCGGCTGCGGACACACAAAGCGTCATTTTGGCATAACGGCTAAAATTGACGACCAAATGACATGAAACTTCACAAGCAGCTTCAAATATACATGGATGACTTATGTTTGCAAGCAAAACCCAAAAGAAAGCTGATTCACTTACCGATGGTGAAAAAGACGCTTTCGGGCAACCAAATGGAGAAAGATGGAGAACGGGGAGCCAAAGTCAAGTTCAACCAAATAGGTGGCTTCACAACATATCCAATGAGCTGGAAATGCAACTCTCGAGAAGAAAAGTTGAAGAAATTCAACTCCAAGCAAAAAGACGACTTCGGAGACTGAAATGCCTATAAGGGGGCTTTTTAGCTAAACTGATGACTTTTTAAGTTGAAAACTAGTTAGCAGGGCTTAGGGCACTAGCACAAAGCATTCTTTGCACAAAAAGACCAACATTTCAAGAAAAGACATCATACGCGTATGATGTCTCACAGCATGATTTTCACATCCATTTCAACATTTGAGTGCATAGCCTCATTCCACATGTTAATCACATCCTATGAACCAAGTATCATGAGAATTGGAGTTAGAAAACCCAAGGAAACCAAAAAGACGCAAAGTAGGCCATAAAATTGATTTTTGGTCCTAATTTTGTCAAAATAACTCCAAACTCATTGAAACTTTGTAGGATTGTTGATTAACACATCTATAAGCTATCTAGAACCAAAAAGCACCATTTTGACACAAAAGACATCATACGCGTATGATGTCTATTTGCACTTACATAGCCAAAACTGCTCATTTGTCATCATACATCCATTATATATATCTAATACATGCTACATATGAAGTTTGGAACCATTTGGTCAAGTGGATCACCCCATTAGCCCAATTGAGGGAAAATCCTTCATCCAAAGCCTATTTTAGCCCAAATTCAACATACTCAAGTCCAAACCAAGATTTGAGTAGGGACAGTCCTTCACTAGTACATGGGGAGTCCACAGAACCAATCCCATGAAAAATTGATGAAAAAGACATCATACGCGTATGATGTCTCCAGAGCCATTTTTAGCCCAAAATCTATCCAAACTTCATAAATCCACTGAATAAGCCTATCTAAAGCCAAATCCAAGCTTATAGAGAAATTTGGTCCAAAAATACACTAAAAGACATCATACGCGTATGATGTCTCACTATGTGATTTTGGCACCTCAGGGCTTCAACCACCAAACAGAAGTGATCTACATGCCATTTAAAGGTGAACCACCAAGTTTTATCCAATTTGGATCATAAAATCCAATTCCCTTTCAAAATTTTTCCAAGAGCCTGAACTGAACTAAACTGGCCAAAACTTGACCAAATGGGATCCAAACTCAAATCCAAGCATATGATACTCATGTATACACTATCAGCTACAAGCACAACCAATATGAAGTCATTTTGACACAAAAGACATCATACGCGTATGATGTCTCCAAATGATTTTGAGCCCAGTTTGCATATTTTTTCACCTACCCTGCATCCTTAGGCCCTGAATAGCTCATGTTTCAATTTTCAAGTCATTTGAATAGTTAAAAGCTTCATTTCGGCTTTCAGTACTAAAAAGACGCTAACTTCTGAAATTGGAGTTACAGGATCCATGGATTCCGCCAAGTCATCGGCAACAAAGAGAAAAAGACCGACAATCAAAGATGCTCTTGCAGAAGCAGAACCCTTTGACATTCCAGCAGAAACCCTCAAGCCAACCAAAACTTGGGTGGAGGAAGCAGTACTGGAACAAGAGGGAATAAAGATCTACCAGGGGACTTTCAGAGATCCTCAAGGGCAAGCGGTGGATATACCGATGATCCCACAAGAATTGGTGGATTATAGCAGGTCAGAGAACATCAGCAGGTACCTAGAAAGGGCAGACTTGCACAGATTCTTCACCTCGAGACCATCAGGTGTAGATACAAGAAGAGTGTATGAGTTGGCAACCTCCATTCAGAAGGATGGGAAAGCCACATTGACAGAATAGATGGAGAGAAAGTAGAGGTACAGATCACTCCACAGCTCATTGCAGATGCATTGAAGCTGCACAACAAAGGGAGCTCTGTCAGGGAAAGAAGGGAGGCTATAGAGGTTTATGGGTCCAAGAAACAGAATGCAACCTATGGAGATATGGCAAACCAAAGAGCGGCAACCTTTGCCGACTGTACAACCAGTTTCTCCATATTTGCAGTAAAAGACCGCAAAAGTATACGACACCACCCCATGCCATTGCAACTACCATCACATGGGCATTGAAGAGCAATATGCCAAAAGAGGTGAATTACGCTCAACACATCCACGAGCAAGTAATTGCCATGCACAACGAGAAGCCAAAGTATATAGGAGGAGCTGAAGTTCTGACAAGAATAGCTTATGAAGCTATTGGAGCCAGAAGATCAATGGCCAAAGGTTCCCTCCCAGAATGAGTGGCTTAGAGAAGCCGATGAGGAGGAAGAACAGCCTGAAGTATCCAAGAGGGCGGTCCACAAGAGCACGCAGCAAACTAGAAATAGTTTCAGAACCTGCAGAGGATGTGGATGAGCCAGAAAACATGAAGTTTTGACCCAAGAAAAGCTTATGAAGCTATTGGAGCCAGAGATCAATGGCCAAAGGTTCCCTCCCAGAATGAGTGGCTTAGAGAAGCCGATGAGGAGGAAGAACAGCCTGAAGTATCCAAGAGGGCGTCCACAAGAGCACGCAGAGCAAACTAGAAATAGTTTCAGACCTGCAGAGGATGTGGATGAGCCGCTTATGAAGAAAGCAAAGAAGAAGGTTGCTCCCAAGAAACCAAAAGCAGAAAGCGGCAAGAAAGAATGGAAAAGACTGGTGGATGGAGCAGTTTAGAGCGAAAAGAGCTCTAAAGGGGGACTTTGAAGAAAAGTGGGGTTCCAGACCCCACTAAAGTCGGAACTAGCTCAGCCAGGCCACATGTTGATCAATATGATCAATATTATTAGAGATTATGAGGAGTCAGAGGTTATACTGGAGCAGCAACCTGTCGAGCCATACACTGAAGAGGAAGTACAGCTTTTAAAAGCTGCAGCTGAAAAAGGACGACAAGGGGAAGGAGAAAGTAGAAGAGTCTACTGAAACCTCAAAAGAAATACGAGCAAGCAAACAAAGGGAAAGCAAAGATGACTGAGGACATCAGCCCTCCTTTACTATGTACCAAGCCCGAAGAAGACGGAAAATCATTTGTGGAGAGACCACAATAGAGATGACACGCTAGTAATGGAAAAAGGGAAAAGCCGGGGGCTGGGACCAAGGAAAAGGAGATAGATACCAATTCAGAATAAGAAAAAAGACGATTATGAGGACTGGGTACAATAGGGTACACTGAAGAAGAGGCCCTTGAGGCAGTTAATATGGGATCACCCTACAAAAAAAACAAGATGATCGGAGGGGACAGAGGAAAAAATAAAGAGTAAAAAAGAGAGTGAAGAGAAAGGTCGAGCAGAACGTACTAAGAAGAGCCTAAGCCAAGTGGAGTGGTGGCAGAAAAAGCTTTAGAGTAGAAGCAAGGGAGCGGATGGAAGACGACTTGGAGGCAGCTAAAGATGAGCTCATTGAGCTAAGGGAAAGAGTCGAGCTCCAAGAAAGAACAATCACTAGACTCAGAACTACCCCTAGAGCTAGCAGAGCAGGAACTGAACAAGAGGGAGCTCTTGTACCAGCTCTGGAAGACCAGGTCCGAAGCTTACAAAGAGAGCTAAGATTAGAGCAAGTGCAAAGGTTGCACATTGCGGAGGGATCATTGGCAGCAGAGGAGAGGCTCACTTTAGAAAATCAAACACTAAGAACAGAGAATGAGACCCTCCGCAAACAGCTCCAAGATCTACAAGAGCAACAAAGAAGAGAGACAGAGACACCCCAAGAAGAATCAGGTGGAGCCGCCATAGAGCTACCAGAAACTGCAGAGGCAACCACAATTGAAGATCCAGTCCCAGTTCACGAGGTGGCCTTGACTTCAGGAATCTCTGAAGAAGAAGAACAAAGGCTCCATGACCAAATAGAAAAGTCAGCAGAGGAGAGTGCCAAGGCGGAAATGGAATGGGAGAGGAGACTCCTCATCTCCATTAGACTTCAGGGATTAGACACAAAAGTGCTCCATGAAGAGTGGATGCAACCCAGCCTGCCTTTCCCTTCGATGAAGTTTGAAGTGATAAAAACGAAAAAGAGAATAGAGGAGGAGCAGTATGTCGCTCTTTACGAAGGCAACATCACAAAGGAGGAACAGTCAAAGAAGATAGTAGATTCACAACCTAGATGGAGGAAAGGTTGGCTGAACAAATACCCAGCCTACCTCATCTACTTGGTGGAGGCACCAAAGGAGATTCGGGAGAATGCAACCTTCTGCCCGGTGCCAAGAGTCAGAAGCTGGAAAGAGCATGGCAGGATTGCAGAAAAGAAGCCAAATTGGCTTAATTACCCCAGGATGCCAGGACCAAAGGCAGGAGAGAGAATAGGTAAAGCCTACATGGTGAAAACCCTAACGGGCACCATCAAGCTCTTTACTGGCTCTCCTGACCTTTCGTGTCAGATGCTCAAGAAAATTTGCAGGACTCTCTTAGCTTGCATTGAAGTGTTCGCGCCAGATAAAGCCACGACCTCGAGTCTACTATCGATGGCCGACACAGTGACTGATATGATGTATGATCTTTCATTGCAGCCTTCTCCAAAAGTGTTGCACCTCCTATACCAAAGGATTATGTTTTTGCCTAGCTTCCACATGCAAACATTTGAAGAAGCTTTCTACACCGGCTTTTTCACCCACGAAAGAAAAATATTCGGCCCAACCTTGACCATCGGCAACCTACGATACGAATCACATTTGCAGATGCTCAAGACGACAGGACTTTATTGACCAAGCATAAAAGTCATGTCAGGGACGACATGAACGCGGAGGGGAGGAGTGTTGAGCCAGCAGAGGATCACACCCACAATTTTGCTCACACTCATCATTTTGTAACCATTGATTGTAATAAATGTCTTTCCGACATTGATTTTGATTGGAGCCATTCATTAAGTAACGGGACTCAATTGAGTTTCCAGCTTGTAATCCCGAAGTAATTTCACTTGCTGATGTAATTAGTTAGAGATGTTCTCACCTCCAAGGCTGAGGTATATAAGCCAAAGTTTTGTAACCTAAGGGAGATTCAGTTATTAATCAAAGGTGAGTTTTTGAGCGCCGTGACTGTGTCTGAGAGAGAGAGTCTTATCTACTTGCTACGCGAGCTACGAAGCCGCCATTGGAGAAGCGACGCCGCCATTGTGTTCTCAACGGCAAGAGCTACGCACAGATACCAAGAGTGCGCGCTATCGGCTTCTATGTGTGGTAAGTTTCTACGAGCTTCGATGTGAGTTTTCTTCCAACTCGTGTGTCAGAATAGAGCGTACAGCATATCTATAGAACCACAACGAGTAGAGCTACACATTAGTACCATCGGGGTCAAGTTTCGATCACCTGTATTTTTTGGCATGTCTTCATACGCGTTTACCGCACGGAGTGATTATAGGTTGATTTTGCAGTTCAATTCTTTAGGGTGTTGTTCTTACCTAGTGTATAGACTTCCCCTTGAGTTTGAGATCGATCCAATGATTCTAGATCCTGTTTCGTATAGCATTCGTTCGTAGTAAGGATTTCAGTCACTTGCGTATTTTAGAACTTAGATTTGATTTCCTTAGTAGTGATTGTCATTAGAAGGTTGAGTAGGTGATTTGACACCCACCTAGTTGTTTCCATGCGCCTGTGGGTCAAGCTCCATCCTCGTCTGACAAATTCTGTTGTTGGTTGAGTTCTCGCTATTTAGCTTCCGCTAGCGGCGTAACCGCCTTGACAGAGGCATTCATGCTTCTAGCCCTACCTCTGATTCTTTAGTCGCAGAGTTGGAGGGTTCCCCCTCTTTTGGAATATCTAGCATGAACTTTGGATCAAACCTAAGGAAATACCTTTTTAGCCTCCATCCATTGATTGTAGTCTTGTGAATTCTCCCATCTGCTTCCATCAGCTTATAGCTGCCGTTGTCATAGCGTCTTTTGACAATGAATGGTCCTTCCCATCGGGGTTGAAATTTCTTGTCCTTCGTGGTGTCAAATCTGTTGTCGTATCTCAATACTAACATGCCTTTTTCCAGGCCCTTTTCCTTAAGCCCTTGATTGAAGGTGAGGCGGCATCGCTCTGCCTGCAGCGATTGATTGCATCTTCCCTATCTAGTTGGAGTCTTTCCAGATCCAGGATGTGGTTATGGAGATTTACAAGTGGGCACTGTAATTGGCTAGCCATGACTCGTAAGCTGGCTATCTGTACCTCAATGGGCAGAATTGCCTCTTTTTCGTAAACTAGATGGAACGGGGTGAAACCTAATGATGTTCGGAATGTCGTTCGGTAGGCCCATAGAGCGGCCATGAGATGTTTATCCCAGTCACCTGTGTGGTTATTCACCTGTTTTGTGATGATTTTGCAGATCATTCCGTTTACCTTTTCTACTAGGCCATTACACTGTGGATAGTATGGTGTGGAATGTCAACGTGTAATGCCTAATTTTTTCATCAGTTCTCCCACTAGATCGCCTCTGAAACCTAGTCCCCTATCTTATATTATCTCAAGAGGAGTGCCAAAACAGCAAAAGATGTACTCAAATATGAACTTTGCTACCTCTTGGGTTGTAATGCGGGTGGTGGCTGCTGCTTCCGCCCATCGGGTCATGTAGTCTACACCAACTAGAATGTATAGTTTACCTCATTGGGCCCTTGGTAGAGGACCGATTGCATCTATTCCCCATTTCTCAAATGGACCGTATGCGACGATAGGAGTCTATGGTTCATAGATTAGTATGCGATCACTGGTCACTTGACAGGCCTTGCATGTTTTACACCAATGATGCACATCCCTGTTCAGACTAGGCCAAGAGTATCCTGCCTGTAGAATCTTCCTACTGGTGATATCTAAAGCAAAATGACCGCCGCAGACACCATCATGGCAACTTGAAATTACCTATGTGATCTCATTGGAGGTTGGTACTCGCCTGAGAATCTGATCCTTGCCCTTACAATACAAGTGGTCGTTTACAAGGCGGTATCTTGTAGCCTTCCTTACCAGCCACTGTTTCTGGCCCCTAGTGTACCCTTCCAGACATTCTCTTGTACGTAGAAAGCTGATGATATCAGGCAGAGCATCACTACCTTGGAAGAGGGGTAGTTTCAGTTCGCCCCTATGGGAAGGTCTTGTATTATTTCCTTGGCTGGAGCATCTGCCTCCTGATTTTCTGTCCTGGGGACATGAAATAATTGCACTGCTTCAAACTTTCTCAAAAGATCCTTAACTTGGCGTAGTTGACCAAGTAAAACCTGATTTTTACAAACCCAAGTGCCATTTATCTGCTTTATCAAAAGCAAAGCATCGCCAAACACATTTAGGCGTTGAATCCCTTGAAAAATACATTGTTCTAACCCAAGAATTAAAGCTGCATAATCTGCTTTGTTGTTGGAGTGGGAGTGTAACAACTGCCCGATGGAGAATACCCTTTCATGTTGCTTGTTGAAAATGATGATGACAGCTGCAGACTGGTCCACTGTTCTCTTGTATGCTCCGTCAAAGAAAAGAGAGTGAGCTCTTTCTAGTTTAGGACTCTCTACCATTGGTCTCTCTTCTTTTGCTTCCGTGTTGACCTTCAGCTTCTTCTCATAGTGGCGATGAGTAAGAATACCCGCTAAACTAGCCATGGTGGAGTTTTCTACTTGCATGGTGTAGTCAAACTCTTGTAACCTAACTAGCCATTTAGAGATCCTAGATGAGACATCCATGTGTCGCATCACATACGGAAAAACCTCCTCCTATGTCAGAATTACAAAAGGTCTAGGCAGTAGTAGATAGGAGCAGAACTTTGTGGTAGCAAACGTTAGTGCGAGCACCATGTGTTCTACTGTGGTGAATCCCTTTTCTGATGGGGTCATGACACTACTAGAGAAGTAGATAGGACGCATGAAAGAAGTTTGGGGGTCCTTTTGCATTAGTACGGCTCCAAGTGTATCACTTCCTGCACTGGGGTTCACATAAAATGGCTCGTCCCATCTGGGGTTTGAAATGGTGGGAAGTGTGGCTAGGATTTTCTTCACCTCAGTAAATTGTTGCTCATTTTCTTCACTCCATGAGAAGACATCCCTCTGGGTGACTTGTTGTAGAGGGAGAACCACTTGAGATAGCAAGTGAATGAACCTGCTTAAGTATCTTACCTTCTGAAGGAAAGAAACCAACTGCTTAGTTGTGGGGGGTGATGACAAAGATACCAAAGCTTGGATCTTGCTAGGGTCAGCCTCAATCCCTTTTGTTGAAATTACATGGCCAAGGAGAGTGACTTTGCTTTCACCAATGTGACACTTATCCACGTTGAGCTGGCCACCCAAGGTTTGCAGCCTGGTCAGGCCATCATAGACTTTGCTCAAATGGAGGGAGCGTGAACTATAGATGCAAAAATCATCTATGAAGACCCGTGTTGACGTTCCAAAGTATGGTTGGAAGACAAAAGTCACATGACGCTGGAATGTGGCCGGAGAATTGGTGAGGCCAAAAGGCATCACTCTGTAAGCAAAGCATCCCCACGGTGTTATGAAAGTTGTCTTTTTCTGGTCTTCTTTCGCAATGCTAATCTAAAAGTATCCTGAGTAGCCATCACATACTGTATAGCGCTCATGACCCGCCACTTCATTGAGAATTTCATCTTGGAATGGGAGGGGAAAGTGATCCCTCTTTGTGGCTGCATTGAGAGGTTTATTAGTCCACACAGACTCTCCACTTGCCATTCTTCTTTGGTGTGACTACTACTGGAGAGACCCATTCTGAGCCTTCGACGGGGTAGATAAAACCTGCATGTAGCAAATTCCTCACTTCTTTGAGTAGTACCTCTTGTTGGATTACCCCAAGTCTTCTGAGCTTCTACACTACGGGTTTACTTCCTTCTTTGAGTTTTATGCGGTGTTGTACTACTATGATTCCTGTGATCTTATCATAACCATCAATGAATAATGTAGTGAAGTTATCTAGCATGGAGACATATTCCTTCCTCTCTTCATCGGTTGACTCATTGGAGAGCATCCGATGTAACTTACTTGTATCCTCAAAGGATTGCGTACCTGATGGTCCTTCTTGGTTTATCGGTGGTGCTTCAGATTGTGTCAATCTTTTTGGGTCTTTAAGGATGACCCCCATCACTTCGATGCTACTCTCACTTTCTTTAGTTGTTGTTGTCTCTTCTCCTGAGGTGGACAAATAGTCACTGGTGGACTCATCTTCTGAAGCCTCCAAGATCATGTTGTGTTGCTTCCTAGTCCTCATGTCGTACAATATGGACTTCCCTTTAGCGTCCTTCATCTGAATCATTACGGTACTCCAGTCTTGCTTAACCTCCATAGCCATGAGCCAGGGTCTCCCAAGAATGATAGGGTAGCCCTCCCCTTTGTGTGGCATGACAAAGATGTCTACCTCCACTTCTGTATTGAATTCCTTTACTTTGACCAAATTCACAATGCCTACGCATTTCACTCTTACGTTATTTTCCATTTTGGCTCGGTAGGGTGCCATCCTACTCACCTCTAGGCCTAGATGGTGCATCATTTTTTCACTCATGACACATATTTGCACGCCACCATCTATGTACACATTTGAGATTCATTGCCCCTTGATGTGGGCATACATAGTTGGTAGGATGTCGTCGAGATCCCTCCCAGAGATAGCCCCAGCTATTCTTGGTCTTGATTTCCTTGTACTTACCATCTTCATCCATTGCCTCCTCATCCTTGGTGTAAGGTGAAGTAATTGGGGCCAAGTTATCTTCGGGCCCTGCATCAACACATCCTGAACTAAGTCGTATGGTTTATCATACTCAACTAGTGAAAAATCCACGATGTCTATCTTCCGTCGTGGCTTAGATGCCTGCTTGCTAGACTCTCCTTTTCCTTTCATTTTCTCCTCTTTTTGAGAGGCTTCTTCGTGCCTGGCACACTTCACCCCATGGCATCCACCTCTTCTACTTTTTCTTTCCCTTTGTTCTTCTCTCGAATTGGTTCTTCTACCTTTGCCTTCCCTTAGCAAATAACACTTACTGCTTGGTTTACAGCAGGTGGTGGGGGTAGCGGTGGAATAAGAGGTTGTGGTGGTGGTTGTTGTACAGGTGGTCGAAGGATTTAGACCGGTGGAATCAGCCATGGTTGCCTGAGTGGTGGTGGTCTTGCCCTTGGCAGAGAGATTTGATTCTGTCTCCCTCCTCTATTGAAATTCTTCCTTCTTGGATGTGGACAGTAGTACATGCCATGGCCGTCTTCCCCGCAATTATAGTAGTGGTACTCTTGGTTTTGCCTTCGTTGTCCTCTTCCTTGTTTTGGATTTCTGACAGGTGCATGCCCTTGCTACACCAAATGCACGGATAAACTCTCGAGTTGGGTAGTGATTGTTACCATATACATGTGGTAGTGATGTGTGTGAACACACTAGGACCGTCGGGGCATTTTTTCCCTCTTTAGGAGGTTTTTTCCCCCGTGCATTGTATATACGCCCATCACTCTAGGGCTATCAATCTTTCCATTGCACACTAAGTAACACACTCTCTATTGTGTGCCTTGAGCTTCCTTCGTCTTCTCCAAGCTGTGTGTGTTTCTCTACAACCCTAATTCCAACAATTGGTATCAGAGCAGGTCACGTCCTCCCGAGCTTAGTCGCCAGCTGCTCCAGCACACGCCTGCTCACTTTCTCCGATTTCAGTGAGCTTTGGCAAGCGTTCACAGGTCGACAAAGATTTTGGGCGAACTCGTAGAGCTCGGTCTGCTCAAAATTTTGATTTGGGCTCATTTCGGCCTCCCTTTCCACTACAGGCAGTACTGCACAGGCTATTTCGTCATTTTGTGCAGAATTTCTGTCAGTGCCGTTTTCTGCATAACAGGTGCCTTATAGTCTTCTACGGTTTGTTCTATATAGCACAGGTTGTTCCCGCTCCATTTGTCCTATTTTCGGGCAGTTTTCACATCAGGTGCAGCATTTACCATGGATGACAACAACAACACAGATGTGTTCAAGATGTTTGCTGCTGAGGACAGGTTGGATGGGGACAACTACCCTATGTGGGCTTATATGATGCAACATGTTCTTGTGTCAAAGGGTGTCTGGAACATTGTGCAGGGCATTGATGTACGTCCTGGTTCTGAGGATGTAGGCGATGTTGAGGATGTTGCAGGTCTTGCTGCAAGGATTGCAGCTGTTAGAGTTGTTTTGCCTACGGCAGAACAAGCTCGTTGGGATGTTAAGGATGCGCAGGCTCATGCATTGATTGCGTTGTCTGTGAAGCGCACCATTGTTCCTCACATCCGTTCAGCAAAATCTGCAAAACAGGCTTGGGATATTCTAGCAGGTCTTTATGCAAGCCGCAATGAGGCTAAAATTGCTTTGCTGCGTAAAGAGCTGGAGTCGAAGATTATGCATGAGGAAGATGATATGGACACTTTCCTTGCTAGTGTCAAGGATATCAATGAGCAACTTATTTCTGCAGGTGAAGTTATTTCAGACAGTTCCCTTGTGCAGACTGTTCTTGATGCCTTACCAGATTCCTACCAGACTTTTGCTAGTACTTGGAGACTGATGACCCAAGGAAATCCTGAAGTTGTCAAGTTTGATGCATTATGCACATTGCTGTTGCAAGAGTCACTGTCCAGAAAAAACAGGACTAGACAGCGTGCAGTTGAACATGCTTTTATTGCTTCTCAAAGAAAGGGTGGTAACAGCAATGCAGCCACTTCTTATGGTTCTGCTGCAAGTGGCAAAAATTATGTTCCTAATGCTTCTGCTGGCAGTACTTCGTCTGGCAATTCTGGTGATAAGGGCAAAAAGAAGATGCGTTGCCATTATTGTAAAGCAATGATCACTTGATCAAGTCGTGTCCTAAGTTGAAGGCCAAAGAGGCTAAGAAGAAAGAGGGTGGTTCCACTACAAATGCAGCCATTGTTGAGTCTTCTGTGAAAGGAGACTGTGATGCTGATGTTGATGCAGAATGGGCTTTTAGCGCAGAGTGCACTTACAATCCTGTTGTCCATGATGCATGCTTGTCAGTTGCTGCAGATTCACATGTGTGGTATTTCGACAGTGGTGCTACAAAGCAAAGCACATTACCTCACATCGTGAATTGTTTACCTCTCTCGAGTCTGTCCCTCATGGGAATTCAGTCACTTGTGCCAACAACGCCTCTTATCCAGTTCAGGGAGTTGGAAAGATTGTGCTCACTGCTGCTAATGGCAGTTCCTTCACACTTGTTGATGCACTTTATGTACCTGGGATCAAGAAGAATCTCTTGTCTGTATCCGCACTTGCTAGACTTGGACTTGTAGTCAAATTTGTGGATGACAGATGTACAGTTCATGATCTCAGTTTTGGTGATGAAATTGTTGCATCTGGCCTTTTGTGCCGTGGGCTGTATAAGCTCACTTTGTATGACAAGTGTGGACAAAATTTTGCAAATGCTGTTGCAGATTCAAGGGCTATTTCAGATGCAAAACTTTGGCATGCACGTTTTGGTCATCTGAATTTTGCCAGTTTGCTGCGTTTGCAGAAATCTGATATGGTTGCTTCTTTGCCGCCTCTTGAAGCACCTGTCAAACATGTTTGTGAAGGCTGTATTTTGGGTAAGATGCAGCGTTCTAAGTTTCCAAAGGATGGTTCAGTTCGGGCCACATGCAGGTTGCAGCTTGTGCATAGTGATGTTTGTGGGCCCATGCAAACTCCGTCCTTGGGCAATTACCTGTACTTCGTGACTTTCATTGATGATTACTCCAGGCATGCATGGGTATTTCCGCTTAAAGCGAAGTCCGAAGTTTTTATGTGCTTCAAACAATTTCTGGCTATGGCTGAAAATGTCTCGAAATGTACTATGGGCACCCTCCGTTCCGATCGAGGGGGGGAGTATATGTCTCATGAATTTAATGCATTTCTGGCTAGTCGTGGGATAAAACACCAATGTACAGTGCCTTATACACCTCAGCAAAATGGTGTTGCTGAGAGGAAAAACAGGTCACTGACGGAAATGGCACGATGTATGGTCAAAAGTCAAGCTTTGCCGCATTCTTTTTGGCTTGAGGCCATCATGTGTGCCACTTATGTACTTAACAGGTGTCCTACGAAAGCTTTGCAGTCTATTACTCCATATGAAGCATGGCATGATAGAAAGCCTTCTATTGAGCACATGCGTGTTTTTGGCTGTTTGGCATATGCTTTGGTGCCACAAGTGCAGCGCAGAAAATTGGATGATAAGGCTGTCAAATGTATTTTTGTTGGTTATAGTGCTGAAAGCAAAGGTTACAGGTTGTATCATCCGCAAACAAAACGTATTCTGGTTTCTCGGGATGTAGTGTTTGTGGAAGATTCTGTTCAGCCCTTGCTGTCATGTACTAGAGACAGTAATGTAAGCTCACAGGACATTTATGACACTTTGTTGCCTCTTTTCAGTGGTGGAAATACGAATGTAAGTTCCAATGAGGCAAATGTACAGCCTATGGGGGTTTCTGAAAATGTTTTAGATCAGCCTATTACTGATGCAGATGTACATGATGTACTTGATGAGGAAAGGGCTGAAAATGAGCAGGCTAGAGGTATGCCAAAATGGCTGGTGCACACTTTGCGTGACAGTAAATTGGATGCACCTTTGTCTAGTCGTACTCGTTCAGGCTCTCGCCATGCATCTTATGCATCAGATTGTTATGCTTTGGCTGTGTCTAGTTTACATGATGTTGAGGAGCCTCTGTCTTTTGATGAAGCACAGAATTCAGAAAATTGGATGGCTACCATGCAATCAGAATATGATGCACTTATACAAAATGACACATGGACTTTATGTGATTTGCCTCCTGGCAAAAAGGACATTGGTACGAAGTGGGTTTACAAGTTGAAATACAAGCCGGATGGTGAGATCGATCGCCATAAGGCTCGACTTGTTGCAAAGGGTTATGCACAGCACAAAGGCATAGATTATGAAGAGACTTTTCTCCCACTTGTCCTATGACTACTGTGCGTTTTCTATGTGCATTGGCAGCTCATTTTGGTTGGGATGTACATCAATCAGATATTGTTACTGCTTTCTTGAATGGTGACATATTTGAGGAAGTTTATGAAACGCAGCCTCGCGGTTTTGTCATAAAAGGACAAGGGGACAAAGTGTGCAAATGTAAGAAGGCTTTGTATGGGTTGCAGAAATCTCCTCGTGCTCGGTATGAGAAAGCTGACACTCATTTGGTCAAACAATGCTTTCGTAACAGTCCAACAGAAAGCACATTGTATGTAAAGTGTGAGGGTGATGTACTTCTCATTGTAGTTCTTTATGTAGATGATTTGCTGATCACTAGACCAAATGAGAGACATATTGCTGAATTTAAAGCTGATTTGAATGCTACTTTCAAGATGAAAGATTTGTGGTTGTTGCATCATTACTTGGGTATACAATTTAAGCAGTGTGATGGTGGTATTGCCTTGTGTCAGAAAAGTTACATAGAGACATTGCTATGTAAGTTTGGACTTGAGGATTGCAAACCTATTGCCACTCCCATGGAAACAGGTTTGAAGTTGAGTCTACATGATGCTGGCGATCCTGCTGATGTCACTCTTTACCAAACTGTTGTTGGCTGCCTCATTTATGTATGCAACACGAGGCCGGATATTCAGTTTGCAGTCTCACAGGTCAGCAGATTTATGCATAGCCCAGGGTCTAAGCATTGGCAGGCTGTCAAGAGGATTTTCCGCTACCTTAGTGGCACTTTACATCTTGGCTTGTTTTATCCCAAGGGGGGATCATTGCCGCCAGACTTACATGCTTTTTCGGACTCAGATTGGGCTGGTTGTTTTGACAGCGAGTGTCCACAAGTGGTTTTTGTTTCATGCTTGGCAGTTCATGTATATCATGGTTGAGCAAGAAGCAACCTACTGTGGCCACTTCGAGTTGTGAGGCTGAGTACAGGGCAGTCTTCACAGCTACGGTTGAGTGTGTATGGCTCAGACGCCTTATGGCTGATTTGGGTGTTGGACAGGACACTGCCAACACTATCTACACTGACAGTCAGAGCGCATTGGCAGTTGCGAGGAACCCAGTTTTTCATGCTCGCACAAAGCACATTGAGGTGCATTACCACTATGTCAGGGAGAGGCTCTCAGCAGGAGAGATCGGCTTGGCTTATGTGCCAACACAGGACAACCTTGCAGATCTTTTCACAAAGGCATTGTCTCGTGAGAAGCTTGAAGCTTTCCGCAAAGCTTTGGGCTTACTCCCCTTTGTGGACTAATCATGTCCTCAGGGCACGGCACTTCCCTTTACTCATGTGCCAGCTCTCGTTCACCGCATCACTCCAGGGGGGATTTGTTACCATATACATGTGGTAGTGATGTGTGTGAACACACTAGGACCGCCGGGGCATTTTTTCCCTCTTTAGGAGGTTTTTTCCCCCGTGCATTGTATATACGCCCATCACTCTAGGGCTATCAATCTTTCCATTGCACACTAAGTAACACACTCTCTATTGTGTGCCTTGAGCTTCCTTTGTCTTCTCCAAGCTGTGTGTGTTTCTCTGCAACCCTAATTCGAACAGTGATGAGACTCAGCAGGTCTTGCTGCTCTTCTCATGCCTCTTGTGGTTGGGCTCTATGAACGGCTGTTGCAGTCACTGGGGTTAGTCGGACTGAGCTTGACTCCTTTGACTCGTTGACTCTTGCTTGCATGCACAACTTCTTGTCTTTAAGGTGGGCTACTTCTACTGCCAACTCATATGTTGCAAGAAACCTTCCCTTCACCTTCTCCTTAAGCGGGGGCCACAGGCCAGCAATGAAACGGTCCTTCTTTAGGAAATTAGGCGCTCCTTCACCTTCCTCCAGTGAGGCAACCCATCTCTCCCACAAATCCACAAACTTGGACTTGTAGGTGGCATACTCTAGCAGACATCCCTGCTTCAATTCCGTCAATAGGCTACCATAGCTTCTCCGAGGTTGTGCCTCCACCAAACCTCTTCACAAAGGCAGAACGTAATACATCCCATGCATTTTTGGTAGCTTGGGGCAAAGCATTGTACCAAGACTTGGCCTTTACTTTCATCACTAGAGGAAAAATTCGTAGCCGTGAGGCATCGTCATCCTTGTTGGAAACCACACAAGCGATGTCGAAATCATCCAGAAAGTCGGTGGTGACGTCTTCTCCCTTCTTTCCACTGAACGTGGGGAAACAAACACTTGCCATGATAGTGACTCGGGAAATTACAAACTTTTTTTTTTTTAATGACAGTAGCGGCTCATAGTGGCTTTTTACAGGGTTGGGTGGATAGATTAAAACAAGATAAAGATGGAAACATTGAAGGAGTGGTGGTAATCCAATATGGGAGAATGATAGTGTTTGGGGAGCTAAGGATTTCTCCTAGGACCGCAGCACCAAACAAATACACAATCTTCTGTTGGTAGAAGATTTTCCTATCTACATAAATATTCACATGCATATGCCGCAAAAATCTAAACGGGAACATTTTTGGCCTGTTTTCCATCATGCACAGAGGGTGGAGCACTTACTTATACTCTTACCGTGCCGATGTTGATGAGTAGGCACATCTACAAGAGGTCATCGCCTTTCATAGGCTCCACTTTTTCTTCATTGCTCAGCACGTACGAGGTGATGGCAACGCATATGACTACTCCTAGCCTTTTGGCTAGCAGCAACTACAGATAATTATCGTAGTCGGTGCGTTGCATGAACTCCACTCCATTCAGTTGTAACTCGTCTCTAGCCCACTGGGTTTCACCCGTGGTGGAGAGATTCTTCAGGATGAGTTGTACGGGGAGAGGAGGAAGACCCTCTACCCGTCTTCCAAAACAGTGAGAGCAGTAGCCAAACCACTCTTCCTTAGAGCATGGGAACCCTCTTACCACTTCTGCTTTAGGATTGTCAAAATGGACTGGCAGTACTTGCATGCGTCGTGCAAATCGATAGGCGACCTTTTGCCACTTAGCCTCGGATGACCTTCTCTTTGGCAAATTGGGTACGACCCGGCTTTCCGAACTTGAAGCACTCCTTGGCCCAATGCTTCTTCCTTTGGGGTCATGTGTTTTCAGACTGGCTTAGCCTTTCCTTACCTTTGGCTCGAGCAGCCCCTTTAGGCCATTTTGGAGTAGAGGTTATACCTTTGATTGCAGTTTCCTTAGAAAAGAGAGGCCTTACCATTTTCTTTCCTCCTTTGATATGGATGACCTCCTCGCGGTGAATGTCGATGTAGACAATTTCAGCCCCTTCGCTGCCTTCGTTGCTGGCACTCATAGACAGTGTGTTTTGGTTGACAGCGGTGATGGCACTTCATAGACCTCCCACCTGATGCTCTCAATTTGTGGTTAGAACAAGCAACATGAGATGGGGATCTTACCTCTTGAATACTGACGACACTACAAACTGGTAGTAGTACTTCAATGAAGGCGGCTAGTGTCTCTTTAGTCTCCTCCTCTTCCATCCTCCAATTAGAGAACTCCTTCAGCCATTTGTCCATGATTGATGAGGTGCGTTGCTTTCAGCATTGTAAACTGAAGTTCTGGAGTTTGATCCTCCGTGGGGGCACCAAATGATGAGCGCAAAGCGCGACACGGACCCCGACGGCCTCTAAAATTCCGGGAGTCGATGCACTCCGCAAGCCGATCACGGTGAAGTGAACAGGGGGCACCACCTACCTTTGAGCGGCTAGGACGCAGACAACGGTGATTTGAAATATCACGGACTCTACACACACACACACACACACACAGAGAATAGACAGGTGATGAGAATCCTCAGGGGTGTGAGGGAGAATTATTCTCTTGCAATATTTACAGCAACCTTATTTCCAGTGAGGTGGAAATTCATGGTGATAGAGAGATAGAGGGAGAGATAGTGAGCCTACTTGGTGCGTTCTCTAGAGATGACTCACTGACACGACAACTTGCTAACATGAGTGTGTGTGCATCGACCGTTGGAGTCGAGATATAGACATATCTCCTTTTACATAGTACATATTTCCAAAGAAAGTTGCTACACTAAGTCCCTCTCTTGTGATGCAAGTGTTGCCAATTCCTCCCACCAAAATACTACCAAGTGCTGACCTCTGATGAACTTGCCCCCCCCCCCCCCCCCCCCCCATAGTGACCTCTCGGTGCCTTTTTATAGGTGTTGGCTGCTTTAGATGAGGGTAATCTGGTTTGATTAGGGTAATCTAATCAGGGGAGACAAAGCAAGGCGGTGGTCTCTGGGTGGTTGACCCTTGCTTTGTCTTGGGAAATATTATAAGGAAAACCTCTAGGTGGGCCTTTGTGACCATCACCTAGAGAGATGAGAATTTACAAATTTGGGATTTTTTACAAGGTTTGGTTTGAAACTGGAAAAAAAATGACGACAACCTACGGGTTTTACTGAAGAGGGCATCGTGGATGTGATGCCGATGAATGGCAGCCTATCTAGTGCGTCGGTGTAGCGCATTTGTCACTTTCGTGGTCGACCGGGGCATGCCTTCCGCACCTTTGCTTGTTTCGGTCTCGATGGCGCGCAACTTTGGCCGTCTCTTTTCGTTTTGATGACGTAGAGTTTTTTTTATCTTCTTTGATGGGTGCGTATGGCGTGTGTGCTATATATGTGAGAGTGCTCGTGGGTGCGTATATGTATGGGTGTATGTATGTGGGGTTACGTGAGTGTGTATTAGCGTGCGTGGGAATGAGGGAGTATATGGTTATTATATGTATATATATTTTTTTACTTTTTTTTTCTTCTTTTTTCTGTTGGTTGCCTGCTCTAGGGAAGGCGGTGTGTGAGTGAGGGGGGGGGGGGGGGGGGGGGGGGAGGGGGGGGGGGAGGGGGGAAATGGGAATGGTGTGTGTGTGTGTGTGTGTGTTGTGTGTGTGTGTGTGTGTGTGGTGTGTGTGTGTGTGTGTGTGTGTGTGTGTGTGTGTGTGTGTTGTGTGTGTGTGTGTGTGTGTGTGTGTGTGTGTGTGTGTGCACGCGCGCATACAGCAAGGGTGTGTGTGTGATAGAGAGAGAGAGTGTACGATTCGGTGCCATGCTGCACCTTCAGGCTGACTCAGAGAGAGAGAGAGAGAGAGAGGAGAGAGAGAGAAGAGAGAGAGAGAGAGAGAGACAGATAGCGCTACTTGCGTGCGCCGAGGAGAGATGGAAGGGGGGGAGTGTGTGTGTGTGTGTGTGTGTGTGTGTGTGTGTGTGTGTGTGGTGTGTGTGTGTGTGTGTGTGTGTGGTGTGTGTGTGTGTGTGTGTGTGTGTGTGTGTGTTGTGGTGAGTGAGAAAGAGAGAGAGAGAGAGAGAGAGTGGTATACGGTTTCACTGTGCTTGCCTGGGCTACTCGACACAGGGCAAGAGAGCGTGAGAGGGCGGGGATGAGGGAGCGGTTGCAGTGGAGGTGAGGGTGGATAAGGGAGCAAGAGAGTGCGGGCCCTGGTGCCATACTTATTTCTTCGGGCTGGGGTAGAGAGAGTGGGAGAGAGTCTGAGGGAGCGGTAGCCCATGGCCGACACAGAGCAAGAAGGGGGGGGGGGGGGGAATGGGAGGAGTCAACGGAATGGGAAAAAGGGGGAGTATAGTGGTTGTAGAGAGAGAGAGAAGAGAGAGAGAGAGAGAGAGAGAGAATGTTATTGTGGCCGGTTCCCACTGTGGGGAAGAGAGTGAGAGAGAGAGTGTGTGAGTGTTAGGGGGGGGGGATTTGGATAAGAGGTTATGTGGAGGGAATGCATTGAGAGAGAGAGAGAGAGAGAGAGAGAGAGAGAGAGAGAGAGAGAGAGAGAGAGAGAGAGAGAGATTCTCTTCTATGCCCGCGAGGCCGCTCACTCAAAGGGAGAGAGAGTGAGAGCTAATTAAGGGAGGGGAAGATAGGCGGGAGGATAGGGCGGTGGTACGCCAGTGGGAAGAAAACAGGGGGGGTTGGGAGGAGAGTGAAGCTGAGGGGGTGTGGATGAGAGGGAAGAGGGAGGGGTATAGTATGGCGGCCCGCTGGACGAGCGAGAGAGAGAGAGAGAGAGAGAGAGAGGAGAGAGAGAGAGAGAGAGGAGAGAGGAGAGAGAGAGAGAGAGAGAGAGAGGAGAGAGAGAAGAGAGAGAGAGAGAGAGAGGAGAGAGAGAGAGAGAGAGAGAGCTTGTGAGCTTGTGAATAATGAAAGAGCGAGAGAGAAAATTGCTACACTAAGTCCCTCTCTTGTGATGCAAGTGTTGCCAATTCCTCCCACCAAAATACTACCAAGTGCTGACCTCTGATGAACTTGCCCCCCCCCCCCCCCCATAGTGACCTCTCGGTGCCTTTTTATAGGTGTTGGCTGCTTTAGATGAGGGTAATCTGGTTTGATTAGGGTAATCTAATCAGGGGAGACAAAGCAAGGCGGTGGTCTCTGGGTGGTTGACCCTTGCTTTGTCTTGGGAAATATTATAAGGAAAACCTCTAGGTGGGCCTTTGTGACCATCACCTAGAGAGATGAGAATTTACAAATTTGGGATTTTTTACAAGGTTTGGTTTGAAACTGGAAAAAAAATGACGACAACCTACGGGTTTTACTGAAGAGGGCATCGTGGATGTGATGCCGATGAATGGCGGCCTATCTGGTGCGTCGGTGTAGCGCATTCGTCACTTTCGTGGTCAACCGGGGCATGCCTTCCGCACCTTTGCTTGTTTCGGTGTCGACGGCGCGCGACTTTGGCCGTCTTATTTTCTTTTTGTTTTGATGACGTAGATTTTTTTTTATCTTCTTTGATGGGTGCGTATGGCATGTGTGCTATATATGTGAGAGCGCTCGTGGGTGTGTATATGTATGGGTGTATGTATGTATGGGTGTGTATATGTATGGGTGTATGTATGTGGGGTTACGTGAGTGTGTATTAGCGTGCGTGGGAACGAGGGAGTATATGGTTATTATATGTATATATATATATATATTATATTCTTCTTTTTTTTGTTGGTTTCCTGTTGTAGGGAAGGCGGTGTGTGAGTGAGGGGGGGGGGGGGGGAATGGTGTGTGTGTGTGTGTGTGTGTGTGTGTGTGTGTGTGTGTGTGTGTGTGTGTGTGTGTGTGTGTGTGTGTGTGTGTGTGTGTGTGTGTGTGTGTGTGTGTGTGTGTGTGTGTGTGTGTGTGTGTGTGTGTGTGTGTGCACGCGCGCATACAGAAAGGGGGTGTCTGTGATAGAGAGAGAGTGTACGATTCAGTGCCATGCTGCACCTTCGGGCTGACTCAGAGAGAGAGAGAGAGAGAGAGGAGAGGATGAGAGAGAGAGAGAGAGGAGAGAGAGAGGATGAGAGAGAGAGAGAGAGAGGAAGGAGAGAGAGGAGAGAGAGAGAGAGAGACAGCGCTGCTTGCGTGCGCCGAGGAGAGATGGAAGGGGGGGAGTGTGTGTGTGTGTGTGTGTGTCTGTGTGTGGGTGTGGTGAGTGAGTGAGAGAGAGAGAGAGAGAGAGAGAGAGAGAGAGAGAGAGAGTGGTATACGGTTTCACTATGCTTGCCTGGGCTGCTCGACACAGGGCAAGAGAGCGTGAGAGGGCGGCATGAGGGACCGTTTGTCGGGTGGGGGTGAGGGTGGATAAGGGACCAAGAGAGGGCGGGCCCTGGTGCCATGCTTACGCCTTTGGGCTGGGGTAGAGAGAGCGAGAGAGAGTCTGAGGGAGTTGTAGCCCGTGGCCGACAGAGAGAAAGAAGGGGGGGGGGGGGGAAGGGAGGAGTCAACGGAATGGGAAAAAGGGGAGAGAGAGTGTGAGATTCTCTTCTATGCCCACGGGGCCGCTCACTCAAAGCGAGAGAGAGTGAGAGCTAATTAAGGGAGGGGAAGATAGGCGGGAGGATAGGGTGGTGGTCCGCCGGTGGGAAGAAAACAGGGGGGGTTGGGAGGAGAGTGAAGTTGAGGGGGTGTGGAGGAGAGGGAAGAGGGAGGGGTATAGTATGGCAGCCTGCTGGGTTGGGATATGGACGAGCAAAGAGAGAGAGAGAGAGAGAGAGAGAGAGAGCTTGTGAGCTTGTGAATAATGAAAGAGCGAGAGAGAATATTACAAAACTGACGGCCCACCAAGGGATAGTGGAAATGTTTTTTTTTATGCGCCCATTGGTCCGGGTGGTTCAGCGGCAGGGTAAGTGAGAGAGTGTGGGTTGGCGGAGCCGAGCAGTAGGAGAGAGAGAGAGAGAGAGAGAGAGAGAGAGAGAGAGAGAGAGAGAGAGAGAAAGAGAGAGAGAGAGAGGGCCCTGTGTTAATGGGGAGATGTGGCCAAATTGGTGGCGCCCCGCCAGTGGTTAAGCCTAGGCGTGATGAATGTTAAATAAACTTTCTCTTTTTTTTTCTTTTGGTAATATGCTCTCCCCTTCTTGGGGTTTGGTTCTCGTGGTCGCGGTTTCGAAAACCAGCCATCATTGGTACTAGTCTCAGATTGTCAGCACTTGTACTGGTTCTAGTAGTACTGGTGTTGGTGCTGCTTTACTACTATACTAGTCTATCGATTTAATAGTAAGCTGGTTCCCAGACATATTGTCATGCCGCAAATACCAGAAAAAATATAAAACCAAGAGTTATATACTCGAAGAAAGGAAATAGGTAATTCTACAAGATTCTTGCTGATGACAGTCGTTGTACTGGTATAGATACATGTTTGATATCCTGGTACGGGTACTAGTACTAGTCTTCAGATTTTCAATGCTAGTACTGGTACTGGTAGTTTTTGTATTGAAACTGCTCTACTGCCATGGTGGCATAGTAGTAATGGTACTAGTTTCATACTATCAATCCTAGTATTGGTGCTGGTAGTACTAGTAGTGATACTTCTATATTGCTTATACTAATATATCCGTTAACTGGTATATTGGTCAACTAACAAGTAAAGGTCTTCAACTCTCGTAGTGTTAACACCATCAAGTATTTTCCTTCCCTATGTGTTAATGACATTACTTCGTCATATCTAACTTAAACAGAGGCCAAAGTTAACAATTTCCAGTGTTTGCAAGAGGAAACCTTAAAAAATCAAGCCTCTGGTTGGTGCTAAATTATGCCAGGTTGAAGCTACACCCAAATGAGTAGGTCCACAATACCAAATGGTTTTAATCACCAAGTGTTATGAAGAACATCATCCTTATGACTAAGCTTTATAAGGTCGCCAAACAACCTTCTTCACAAGCTGCAATTCCCTCATTAATGTTGAAACTACCCAAGCCAAGGATAGGACTGAACATGTATAACGACAGGAAATCCTTCATTTAAGAAAGGGACATACAACCAATGCCGTTGATACAGCTTTGAAACTCAATGTTTTAACGAATAATTGAAAGCTTTCTTACAAGAGCACACACCATCCAAGCCACAGCATAAGTGACATTACAAACTGAGTATGAGGAATAGCATCATAATCTCAATCTAATCAAACTTTACCATTCAGACGTCAGTACATACTGGGAAAAAATTTTACAAAACCATGAGTTTCCATACATGTCCTCTATGTGCATGAGAAACCAATCCAAGAAAAACACCATCATACTGCCGGTCACGAATCCATTTTAATGCCAATATTCACCTAAGATTGAGACGGAGCGGCCAACTCCACAATGGCCAGCTTCTCCTTGCCTTTAGCCATAGATTATTACTTAATAGTACCAACCAGTAGGCCAGGTCATAGAAAGTGCTACTGTGTAGATAAATACATCAAGAACACATGCACACACTACCAATGCTAAGTGAGCTAAAAAAGCTCACCTTTTATAGGGTTTAGGAGCAGGTAACATCTTCTTCATGGTAGTAAAGCGGGCCCATCCACAGTAGGTTATTGGAGCAGTAGTGCGCCGCTAGGTACAGAGGCAAATGTAGGGAGGGAGAAAAAAGTGGTGTTATGGAGCAAGTGGCAGCCAACCATCAACACAGAACAATAGGCCCCTACACTAGATGTGGAGTTTAACCACGCCACAATTACACAGGATGATGGAGAGAGCGCGAGAGGAGGGAGCCACATGGTTTTGCAAAAAATGCCACAGAATGAAGAGCCATGAAACCCGCATACCCTCATGACCTCAATTAACTACAAGGTTAAGTATCGGTACAGTCCCACCTTAGTCAATACAAGCCCCCATCCCTGCAGGGCAAAATGCCCCTATCCCTGCAAGGCAAATTGTCCCCTTTATTTTACAAGGTAAAGATATATAAGGTCCTCAAAAAATTCTTTACCTGAGCTAGTAGTACACTCTAGGAATCTGCGGCTAGTAGTCCTAGAAAAATAAAATTACAATCAAGCTAGAACTAGCCATAAGTGAGTGTGTGTGTGTGTGTGTGTGTGTGTGTGTGTGTGTGTGTGTGTGTGTGTGTGTGTGTGTGTGTGTGTGTGTGTGTGTGTGTGTGTGTGTGTGTGTGTGTGTGTGTGTGTGCGCGCGTGCGCATGCGTGTGCGTGTGCATGTGCGTGTGTAGCTGTTTTTAATTTAAATAATAAGACAAAAATGAACTTTAAATTCAAAAGTCAGCTAGCTTTAGAGAAAGGGCAAAGATTAGTACAAAAACAACTCAGTCTTAGAATTATCTTTGTACATGGTATATAAGAATGAGGCCTCATTCTAGTATACAATGATAGTAACTCATTAAAGAAGTACTTCCCAAGTAGTATGAACAAGTGTAATCATGGACAAACATTTTTTTCAAGCTAAAAATTTACAAGAAAGTATAGAGTCTTCACCTGCATCCATTCAATCAAGACAACATGTATGTTAGTTTTGAATGCGTTTTATAGGTGTCAATGGACTATATCAGTTGTAATCCATGTTCAACTTACAACTTTTTAACCTTAAACAAATGTTCAAAGTGTAAATGTTCTTTAATTTTGTACAAATTTCAGTAGAACTTGTAAAGAAACCATAAACCCAATGAATTATGGTATCTATTAATTGTATGGTTTTTATATATCCCATTTTTTAATATTCCTTAAATAGTATTTACCTATGTATCATTTTGATCAAAAGGCCACCACCCCTTCTGATCAAGTGACTTAGTACCACTTTTAGTTCAAAGTTTATTTTCCTTTAAGATTTACATAGGTTTTCTTTTATTTAGCCAGAAAACTATCCTAAAACTAATCATGTAAATGTGGTATATCTCTTTTTTACTTCCATCTTTAGAACCATAAGTCAAAACATATTAGCTTTAGTTAAATCCCTCAAAAACACCTCTTTCTATGCTTTTAAACAATTAGTCAGTTGCTTGGCTTAGACAAAAAAGCACTCAGCCAAACACATCAACTCCTCTATATAGATTTTGAGTTAAAAATTCAAAAATTTTCTCCAATTAGTGTAGGTAAGCCATGCCTTAACCCATGATATCCATACTTGTATTTGTCACAGCATTTCCATTCTAGATTTCAATGTAGTTCATAATATATATCACATTTTACCAACAATGTGACACCATGACTATGCTAGTAGCTCTTTTTTTTTTTAACAAAAAACCATCATTAGAATGCAATCTCAAGCTCGTTGGGCTCAGCCCCTTAACCAGTTATCATATCATTCTCAGTAAATGCATAGCTACACCTTATATGTACATTGCCTTATATTGGCATTAGCGGCCTAACCCTGCAACAAAAAATTCTAGTCATTTTGAGTCAATACACGGGAAACCAAGCACAAAACCACAGCCATATGTATAATGCCAAGCTTGTATGTGATGTAGACATCTAATGCCAGTCACCCCAAACCAAAAGAGATGGAAGAAATTTCAAAAAATGCTAGTTCATGCCTCGCACTCACTCAAACTAGCTCAAGCTTTTCTATGCCCCAAAGTGATGGTGTATAGAAAGCTTACTCTCTCTTTACAACCAAGATAGAACTGGCGTGTGCTACGCTCAATCTAGTGTGCAATGGTATAGTGATGTCTTTTACAAGAAGGAATGGGTTCTATTTATAGGTTTTAGAAGCTTTGATTAGGATTAAGCCTAATCAATTTTATTAGGAAAGATCAAGGATTATGAATTTTTATGAATTTTAAATGAGAATGGGGTCTCTCTTATCTCTTGACTCACATGGATGTGGGCTCAAGTAACAGAATTATTGATGTGGTGAAAGGAGAGAAACTTCCATGGGAGTGAGTGAATTTGGTTTACTTGTGCGGTTGCCTACTCCATATGTTGATAGTGTGGGTGCATTTTTACAAGAGAAGTTAGTTGTTAGTGGTAATAATCACTAGAATTGTTAGTGATACATTTACAATGGGTAGGATGAGTTGATTTGATGAAGGAAGAGGGGTGAATTAAAAGAGAATCATTGAGATGGTGAAGCTTTGAAGAAGCTTAAACTCACCCTTGTGTAGATTGTGGAAAAAATGACCGCTGGTCTTCTTCTTCTTCTTCGCTTCTTTACACCGCCGCCACGGTTGACCACCACGATGAAAAGAGGATTTGTTGATGAAAAATCCTCACTTTGCAGAAGTTATCATGGTTAATATGCTGAATTTTAGATATTTTTAGGAGAGGTAAATGAAATTGTAACATAGAAGCAATAGAGAGAGACATGGAGAGGGTGTATGTATGTAGAGGTTCATAAAAGAACTATAGGGATGAGAGAGAAGGGTAATGGTGAAGAGGGTGGGAGAAGCCATGGAAATTGCATGTTTGAGTGAGGGAAGGAGAGGGAGGGATGTGTAAGAGTGAGTAGGTGTGTGGAAGGGTGAGAGAAGACTAAGGGCTACTTGTGAGAAAAGTGGGCAGATTGGGGTCCACTCAAAAAATCATAGCTCACCGCTAGTAGCTCCAAAAATCATGAAAACATTTGAGGTGATTATTCAGAGCGTGGGCTACATTTTCTCTTTTGACCACCGCTCCAAATTCGGAGTGGAGATAGGTACCAAAATTCTCACCAAAACGCCTGTTTTTATGCCTGCAAAAGTCTTTTAGTGGCCCCCTCCTTTGTTGAATTTGTACAATACATCCAAGAGTGAGCCCCTCCTTTGTCATATTATAATACAAAGCATCCAAGTTGCCCTTGACCCATGCATGGAGGAGGATTATTGGTGAATAAAGAAATATATACATGGTGGGACTAGTGTATGGACTATTCATGGACTTTAGCTCAATGAGCACATGGTGTTAGAATAATGAGTAAAAATAATACTAAAAATATGGAGGAGTTATGGATATGGAAAGATATTGGAATCATATGATATGGTCACTCCTTGAATTATTTTGGGTGAAAGAGGAAAAGGTATGCAAGTAAATAATATAATAAACGTAACCAATGAGTAGAAATCAATTTTTTGTTTTCACGAGGGTGAGGGTGAAAATGTGGGAGTGATTTGTATAAAGGAAAAATATGAGGTTAGAGTATGTACATATTGGAAAAAAATATACTTATGGTGTAAGAGGATGAAAGAAGGTGTACATAGGTTTATAATAAACACACACCTAAGTAGAAATATTTAATAAAATACCAAAATAATAATAAAAAATCCCTATATTTAGGCCATATATACAATGAAATATTTACACACAAAGAGGCCATAATATACTTTTTTTTTTTTTTTTTTTTTTTGGCTCAACTAGCCCAATGACTAGCTAGCTGAGGGTTTTTAAGAATATATGGGAAAAGCCCCCTAACTCACACACGCCTATGTACAGTGAAATGGTAGGGATAGCCATAGCGTTTGGGTGAATTTGGTAGGGTGGAGTAACTTACTATGGCAATTATGGAGAGCCGAAAAACGGCTATCACTACTAATATGTTTGCTAAGACAAACTATTTATATCATATGAAAACCATAGTGCCTGGTAAAAAAACCAATAAAAGATACAGAGTGCGGACCTTAGATGCGCCTTCTTTGTTCACAATCTCCATGGTTAGGCAGTAGGAAAGCTTCCAAAACAAACTCTCAGTCTCTCTTTATACGAACACAATCGCCACGCAGAAAAGAATAAGTGAGGGACTCAGGGCCAATCCTCACCTTTATATAGGTTTGATGTTGATGCAGACCAGCAGTCGCCTCCTTTCCCAAGGTGTAAGGCTTTAATCATTATTTAGTATGTGGGTACACTGGGCAACTATGTGTGATCTATATTGTATGCGACAGGCGTGATCAGCATAGTAAGGCCACTAGTGGCATCCATCTAGGCTCCATAGTGAGACTAAGTGGGAGAGAGGAGGTGAAGAGCATCATGCATCATGTGTGTGCATAGAGCTACAAGTGTGGTATACACCATAAGTGACAAGCATGAACACCTTCATCGACTCAAGATTATTTACTACAATACTCAGTGTTGTCCGCTAGTGCATTATGGGTAGTATTTTTACTTTCAATGCACCATTGAAAGGCATTTGTCCAAGTTTATGCTTTAAGGGGCCATTCCCATAAATTCAAAAGCCCCCCCCCCCCCGGTTGAAAACCATCTTTTGCTATATATTTTTTTCCATGTTTGTTGTTAAAGAATTCCTACACTTGTCAAAAAAAGTCAGGGGTTTTCTTTAATGTAATAGAAGTAAATACTAGCTGTAAGATTACTTAAAAGTGTGTGTGTGTGTGTGTGTGTGTGTGTGTGTGTGTGTGTGTGTGTGTGTGTGTGTGTGTGTGTGTGTGTGTGTGTGTGTGTGTGTGTGTGTGTGTGTGTGTTGTGTGTGTGTGTGTGTGTGATAGAGAGAGAGAGGGAGGGAGGGAGGGAGAGAGAGAGAGGGAGGGGAGGGAGAGAGGGAATGCTCCAATATAGCCAGCTAGAGCAACATACACATCCCCCTAGAGCCAATGAGACATGATATCACACAAAGAGGAGGCTCCCACATAGCCAATGAGATTGAAAGATATATGTGTGTGTTTACATACATACATATATAGCCTCCTCTCTCTGTGATATCATGTCTCATTGGCTCTAGGGGGGATGTGTATGTTTCTCTAGCTGGCTATATGAGACATTCCCTCTTTCACTTTCTATATATATATATATATATCTATATATATATATATATATTTATATATTATGTATGTATGTATGTATGTGTGTGTACCTATGTATGTAAACACACACATATATCTTTCGATTTCGTTGGCTATGTGGGACCCCTCCTCTTTGTGTGATATCATGTCTCATTGGCTCTAGGGGGGATGTGTATGTTGCTCTAGCTGGCTATATGGGAGCATTCCCTCTCTCCCTCTCTCTCTCTCTCTCTCTCTCTCTCTCTCTCTCTCTCTCTCTCTCTCTCTTATTTATTTATTTATATAAGAGAGAGAGAGGCCATTATTGTCCTTAAAGGTTATCATATGACCTATGGGACCAAATCAAACATGTCAAATGATTTATGCTAAGTTGATTAATGACTCTTAATACTTGAGGATTATGGAGATGAGGGTGGCAATTGAGTACCCATGAAGGATTTGGGACGATAGAAATGTGAGGAAAGCAACTTGGAATGTCATAAAAGCCAAGCACTCAAGTAGGGTATGTAAGCTTATTGAACATGCAAGGGGTATAGTGTGCAACAATGGAGATTACTTCCCAAATGCCCCAATACTGGAGCTAAGTTGGATCACTGCTTAGGTGAAAATTGCTTATGAGAAGATGGGCTCAAGCATTTGAAGGTGAGTTCAATAGATCATCTTTTTAGGAACTGGATCGTGCTAGCTAGGGTGGATGAAAGAGAAACATAGTGTCAATGCGTGAGTGTGTGTGTGTAAGCAAGGTTATCACTCAAGTGAATTAGGTTCCAAGATAGAATTAGCTTGGACTCATAAACACAATCTTGAGTATTGACTTAGCTTAGCACAAGCTCACCATAGACAAGCATGTAGTGCAAAATGGAGTTGTTGTTTATTCATTCATGAAATGAGCTTTAAGTAGCTCTACAACCTTGCTCCACAGCATGTTGGATAAATCCACTCTCCTCTCCTTGACTCACACTTTAGGACAAAGCTAACACTTTACAATCCTGCCCTTGAGGTTTGGACTATGACAAGATACTGAAGCTGCGTGATCCACATAGGATGATAAGTTGCTATCCACACAGGATGGTAATATCCACACAGGCTAAAAAAATCCACATAGGATGTGATATCCACACATGATGATAAAATCCACACAAGAAAAATCCACAAAGGATGGTGATATCCACACAGGATGATAAAATCCACATAGGAAAAAGTCCTCCCCTACAAGTAGAGAGTCTGCATCTTCAAAATGGGTCTTCATAAAGACAATGTTGCTCTCATCTTCATCCTTTTGGTCTTCTACTCTGTGAGTTGATCCTCTGTCAGGTCTCTGGCCTTCATTGCTTCTACTATTGCTTTCAACTGCTTCATGGTCTAACTTCGTATCCTCCCCTCGAATGAGTGCTTCTGTCCCCCTTTTTGTTGTGCAATCAAGATTTATTCCATGCGTCATAATGACATGCAACAATATGCTAAAATATCCTATGAAAAGGTTTATGCAAAAATTAATGCTCTCTTCCATCTTGGTCATACTCCGAGAGCCCAAGCATGTCGTGTTTCTCATACACTTTGTCACAAAATCTTCACACATAGAGAGATTTTAGCAATTTGGAGACTCTCCAATGCCAATTTCTATCCCATTACAAAAGCACATAATGTCATCCATGTAGACAAATACAATTACATACATTGCAAGAAATTGTTGTACTTGGCTGAAAGATCAATGTGTACTTTGAAATTTCCCTTCAATGTGAAGCTCCTCTTCACTATCGGTGAAGCCCCTCTTCACAAAAGTCACCTTTGGTTGATTTATTGGATGTCAGCGCATGGATGCTAGTGCAATGGGTGCAATTGGGGGTCTTTCCAGTTGAAGAGACTCTCTTCAAGGCAGTGTCTACCCAATCTTTGATGCAAGAAGTGAAAAATGGCAATTACAATGGACTAATTGCTTGTAGTCTTTGAGATGCTTGGTAGCCTCTGGTCGGGTTCTTTGATGCCTTTGAGGCTTTGAAAGCTTTCGGGTGCCTTGCTACAGTTTTGTGGGAGCAAGCCCTTAAAGGGGTCTCCGAGGCTTGAGGTAGCAAGCTTGTGAGACTGTTCCCTTGAGGGAGTTGGGAGTTGGCCGCGGGATGGTGAGCTCTTGAGGCTCTTGAGGCAGTGCAGGAAGGGGGGCCCAAGAAGGGCGGACCCAAAAATGATGTTAAAAAGAGTTTGGCGCTTTCGTTGAATCCCGTGACCGGACGGTGAGGGCAGGTACTTGCGGCCGATCGGGCAGGCGCGGGTGCATGCAGGAACGAACGGAGCAGGAACGGGCGCGGGCAGTCGGCCGAGGTCCGTTCGGACCCCCAACAGCTGAGCGTTGGGCTTAGGTCCACCAGTAGGCCTTCATGCACGTGCTCACGCCAAGGTCAACTTGCTTTTAGCCTTATTAGGCAGTGGTCCCACCGACCCTATCTCAAAAATCCCAACAATGGGTAAATGCATTAAATGCTCCTTCCTCCCCAGACACACAAATTGCCTCTGTGGCTCTGTTCTGTATGAAATTCAGAGAATCAGAGTGAAAAAGTTAAGCTTAGAGCATGAAGAAGAACAATCGGAATGCAACAGTCTTGGGCTCAATGGAAAGCTCTCGAGACAGGCTACGCACACACACCAATCGTAAATGCCAATTTTACTAAAACAAGGAGCAAATTTTGGATGTAAAATGCAAGTTCCTAACGGAAATTTAATGAACTTTGACGCTAATGAAGCTTCCAATAAGCCAGTGAGTAGTGGCTCAAGAGTCTTTAGCTCAAGAACATGCTCATGCTAGCCAATGAAATACTAATTAGGCATGCATTATGCAATAAAAGAGCAAACCTAATGGATCTATCTAATGATGATCAATGAATGCTAATTGTACAAACATGCCAATGCATAATAGCAATCCTAGCTAGAATACCCAAGATCTGATACCAATTTTTAGGAATTGGATCGTGCTAGCTAAGGTGGATGAAAGAGAAACATAGTGTCAATGCGTGAGTGTGTGTGTAAACAAGGTTATCACTCAACTGAATTAGGTTCCAAGATAGAATTAGATTGGACTCATAAACACAATCTTGAGTATTGACTTATCTTAGTACAAGCTCACCATAGACAAGCATGTAGTGCAAAATGGAGTTGTTGTTTATTCATTAAATGAGCTTTAAGTAGCTCTACAGCCTTGCTCCACAGCATGTGGGATAAATCCACTCTCCTCTCCTTGACTCACACTTTAGGACAAAGCTCACACTTAACACATCTCTCAAGATTAACATGCTTTAGCAATTGCTGGTAATGTGGTAATTTGGATTTTTATAAGTTATCATAAGTTCACTATTTAATTTGAGGTTTGAACTCTTTAGCTATCACCATCGTATAATGATGGCTATCATGATTCAATGTCACTCTTTCAAATCATCATTCATCATGAAAGCATTAATAAGGATATGGAAAATATGATGAAGGGTGGGATATCACTTTTAATTATGATTTCTTGGGGCATGCTTTAGATACATGGATCTCCTACTTCATTTTAGTGTGTTGGGGCGACAGATGACGATGGACCTACTACAATTTTTTTCTTGCAAGCACATTTAGCCTTAATTTTTTTAAATTTCATTAGGTTGGGTTCCACTCACCACTTTACAACACTATCTCTCATTATGCACGGTCTACAAATTTTTACTTCCCTCTCTCTCTCTCTCTCTCTCTCTCTCTCTCTCTCTCTCTCTCTCTCTCTCTCTCTCTCTCTCTCTCTCTCTCTCTCTCTCTCTCTCACACACACACACACACACACACACACGTACTTAGAGAGAGGGAAAGAGACTAGAGATTCAATGAGATTATTGGTGGATAGTTAAAATTCATTGATGCTTGCTTTCCCTCATTATCAATCTCATGTTCATGTAGCTATGTTAGTAGACCAACCTCCATATAATTTTTTAAACGTGGTTAACCCTGTGTTTTTTGGATCCTCAAACATAGAATTTTGAAAGGGTTTGAATGACGTCATAATGGATCTTGGAAAAAGTGAGTGGGCTAGTATAACAATGGGGAGAGCTATGAGTATTATGATATATTATGTTGGTATGACTACACAAATCTTAGTAGTAATGACTTGGGGCTGCATTGTGTGTAAGTTCAAGCTATAATTACAAAAAAATATGAAAATACTCTTTTATTTTTGTTAATTCAAAGTGATTAGGAGAGAAAATGTATCTTTTCTTTTTCAAACAATGATAGGTAGAAAAATAAGGCCAGAGAACCTACACGTGGCATTAACAGATCCCCCTACAATGCACACACACGTGGTGCATCAAATAAGTCCACTGCCTAGCCCAGCAAGTAGATGAGAAAAGATTTAGGTAAGCAGGCATCTTGTTAGCCCTATTGCTAACATCATAGTCTATATGTAGCCAAGATCTAAGTTTCTACCTTTTTTTTAGCAATCGGGACGTCTCTAGCCTTAAGACTTTGTAATTCATTGATTTTCATATTATAATGTGATCAATTATGTGATTATGAGCCAGACAAAGCGGGGCTAAATGCTTCCAGATTGTATCAGTGAAATTGGCCTTACCTCAATAGGTTTTTCACTTTGAACAACTGGCATCACCTTTGGTTGAACCATAGCACTCCCCGCTATCGCCGCAATAGGCATATAATCTGTAGAGTTTAGCAAGCCCAACTCTAGCTTTTGCTTCACTTTTTAGCTCTTCATCTTGGCTATATTTTCATAATAATCAATATCTAATTCTCCTAAATGATTTTCTCATATTAAACTGATCATTTAATGTGGGGAAGTGCCAGGGGAGAAAAAGCTAGAATATTGGTTAAGCTAGCAGACCAGCCACTGTAGGGATCCAAAGGAGGGAAAATAGGGATCCAAAAGGGGGGCCATCTACAAAAGAGCCATGTGCAACAATGGGCTAAAAAGACCCTAAGGTTCAGCCCATTAAGACTTCCAAAATCCTAAGGTTCCAAAATTCAAAGGTTGTGTCCAAAGGTCAACCATAGGGGAACTGGATGCTTTGTGTGTGTCCAAAAAAGTCTTTGCACATCCCTACATAGGAGGGGGCGAGCCTTTCTTGTAGGGGATGAGAGAGAAAGACACACACACACACACACACACACACACACACAAGCTCCCTTTACACAAAAGGAATGAGGGACAGGTGTCAGTTCCCTAGCCAAAATGCCCACAAGGTGTACCCAATTCCTATTGGATGGCCTTGGAGGTGGACCAATGAGAATTAGGCTAGAGTAAATCTAGTTTAATTAATTTAAAAACGCTTAATAAAAGAACCAATGAGAATTAATTCCTCTAGAAGACTATTGGACAGTCTCCCAGGTGGTCCAATGAGCATTCAGCAGCCCAATGGCTTGCCTGATTCCTATTGGCCAGGAGGCAAAGGGGTCCAATGAGAGTTTAGATGAATTATTAAATTACCTTAAGCTCTCACAAAAGGGTAAAGGGGGACACATGTCATAAGGCTATCACTTATGCTTCTTAATTGTCATTGGCTAGCTCTAGGGAGGTCCAATGGGAGGACAGCAAGAGCAAATAGCAAGGGGGCTCGCCCAAGAGAGAGAGGGGGCTGATTTTTGCAAGGCATTATCACACACACACTCTCACACAATCTATGTGAGAAGCAAGAAAAAGACTATCTCTTTCCAAGCTTTAATGGAGAGCTCATCACCTACTCCAAGCTTGTGAGATAGAAGCCTACATCGACACACTCTTGGCATGTGGATGCAAATCCAACCAAGAGCCAAGCTTCAATGCATGCTCATCTACTCTACAAGCTAATTACTAAGCTAAGCTATGCTAATATGAGTGATTATGTGAGGAGATGTACATCTTTCTCATAAGATACTCCTTCTTCCTCTCAATCTACTCTCATACCCTGCTAGCTCTCACCATCTTCGAAGGTGTGGGAGGTCTTGGGTCTGAGACCGAGGATAATTAATAGGGGAAAATGGGAACACACTCAAAACACAAAAACTATGCCTCTCTATAGCCCAAGATACTCACTGCACCCCAATCCACTAGAGTTCACCTTCAAAACTCACACAATCGGTATACATATCACCGTATGCATGCATACCAATGCAGCCACTCTTCGCACAATTGATTGACAGCACACCACACCAAATTTTCCACTTTATAGCCTTCACACAACACACACCGCTCTCTTTTTCTCTCTCACACACCCACACACTCCCGAGGAGGCACACACATCTTGAACACCGAAACCAAATTCTTGGAAGAGAGCAAAGACAAGAAAAGGGGAAAGGGGAAAGAAACGGCACCAAAATTTTCTTTGGTATGCTTCAATTATGGAAAAAACATCATCTACAAGCAACCTCAAAATTTGCTAGTACAACTTGGCTTGGCATGAAACCTTCGAGCAAAAAAAAAAGGGGCAATCACTGACTACACCTCCGTGCGGCTCCCCTTGCTAAGAGCCCCAAGAAAAAACCTGTTGGTGCCTTCGTTGGCTCCCAGTTGATCCAAAAACTCCTCCTGATCTTGGTTGAGATATCCTTCTTTGAGCTTCCAATTTCCCTCCTACAAGCTCCTTGTTGAGCTCCTTCTTGGCCAAAAACCCGACTGCAAGACTCCCCTCTGAGCTCGCAAATAAAAACCCCCTTATTGGCAAAAATGTTGGCCCTTATAGGGCGTGTGCACCCTCCTTCTATTCTTGGTCAAACAAAGTTGTTCTTGGCTTTTTCCTTCCACATGAAGTCCATCTATACTTTTCCCTTTTCTTGATCCCCACACCACCGCATGAGTCCTCTCTTATTCAGGGCACCGACGGTGCTGTTGGTGCTCCCACCACAGCCTTCAAAAATATTTTGCCATGACCTGTGTATGACCAAGTACCTACAAAATTTGTCATGTCAGTGGACACTCAATGTGCACTGGTGACACCACCATTTTCCACCACCACCATCGGTGTTGTCTGCAACCATGAACCTCACCAAACATCCACAGAGCATTGCCTTGCATGTGCGACACCATAGCCACCCACGCATGAGCTCCACGAGCTCACCTTCTCCTTGTGATGCCCGGAGTGGATGCACCCTCTAGAATATATACCCCAAACTCACCAGCATCGGCTCTACATATGGTTTCACTAACCCTACCATGTGGTGGCCCAAGGATGATCCTCCCCCAAAGGCCCTCCATACTCTCCGACCAAAATTATTAGAAAACTCTTGTTTCCCTTCATTTTTCAATTGCTTACCATTTACTCCTTGAGACTCCTACTACCAAGCCGCAAATTCCAACCAAAAGACTTGGTTCTTGGCTTTTCTCCGCATAAGTACCACCCCGCTTCGATCTCAAAGCGGGCCCTCGAACTGAGGCAATCAAAACAGCCAAAAAACATCTCCTGGCGGGCAACTGCTATCAATCTCAATTATCCTGTATCTTCTCAATCCGGACTTCATTTAACACACTGTCACTCTCTGTCGCCTTCACTTGCCACATAGAATTCATACAAATCATGGGAAGGCTCCAAAAATCTCATATGGCACATCCACCGAGGTGACCAAATTGGCTCATACCTAGTCCCCGGTAAAACTTCAACTAACCATAGCTTGGTATCCAGGGCTCCAAATGACGATCTAAAAAGACCGACATTGCACCTTATCTTGGGTCTATAGGTCTATTTGATGAGTCGTCTTGACCTGCTCACTTAGCACTCCAAGCTCTACATTCTCAAGCAAAAAACCTTCCCTTCAAACATCCTTCACTTGCCATCCAATATGGCCCTTTTTCTGAAGCCCTTTTGGTCTAAGAAACCACATAAATCATACATCACAACTACTACTTTCCTGCCTAGGCTCTCCCCACCACCTGCTCTAGCCTTCTGTCATGCATCTTTTAGCATACACACCATTTCTTGTGCCCTCTACTAGGGTTGACACTCTTTGGCTTCACCAACATCTACAAAGGAAGAAATTGACTTTGTAATGAGTCTAGAAAACAAAATATTCTTGGACCTTCCATTAGTTACATACCCATTAACTAGTAAGTGGCCTTCTAGAATGGAAGTATCATGTGGATCACAATATTGCTTGATGTGTTTGAGGTTTTTGTAGATAGTGAATGCAGCCATATCTAGATTGTGCATTTTAGTTTGGACAAGATAGAGGATGACAAACAATGCTTTTCTAAGCATTGTGAAGCCACACATTGTGGAGAAATGCCTTTGTTTGTTCCATGATGGGTTGGTTGTTGACTCTGCAATGAACACTTCTATTCTAATTTTTCCATCCAATACTCCTGTGTATGGGCTTTTTGACGCTAATGTGCCAGATTGGAACAAGATGGAAGTATGCCAATTTGAACAACGCGTATGATGACAATATTCGAGAAGCAACAAAGAGTTCTCCACCAAACTATGCACCGTTTTGAAAATGCAAGCCCATCGACTTAGAGAGATGCAGGAGCGAGACAAGAGGCATGGAGATGAGGTGTATTGTGCCCTAAAGGCAGCAAACATTGTGGAGTTAGATCCACTAGCCCATGACTTAGAGTAGATATTTCAAGCTATGCCTTGCATTATACAGACAGTGATTTTTTTTGTAAACCTGCTTTTAACGAGCTTTTAACCTGCTTTTGAATAGAGATATGCTTATTCTCAAATGGTTTGATCTTGTAATTAATTGGAATTTTCATGTTCATTTAACCGTTTTTGTGAATTATGAGAGAGAGAGATATAGACTTGATGTGTTACAAAGCGAGAGAGAGAGAGAGAGAGAGAGAGAGAGAGAGAGAGAGAGAGAGAGAGAGAGAGAGAGAGAGAGAGAGAGAGAGAGAGAGAGAGAGAGAGAGAGAGAGAGACGAAGAGAGAGGAGAGAAATTGAAAAAGAGGAGTTACATGGAGTAGGTGAAGAGAGGTTGTCACTCATTTGGTAGAGCGAGCTTTTGGAGGGAGCTTAAAAATCCACTTGATGGAGAGAGCTTTTTCAATAGTTTTGCCAATCATACCATTCTCTATAAAAAGCTCCTCCAATCCCCAACTCATAGGACACTAGTGAATTACCCCACTCCTCGCATTGTGTATGAAACCTCATAGACAAATATTGATGCCATCACAGATAGATGTGCCGCCACCATGATGTCTGGGTGAAACACCATTGTGAATGCCATGGGGTAGCTAATAGAGGCCCAACAAAAGACTCTCGGCTTGATAGTTACTGCCCTACACAATGAACTTCAATAGACCAAAAATGAGTTGTAGAAGGCAAGGCAGGAGATGATGGAGCAACTCAGAACTACTCAGAGAAATGGCTAAGATCCTCTTTGAATCCAAAACTAAATGTAATCATACACTTCCTCAAGGTCGGATACATACACCATCCTATTGTCACAAGTTTGCTAGAGCCATGCTCACTAGAGAACCTTATATGACCCTTATATTAAAACTTGGAATGTGCTAACTCCATATGAAGTCCAAATGAAGACGGTTTGGAAGGACCAGTTAGAAAAAGAAGCATTATACCATCTCATTCAATGTGATAAATTGGTCTGAGTATTTAGGAGGGTCCTACTGTGCCGCCTAGGGTACTCTACAGACCTCCAAGAAAGTAGGCTCTCGATAAAAGGAAAAGGGTCAGATAGACAGAGAACCCTTAACTGATCTAAGGCCTTAAATTTTGGAGATATTCCATAATTAGAGAAAAGGGGGAAGGAATGTGAATGGTAGGAACATCCTCCAAACAAAGATTTTGAATGGCTGCTAGGCTAGTTGGATAGATAACTACCAAGGTTAGTTACTATAGTAATTGTCATAGTACACAACCAGTTCAAGACCCAGTCCAAGGGCTATAAATAAGGCCCACTACTCAGTTCTTGGGGACTCTATACACTTCACTATCATTTCTTTGTATCCTAGCATTCTTTACGCTCTTCTATTTCTAATTAAGCCCAGATTAGACGTGGCTCTCATCGTTGTACTTGTTTATATTGATCTGAATACATTTCAGTTCCAGTCTCCGTTTTTAGTGTTTAATCCAATTTCTAGTTTTTTCTATGACTTAGTTCTTGTTTTACATTTCCGTTCCAGTCTTGTTTGATCTGAAGTTATTTTTGGGGTATAAAGCCCAATGTGGTCGCCCAGGTAAGTAGGCGGGCCGCCAGGTATGTACACATATTCTTTTGTAAAAACCTAATAAGAACTCACTATGCTCTACACATTACAGTAGAGCGAGTTCACCATATCATCGTGCTCTTCTTCTCGCACTCTCTCTCGCATCGCACTTTCGCTCGTACTCCTTCAACTGGTATCAGAGCTCAGATCGAGGCTTGGGGCAGCACTTGCAGGTAGCCAAAGTCACCTGCTCAGATTGGAGTGAGATTCGATAGGCGAAGACACAGCCCCAAATCCTGTGGGTATGCCCGAAGGGCTTGGTGTTCTCAGAATTTCATTCTGAGGTCATCTCGGCCACCGTTCGGCTTCGACAAAGTTCTGTGCAGGCCATTTTCGACTACGTGGTCTTGGCGGGTGCAGATCCGACTCTGCAAATTTGGGGTTTTCGGCCTGTGACTGCAGGTGCTGAGGATATCGACACTCCCAGAGTGTTGATTTGTGGCTGTCTACACATCGAAGGACGGCTCACAGTTCTTGGGGGCGTGTCACATACGACACGGGCGCATCTACACACAGACTGTAGGCGACATCCACTAGTTCATCAAGTAGCTTGTGTTTGCTGCTTGATATTCCAGATTTCATCCTGACATTGCAAGTACTTCCACATGGGATGTATTGTCAGAGATGATGTATGTCTGTTGAGGGTTTGCTGGTTGTGAGTCACGCAGCGAACAACCGCCGCAGCGGTTACAGCATATAGTGGGAAATTTGTGGATGTATGACTTTGTGGGAAGTCTATGTATTGTCAGATTTACTGCAGCCTTTGTTGAGGGTCAAGTGAGGTTTTATTGAGCTGGGGGATTCTCGAATGTTGAGATCCTTTCGGTGATACAGGTCTTGGAGCGATCCCTCGAGCACCCTTAGATAGGCAGTTAGGATGTATTGACTGTGAGTTAGACAGTTGGGATTGCATCTTTGCTTTACTGCCGTTGAGGCATTGTCGCAGTCTATGCTTATAGGACAGTGACAAGACAATGAGAGACAGTACAGGTGCAGGACAGGTTTACTCGCAGCTTACAGTGTCAGAGAGACAGTGTTTTTTGAGCTATTTTTGGTCTGTTTTTTGAGTACACCAGAGCCATTTTACAAAGGAGACTCTGCCGAAATTTATGCAGAATCTGAAGCTTTCTTGGTTCATTTGACAGGTTGATATTGGTTCAGAGGTCAGTTTACAAGGAAACTCTGCCGAATTTTTCCCAGGAAAGTAAACCACTGTGAAGCGTAGCTATGGTTGGATCACAGGACACTGCTCTTTACAATATCAAGAAGCTGGATGGAACCAATTTCCCATTGTGGAAGAAGCAGATTTGGCACGTGTTGGTACAAAAGAAGCAGATAAAACCTATAAAGCTCAAGGGGATAAAACCAGAAGATATGGACGAAGATGAATGGAGCGAAATGGATGAATTAGCACTTTCTACCATTATGCTGACTTTGGTAGGCGTTTACTTCAATGTCGCAAACGAGATGTCGGCTTATCAAGCATGGTTAAAGCTGAGTGATCTTTATGAGAAGTAGAGTGTAGCTTCACAGGTATAGTGGCTTAAGAAGCTTGTTGACTTGAAGATGAAAGAAGGGACACCTATGTCCAATCATCTGAATGAATTCAACACAATCTATAGTCAGTTGTCAGCTCAAGGGGTCAAGTTTGATGAACCTGTTAGAACTATGTTCCTATTGATCACATTGCCGGAAAGTTGGGACACTTTTCGCACAGCTTTGAGTAATTCTGCACCTCAAGATGGTTTGAACATAGAAGGTGTAGAAGGAAGTCTGCTTACTGAAGAAACCAATAGAAAGACAATGGACAAAGGCAAAGGAACAACCTTAGTTGTCAGGGGAAGGACCAAAGAAAAGTACAAAGGTGGAAAGAGGAATCAGTCTTGTAGCAAGTCCCGCAGTGCTAAAGGCAAGAGTGACATAGAATGCTACCATTGTGGCAAGAAGGGTCACATGAAAAGAGACTGCAGAGAATGGAAAGCAGAAAAAGGCAAAGAGAAAGCTGAAGACCATGGTGAGAAGAACAAGTCCTCAGTGAAGATTCAAGAAATAAATGTAACAAACACTGTTGCAGAGGATGACAGTCTAGTGTCAGGAGACATCTACTTCTTGAAGAATACAATGGACTCAGCTCTTCTTACAGCATCTGATGGAAATGCACCGAGTGACTGGATTATAGACTCGGGGGCATCACTTCATGTGTCTCCAAACAAGGAGTGGTTTACCTCTTATGTGACCACTAAAGATCATGTTCGGCTAGGCAATGGGCAGACATGTGAGATCTTAGGTGTTGGAGATGTTCAATTGAAGTTTCAGAATGGCTCTTCTTTCACGCTGAAGAATGTGAGACATTTTCCCGCAATTACAAAGAGCTTGATCAGCACAGGTTTACTTGATGATGTTGGCTACGTCACCACTTTTGGACAGAACATGTGGAAGATATCCAAGGGTTCTATGACAGTAGCACATGGAGTAAAGTCTGGGGGACTTTACATTATTTATGTATCAAATGTCTCTAAAAATGTAATCAATGTAATCGAGCAGCAGAACGTTTCTTTGTGGCATAGCCGGTTAGGACATATGTCCAAGAAGGGAATGGAAATCTTGTCTCGTTCTGGTTATTTGCCTGGATTTTCATTTAATGATTTTGAATTCTGTGAACATTGTCTGTATGGTAAGCAAACACAGTAGCCACATAAGCATAGAAGCAATAGAAGAGATACACAGTTGGCACTTGTTCATAGTGATTTGTGTGGACCTATGCCTAACCTATCTCTAGGGGGAGCTTCTTACTTTATGACATTTATAGATGATTACTCGAGGAAAGTATGGATTTACTTTCTCAAGCACAAGGATGAAGCGTTTAGTGTTTTCAAAACGTTTGTGACACTTGTGGAGAATCAGAGTGGCAAGAAGCTTAAATGCTTACGCACTGACAATGGTGGAGAGTATGTTTCAAAGGCCTTTCAGGACATTTGCGAGTCAAAAGGTATAAAACGTGAACTTACTACTCCTTACAATCCTCCTCAAAATGGTGTTGCTGAGAGGATGAATAGGACCATACAAGAGAAGGTCAGAAGTATGTTGTCTAATGCACAGTTGCCAAATGGGTTTTGGGCTGAAGCTGTATCAACAGTTGTTCATCTTGTAAATAGATCTCCTAGAAAGGTTTTGTAGAAGGATTTAGTGCCAGAGATGGTATGGTCAGGCAAAATGCCCTCATACAAGCATCTCGGAGTCTTTGGTTGTGAGGCATATACTCACGTTCCAAAGGAATTTAGGAACAAACTTGAGCCAAAGAATAGAAAGTGCATCTTTCTAGGCTATGGTAATTCTAGTGAGATGGGGTACAGACTTTGGGATCCCGAATCCAGAAAGGTTGTCCGCAGCAATGATGTTCACTTTAATGAATCCAAATATCATTCTAAACCAGAGAGGGTTGAGGAGATTAGAAGAGTTGTCTTCCAAGAAGATGGACCTGCACGTGCAAGACAAAATGTCAGAGCTCAAGAGGAGCAAGGACAGAATAGAGTGGAACCACAGGTTGTGGCTGTGAGCCTGAGCCACCTATTGTGCGTAGATCTGGACGTGTCACGCGACCTAGTGATAGGTTTGTTCCATCTATGAATTATGTCATTTTGACTGATTGCAATGAGCCTTCATGTTACAAGGAAGCAGTGCAAATGAAGGACTCCGGGAATTGGCGATTGGCCATGCAGTCAGAGATGACAGCTCTGCATAAAAACTAGACATGGAAGCTAGTTAAATTACCACGGGGCAAAAAGGCTCTACCCTGTAAATGGGTTTACAGGTATAAGATCACCGCTCATGATAGTCATCCAAAGTACAAAGCAAGGCTTGTTGCCAAGGGCTTTAAGCAAGAACAAGGCATTGACTTTGATGAAGTCTTCTCTCCGGTGGACAAGATGACTACATTGAGATGCTTTCTTGCATTGGTTTCCATATTAGATTTGGTGTTGCACCAAATGGATGTCAAGACAGCGTTCTTGCATGGTGATTTAGATGTGGAAATTTACATGCAGCAGCCAGAAGGGTTTGTTGAGAAAGGCAAGGAAGATTGGGTATGCCAGTTGTTAAAGAGTCTTTATGGCTTAAAACAATCACCGAGGGCATGGTACCATAAATTCCACAAGTTTATGCTTTCTCAAGGCTACAAACGTAGTGAGTTCGATCACTGTCTATATACAAAGAAGGCTAAGGATGGTAGTTGGCTGATCCTTATTTTGTATGTGGATGACTTGTTGATTGCTGGCAAGCACTTGGAAGAAATTTCAGCTTTGAAGTCAAAGATGGCAAAATCGTTTGACATGAAAGACATGGGTGAGGCAAGTCATATGCTTCGTATGCGCATTGAGAGAGACAGATCAAAGAAGTTGATTTGGTTATCTCAAACAGAGTATATTGACAAGGTTTTGCAACATTTCAATATGGAGAAGGGAAAGGCACTGAGTGTTCCATTGCCACCATATGTGAAACTTAGCAAACAAGATTGTCTTGTGTCTGAGGAAGAACAGGCTGAAATGGATAAGATTCCATATGCGTCTGCAGTGGGTAGTTTGATGTATGCAATGATTGCTACTCGCCCAGACATTGCATTTGCAGTGGGAGTAGTAAGTCGATACATGTCAAACCCAGGCAAGAAACATTGGGAGGCAGTGAAAGGAATATTGAGATACCTGAAAGCTACAAAGAGTATGCGTATATGCTATGGGAGTCAGGAGCTAAGTGTAAAGGGTTTTACAGACTCAGATTATGCAGGTGACTTAGACAACCGAAGGTCTACGTCAGGGTATGTCTTTACATTGGCTGGTGGAGCAGTATCATGGCGTTCTAGATTACAAGATTGTGTTACTCAGTCTACTACAGAGGCTGAATATGTTGCAGCATCAGAGGCATGCAAAGAATCAATTTGGCTTAATTGACTAGTAACAGATTTGGGAATCAAAGAAGAGATGCATGTGTTATATTGTGATAGTCAAAGTGCTATACAATTGGCTCGCAATCCAGTTTATCACTCAAAGACAAAGCATGTGGATGTGAAGTATCATTTCATCAGGGAAATGCTCGAGGATAAGCAACTTCAGCTTGTCAAAGTTCACACCACAAAAAATCCTGCTGATCTACTTACAAAAGGACTTCCCTCAGAGAGCTTTGCGCATTTTCGCAAGCAGTTAGGTGTAGGGTAGTACATCACTTCTCTACATCTCTTGTATATTAGCTTGTATAGTAGCTTCTCTCACACTTAAAGTACCACATTGGACTTTAAGTGGGAGGTTGTTGGGGTATAAAGCCCAATGTGGTCGCCCAGGTAAGTGGGCCGGCCGCTAGGTATGTACACATATTCTTTTGTAAAAACCTAATAAGAACTCACTATGCTCTACACATTACAGTAGAGCGAGTTCACCATATCGTCGTGCTCTTCTTCTCGCACTCTCTCTCTCGCGTCAAACTTCCGCTCGTACTCCTTCAGTTATAACTAAGTGTTCAGCTCATAGCTTTGAGTAGATAGGGATTGAGTGTGTTTTCTCAAAGACTGAAAACCTCTCATAGCCTCCATGCACTAATTGAGTCAACTTTGTCCCATGGTATGACATTTATGTTTGTGGTTCTCACTATCACTACACTAAGATAGTGGGGCTTGAAAATTGGGGAGCCCCACATTTTGGCGCCATTGCTGGGGATGAGGTGACCTAAACTAGGGAAAAACCTGAATGCTCCATAGCATTGTCCAAAACTTCCTCTGGGTTCACCTAGAGTACAAAAACAAACTTTTAAAAAAAGCATGGTCGAGATGTGCCTACTTCGGCTGTGTAGAGGTGTCTTGGACATAGTCATACTCTCCATGGACCTTTAGGCTTAGATTACATTGTTTTTGAGTGGTTGATAGCTTGGACTATGCCAGAGTCTTGGGATTGATGCTCCAACAAACATTCTCTAGTTTACTCTATCTCCCAAGTGATTGTAAGTGTAATTCCTAATGATATTGATTTCCCCACAATCTGAACCTAAAACCGATTGTAATGAGAAGCCAAGGACGTAATTATTGATGAGAAGAATGGCAATTTTTGCTTTTGTACCGTTAAAACCTGGAGGCAGGGTATAAACCGCAATCTTGTAATGTTTTTTGGGACTTTGATTATTATTAAGAAGAACAGATAAGGTTCCTCTTTGTACATTTTGTGTTCTCTCTTTCACTGTGTTTTGAATTTCTCACACCGCAGTGGAAAATTGTCGCATCCGATTTCCAAGGGCACCACTCTGTTTGTCATGGCAAGCTCTACTTGTGGGTACCTACATTGCAAGCGTCGCGCCGAAACCAAGCAACTTCATCTACGACCTTCTAGGTGAAATTTCTCTCTATCCGAGTGTCGTATTGAGATTTTGTATGTTGCCTGTGAATCTTGACACTTAGGAGAACCCATTAGGCATATCCAAACTTTGAAAAGCTAGTCTACATCAGGCTGACAAAAGAAAATTGCAATTTTTGCATGATTTTTTTGCAGGCTTGATGATCCAATTTTGTTCAACATAGTCCCTGCATATTGCCTAGGAATTTTGGAGTCATTAAGAGATGATTTGTTTGGCGATTTGTATGTACTTTGGTGAGAGATCCTGTAGAGAGAATCAGAGATTTCAGTGTATTGAGTACACATCGACTATCATAGTGGAATGTGTTGTGTTCAGACAAGAGCTTGGCAGACTCTTCGAGAATGATATTTCACACACTATTTTCTCTCTTTCACATCTATGAAAGAGATGTGAAAGAGACTGAACCAAAATGAAATGTCAATCCTAGTTGCGAGATGAAATTTTTGTGCTTGATAGCTGTGGAAAATAGTGTGTGAATGCATAGCCATCACCAAAATTCTCAAAAAACTTTAAACCAACATTTGTGAGAGAAAATTGCAATTTCCTCCTGCAAGTGAGACCAGAGGACAAGAATGTGCATGACACTTCAACCCTATCTTTGACTAATGTGTTTAAGCTACTGTGTGAAGTTTGGTCAAATTGAACATCAAAAAGTGAGTCTGGAGTCAAAACTTGATCTTTCTTGCCAGAAAAGTGCTAAAATAAGTCTTGAGACCAATTCAATTGCCCAATTGTAGTGAAAATTTCCAAAGACACTCTTGAAGAAGAGTAGAACACTTGGGACTTGACAAAACTTGAAAAAATGGCCAAAAGCAGGAGTCAAATGCAAAAATCACAACTTTTGCACCAAATTCTACTAGAAAATATTTTTTTGGATGATTTTGATACCAAGGGCTCATCTCAAGTTGTACAATGCATCCATCAAGTAAGAATTGAAAAAAGTGCAGTAACCCATTTTGATATGTAAAAATCATAATTTTTGCACGTGATCCTAGGCATACTTGGATTGAGGAGACCAAACCTGCACCAAAGGAATTCCCCAAAGTAAATTGCACCCTTTCATAGATAAATCTAGAATTATTCTCTTGAGCATGATAATAAGCTAAAATCCACTCTGAAAGCAAGCCATAAACAGATCAAAGGACTCTTGAATCCATCAAAACAGTCTAAATCTTGCATTTCTTGCCAAAGCCAATTGTTTTCATTGGGTACAAAGTCTTTGAGACAGTTGGAAGAGAAAAGCACCTCAGAAGACTATAGGCAAGAAAAAATCGTGATTTTCGTTCACAAAGTAATAGAATCAAAGATTTTGAGTCAATTTTGGTTCCACCCTATGGAGTAAGACCTGTAGAGCGTTACTAGGTCTAAAGATCATTGAAATTGTGCATGAGACCCTGTAAGTGGCCAAAATTTGTGCGTACATCAATTGATGGTTTGACTTAGCAAATTCCATGTTCAAGTTTTTAATGAGCCTTGTATAGGAAGGGAGATTGTTTCAAAGGACGATTTGGAATACCGAAGGAACCTTTGAGATCCTAAACACATCCAAGTAACAGGTAAGGTTGAGAATTATTCAATTGTTCATGTTTTTGAGATTAGGAGCTTGGTATCGGTCAAGTGTTAGAGTACCCAGAGACCAAGTGAGTAGGGGATCCACATAACAGAGTGCTAATCAAGTAAACATAGAGCCCTTAGCAACTGTGTAGGAGGAAGTCATCTTAGACACTTCATCTGAGTCAACCTTCATTGCGCTTATGATAGAGAAAGCACCTAAAATGAGTTACCATAGTGGGGGATATGGAGAGGGAACATCATGGAGACCTGAACTTCCCCTCACTAAACAGTTGACTTACTACTCACTAATAGAAAGGGAGTCAGGATCTATGTAGACCACCTTCATAAGTTTTAAGTTCAAGAGGATTTGGGACTATTGACTACAAAGACTGATGTATCAATGAGAGGGGTTTCCTTCCTTAGGAGGACAAACAATCTAGACCATGTTGATGCTATGGGGATGACTGGGACTAAAGATAAAGTTTACAAGGGAGTTGAGAGGCCTCCATTGGAGTATGACCCAAGAGCCAGATTTGTGTCTATGAAAGAGCTAGAAAAAATGCCATTAGATGATCCTTGAGTGGGGTTATACAAGTTAGTGACCAAAGAAAGGGATAACTATTACGTGAGGGAGTATGTGAGCCACATGAATCTCACTGACATTGAGCACATGTAAATGTATGTCTACCAGCTTGAAACAGGGAAACAAATTTTTTTGGTAGACAGCAAGGGACATGAGTATAGATATGCGTATATGGCAGACATGGAAAAGATTTCCTATTGGGGAGAACCATTTTCTATCATATATTTGAATCAAACTTCCCATAACAATCTAATTGAGAAAGAGGTGAGTTGCATGGACCGAGTCATTGAAATTCCCCCCCCCCCCCCCCATGGGGAGAGTGTTCATTTTATAGGAACAATGATTCTAGATCGATGGATGAGATGAGGTCACTTGTCAGAAATAGAGCATGTCAGAGGTGGTCATACAACCAATAGGGTCTTCCAAACCACACCACACCAAAAGGCTAAGACCAAATAATCATACTAGGGAGGAACATAGAGCCACACCTAGAATGACAACCTCCTCTTATGAGGAAGCTTTTGCGGATCCAAGACCCATGCACCCATCCCAAGTTGCAAAATTCTTGAGTTTGAAGTACAATGGATCAAGGATCCCCATGCTTAGCCACCATCTTTCAAATAGGTGTTGAGAGCAAAATACGCCACAAATTTTCACATTCAATTTGAAGAATTTGGATTGACCTTGAAAGGCACCGCCCTCACTTCATATGTATATCCAGAACAGTATCTGAAGGAAATCTTTCTAGTGCCAGTACAAATGTTTCATGAGGAAGAAAATCAAGGACATTATCACCATAGTGATCCTTACTTATCAATGGCCATGGAAACCTATGACAAGGAAACTATCATCTCGTCTTCTATAGTCATAGAGACAATGAAGAGTAGTCTAAATCAAGGTGAGGTATTTATCCTCAGTCAAGGGAATTTGATGTTCATAGCTAACCAAGGTGAAGCCCGATCAGAGGAATATCCTTAGAGACAGTATGCAGAGCAGCCTAACAACAGACCTCTGGACCTTGTTTTAAATGTGACGGTGATCATTGGGTTGAAATTGTCCAAGGGATCAACCAAATGCTATAGCCAGTACTCCTCATGGTAAGAAGAGTGAAGGGGATAATGTGGATGATGCAAAATTGAACACTTATATCCAAATTGTCCTCAAAACCCACAAAAAAAAAGGAAAGGTGACAAAGAACATTGTGGAAGTGTTTCCATCCTTGAGTGGATCGGATTCAGAAAGGAAAATACCATTAAAGGTAATGATGAGAGTGCAGGCAAAATGGAAATAGACATATAAGAAGGAGGGTAAGAATTCTCTCTAAGTCATTAGTGCAAAGTCAATTAGAAAAACCACGCGAGATAGAGTGAGAGCCCAATATCATAAGAAGCTAAAGGTTGTTGCAGTTGAGTTATCCCAAGCTCAAGAAAAAACATAGCAATAAGAAAAACCTGAGCCTAGTGTCATACTAGAGGATACACATGAAATGAAATTGAACCCAAAAGAAAGCAAACCAAATTGAATGAGTTTGGGAGGTTCTGTGCTAGTTAGTTTGAGCCATTAGAAGCAATTCTAAAGGCATATGAAGAAAGATTGGACAATATGTAGGCTCTAGAACATAATTGGATGATGTATACTGATGCAAAATGGGAGAAGCTACGATTGGAGGTGTGCAAAAAGCTGATTGAAATGGCTCAAACTCTTTTGGAGCCCTCACCAGCAACGCCCGCCCAAAAGAGGGTTGTTCTCCAACCATCGGTTGAGTTGAAAGAGCTTGGCAATACAAGAAAAAATAAATTTTGGTCAAAAAGAAATACAAAAGGGAAACAATTGATGAACGAGTCGAGGAAACAGATCTAGAATACCATCCAAAAGAGGAACAAGCAGACATAGACTGGAAGGGTTTCACAATTACAATAGGAGAGAACACTACGGATCACTCTATCTATCAAACGCCGCATAACATTATAGAGGTCAGAGAAAGTTGGCCAAAAGAATTGTGGAAGATGGTTAGGGAAGTGCGAGACAAAAATCATAATGAAAGGACAGTGCCCATTGTAGAATTTGACCTTGACAAGGGCATGATAGATGTTGATATCCAGTCTATGTACGGGGATCAAGGCATAGAGAAATTAAAAGACAGTTGACAGGACACGTTTAAGAAATTACCTTCTTACTTGAGTTCTTACGAAGACAAAATGGATGTGAGAGTCCTATCATCATAGTGAGGGACCTTACAACCAATTTTAAATTCACGAGGACTGCAAAAGCTTCTGTCGACACCAGTGAAATGCACTTTAACGGTGGCAGAACTTCTCAAAGTAATACCACACATGTGGATGGATGTTGAGAAATTTCTTAAGAAAATGGGTATCAAAAGACTAGTAGAGACTTCAGACCTTGAAATAGAAAAGTGGAATCAACCCAAAACAAACGCAACACTAGTTCCCATAAATAAGGTAGGGGACTACTACAAGGGAGAAGAAGGAAATACCATGCTGCCCATTGAGCATCAAGGAATAGAAATCATTGACATCTTGGATAGTGGGTAGGGGTAGCCATAGCAACAAATTTGATTTGGGAAAAATGGGCAAAAAGCAAGATCATTTGACAATCTTGTGCCTTGTGATGGCCTTGTGGTAGCTTACTCTAGGTCCCAAATAGGAGCTCTCTCTCTCTCTCTCTCTCTCTCTCTCTCTCTCTCTCTCTCTCTCTCTCTCTCTCTCTCTCTCTCTCTCTCTCTCTCTCTCTCTCTAGCTCAGCAAGTGAAAATGAGGCTTGATTTGCTTATTTTGCCTATAAGTGCTTGACTTACCCAGAGACCCAAGTGCATACTTACCTTTTTTTGCTTGATTCCCCATGGCATATCACCTTTGGCTCAAACGGCTCATTGTTTGGAGTTTTGGTCACTGATTGCCCTTGATTTTGCAAATTTGATCCGTCGTAAGTTGGCCAAAAATTTAACTTGTCCCAAGTCTTTCCAAATTTGACATGCTTGAAGCTCTTGTTTTGTTAATCTAGCATTTTCTTTCAACATTTTATTTTGGCTCTCGGTTAATTTTATTAATTTTTATCCTTATTATGCTAAAAATTAAAGAAAATAACTAGAAAATTTTATTATTTAAAAAAAATAGCCAAAATTATTCTACAGACTCATATATACATATTCTCACTCTAGACATCATGGTTGTCAAAAATCCATCAATATGGCTCATTATTATGCCTAGTAGGCAAAAAAACACACTTTATACACTATACACATGTATTCTCATCATCTTGTAGCTCATGATCTTGCAACTGGCGGCTACTATACTTATTACTCCCCCCTTCCCATATTGAGTCATCTCGGACGAAGGTTTGTGCCATGTGCATGGGCACAAACACTGTGTCTACGCAAGGCCGTGTAATGTGGACCTATTATGCCAATGGAAGAGAGGGAAGGGGGGTAAGAATGCAAGATGTGGGTATCAAATGGAGTTTTTAGTGGCTTTTGTTGGCGAAGCTCCATCTATACTATGTGGTCCGAACAAAAGGATTTGAAGATGGCGCGCTCTTTCTTTAATTGGTGGTTTGTTGAGTACCACTGTCTTGATTTCCATGGTTTGTAACTTCTTTGGTATCCACTTGTATTTGATTTGCAGAGATTGTTGTGCTAATTGTCTAGTTGGTTGCTTTGGACTTCATTGCCAAGTTGTTTTGGTAGATTGGCATTGGTTGGACTATTTGCACTTTGGTATCCATTGATACTTGCGTTGGCTTGCTTTAGGTTTTGGTGGTTGTTTGGGTTGGGCCATTTCCAAGTATAGCTTTGTTGAGGTTGTCGATATTTGCTAGTAGATTTTGTCATTTTGTTTTGGTTGACATTGGTAGGTTGATTGGTTGGCCTAGGTATCCATATTTCCTTAGGATTGGTTTCCATGATGCATTTTTGCACCCAACCTATCATGTGGTTTTTTTGTTGGATTGTTGTGCATGCTCAAGCTTCATTACTACCTACAGTTTCATCACAATGGGTTGTAATTCCCATATGTGATCACTTTGTGCCAAAGGAGTGACAAGCAAGGTGTCGTTAAGTTTAAACCTTAAAATATCCTCTTGCCAATCCAGAATTTCTTTGTGCGAATGTCGTGAATCATGAATGGGCCATTTATTTGGTTTTTTACTTTTTGGAGTGTTGCTTTAAGGTTTAGACTAATACATAGTCATCCTTTTTTAACTCGTTGTTGATTACATGTTGACCATGGAACTCTTTCATAGTCATCCTTTTTTAACTCGTTGTTGATTACATGTTGACCATGGAACTCTTTCATGTATCATTTTTGTGAATAGATTCCTGCAACAGCTTGTAAGCGTGTTTTGTCTACTTCTCAAGCTCATCTACTCTCTCAGATAGCTCGTGACATGTCCACTTTAAGTCCTTGGATACTCAAAGTGTGGGAAACAAGAATTCCATGGGTAGTATGGCATTAAGTACAAACACCGTGTGTTTGTATCAAAAGGTGTTGTGCCCATTGCTATTTTGTAGTAGTCAACTCTATATGCCCAAAGAGTTGAATGTAGCTTTTGGTCCCAATCTACCCTTGATTTACTCATGATCTTGGTGAGCACTGTGCATAGAATTTTGTTTGTGCTCTCTTCTTGTCCATTTAATTGAGGGTGATAAGGTGAATTTTTTCTATGAAATACCATGAACTCGTCCACCAAGAATTCAATCACTTTGTTTAGAAAGTGAGGCCCTCTATGGCAAACTATTTTGATCGATAGCCCATATCTTGTAAAGACTCTCATATAAGAAGTGTGCTCTCATTTTTGCATCATTTCTTTATGTAGCTTTGGCTTCAACCCATTTGGTCAGATAATTTGTGGCCATTATAATATATTGATCATGTGTATAATATGAGGGAGGTGCTATCAGTCCTACAAAGTCTATGCCCCACTTGCTAAAAGCCCTTGCCCCCATCATTGGTCGTAAAGGCATTTTGTCTCTCCACATGGTACTTTTCTCTATTGACATTTTTACATCTCTTCACATATGCTTTAGCATCCATGAACAAGGTTGGCCACCAAATTCCTGCAACAACAAGAATTGATTTCATGGTTTTGTCAGTAGAAAAATGTTTGCTTGCTTGTCCAACATGAGCTTTCTTAAGAATTGCAATTCCTTTCTTCTCTTATAAAGGTGATACTCAATTAACATGCAGCCCTCCACTTTGGTCTGAATGACTTTCATTCTCTCTTTACTTAGCCCTTCTCGTAGGATTCCTTTGGTTAGGTAATTCACAATGTATGAGTTCCACTTAGGTGCAACCGTTACTTTGAATAATGTTGAATGTTCTAGAGGTGCCTGAGTTGCACATGAACTAATGTAGTCACTAACACTTCTTTGCATTATAGGTGAGTATACACCCAATCTCTAATATGTTTGTGTTTTCCCTTTTTGAATTCTCATGTTCTACACATGAGATCGGTTTGCTCTATACACAACCACAATTTGCCATTTTTTTCTTGCTTGTATAGCCTTCCAGCTATTAGCACTAGTGTTTTGGTTTGCTCAATGATTGATGGCTACCTTTTGATATTTAGTGATGAAATGGTGAGAAAAGCTATGATATGTCCACTTCACATTGGCACCATTTCAATATTGAATAGATAGAAATCTAAGAGGTCATCATCAACTCCCTTTGGTGCTTCTCCATGAGACACCAAGACATATGGTCAACCCTCTGGTGTGCGATTCCTTTCTTGACTACTACAATACAATCAATCTCAAGTAATATCATAAGCCATTGAACAATACATCTTGTATTCCAAGATTTGTTTACCAAGTATAGGCAGTGCTTGATGATCCACAAAGTGTTACCATATACATGTGGTAGTGATGTGTGTGAACACACTAGGACCGCCGGGGCATTTTTTCCCTCTTTAGGAGGTTTCTTCCCCCGAGCATTGTATATACGCCCATCACTCTAGGGCTATCAATCTTTCCATTGCACACTAAGTAACACACTCTCTATTGTGTGCCTTGAGCTTCCTTTGTCTTCTCCAAGATGTGTGTGTTTCTCCACAACCCTAATTCCAACAATTGGTATCAGAGCAGGTTGCGTCCTCCCGGGCTCAGTCTCGCCAGTAGCTCCAGTACATGCCTGGTCACTTTCTCTGATTTCAGTGAGCTTTGGCAAGCATTTACACGTCGATAAATATTTCGGGAGAGCTCGTAGAGCATAGTCTACTTAGATTTTTGATTCGGGCTGATTCAGCCTCCATTTCCACTACAGGCAGGTCTGCACAAGAAATTTTGTCATTTTGTGCAAAATTTCTATCAGTGTCAATTTTTGCATAACAGGTGCCTTACAGTCTTCTACGGTTTGTGCTATATAGCACATGTTGTTCCCGCTTCATTTCTCCTATTTTCGGGAAGTTTTCACATCAAGTGCAGCATTTACCATGGCTGACAACAAGAGCACAGATGTGTTCAAGATGTTTGCTGTTGAGGACAAGTTGGATGGGGACAATTACCCTATGTGGGCTTACACGATGCAACACGTTCTTGTGTCAAAGGGCGTCTAGAGTATTGTGCAGGGCATTGATGTACGCCTGGTTCTGAGGATGTAGGCGATGTTGAGGATGTTGCAGGTCTTGCTGCAAGGATTGCTGCTATTAGAGTTGTTTTGCCTACGGTAGAACAAGCTCCTTGGGATGTAAAGGATGCACAAGCTCATGCATTAATTGCATTGTCTGTGAAATGCACCATTGTTTCTCACATCCGTTCAACAAAATCTGCAAAATAGGCTTGGGATATATTGGCTGGTCTTTATGCAAGTCGCAATGAGGCTAAAACTGCTTTGCTACGTAAAGAGATGGAGTCAAATATTATGCATGAGGAAGATGATACGGACACTTTCCTTGCTAGTGTCAAGGATATCAATGAGCAACTTATTTTTGCAGGTGAAGTTATCTCAGACAGTTCCCTTGTGCAGACTGTTCTTGATGCCTTACCAGATTCTTAACAAACTTTTGCTAGTACTTGGAGACTTATGACCCAAGGAAATCCTGAAGTTGTCAAGATTGATGCATTATGCACATTGCTGTTGCAAGAGTCACTTTCCAATTGAAAAACAGGACTAGGCAGCGTGCAATTGAATAGGATTTTATTGCTTCTCAAAGAAAGGGTGGTAACAGTAATGCAGCCACTTCTTATGGTTCTGCTGCGAGTGGCAAAACTTATATTCCCAATGCCTGCTCACAGCAATTCGTCTGGAAATTCTGGTGATAAGGATTAAAAAAAAATGCGTTTCCATTATTGTAAAGCTAATGATCACTTGATCAAGTCATGTCCTAAGTTGAAGGCCAAAGAGGCTAAGAAGAAAGAGGGTGGTTCCATTGCAAATACTGGTCCCACTACAAATGCAGCCATTGTTGAGTCTTCTGTAAAAGGAGAATGTAATGCTGATGTTGATGTAGAATGGGCTTTTAGCATAGAGTGCACTTACAATCCTGTTGTCCATGATGCATGCTTGTCATTTGCTGCAGATTCACATGTGTGGTATTTCGATAGTGGTGCTACAAAGCACATTACCTCACATCATGAATTGTTCACCTCTCTTGAGTCTGTCCCTCATGGGAATTCAGTCACTTGTGCCAACAATGCCTCTTATCCGGTTCATGGAGTTGAAAAGATTGTGCTTACTGCTGCTAATGGCAGTTCTTTCACACTTATTGACGCACTTTATGTACCTGGGATCAAGAAGAATCTTTTGTCTGTATCCGCACTTGCTAGACTTGGGCTTTTCTCAAATTTGTGGATGACATATGTACAGTTCATGATCTTAGTTTTGGTGATGAAATTGTTGCATCTGGCCTTTTGTGCCATGGGCTGTATAAGCTCACTTTGTATGACAAGTGTGGACAAAATTTTGCAAATGCAGTTGCAGATTCAAGGGCTATTTCAGATGCAAAACTTTGGCATGCACATTTTGATCATCTGAATTTTGCCGATTTGCTGCGTTTGTAGAAATCTGATATGGTTGCTTCTTTGCCGCATCTTGAAGCAATTGTCAAACATGTTTGTGAAGGTTGTATTCTGGGTAAATGCAGTGTTCTAAGTTTCCAAAGGATGGTTCAGTTCGGGCCACATGCAGGTTGCAGCTTGTGCATAGTGATGATTGTGGGCCCATGCAAACTCCGTCCTTGGGCAATTACCTATACTTCATGACTTTCGTTGATGATTACTCCAGGCATGCATGGGTATTTCTACTTAAAGCAAAGTCCGAAGTTTTTATGTGCTTCAAACAATTTTTGGCAATGGCTGAAAATGTCTCGAAATGTACTATGGGCACCCTCCGTTTCGATTGAGGGGGGGGAGTATATGTCTCATGAATTCAATGCATTTCTCGCTAGTCGTGGGATAAAACACCAATGTACAGTGCCTTATACACCTCAGCAAAATGGTGTTGCTGAAAGGAAAAACATGTCACTTATGGAAATGGCATGATGTATGGTCAAAATTCAAGCTTTGCCGCATTCTTTTTGGCTTGAGGCCATCATGTGTGCCATTTATGTACTCAACAGGTGTCCTACAAAAGCTTTGCAGTCTATTACTCCATATGAAGCATGGCATGATAGAAAGCCTTCTATTGAGCACATGCGTGTTTTTGGTTGTTTGGCATATGCTTTGGTGCCACAAACACAGCGCAAAAAATTGGATGATAAGGCTGTCAAATGTATTTTTGTTGGTTATAGTGCCGAAAGCAAAGGTTACATGTTGTATCATCCGCAAACAAAACGTATTCTGGTTTCATGGGATGTAGTGTTTGTGGAAGATTCTGTTCAACCTTTGTTGTCATGTACTAGAGACAGTAATGTAAGCTCACAGGACATTTATGACACTTTGTTGCCTCTTTTCAGTGGTGGAAATACAAATGTAAGTTCGAATGAGGCAAATGTACAGCCTATGGGGGTTTCTGAAAATGTTATAGATCACTCTATTACTGATGCAGATGTACATGATGTACTTGATGAGGAAAGGGCTGAAAATGACAATGCTAGAGGTATGCTAAAATGGCTGGTGCACACTTTGCGTGACATTAAATTGGATTCACCTTCGTCTAGTTGTACTCGTTTAGGCTCTCGCCATGCATCTTTTGCATCAGATTGTTATGCTTTGGCTGTGTCTAGCTTACATGATGTTGAGGAGCCTCTGTCTTTTGATGAAGCATAGAATTCAAAAAATTGGATGGCTACCATGCAATCAGAATATGATGCACTTATAGACAATGACACATGGACTTTATGTGATTTGCCTCCTGGCAAAAAGGCCATTGGTACGAAGTGGGTTTACAAGTTGAAACGCAAGCCGGATGGTGAGATCGATGGCCATAAGGCTCGACTTGTTGCAAAGGGTTATGCACAGCAAAAAGGCATAGATTATAAAGAGACTTTTGCTCCCACTTTTCGTATGACTACTGTGCGTTTTCTATGTGCATTGGCAGCTTATTTTGCTTGGGATGTACATCAATCAGACATTGTTACTGCTTTCTTGAATGGTGACATATTTGAGAAAGTTTATGTAACGCAGGCTCGCGGTTTTGTCATAAAAGGACAAGCGGACAAAGTGTGCAGATGTAAGAAGGCTTTGTATGGGTTGAAGCAATCTCCTCGTGCTTAGTATGAGAAAGCTGACACTCATTTGGTCAAACAAGGCTTTTGTAACAGTCCAACTGAAATCACATTGTATGTAAAGCGTGAGGGTGATGTACTTCTCTTTGTGGTTCTTTACGTAGATGATTTGCTGATCACTAGACCAAATGAGAGACATATTGTTGAATTTAAGGCTGATTTGAATTCTACTTTCAAGATGAAAGATTTGGGGTTGTTGCATCATTACTTGGGTATACAGTTTAAGCAGTGTGATGGTGGTATTGCCTTTTGTCAGAAAATTTACATAGAGACATTGCTATGTAAGTTTGGACTTGAGGATTGCAAACTTATTGCCACTCCTGTGGAAACAGGTTTGAAGTTTAGTTTACATGATGCTGGCGATCCTGTTGATGTCACTCTTTATCAAACTGTTGTTGGGTGCCTCATTATGTATGCAACACAAGGCCAGATATTCATTTTGCACTCTCAAAGGTCAGTAGATTTATGCATAGCCCAGGGTCTAAGCATTGGCAGGCTGTCAAGAGGATTTTCCACTACCTTAGTGGAACTTTGCATCTTGGCTTGTTTTATCCCAAGGGGGGATCATTGCCGCCAGACTTACATGCTTTTTCGGACTCAGATTGGGCTGGTTGTTTTGACACGCGAGTTTCCACAAGTGGTTTTTGTTTCATGCTTGTGTATATCATGGTAAAGCAAGAAGCAACCTATTGTGGCCACTTCGAGTTGTGAGGCTGAGTACAGGGCAGTCTTCACAGCTACGGTTGAGTGTGTATGGCTCAGACGCCTTATGGCAAGACACTGCCAACACTATCTACACTAACAGTCATAGCGCATTGGTAGTTGCGAGGAACCTTGTTTTTCATGCTCGCACAAAGCACATTGAGGTGCACTACCACTATGTTAGGGAGAGGCTCTCAACAGGAGAGATCAGCTTGGCTTATGTGCCAACACAGGACAACCTTGTGTAAAGTGTGACCTTTGTCCTAAGGTGTGAGTCAAGGAGAGGAGAGTGGATTTATCCCACATACTATGGAGCAAGGCTGTAGAGCTACTTAAAGCTCATTTCATGAATGAATCAACAACTTCATTTTGCACTACATGCTTGTCCATGGTGAGCTTGTGCTAAGCTAAGTCAATACTCAAGATTTTTTTTATGAGTCCAAGCTAATTCTATCTTGGAACCTAATTCACTTGAGTGATAACCTTGCTTACACACACTCCCACACTTGCACCATGTTTCTCTTTCATCCACCATAGCTAGCACGATCCAATTCCTAACATTTGGTATCAGAGCCATGGTGTGCTAGCTAGGATTTTCATTATGCATTAGTGTGTGTTAATCATTAGCATCTCTATTAAATCAATTAGCATTTCATTGTCACGGCCCCCATTAACATTTTTCATAGCTAGTTTCATCTCACTAATTAGGCCCTAATCTAGTTATGTTTGGGCATGTCCTTGGCACACCCAAGAGGCCACTACCCTCCATGGCTAGATAGGCTTGATTAGGGAGAAGATTAGCATCCAATTTTTGCATTTCTAAGTCATTTTTGTGTCAATTTTCTAGTGGTTTGCACCTCCAATTGATCTCTCCACCTTTGCAATCACCTAACAACATTGACCTCATCTCGAAGTGCTCGACGCAAGCTCTCCATAGAGCCTTCAAGCTCTGCAATCCGAGCTCAAAAGCATCTCAAACTCCATCCTCAAAATTGCCTATATTTAGGTGTGTGTGTGTGTGTGGAAAGCCTGTTGAGCTTTGCTTAAGAATATAATTTTCGGAGGCACTTCACAAGGAAGCACATTGGCTTGTTGGCTAGCCCAAAATAGCTTGTCCAATATTAGCTTGAGGTTTCGGGGTCAAATTCCATTGCCTATAGTGGGGGAAGAGTGGGTGGATCCGAAACGGATTCAAATTGACTTTTTTGCAGCACTAACGGGTCTGCAAGGGGGAGTTCCCATAGATGTTGTGCGCCTTTCTCTTTTTTCTGCCCGTTGCCCAGTGCTCCTGCCCGTCTGCCTGCGCGCCTGCCCGCGCCACCCGGAAAGCTGCCCACTGGCCCTAGCATCGAATCTCGCCTGCATGACTGCCCGAGCCTCAAGAGCTCCTATGTTCCCACGGGCCTCAAGTTTTCGAGAATCTTTTTAAGCTCTTGCTCCCATGGAGTAATCAATCCCAAGAGGTCCAAAGCTTTCAATCTCAAGGCCTTGCTCCCACCAAACTGCAGCAAGACACTTAAGCGCAAGGGCATCAAGCCTCAAAGTTTTGCAAAGCTTCTACACTGGCATTCAAAGGCGGCTTCTTCGAGCATACAAAGCTTTTAAAAGGGGAGCTCCAAAGGTATCCAAAGCCAACTTCAAAGGCTCATTCCAGTCGTACCTCCTTGTGAAGAGGGGCTTCACCGACGCGACGGTGAAGAGGAGCTTCACAAAAAGGGGGATCTCTCTCTCTCTCTCTCTCTCTCTCTCTCTCTCTCTCTCTCACACACACACACACACACACACACACACACACACACACACACACAATGAACCCTTTAAATTATTGTAACCAAGCACAAAATTTTGCAAATAAATTTTTCTATCATCAATTGTGCACCGTGTAAAGAGGCAGACACTGGCTAGGAGAATCTCCTAAGCTAAGACCCCTCTATTGGCACAGATGGCGGACAAGGGAATAGAGAAATTCAATGGGGAGGGATTTCACACTTGGCAAACAAAGTTAAGAGGCTACCTTATGAAAAAATGTTTGTGGTCTGTCATTAGCACTGCATTAGAGCAACAAGCCGAACCCGATGGAATGCACACTAGGGCATCTACACTCATAGAAGTGCACAGAAAGATGAACAAGCATTGGGAATCATCATCAACTCCTTGCATGACAACTACGTGCATTTCATAGATGAATGTAAGTATGCATATGATGCCTGGCATGTCCTAGAAAGTAATTTTGGATCTAGAGCCAAAAGAAGCAAAGTTAGTCTTAAAAGATAGCTTTACAAAGTTATTATGATTGAAGGGGAGGACATTGCTAGCCTAGTGAACAGGCTTAAAAGCATTGTCACGCAGCTCACTTACATCCAGGTCGAAGTACCAGAAGATGAAAAAGTGTCCATACTATTAAGTGCACTTCCACCTTCTTATGACAACTTAGTCACAATTCTTGAAGAAAAAGAACCAGCACCACCATTCCAAGATTTCATCAACTCAGTCCAAGCAGAAGAAAGAAAGCAAAGAGGTTCACTCACCCCATCAGGAGGACTTTCTATCGCAACATCTTCAAGGGGAAGGCATTCGCCATCAACATCAACAAATGAAAGAAAGTGTTATGAATGTGGAAGAATGGGACACGTAGTGAAAGATTGCTACACAAACAAACCTTGCAACAAATGTGGTAGGAAGGGACACCCTCCTTCTCGGTGCTACTCAAATGGAGGCAGTAGCAGTGGAGAAAGAAGCAGCAATAGAAGCAAGAGTAGAAGCAATGAAGGCAAGAGACTTGACAGAGGATCAGCTCACATAGTAGAAGACAAAAAGGACAAAGACGAGAGCAGCGTTGTCTTTTATGAAGACCCATTTTAAAGATGTAGACTCTCTACTTATAGGGGAGGACTTTTTCCTGTGTGGATACCAGCTTATCATCCTGTGTGGACATCACCATCCTTTGTGGATTTTTCTTGTGTGGATTTTACCATCCTGTGTGGATATCACCATCCTTTGTGGACTTTATTTTCTGGTGTGGATATCACCATCCTATGTGGATTTGTTAGCCTGTGTGGATCATTCATCTTGAGTATCTTGTCTTAGACCAAACCTCAAGGGGAGGATTGTAAAGTGTGAGCTTTGTCCTAAGGTGTGAGTCAAGGAGAGGAGAGTGGATTTATCCCACATACTGTGGAGCAAGGCTAAAGAGCTACTTAAAGCTCATTTCATGAATGAATAAACAACAACTTCAATTTGCACTACATGCTTGTCCATGGTGAGCTTGTGCTAAGCTAAGTCAATACTCAAGATTGTTTTTATGAGTCCAAGCTAATTCTATCTTGGAACCTAATTCACTTGAGTGATAACCTTGCTTACACACACTCACACACTTGCACCATGTTTCTCTTTCATCCAACATAGCTAGCACGATCCAATTCCTAACACCTTGCAGATCTTTTCACAAAGGCATTGTCTTGTGAGAAGCTTGAAGCTTTCTACAAAGCTTTGGGCTTACTCCCCTTTGTGGACTGATCATCTCCTCAGGGCATGGTACTTCCCTTTACTCTCGTTCACCGCATCACTCCAGTGGGGATTTGTTACCATATACATGTGGTAGTGATGTGTGTGAACACACTAGGACCACCATAGCATTTTTTCCCTCTTTAGGAGGTTTTTTCCCCCGAGCATTGTATATACTCCCATCACTCTAGGGCTATCAATCTTTCCATTGCACACTAAGTAACACACTTTCTATTGTGTGCCTTGAGCTTCCTTCATCTTCTCCAAGCTGTGTGTGTTTCTCCGCAACCCTAATTCCAACACAAAGAACACAAACTTGTTTTTGAGAAGGTGGTGTTTGAACTTTTTCATAGTATAGACCATTACTAGCCCTTCTCTCTCCATGATTGGATAATTCTTTTTAGAACTATTAAGCTACTTGCTAGAGTAGCAGATGGAAAATGCATTTGTTTGCATAGTGATGCATTGATGTGGACATGGAAGATCTTTGTCCAATCAAGAGCTTTCAGAATTGGAGAAAAAATCAATCTTTCCTTCAATAAGTAGAATTGTTTGTCACATTCATTGGTCCACTTAAATTTTGTGATAAGAGCATAGAGAGGTTTGGCAATGATTGCATACATATTGATGAATCTTCTATAGTAATCGCAATGGCCCATGATGGCTTGGCAGAGAAACAATCACTTGAATCTTTTCAAGATCAACAAAAATGTCGTTCTTGGACACAATGTATGCTAGAATTTTTCATTGTCTTACCATAACAACACATTTCTCTATATTAAACAGATGTGATAGATTTGCACTTCTCAATGATCTTCTTCAAATGCTATATTGCAGTAGGAGTGAATCACACCACCTATAAAGTGTATGCAACACTACCTAGATTAACATAATCTCAATTGAGGACACATATGACACGATAGGCACGCGGAGGCAAAATCTATAGCTTGTCAAGCTGAGACCATCCCCCACATACAACACTCTGGAAAGCCAACTAAACCAAAACTAGGAATCTCACTGCTCTCAACTACACCACCCAACCCACATGCACACAAGTGGAAGGAAACTCACCAAACCATACCAAAATCGTACGAAACTTAAGTAACACCATCCCCTCACTAGGATACACCTGCCCCAAAGCCTCTACACACAAAACCCTCACTCCAAATCCATATGTGGAAAACGCGTATGAAGATAGAGCAGAATTTTGAAAGTGCCCAAAACTCAAATCTATGAGAACATATGCATAGCTTATGTCACTACAATTCTAAGATTACTTGCACGCAAAAAAAACCATTGTTTGGTACACTTACGGCCACAAAAAGCTCATAGATGTGTTAGCATGTGTGTCATTTTGTGTAGAATGCTTCGTGTTGTTGCATAGCTCTCTCTGAGCCTATCGCAATGGTGCAGTCAAATATCCAATGTGATGAGCGAGCAGGAAGTAGCATCAAGATGAAGCTTGTGCTCTCTTCTTTCTCTCTCACACACAATCGACGATAGCTCAAAACTTTGATTAAGATAAAATTCCTCCTTACAAAATGACCTACGAATACTAAGGCTACAATAGGTTAAACCAAAACTAGAGTTCAAAGGATCAAATGGCTTTGTAGTTACAATCTGGAACTGTCATTGCACCGCGGCTTTTGCAATTAGAATAGCTACTCATTACAAATGATGTTTTTAACGATAATCCATATCATTTCATAACTCTCAAAAAGTAAGTTTTTGGTACAAAAATTGAGATATGTCGTATTGTTAACTTGTGGGTCAACACTGCCCCCCTCCAAATTCATGTCATCCTTAACATGACCTGATTGTCAATGTGAGTGCTGTCTTTGTTGTCGTTTTTGCTTTTGTTTTCTCCACCACTGCTTGTACATTCTCTTTTGATGGCGAGTGCTTGTCGGCCTTACTGTAACTTCAGGAATGACTTAATGCTTTGAGTCTTCAATTTTCTACCTCTTGTGTCTCATGTTCTTCATTGGGGACTTCTTTGTTCCTGCATCAAGGTGATCAAAGTTGCATTTGCCACTGTTAGTTTCCTTGTGCTGTATAAATCATTATATTGCTTCTACTTTATACATGACTTAATTAAAGTCTGACAAACCCCAGTTAATTCTCCAAGTTAGTAACCTGCTTCAAAAGGGCCTTATCCGACATCATTTGCGATAGATGACCATCTATGAGCTATCATTCTCCATTTGTCCCCAAAACTCATATACATGATGTACAGGGTATGTAGATGGCTATCATGGCTTCAGATTTGAAAAATTCCATCTCTGGCTAGGGGTTTGACTTCTATCCTTTTGTCAATTTTTCTTCACCCTTAGCTTGTATTCAATTTGGTTTTGGAGTGATATTTAGGATTCTAGGGTCAAAAGGAAGTCCTTTGGCTAGTCAAACTTTCTATCTGGTCTCAACCTATGCCTGCAGTCTTCATACACGTATGATGTCTCTTGATTCAGAATTTCTCCAAACTTTAATTGTAGACTCTCTTTGATGTACTCTAACCAATCCAAGTCTCAGTTTGTGATTCTAACACTTTTAGTCAGGTCTATCACTCCTTTTTCTGTTTGGTTGCTTACAACTTCCCTAGAAGGTTAGATAAGCCAAAAGTGATCCAAATTGAATGAAACTTGGTCTCTAGGCCTATTTTGTGATGGAAAATACTTTTGTAAGCCAGGGCTCGAGAAAAGATAGGTTCACTTTATCCAAAGACTGTTCAAAATGAAATATGACCGGCTCAAATCTGGACAAGAATGTTCTTAGGCCGGTTCACATTATAAAATTTTTAGTTATAATATGAGATTTGTAGTGTTATTATCCCTCTCAAATTTAGAGTTAGCGTGATTATATAACACTTTCTTTAGTCAAAACTAAAGCAAACAACCATCATACAAGTGTTAGTACGATTACCTACTCAAGTCCTTGTGTCCCCGACAACGGTGCCAACGTTGCGGGAGTGAATCACACCACCTATAAAGTGTATGCAGCACTACCTAGATCAACATAATGTCAATCAAGGACATAGATGACATGATAGGTGCACGGAGGCAATCTCTATGGCTTGTCAAGTTGAGACCATCCCACACATACAACACTCTAGAAGGCCAAGTAAACCAGAATCAAGAATCTCACTGCTCTCAACTACACCACCCAACTCACATACACACAAACAAAAGGAAACTCACCAAACCATAACAAAATCATACAAAACTTAAGGAATAGCATCCCCTCACTAGGATACACATGTCCCAAAGCCTCTACACTCAAAACCCTCACTCCAAACCCAACTGTGGAAAACGTGTATGAAGACAAAGCAAAATTTTGAAAGTGCTCAAAACTAAAATCTATGAGTACCTATGCATAGATTATGCCACCACGATTCTAATGACTACTTGCACGTAGAAAATAGACATCGTTTGATGAATTTAGAACCACAGATAGCTCATAGATGTGTTAGTGTGTGTGCTCCGTTTTGCATGGAATGCTTGGTGTTGTTGTGTAGCTCTCTCTTTCTCTCTCACACACAGTTGGCGGAAGCTCAAAACTTTGATTAAGATAAAATTCCTCCTTACAAAATGACCTAAGTACCTTATATACTAAGCCTACCATAGGTTAAACCAAAACTAGAGTTCAAAGGGTCAAATGGCTTTGTATTTACAATCTCAAAGTGTCATTGCACCTCGGATTTTGCAACTAGAATAGCTACTCATTACAAATGATGTTTTTAACCATAATCCATATCATTTCATAACTCTCAAAAGATAAGGCTTTGGTACAAAAATTGAGTTATGTTGTACTATTGACCCATGGGTCAACACTCCCCCCCCTGGATTCATATCATCCCTTACATGACCTGAGTGTCAATGTCAATGCGATCTTTGATGTCGTTTTTTCTTTTGTTTGCTCCACTGCTTATACATTCTCTTTTGATGTCGAGTGCTTGTTGGCCTTATTATAACTTCAGGAATGACTTAATGCTTTTAGTCTTTCATTGTCTACCTTGTGTCTGTTGTTCTTCATTGGGGACTATACTTTGATCCTACATCAAGGTGATCAGAGTCACATTTTCCACTGTTAGCTTTCTTGTGATGTATAAATCATTATATTGCTTCTACTTGATACATGACTTAATTAAAGCCTGACAAACTCCAATTAATTCTCCAAGTTAGTAACTTGCTTCAAAAGGGCCTTATCCAACATCATTTGCGATAGATGAACATCTATGATCTATCATTGTGCATTTGTCCCCAAAAGTCATATACATTATGTACAAGGTATGTAGATGGCTATCATGGCTTCAGATTTGAAAAATTGAATCTCTGGTTGGGGGTTAAACTTTTATCCTTTTTGGTCTTTTTGGAAAAAGTTTTGTTATATGTATAGAGACATTGTCTGTGAGGCTTTGCATCACTCTTAAGGGGTATGGTATGTTGACAGATGCTCAAATATACTCCCTTAAGGTCCTTGTATGACCATGCAAACACATCTCTATATTGTTTGAGAGTAGCTATCAATAGCTACTCTTCGTCCTCTCAGTGAGGTCAATGGCAATATATTCCATGTTTTGTTCCTCTTTAGGTTCAGCTAAGTCAATGCACTTGGCTTTCTCAATTTCATCATAAGACATCTCTGGTTCTTTAAGTTCTTGCAGCGATTGTTGAACCACAATCTTTTGATCTTGATAGCTACTCTTCCTCCTCTCAATGAGGTCAATGGCAATATATTCCATGTTTTGTTCCTCTTTAGGTTCAGCTAAGTCAATGCACTTGGCTTTCTCAATTTCATCATAAGACATCTCTGGTTCTTTAAGTTCTTGTAGTGATTGTTGAACCACAATCTTTTGATCTTGGATCGTGTACCTTTTTTAGTGAGAGGGTGCATCAAATTTGTCAGTTTTTGAGTCCGCTTCACTCTCCATTTTAGTCGTCCAAACTTCTTCCAAAGTTTGTTTCAACATTTGATACTCTCATTTTCCCTTAGTTTTGGTCATCCTTGATGATGTTTTGGTTGTGTCTTTGGTTTTTATCTTGCTTTGCTTCTTGGATTGGTCAGTGTTGAAGCAGGTTCTGCATATCCTTGTGTCACTTTGTCTTTGACACAATCAGTTACTCCTACAAGCATCAAATATTGCATTTTTCTCTTCAAAAGAGGCATAGGTTATTGTTACATGTGCTTTTGTTGCCTCACTTGTTTTGTGCAATATGTTTCTTATCTTCTAGATTTTTGCTTAGGAAAATCATAAAAGATCACATCTCTTTTGTTTGGTTTTGTTTCATTTTCAAAGCTACTTGATAGATCATCCTCAACCTCTATCTCAAGAACATCGTCTCATGAATCTTCAAATTCTCTGTCACTTTTGTCACTCATATCTCTCATGGAAATCTTGTCAACTATGCGTTTGTACTCAATTGTTTCCTAAGCATCTAGATCCTTGGTCTCTAACCATGATTCTAAGATAGCACTCACGATATGAAAAGTGCTATGTCAAAGCCATCTTCATCATATAATTTTTTTGGGGTTGCTTTGTTCACGCATACATCTAGAGTATTCAGTATGTGGTCCCAATTAAAAGGTTCAAATAACTCTTTTGGAGATGGCTCTGATATATAGTCTTTGTCCTCCACTAGTCTCTCTAAAACACAATCTTCTCTAAGCAGGCTCTAACATTCGGATGCTCCACACATCCAAAGATATGATTTGACTTGTAACCATGTAGGTATTTCCTTTCATTGATTGTTTTTTAGTCAGGATTTTCTACAAGAGTTTGACTAACATCTCTATAGCTATGGTCCTTCATGATAATCCAGTCGTGTGGTAATCTGCTTGTGTCACAAGTAGATATGGTCATAACCCCAATCTTGCACCATCTTAAGTTAATGCATGGATGGTCTCCCCAAAATGACATCGAAGTTTTTTCTTTTGACAAAATCCACTATGGAAAAAGTATCCTTGTGCTCTATTCCACCTGAGGATACTATGATTTGTTCCAACATACCCACGGGTCTCTCTATGTACCTATCTATAAGTTGTAGTTTCATGGCTTATTTTTCTAAAAGTCAATATCTTGCATTTTTCCCATATCTCTCCAATAGCAATGGCCACTTCAATAGCAATGGCCACTCCAGCTCATACCTTGCATTTTTCCCACATCTCTTCAATAGCAATGGCCACTCCAACCCCGCTATCAAGTATAGCAATGGTTTTCACTCCTTTGTGCTCTAGTGGCAAGGTGGTGTTTGCATCCTCCCCTTCATAATAATCACACATATTATTCACAGGTATTGGTTTAGCCTTTGGTTTCTCAGGTGTTGGTTTACCCATGTGTTCACCTAGTTGATGTCTTGATGAGGAATTTTTAGCCCCATCTTCTCTAGGTTTTTGCCCTCTTCATCCCATATATGCAGTTTAATTTGTAGCAAATCTGAGAGAGTAACTGTGTATTGTAAGCAGTAGAAATTAGTTCATGAAGTCTTTTGGTGCCCATCATCTTTGGAATTAGCTTCCATTGAAAAGGTTCAACCTTGACCTCTGATTTCATTTTATACTCTCCTATGAAAGACGATAAAGTCTTCAACATTTTAGGTTTGCTCTTTGTACAGAGATTGTATATCTCAAGAATAGAACTCATGACTCACTCATGATCCATATTTGTTGGAGGCCCACCGCGATCGAACAAAGTAGCATAGTGAGAACTCAAACAAACATAAATATGTCAATCCAAGGACGTAATTGGCCCGACTAGTGCATGGAAACAGGGAATGCAATGTCCTAACAACGATGCACTGAGGAGAGGGGTGTCACAAGCGTGTAAGATGAGGAAATAGCCAAAATGCCTAAGTCTCCCATGCGGTCTAACTAACACTCAAATGGTCGTAACAATGTCAAATGAAGACCAAACAACATGAAACTTAAGATATAAGGCCTCTAGACTATAGGCAACATGAAACTACCATCTAGTCCCATTGTTCCTATGGTCGTGTGGGTGAGTGACTATGATTGTCCCCACACCCAACCTCAACCAAAAATGATAAATGAGGGTCCATTTGTCTTCCCCTAAGGCCTACTTACCTCTTTTCATGGTTAGTTTCATCAAAAACATCATTAACAAACCATAATGAGTGATTAAACACATGAAACAACCTACATCCAAGAATGGTCATTGTGTTGCGTGCACACACACTCAAACACAGCATGACAATTATCAATACAATGCTAAGAGTGTAAAGAAACAACCCAAGAAGTTTCATTAGCTACCCTTACCAATACAATGCGTAGTGAGCATGCAAGTGTAGGTTGTCCTTCACCACTAGCTCTCAAGTGGGTTACAATGATTGTGTCCTCCAAAAATGAGGCTTTTCCACATACATATAGGGCTAGAGATGGGATGAGGATAAAAACTATATGAGATTTTACAAAAATCATTAGCTGGTAGTGAATCCAATGACATTATTTACTCATTCATATCCTTGGATTTACCAAAAAGTATATTTTACAAAAAGATAGCTTGGGAATTTACATTGTCCGTCGGGCACCAAAAAGCGATGTTAGGAAAAAAATGATATACAGGGTGAGGATAAAATAACTTGACTGCTTCCTGCCAAAGTGTACATCTGCAAACTCGTAGTAGCTGTTGTTGGACCTCAATACTCCCCACTTCCAACTTCTTGTCATGCTTGACAAGACCTTTGCTGAGTGAGGCAATGACATTGTCTCTTATTTTTTTGACGTGTATTGGTTGAACCCCAATGTTTGTTGCTCCCACTGGTCTTTTTTTGACTAAAAATATACTCATGTGTACGGCATGTCGCATTCGTGTATCATGTAGGAAACGAAGCTGGCACTTAAGTCCTTGCAGATTGGCATGAAGATTGTGTTGTCCATCTCAAAGTAGCAGGTGTAGAAGCATTCTTCTTCGAATGTCTTCCAAAAATGAAGTCCACTTGAACTGTGTGTATTTTCTATTTTTGAATGTGTTGATGTAGGTAGATAGAATATAAAAAATCTTTAGCATCATTTTGCATGCTATGTTCGTGTTAGCGGGTCGCCTTGACGGTCTACAGCATAGCTTTTTGTACTAACATAATGTCAATATGCAAGGAAGTGACTCGGGATGGGGCACGGAGACTTAATGAGTATCAATATCACCAAAGTGAACTCAGAGAGATATTGATACTACGACAAAAGCAAATCAACCACTTCCTAGTCAAAAAATCAGCCTATATCCGATCACACTGCTCTAGGTCATCGTGCCTTTTCGGCATCCAAACAAATACGGAATGCAACAAAACTTAAGGAGAGGTATTACAACGCCTAAAGGTACAATCCTACCAAGTTCTGCAGTCATCTGGAAAGGTACATAAATCACGATCCATCACCAAAAATGTGCAAAAAACAAAAACAAAACTACACGGAAGGGTCCTCCTTAAGCATAGAAACACTTATCCAAGGTCTAAACATCAAAAAACAACCACTTAAGACCTCAAATCAATGCATTTATCTCACAAACAAGACGTCATGAACCATAGCAAAATCGAGAATGATTACACTTAGATTGTAGAGCAAGAGACAAGGAACACAATGTGCTATTTGGAATTGAATTTTGATTACCAAACAAGGAGAAAAAAGAATTACAAGTTGTAGCAGCAAGAAGCTCTCATAGTTGACGTCCAATACTTCTTCAAGCTAATGATGATGTGTTTTTTCAAAACTAAGGGTTTTGACTTAAGAGCTAAGGGGACTTTCCCACAGTCATTTGGCGATTTACAAGGTGTGTAGACTCAGCGGCTAAGAGGGCATGACAAAACATATTACAATTGGGAATCCTCATTAGCAGATGTTAGCAGCAAGCTAACACGAACACCATTTTTCAGAGTTCTCCTTGTAAAACAATTATTATTTTGATAAATCGGGAATATTTTAACTCCTATTTTCTTGGTAAACTTTGTAATTAATGAGCCGGGGCTACAAGCTTCCAGATTGTATCAGTCAGTCAATTCCCAGCTTTGGTAGAACTCCAGATTATTACTTTTGATCACTCAAAAACCTTGGCTAAGGTATAAAAGCCAATTTTTGTAAGTTTTTTATAAGTTTTTGGATAAGAAATACACAATGTGAGCTAACGGCGCTCACTTATCTCCTTCTCATGCTTCCTACTCCCTCCCCGGTTGTCACATTGCGATTGCATTTGTTGCATTACAACCGCAAGTAAGAGCTCTATGTATTGACGTAAGCCATTCACAGTATTTCGTAGCTTTTGGCATCGCCGACCCGCGGTCTAATTTCATCATAACTAGGAATTTACACTTTTCAGGTCTACGGCTATGAAATCCACCTCGGATCTTACTTACCCTACTCCTAGTTTCTCATGCAATGGGGTTGTGGAAAGTGTCCACAAACACTCGTTTTATTGCGTTTTTTATGTTTTTCAGAGTCTTGATCTTAAGACTTGTCTCGTCTACCAATCATTCTCCAAATCCTAATCTAAATCTACAATCCTACAATCCTAAAGGTATTTGGCAAGTACAATTACTTCCAAGCTACCTCTACACAGCAAAAGATGACAATCTTAAGCTATGCGGTTTCTAAAAGAGAGTTTTGAACTCTAGGCGAACCTAGAGGAAGTTAAAGGACAATTACACAAGACGCTCATGTTTTTTCCCTAGTTTAGGTCTCTTCGATTCTCGCCAGCGGCGCCAAATGTGGGACGTATGTCTAACCTCACCATCCTATCTTATTGTTGGACACTTTCGATTTAAAAGTGTTTGTGGACACTTTCCACAACCCCAGTGCATGAGAAACTAGGAGTAGGGTAAGTAAGATCCGAGGTGGATTTCATAGCATTTCTCTCTCTGAAAGAATCAAGTGTGAGTTGTTATGTAAAGTTGAAGAATTTCAGGTCTACGGCTAGAAATAGCACGAAAAGACTCGAAACCACTCAATCCAACTGGGGAGTAAGCCTGAGAGTTGTCCGAACCAGTGGGTAAGCTCAAGGACACTTTGAGGTAAAAATTTCAAGAAGTTGACCAAAACTCAAATTATTTACGTTTTCTTGACATTTTAGGCCAAATTAAGTTTTGACTTGATTTATAGGCTTTAAAAACATCATAAAAGGACTGTCTTTGAGAAAATTGCAAAAGAGTGCTCATTTCAAGCCTCAAGTTAATAATCGTGATTATTAACTTTTTGTTCTAAATCAGCCAAAACTCATACCATTGACTCGTTGCATGTGTACAAACAACGTTTGTAAAGGCCCAAGAGATTTGGATCACTAAACTGGCAAAAAACTGAGTAAAAACTAAAGTTTGTACTGACTTTTTGAGCCTTGAGTGTGAACTGAGAAAAAATTTATCCAAACTTGATGAAACTTGATTCATAGGCTCATATTGATCTGATGAACATGTGTATATGCTCAATTGACCAAAAACTTGTAAAATTTTGGCAAAAGTAAATAATCGCGATTATTTATATATGCCCTGTTTTTTAACTTTTTTGACCAAGTTGGCATACCACTAGCTTTAACATGTTGTAATAAGCCCACAAACCAAATTTGGTAAGATTCGAATCATTGGATTGAAAATTGTGGCTAAAATTGCAAAGTTAGTCTGCGGACAGATAATTGATGACCATTTAACCAAAAATTGTCCAAACTTGATGAAAATTGGCTAGTGACCTTAACATAAGGTGCTTAATAGATCTGTGTTAAAGTTGGGACAAAAATTTTCAAAAACTTGTCAGGAGTAAATAATCGTGATTATTTACATATGCATTAAAACTTGGTGATTTTGCAAATTTGAGTATACCACAAGGTCAAGCACATCAAGTAGACCCCACAAATCAATTTTGGTGAAATTTTGACCACAAAAGTGAGACTTAAGCCAGATTCTCGAAATCAGAGTCTGCGGAAACGGAACAGTGGGTAAACTTGATCAAATTTTGTCCAGACTTGTTGAAACTTGCCCAAGGGCTTTAACAAGTTGTATACTTGCCAAACCAATCTAAAAAGTGCAAAAAAGTGACAAAAGTAAATCATTGTAATTATTTACTTCTGCTATCCAGAGACTTCAATTTTGACTTTTGGGCTTATACAGTGTTAGGCCAGCATAATATAAGGCCATAGGGCAATTTTGGGTTCAATCGGATCAAAATTGGTACAGATACACTCAGTTTAGAGGTTGCAGATTAGACCTTTGATTTTGCTAAGCTGAACCTGAAAGTCATAATTTTGACTTCCATAGCACGAATTGAAGTGCTATACAAAGACCAATCACGAGGGTTCTCAAGAGCTCTACTGTCCTCATAGAAAAATAGCTAATTTGATTAATTTTGTACAGGAATAAGGTTGCAGACGAGGAATCAGTGGCTTGACAGAAAGTTGCAATTGAATCGACTGAAAATTGACGACAATTCAATCCAAGGTGAGTACTCTATCCAGGGCTTCATAAGTCTATATGAACCTTAGATCCGATCGTGTAATAGGAAATCAAGGCCTATTTGGAGAAAACACCAGTAGAGTATCCACTGAAGAAAGCGTAAATCAAGGCAACTCCTTGCACACAATTCCTGAAGAAGTCTCAGACACTTTTTCAGATTCAACATCCGAAATGTCTTCTTACTCGACTCACTCTGAAACCGGAACGACAATGCGCTACAAGCATATACTCTCTTTTTACAAGACTAACGTCATGAAGCCTAGGTTTACTTGGATCCTAACGAAGAGTATGCTATTCTCATTGATGACCATGATATTGAGTTCGAAGAAGAGGTTAGGGAAAACAAACAAGGAAAAATGTACATGGATCGAAACGGAACTCAATATGTACAAGTCGAAAACCCTGACGTGGTAGACAAATGGGGATTAGAAGTAAACACTATAATCCCAGATATGTCAGCAAAAGAAGGACCACCAACCTTGGAATTCGAGGGATACGATCAAGTAGACTTGAAGCCTTTGAAACGGCTTAGTACGATAATCCTAGGATCGGAGTCTATTGTTGGGAAGATAGGAACATAAAAGATCTTTTGTGGACTTCCCATGCTAGACCACGATAATTAACGGCCATGAAGATCATCTATATCTTCAAAATCAAAGATAAGGGATCTGTGGATCTACCAACTTACTTGTTTAGGGATTGTTATAACAATAATTTTGTTATGATGACTCCTGAGGAGGTAGAACAAACCAAATACCAGAAGTATTCCATTGGATATTGGGACAAGGACCAGAAACCACTTCAAGAGAAGAACATCGTGAGAGATCATTTGAGATTAATGTGAAGAAATCGGAAACCACCTCATCACGTAGAAAAACGGGTGACACTAAGGCCGGTCCAGGGCTACATGAGTCACTATTTTCGACAGACTGGTTTGAAGGACTCGGAACGGGACCAACTCCCAGAAGACCTGGAGTTGAACCGAATAGACGTGTCAGACCAGCTAACTTTCAAAAATGGATCAAAAAATACAGTGGATCAGGGGATCCACATGACCACTTAGCAAGCTTTAAGCAAGTTCTAAGAGCAGAGCGTATATTCGATTTCCATACTCAATTCGAGGGGTTTGGAATGACATTAGAAGGAAAAGCTTTGACATGGTTCCAAACATTCCACCAAGATCGATCATGGACTTGAACACAATAGCTCAAGGATTTATAGCTGCTTGTTCTAAAACAGGGATTAAACATAATACGGTAGCTCAAATCTACAGCTTTAAACAGAAACATGGTGAATCTGTTAGGGATTGTGCAACTCGAATGAAACAATACATTGCCAGATGCCCAGAGATGGAGATACCTGCAGAAGAGCGACTTGTCTCATTGTTTCCGGAGGGATTGCTAAACAAAGAACTTCATGCTATACTCTATAGTAAAAAGCATACAACCCTAGAGGCATGTGTGTCTGATGCTATTGACCTAGGAGACAACTGTGAGATCTTCAATGAAGAGGATGTCCCTAAGGACAACCAAAGCGAGAAGACTGCATCCACAAAACCAGCACAAGTGGGAACGGCTACTGTGGCACCACTCTCAGCCATAGAAGATATGCTAAAAAGGATGAATGACATGATGAACAATATGCAAAAAGCACCTATGAGAGGACCAGGACAAGGGATAACCCCACAGGGACAACCAATTAGGCCACAAAAATGGTGTGCAATCGAGGGTAAATGGACCAACCACGAGACCCAGGAGTGCTACTTCAGACCAAAGTATGATGGGAATGTTCAGTACGTGTCCATGAGGCCCCAGGGACAACCCATGTACAGATATCAGCCTAATATGGCTCAAGTCCAAAGACCACCAATGGGTATGGAGAGACCTCAACCTGTGTTGGGGCAACAGCCTCCTTATCCAGGACATAATGCGGTGCCTGTAAAGTACATGCACTCAGACGGAGTCATAGATGAACAAGCATTAGTGCCTGTTACACCCTATGCAGAGCCTAGTCCATCTATAGTAATGGTAGAGGGAGATTAGTATAGTCCACACCCACCACCAATGGAGGAAACCATGACTTATGCTCCACCAGAGCTCGCACCATGTATTATGTAGCTAATCAAGGTGTCAGACCTTCCATGGGAAGACCCATGATGAAGCCGAGAACAGGAAACTGTCATAATTGTGGTGCTAATGACCATTGGAAGAACAAATATCCAAAGCTTGACAAAAACCTCAAACCAATCAAAGCCTATTGCATACAATGTTGCAAAAAGGGAGGACACTTTTCGGAAGATTGTCCTAAGAATCCTTTGAACAAGGGAAAAATTGTAGTCAACGTAGTCCAAGTGATGCCTAGTAGCTCATCAGAGAGCAAACCGGTTGTTCCAATCAAGGTAATCACTAGAGCTCAAGCAAAGAAAAAGAAACACAATTCCTCTGATGATTCAGAGAACACGAAAGTTTCTTCTCAAAGAACCAAAAGGAGAAGAATCAAAAGATATGAGAGGAGAAAACAAAAACAACGGGTTGAAAATGAAGAGAAAGCAAAAATGTTAACCCAGGACAAGTTGAAAGAAACTGGCAGTGAATTCAAGGAAACAACCGTGAAATCTGGAGGATCCATTCTGGTTGATAAAATTTTTGAGCCTATCAATGCCGCCTTGGAAGCCTACCAAGCAGGACTTAAAGCAGGCCAAAACATGGAAAACAAATGGAAAAACTATCCATCTCCAGACATGGAAGCAGCTAAGCTGGAAGCTTATCAAAATTTGGTAAGAATCACGCAGGAAATGCTGGATAAACAGAAACCCAAGCTTGAAAGTATTACAAAACCGGAAGAGCTTCTGGTAGAAGAAACAAAGCCAAATCCGATGTGGTGGCAGAACCCCACCTTGAAACAAATGAACCAGAGCTTATAGTGCCGGACAGCGAATATGCCTTAGACGGAATTCCATTCGTAGAGGAAGACTGGCCAAGACACTTATGGGAAAAGGTAAGAGAGATTAATGATGGGAGCCTAACTTTAAAGTCAGCTCCTATAGAGGAAGTCTGGTTGGATAACCTACCACCTGATATGAACATGGATTTACAATCCTTATACGGGGATTGCGGATCGGAGACTTCAGGGATATCTAAACCAATGACATTAAAAACATTACCTTCTTACTTGGGAGATAACGAAGATGAATCTATCATTTGCAAGACCACACAAGTAAAAAGAGCCAAACAAACCCTAGAAGTAGACAACATTCATTCAATCATGTCTACACCTATCCAATGCACTCTTACTCTGGGAGAACTGTTGAAACTCAGGCCATACTTATGGAATGATTTACAAAAAACCCTAGAGAAGGTGGGTATAACAGGGTTAATCTCTAAGAATCTAAGAAACTCAAAAAATGAAACGGACAACAAAGAGATTCGATCAGCTCCTATGAACAAGGTCGGAGAATATTATGAAGGGAAAGAAGGAAACACTACCCTCCCAGTGAAATATAATGACATTGAAACCATGGAAATACTGGATAGTGGAGCGGGCATAGCCATAGCCACTAAAGCAGTATGGGAACCCTGGGGACAGCCATCCATTAGACAAACGTGAATGAAATTACAGTTGGCTGACGGACACATTGAAAGACCACTAGGGCTACTAGAAAAAGTGATAGTCAACTCCTGTGGAATTGAATATCAACACACTTTTTCCATAGTAGACTTTGGGAAAAAACTCAACTATGAAATCATATTGAGAAGACCTTTCATGCGACAGGTACAACTTATCCAAGGTTGGGGAAACGACTATCTGTACTTGAAGCAAGTGGGATCTATAACAAGAGTCAATCTAAAAGATCACGCCTATAGAGACGTCTTGAAAACACCCATCCAAGAGTTTGATTCAGTCTCTTCGGCTGAAACTAAACTTCCATCTTGTCTAAACAAAGACACTCCTATTTGGATGTGCGGAGCTTCAAAAAATGGAAGCTTAAGACGAGAGGAATGTATCCTAGAAAGGGACTGTATAGATGAAGCCTACATACGTTAACCCTTTCCAGAACATTTATTCGATCCATTCGAGTGGACTCAAATTGTAGCGACAATGGATGTATGTGTGAACACGTCTATGCCTACTCAATTTTGCAATGAGGATGGCTACGACATAATTCCCATCCAAATGATGTCAGTCCTTAACATTGAAAACAAGGATGAGGAAACAAAGGACTTGATGAAATCTCAACAAGTATTTTTTGACCTCTATTACGACGCAACTGATGAGTTAGATGAACACTCAGCTACCTCAGAAGATTCGGGATCAGAAAAAGAGCATACGAGGGCCCAATTACTCTTAAAGGGAGGGGAGGAAAAGTTTTTTTACTTTCCAAACCAAAAATCAAGAAGACAAAAATGGTATAGAAGAAAGAGAGACGCTAAAATTGTGAAAGCACGACCTATGCCATCAGTCTCCAGTAAAACAAAATTCATGATGCAAATAGATGCCAATGATTGTGTCAAGGATAAAATAACTCGCAGATATCCTTCAAACAGAAACTCAATAATGCCTTAGACATTGAGAAAAATAAGGAAGGGTACTCACGAAGAACATCAGGATAAAAAACCACTCACAACCAGAGTCGAGCGGAAAAGAGAATATCAAGAGTTGAAGAAAGCTCTAAGGGAGATATACACCACGGAAATGGAAACCACGGAAGAGGATGGTAAGGATGTAATGCATGTTCCATCCCACTACAAAAAGTATACTCTCCAAGATTGGAAAATCATAATTGAACAACCTATTAGGGAACTAAGGAAACAAGGTGAGTCTTACGAAGGACCTGAAAACGCTAAAAGGGTAGACTTGGTTGAAGCAGGAGAAGAGCCTCGACCGGCTTACATTGCAAATGACCTAACATAAAAAGAAGAAACGGTTTTGCTGAACTTGTTAAAGGAATATCGAGATATCTTTGCTTGGTCTTACAAGGATCTCAAGGGTGTTGATCCAGAAATCTGTCAACATACTATACCCATGAGAGATGATGTGAAACCAAGTAGACAGAGACCATACACTTATAACGAAACATTTGCCAGGAAGATCAAAGAAGAGATTGAAAAACTGAAGGAATCCGAATTCATTTACGAAATTGAACAAACTGATTGGGTGTCTCCAATTGTGGTGGTACCTAAGAAGAATGGGAAATAATGAGTGTGCGTTAATCTCAAAAAAGTGAATGCAGCTACCATTAGAGACAACTTTCCTCTTTCAATAACTGAGCATGTTTTAGAAAGAGTGGCAGGAAAAGAAGCTTACAGCTTCTTAGATGGGTTTTTGGGATACGATCAACTTTTGGTTGACCCCAAAGATCAGCATAAAACTGCTTTTGCATAAGAATGGAGTATATTTGCCTATCGGGTTATGCCGTTTGGGTTAACTAATGCTCCAGCCAAATTTCAGAGATTGATGAGCCATGCTTTCAAAGAGTATCTTCGGAAATTCTTGGAAGTATACATGGATGATTTATGCGTACATTCGTCAATCCAAGCTGATCATTTTGAACACCTCAAAAAGGTATTCGAGAAATGTAGACTTTACAGGATTTGCTTAAACCCTAAAAAGTGCACATTCATGGGAAGACAAGGAAAAATCCTTGGACATATAGTGTCTAAAAATGACATAGCTACTGATATTGAAAAGATTCATGTCATTGTTGAATTGCCTAGACCAACAAAAGTCAAAGGGGTACAAGCCTTCATGGGACATTGTGGATATTACCGACGGTTCATCTACATGTATGTTATTGATGAAGCCCAAGAGGAAGCTAGACTTCGAGTACTCAAGCGTAAAGCTGCTCTTAAGAATCAACAGATACCGATTCCCATCAACACTTTGGAAATAGATAATCGACAATGGAAATTACCTAAAGACACAGTTTCAACAAATGACGACTAGTTAGATGGAATGGAGCTATACATCAAACTACATCTCAACAATCATAGCACCAATGCTTTGGTAGACACATGAGCTAGAGTGAATGCAGTCAGTTATTCCACATACAAGAAGGCAACAAGTCAAGCATTGACCGCAGGAATAATGACAATCAAAGGATGCAACAAGAATCCAACTCCAACATCGGGAGTAGTCAACTTGAACGTGGTAGTACATGGATGCTTATGTCCGCATCAGTTTGTATACTTGCCAGATGAACACATGAACGAGACGATGATTCTTGGCATTCCTTGGATGCGTACTTACAAAGCAGTACCAAATTGGGATACGAATCAGCTAAAGCTATCACTTAAAGGAGGGCAACTCATTGTTCCTATTGCACCAAGCAAAGAGGAATGGAAAAGATGCAATCAGAAGACCAATCCACGAAGCAAATCTTCTCCATCCCCTTGACAAACAAATTCTACACGTAGTATGCAAGGAGTCAGGAAAATTTGGGTACCAAAAGCACAACTTGTGGATAAACCAAATTAGATATGGGTGCCTAAAACTTCACCAAAGAAACATAAGACGGTTCCACAGATTCGAGCACAGAATCGAGCATCTATGAACAAGGAACCTAACATGAAAAAGGTTTGGGAGAAAAAGGAGCACTTATCTTCTCCACACAACGCGAAACCAATCAAATAGTGGCGAGTCAAGTCTCAACAGACTCTGAAACACCATGCACCAAGCAGACCGAGCTACCAATGGCGAGAAAAATATCGACAACCGTCCAACGTGCTACCAACAACTCAAGCAATCAGCGTGCTTAAACACCCTGCTGGTACTATCAAACAAAGAGCACAAAGGCTACAAGATTTGCTCTTTGGAAGACATCAGCAACAAACTTCGACATCGAAAATCCTTGAGTTATTTACTCAAGACCCAGCTCTTGCACAGCATATTGAGTTGAATTGCATTGATCTTCATATCATGGTAGAGACCATCACGGTTATGCATAGACACAATTGTTCAACCCATGCACGCAGTGGTCCCGGAGGACGTCATCTAGGAGGGGTGGAAGGGCACTAAGTACTAAGTGATTAAGAGCAATGTTTGAAGAGGGAGGAAAAGTTCCATGTTAATGTGTGATCTTTTTGCAAAATTACCTAATAATGCCCTTATAATTCATCAACAAGGGAAAATTCACTGATAATATCTTCGCGATGAGTGTAAATAGTATATATACTATCAGAAAATCATCAAAAATAGTCCTTTTTTGGGTATTTTTCATCATTTTTGTTGAAAAGGAGGCTTAAAAATGGAGAAATCCAACAAAAAACAATAAAGATGTGTTTTTCAAGGGATTTTCTTAATTATTGGATTTTCACTTTGCTTTTTAGAGCATTTTTCTATTTTCTTTCATTTTTTCAATTAAAAAGATCAAAATTAATAATAAATAGCAGGGAAGCTCGGTTGGAAAAATGGAAGACACAATGGTGATCAGGAAGACAAGGCGGACAAGCACAAAAAATTTCAATGAAATCAGAAAATGGAAGCGGGAAGCCCAAATTAGGCGGCCAAGCCTACTTTTGCAAAATTCTTGCAGAATGAGCTACAGGAATCCGATTTTGGAAATTTTTGAGCATAACATAGATTTCACGGCTTAATAGCACTAACATGGGAATCCTGGGAAATTGGTTCGGGAAGTCCAGGTATAGATATCCAACCTAGGCTAAAACCACCTCATTTCCACTTGGAGCCTTTGCAGAGAGAGCATTTCGACTTCTTTCGCGCGTCATTTCCGGAGCCGTTGACCTTTATCAGAGCCGTCTCACACAAGACATGAGGGGTAAGTTCCTTACTAATCAATGATCCATTTTGTACGGCCGGTAGCTAGTCTAAATCCCTGGAAAAAACCCTAGAAACCGAGCAGTGCACGAAGACCTACGACCTAAAACTGACCATAACGGCCTGCCAGCTTGACCAAATCGGATGGGATTTGAACCTGAAGGAGTACGAGCGGAAGTGCGAAGCGAGAGAGAGTGCGAGAAGAAGAGCACGACGATATGGTGAACTCGCTCTACTGTAATGTGTAGAGCATAGTGAGTTCTTATTAGGTTTTTACAAAAGAATATGTGTACATACCTGGCGGCCCGCCCACTTACCTGGGCGACCACATTGGGCTTTATACCCCAACAACCTCCCACTTAAAGTCAAATGTGGTACTTTAAGTGTGAGAGAAGCTACTATACAAGCTAATATACAAGAGATGTAGAGAAGTGATGTACTACCCTACACCTATCTGCTTGCGAAAATGCGTAAAGCTCTCTGAGGGAAGTCCTTTTGTAAGTAGATCAGCAGGATTTTCTGTGGTGTAAACTTTGACAAGCTAAAGTTGCTTATCCTCGAGCATTTCCCTGATGAAATGATACTTCACATCCACATGCTTTGTCTTTGAGTGATAAAATGGATTGCGAGCCAATTGTATAGCACTTTGACTATCACAATATAACATAGGCATCTCTTCTTTGATTCCCAAATCTGTTACTAGTCGATTAAGCCAAATTGATTCTTTGCATGCCTCTGATGCTGCAACATATTCAGCCTCTGTAGTAGACTGAGTAACACCATCTTGTAATCTAGAACGCCATGATACTGCTCCACCAGCCAATGTAAAGACATACCCTGACGTAGACCTTCGGTTGTCTAAGTCACCTGTATAATCTGAGTCTGTAAAACCCTTTACACTTAGCTCCTGACTCCCATAGCATATACGCATACTCTTTGTAGCTTTCAGGTATCTCAATATTCCTTTCACTGCCTCCCAATGTTTCTTGCCTAGGTTTGACATGTATCAACTTACTACTCCCACTGCAAATGCAATGTCTGGGCGAGTAGCAATCATTGCATACATCAAACTACCCACTGCAGACGCATATGGAATCTTATCCATTTCAGCCTGTTCTTCCTCAGACACAGGACAATCTTGTTTGCTAAGTTTCACATATGGTGGCAATGGAACACTCAATGCCTTTCCCTTCTCCATATTGAAACGTTGCAAAACCTTGTCAATATACTCTGTTTGAGATAACCAAATCAACTTCTTTGATCTGTCTCTCTCAATGCGCATACCAAGTATATGACTTGCCTCACCCATGTCTTTCATGTCAAACGATTTTGCCATCTTTGACTTCAAAGCTGAAATTTCTTCCAAGTGCTTGCCAGCAATCAACATGTCATCCACATACAAAATAAGGATCAACCAACTGCCATCCTTAGCCTTCTTTGTATATAGACAGTGATCGAACTCACTACGTTTGTAGCCTTGAGAAAGCATAAACTTGTGGAATTTATGGTACCATGCCCTCGGTGATTGTTTTAAGCCATAAAGACTCTTTAACAACTAGCATACCCAATCTTCCTTGCCTTTCTCAACAAACCCTTCTGGCTGCTGCATGTAAATTTCCACATCTAAATCACCATGCAAGAACGCTGTCTTGACATCCATTTGGTGCAACACCAAATCTAATATGGCAACCAATGCAAGAAAGCATCTCAATGTAGTCATCTTGACCACCGGAGAGAAGACTTCATCAAAGTCAATGCCTTGTTCTTGCTTAAAGCCATTGGCAACAAGCCTTGCTTTGTACTTTGGCTGACTATCATGAGCGGTGATCTTATACCTGTAAACCCATTTACAAGGTAGAGCCTTTTTGCCCTGTGGTAATTTAACTAGCTTCCATGTCTTGTTTTTATGCAGAGCTGTCATCTCTGACTGCATGGCCAATTGCCAATTCCCGGAGTCCTTCATTTGCATTGCTTCCTTGTAACATGAAGGCTCATTGCAATCAGTCAACATGACATAGTTCATAGATGGAACAAACCTATCAGGAGGTCGCATGACACGTCCAGATCTATGCACAATAGGTGGCTCAGGCTCAGCCACAACCTGTGGTTCCACTCTATCCTGTCCTTGCTCCTCTTGAGCCCTGACATTTTGTCTTGCACGTGCAGGTCCATCTTCTTGGAAGACAACTCTTCTAATCTCCTCAACCCTCTCTGGTTTAGAATGATATTTGGATTCATTAAAGTGAACATCATTGCTGCGGACAACCTTTCTGGATTCGGGATCCCAAAGTCTGTACCCCATCTCACCAAAATTACCATAGCCTAGAAAGATGCACTTTCTACTCTTTGGCTCAAGTTTGTTCCTAAATTGCTTTGGAACGTGAGTATATGCCTCACAGCCAAAGACTCTGAGATGCTTGTATGAGGGCATTTTGCCTGACCATACCATCTCTGGCACTGAATCCTTCTGCAAAACCTTGCTAGGAGATCTATTTACAAGATGAACAGCTGTTGATACAGCTTCAGCCCAAAACCCATTTGGCAGTTGTGCATTAGACAACATACTTCTGACCTTCTCTTGTATGGTCCTATTCATCCTCTCAGCAACACCATTTTGAGGAGGATTGTAAGGAGCAGTAAGTTCACGTTTTATACCTTTTGACTCACGAAAGTCCTGAAAGGCCTTTGAAACATACTCTCCACCATTGTCAGTGCGTAAGCATTTAAGCTTCTTGCCACTCTGATTCTCCACAAGTGTCACAAACGTTTTGAAAACACTAAACGCTTCATCCTTATGCTTGAGAAAGTAAACCCATACTTTCCTCGAGTAATCATCTATAAATGTCATAAAGTAAGAAGCTCCCCCTAGAGATAGGTTAGGCATAGGTCCACACAAATCACTATGAACAAGTGCCAACTGTGTATCACTTCTACTGCTTCTATGCTTATGTGGCTGCTGTGTTTGCTTACCATACAGACAATGTTCACAGAATTCAAAATCATTAAATGAAAAGCCAGGCAAATAACCAGAACGAGACAAGATTTCCATTCCCTTCTTGGACATATGTCCTAACCGGCTATGCCACAAAGAAACGTTCGGCTGCTCGGTTACATTGATTACATTTTTAGAGACATTTGATACATAAATCATGTAAAGTCCTCCAGACTTTACTCCATGTGCTATTGTCATAGAACCCTTGGATATCTTCCACATGTTCTGTCCAAAAGTGGTGACGTAGCCAGCATCATCAAGTAAACCTGTGCTAATCAAGCTCTTTGTAATTGCGAGAACATGTCTCACATTCTTCAGCGTGAAAGAAGAGCCATTCTGAAACTTCAATTGAACATCTCCAACACCTAAGATCTCACATGTCTGCCCATTGCCTAGCCGAACATGATCTTTAGTGGTCACATAAGAGGTAAACCACTCCTTGTTTGGAGACACATGAAGTGATGCCCCTGAGTCTATAATCCAGTCACTCGGTGCATTTCCATCAGATGCTGTAAGAAGAGCTGAGTCCATTGTATTCTTCAAGAAGTAGATGTCTCCTGACACTAGACTGTCATCCTGTGCAACAGTGTTTGTCACATTTATTTCTTGAATCTTCACTGAGGACTTGTTCTTCTCACCATGGTCTTCAGCTTTCTCTTTGCCTTTTTCTGCTTTCCATTCTCTGCAGTCTCTTTTCATGTGACCCTTCTTGCCACAATGGTAGCATTCTATGTCACTCTTGCCTTTAGCACTGCGGGACTTGCTACGAGGCTGATTCCTCTTTCCACCTTTGTACTTTTCTTTGGTCCTTCCCCTGACAACTAAGGTTGTTCCTTTGCCTTTGTCCATTGTCTTTCTATTGGTTTCTTCAGTAAGCAGACTTCCTTCTACACCTGCTATGTTCAAACCATCTGGAGGTGCAGAATTACTCAAAGCTGTGCGAAAAGTGTCCCAACTTTCCGGCAATGTGATCAACAGGAACATAGCTCTAACAGGTTCATCAAACTTGACACCTTGAGCTGACAACTGACTGTAGATTGTGTTGAATTCATTCAGATGATTGGACATAGGTGTCCCTTCTTTCATCTTCAAGTCAACAAGCTTCTTAAGCCAGTATACCTGTGAAGCTGCACTCTGCTTCTCATAAAGATCACTCAGCTTTAACCATGCTTGATAAGCCGAAATCTCGTATGCTACATTGAAGTAAACGCTTTCTGCCAAAGTCAGCATAATGGTAGAAAGTGCCAATTCATCCATTTCGCTCCATTCATCTTCGTCCATATCTTCTGGTTTTATCCCCTTGAGCTTTATAGGTTTTATCTGCTTCTTTTGTACCAACACGTGCCAAATCTACTTCTTCCACATCGGAAAATTGGTTCCATCCAGCTTCTTGATATTGTAGCGAGCAGTGTCCTGTGATCCAGCCATAGCTACGCTTCACAGTGGTTTACTTTCCTGGGAAAAATTCGGCAGAGTTTCCCTTGTAAACTGACCTCTGAACCAATATCAACCTGTCAAATGAACCAAAAAAGCTTCAGATTCTGCATAAATTTCGGCAGAGTCTCCTTTGTAAAATGGCTCTGGTGTACTCAAAAACAGACCAAAAATCAGCTCAAAAACACTGTGTCTCTGACACTGTAAGCTGCGGGTAAACCTGTCCTGCACCTGTACTGTCTCTCACTGTCCTGTCACTGTCTTGTAAGCATAGACTTTGACAATGCCTCAACGGCAGTAAAGCAAAGATGCAATCCCAACTGTCTAACTCACAGTCAATACATCCTAGCTGCCTATCTAAGGGTGCTCGAGGGATCGCTCCAAGACCTGTATCACCGAAAGGATCTCAACATTCGAGAATCCCCCAGCTCAATAAAACCTCACTTGACCCTCAAGAAAGGCTGCAGTAAATCTGACAATACATAGACTTCCCACAAAGTCATACATCCACAAATTTCCCACTGTATGCTGTAACCGCTGCGGCGGTTGTTTTCCGCGTGACTCACAGCCAGCAAACCCTCAACAGACATACATCATCTCTGACAATACATCCCATGTGGAAGTACCTGCAATGTCAGGATGAAATCTGGAATATCAAGCAGCAAACACAAGCTACCTGATGAACCAGTGGATGTCGCCTACAGTCTGTGTGTAGATGCGCCCGTGTCGTATGTGACACGCCTCCAAGAACTGCGAGCCGTCCTTCGATGTGTAGACAGCCACAAATCAACACTCTGGGAGTGTCGATATCCTCAGCATCTGCAGTCATAGGCCGAAAACCCCAAATTTGCAGAGTCGGATTTGCACCCGTCGAGACCACGTAGTCGAAAATGGCCTGCGCAGACCTGTGTCGAAGCCGAACGGTGGCCGAGATGACCTTAGAATGAAATTCTGAGATCACCAAGCGCTTCGGGTGCTCCCACAGGATTTGGGGCCGTGTTTTCGCCTGTCGAATCTCACTCCAATCTGAGCAGGTGACTCTGGCTACCTGCAAGTGCTGCCCCGAGCCTCGATCTGAGTTCTGATACCAGTTGAACGAGTACGAGCGGAAGTGCGACGCGAGAGAGAGTGCGAGAAGAAGAGTACGATGATATGGTGAAATCGCTCTACTTGTGTAGATCATAGTGAGTTCTTATTAGGTTTTTACAAAAGAATATGTGTACATACCTGGCGGCCCGCCCACTTACCTGGGCGACCACATTGGGCTTTATACCCCAACAGAACCATAGCATGCCCTAACATAATAGAACCATTCCATACCATCAGATGATCATTCAGCTGGGGTCAAGGGGGTCCCCAGTAGAGAATTAGGGTTTTTTGGGAAAGGCCAGAATTCCGACCTGACTCCACAGATGGCTTTCTAATGAGGTTCATATACGATGTATATGATTGGTTTGGAGAAATCCATCAAGTAAAGCCAAAAGCGGAAAACAGCTCGAAGGTTACAAAGCGTCAAATTCGACATACGAGGCCAAACTGACTCCAAATGAGCCAAAATTGGACAGGTAGCTTCACGACGAGGTTACAAACAAGTTCAAAGCCTCAAAGTTGACCGACCAACCCAACAGACAGAGTAATCACAAAAAATGATGTTTTCAGAGTCGGCAGAGCACAAAGTGATGCCGACATGACCAAACTTGACCAACTTCAATTTAGGACTTGTATTCGGTGTATGAAACATGTTTAGGTCAAAATTTGTGAGATTTGCAAAGTTTTTGTCACTGTAGTAAATAATCACGATTATTTACTTTTGCAACATTTTTTCTTGAAAATTGTCAATTCACCTCACCTATCATGCATACACACCTATTACATGCCAAAAATCAAGTATGAGCTAAAATGACCACCCTTTACTTGCAAAACTGCCAAAAAACGCAAGAAAGTCTGTGTAAGCCAAAATTTGGGTTATGAACAACTTTTCTTGATCCAAATCACCTCATAATTCATGCCCACGCTCTATACCATGCCTAGAACCAATGCAGGCCAAAAAATGTCAATTTTGGAAGAAAAGTTAATAATCGCAATTATTTACTTTTTGGTCAAAATTGGGGAATTTGGATATTTTGTCCTCATCGTCCAAAGAGCATGTTGAGATAAGCCCACTAGCCAATTTTGACTCAATTTGGATTTCAAAATCTCAAATTTTCTTTATATCTACTGTTTCAGTGACCTAAACCCAAAATCTGGTACCATTTCCACCCTGTGCATCCAAATGAGCCCATATTTCCCTTAGAGCATGTAATTAGCATAAACTTCAAGCCTATGAAGCCAAGTTTGCAAAAAAGTTGAAAATTTTCCCAGCTATAAATAATCGCGATTATTTACTTTGGTTGCAAATTTTTGTTTTGACCATACAGGTTTGTTCCTTGCATGATTTTATGCATCTTTGCTTGTTCAAAAATTGATTTGAAGCAATTTGGACCAGATTATTAGCATGTTAGTCTAAAAGGACATCCTAGAGAAAAATCCGACAAATCTGCTAACTTTGCACTCTATTCACTAAACAAGAGCAATGCAAGCCGCGGAGAAGGCCAAGAACAAGTTTAACCAAAAGGAGAAATTGCAAGAACTACCCCCGTATCAACTGGACCCCGAATCAGTAAAGGCGGCAAAAGCATCTTACCTTTCTAAAGAGCAGTTGGAAGAACACCACACCACGGTCTTCACTGGCAGGTTTAAGAGTAAAGAAGGGCATCAGGTAGAGTTGCAGCTCTTGCCTAAAGAGGTCTATGATGTAGCTGCAAATCCAGAAACCAAAGAGACTAACCGCAGGTTGGGGCTCCGACATTTTTTGCGGAGTGGACTTCAGAAAGCTTACGAGCTTCTATCCACAATCAAAGAAGACGAAACTGCCCAAATATCAGACAACCAAGGAAACAAGGTAGAGGTTTTAATTACAAAAGATATTGCGACAGAGGCACTCAGACTGCCACTGAAGGGATGACCATGCGGGCAAGAGACAGGAAGACAGCGGGCACATTTACCAAGGAAACAGTCGCGGCTACATTCGTTGATCTCATCCACAAACAGGTGGAAGAGCCAGCCCGTCTGTACCATCAACACTTCCATTTCCTGGCAAAAAGGCCACCAAGGTACACGACACCAAATCATGTCGTGGCCACCACTTTTACACAAATTTTGAAGTCAACAACAAGGCAACCTATGAACCACGCGCAGTATGTTTTGGCAACATTGAAGTCCGCCAAGAAGGAAGGGAAAATAACATACTTGGGTGCGCCATAAGTATTAACAAGAATAGCCTATCATGCCATCGCATGACTGACAATCTACCGCCTGCCCCGGATCAGAATACATGGATCTTGGCAGCACAGCCCTCTCCAAGAGCTACAAGATCTGGTAAAAGATCATTTAAATCAGGTGATGAATCAGATGACAGCTCATCAGAGCAGCATAGCAGTGAAAGCTCTGACAACGAAGAAAAAAGAGCTAGGAGGGAAGAGATGAAGCGAAAAGTTGTGGCTGCCCACCAAGAGGAGCCAGCTCAGAAACAAGCAAGATTTGAAAGAGAAAAACAGGCGTATCAGCGCACTAGGCAAGCACAGGGAAAAGACCCAGAAAAGTGGGTACCCACCGGCTTGAAAGGACTTCAAACGAAGCATCATTCAAGAAAAGAGGCCGAGGATCCCAAAGATTATTTAGAAAGGATGTACCAAGAGGCAAAAGCTTAAAGTTGAAAGAGGCCGAAGAAGCGACAAAGAAAGCTGAGGAAGCGGCTACTCAAGAGCAAAGCCAGGCATCTCCCCAACCCACCTCACCGCCATCGGAACAACAGGACCAGTCCATGCCTACTCCACCATCATCACCGCCAGGCCAAGAGACCAATGAAGAAACCAAGACTGACAAGGAAAAAGATTCTAAATTCACCCACCAAACGGAAGCTACACAACAAGCTGACCACGCCGAACAACATGAGGAAAAGGCAGCTGAACCAGAACCAGAGCAGACAGCCGAGGAAACTCACTAGTCGGCGGATGAAACTGATAAAGAGGAAGATACAAAAAAAGAGAAAACCACAACACATGAGGAAGATACCGAGACTGAGAAGACAGAAAAGCCTACAACCGAAGAAATTGTAAGGGTTGAGACCACATAGGTTGTTTCCACTTAGCCAGAAACTGTAGAGGTATCAAAGCCTCAAGATGGCCAAAGAGAAGAACAACCATCCACTTCTATAGAACCACCAGCACTTACAACACAACAAGAAGCAACATAGGAGGCTGTTGGCACATCACAACTCGCAAGACAGGAGGAGTGGCAGTCCAATGACGATGTGATTATACAAGTAAACAAGTATGCAAGGCAGATGCAACTCACGATGGAGAAACTCTGCTCAGCAGCCTTCGACCATAGTACAAAAGCCAAAGAACTAGAAATGGTCATCGATGCTCTTCAAGGAGAGCTCGACGACAGGAGAGGGAGACAGGAGGGAGGAGGAAGAGAGAACAAAGTTTTTTTTATGGGAGGATTTTTTTTTTTTGAAAAATTGGACTTTCTAACTATCATTGATCTCCAAAGGCAAGTACAAGAGCTAAAGACTGAAGCAAAATGGCATCAGATAGCCAGGGACAAACAACAGAAGGAAATGGAGGAGTTGGGTGACCTCCTTACTAAATTAGCTGATGCATGCAAAGTGAAAGATGAGTAGCTGATAGAAGTGACAAACGAACTTCTTACCACCTCTTTGTCAGCCCAGAAAATTCAAGTACATTCAGATATCGCTAACGCTTCTCTCCAATATTCTGAACAAAGAATCAATGATCGGGCCACTTTCTTGCGACAAATAAGAGAAAATCCAGCCGTGGCCTCGATCAAGGGAACAGATGAAGTGTATAAAGCACTTGAAAAGAAAAACAGAGATTTAGAACTGGAGTTGAAGCTAGAGCAGTCACAACACAGAGACCTGGCACTGATGCGGGTCCAAAGAGAGGAGGAACTCCTTAAGGAAATTGCAGAATTGAAAAGAATGAATCAACTCCTCAAAGATGGAAATCCAGATATACAGGAAGAGGCAGTTACTTTAGAGCCGCCCCAAATGGACATCCCCTCGGTCTCATTTTCTCACTTTGAGATGCAGTCTACAGCAGAGCTGAGTGGTGATGAAGACTTTCAAGTCCAAATCACAAATGAAGATACAGTCTAGCTATCAAAGGCTGAAGAGGACGCACTGAAAGAGAAGATCACCTTAGAGAAAGATGAGAAATGGAAGGCCGCAATGGATTGGGAGTTGAGAGTTTTACACTCTGTCAACGTCACTCAACTCACTCCCAATCAAATCAATGCTCAATGGCACCAACAATCCCTGCCATACACTCTCATCAAGGTAGAACTCTTATAGGTAAAGGAAAGATTATACAAGGATATGCAAGAAGATGGCACAGATAAAGACCACCCGAAGTGGAGGTTAAGCTGGCTGAACAAGAATCCAAGATACCTGATTCTATTCACAAGAGCACCTGCGGCCCTACAGAAAGATCCGACATTCTGTCTTGTACCTCGCGTAAGGACATGGCAAGCACATGAAGCACTATAGAAGAAAAGGCCAACATGGCTTAATTTTCCCAGGTTGCCAGCTCCAGAGAAAGACCAAGCATCAGAAGAATATATGGTGAAAACCCTAACGGGCGCCATGACATTCTTCAAGAATCTGACAGATCTATCCTACGTAATTCTATATAAGATCTGCAGGATGCTACTCACTTGCATACAGGTTTTCAATGATCATGAGCATACAAGAGCCCCCTGGCTCTCATTCTTGGAAGGGAACAAAGGCCTTTGCTATGATCTAAGTGGGCTACCCTCATAGGAAATTCTCTATGGATTTTATGCCAGATGCATGTTCCTGCCCTCGCATAATATGCTCGCTTTTGAGGAGGCATTCTACATTGGCTTCTTCACCTGGTGAGCGAAGATATTTGAGCCGGTGATAAGCAACCATGTCAATATTTGTAGGATACTCAACAGTGGAGCTGAAAAACAGATTCGCCATGCAATTTTTGCAAGTGCCAGACAAAGAACGCAAAATCAGATACCAAAAAGCATTGGAAGCACTGAAAGACCACCTCGCCCGCCATCAACCCGAAGACTACTTCAGCCCATAAAGCTGTGTCAAGGGACGACACAGGCGAGGGGAGGAATGTTAGTAGCAAGCTAACATGGACACCATTTTTTGGAGTTCTCCTTGTAAAACAATTATTATTTTGATAAATCGGGAACATTGTAACTCCTATTTTCTTGGTAAACTTTGTAATTAATGAGCCGGGGCTACAAGCTTCCAGATTGTATTAGCCAGTCAATTCCCAGCTTTGGTAGAACTACAGATTATTACTTTTGACCACTCAAAAACCTTAGCTAAGGTATAAAAGCCAATTTTTGTAAGTTTTTTATAAGTTTTTGGATAAGAAATACACAGCGTGAGCTAAAGGCGCTCACTTCTCTCCTTCTCGTGCTTCCTACTCTCTCCCCGGTTGTCACATTGTGATTGTGTTTGTTGCATTGCAACCGCAGGTAAGAGCTCTACGCATTGACATAAGCCATTCACAGTATTTTGTAGCTTTTGGCATCGCCGACCTTTTAAATTTACATTTTGTAACTAGGAATTTACACTTTTAAATCAAAAACTAAGCATAGGCGGGGTATTGGGGCATCATTGCTAAGCATTTAGATGCATTCTCGGTTGAAAACGACTAGGTCAAAAATCCACTGCTGTTAATAATCGCGATTTTGGAACTTGACCTAAAGTGGGTTTTGAGGCCATAGGCATGTGTGCTTAGGTCTTATAAACTTGTCCTAGAAGTTCTGTTACGTTTGGATGTCATTTGATGCTGTAACGGATGTGATTTGCTTGCCGATGAGCGATTGGCTTTTGGTGATTTCAGTCACTTGAGTGTAGCTTGAGTTAATTGCAAGTTGTTAGTTGTTTTCCAAGAGATTGACAACCTCTTGTAGCCTCTATGCACTAGCCGAGTCAGCTTCATCCCATGGTTTGACAAATTAATCGTGGTTCTCGCTAATACTGCAATAAGATAGGATGGTGAGGTTAGACATGCGTCCCACAGCAGAATTACACCAATTATTTTTGAAAAATTGAGCGAGTACAACAAGGTTACATCCGCCTTTTACGTGTCAGTTCACTGTGTCCACCAAACATTTCCCCCTTCCTATTCATTGCACGTCCTCATGCAATTTGTCTTTGACTATCTTCTAGTAGTTCATTAGTCTCTTTCCTAGCGTCCCAGTGAGGTGCCTGAACTTTTGTTCCCTTGCCTCGATCTCCACTTTTGTCACCAGCTCTTTGAAGGGATTATTGCTGAGAGTGCTTTGATAGACTATGTGTGGGCTGGCAGATCTTTGGTCATGGGATTAAATATGGAGGAGTCTACCTCAAAGAATCTTGTCATGAGTGCCTCCTTGAAGGTCTGCATGTAGTGGGAGGGCAGGAACATGACTCGCATATAATCCCATGATGAAATTTTTGCTTGGGATTTCTGTCTATATATTCCAGCAGAGCCCTCTTGTGCGTTCCACAAAAACCTGTCAGGGATGCTCCACTGCCTCTATATCATTGAATGTCGTTATGTAGGTGGTTAGCATCTTGGCAAATTTCACGAGTATTTGGCATGCAAGATTTGGTATCTCCTTCATCATGTTGATGACCCCCTTGAACGTCTGAACCATATACTTTTTTGATGGGGATTGGCTTTGTTATGACAGGGTAATTCAACACTGTCGGTCTAATGCTTTGCCATGAGTAAAAGCTTTCCCAGGATCGCCATATATTGATGCGACAGTAAGTTGGGTCGATCTTGGCATGCTGCGGAGCATTCCTATAGTATGTTTCATCTGTTGGTCGCTGCTCAAACCATTTCTTTTGCCAGAGGGGTTGAGTGTCAATGATAGTCTAAATTTGTAGCGCAGTGATGACAGAAACATCCTTGTAATCCCCTCTTTTGTTGGCTCAAGGGCAGGTAGCATTTTTTGTTTCCATAATAGGGCCTCCTACCTTATCAATGGTAGGGCGATAATCTCATGCCCGAGGTTCTTCACCACTTCATCTGGAGTGATCATGAGCAGGGCTGCTAACTCCAACACTTTGAGCTTATATTGCAGATACTCCTTGTGTGAAGGGTCTTTGACTTCTGAGATCCAGCGTTAAATTTCTTCTTTTTCCATATCCAGAATGGATGTCGTGGTTGGATCTTCAGATTCTTGCGTTGCTTTTCCTATGCTTGTACCTAGCATATCCGTTTGGTGAGCTTCAAAAGTGAAAAATGCTCAAGTCCTCCTATTTGCTCAAACTCCATCGAGGCTGTCTATTCAAGCTTTGCTTGTGTTGCCCTTAAAGCATCCAAATCTCCCTGTGCCTCTGCCAGTTGCTTTCTCAAATTTTCAATCTCTTCATCTTTTGCTTTCTGCAATGCTCTATGCCCTGCTGTCATGATTTGTTTTTCATATTTCTCTTGAGCAAGGGCCTCCTTTAGATCTAGGACTTCTTTGTTCAGCGAGGTTGATCTTGTTGTCATGCTTGAGGAGCTCGACGTCTCCTGCAAGGCTAAAATCTGGGTCAGAGTCTTGTTGATCATCACGTAGGACTCTTGCAACTTTTAACTCTTCTCTCTTTCCCTGACCAGCTCTTCCTCTAGTCATTGTTGCTCAACCTGAAGAGTAGTGTTGGCCTCATTAAATTGTTGGACCTCTTTGTAGTAATAGGCAGCGTTCTCTTGTTCCCTTTGTAGCTCTGATTGGAGTTGCAGCTGGACTTTTTTTGAAAACTCACTCCCATGTTCCTCGTCTAAAGATTGGTATTTGGAAGGAGTATCTCTTTTCTTTTACCGTGCTTCCTTGCTGTTCATTGCATCCGACTTCGTCTTCTCACTATCAGTGTCAGTTCTTGTTGATCTCTACCTTGTTTGGTTGACCTCTGGTTTTGGCCTTGTGGATTTTCCTGCTACCTGCTTTACTGCTCTTTTGGATTTGTGGATCACATCCAGTTGTGCTTCTGTTTGTGGTAGATCATCAATCATTCCCAGTGCTTGGTAGGTGATTTGTGTTAGCACTGGTCCAGTGTTCATGTAGGTCTTGCTCTTTTGGCTACCCTTAAGATTTGCTTCCACTATGTTTTCAAGGAGGTAGTTGCCAAAGTCATAGCTGACCACTCTTCTTTTTGCTAACCCCATTGCCATTACTACTGCCATGTGCAATAGTGGTTCAGTGTATCTCGATGGCTTTTGTACTTTGAATTGTTGCGATATGAGGTGCAACGGCAATTCTGTCCCCGAGTAGATCAAATCTTGATATGTCAATTTGTGTCCTCTTTGCTTCAGAGAGGCTTTGTCATTATCTATTGCTTTTGTTTTTTGCAAGAGATTGTGTGTTCCTTGATGCAGATGGAGAGCTTCATTGATTATTTCTGCAGTGGTTTATGTTTGACTATTGCTCCATCTTTGTCCATAAGGGTGGCTTCACCATTGTACTAAATTGACCTTATGAGTGCATGAGCTCTTTTGAAATCTGTTCCCCATGGCGGTAGTCATAGAAAGTTGTCCAATTGTAGACACCTGGTCCCAGCTTGCACTTCCGACTTCTGGTGTAGTGCCCACAATTCTCTTGGAAAAATGGTTGTCTTTACTATCTCTCCATTTGCTGCTTGAAATCTTCCGATGAATATATTGGCAGGTATTGCTTCAAGCACCTATTCTATTATATGGGCTTTCTCATTTGAGGATATATTTGTGATCTCATATGAAGCTTCTCCCTACTCTCTTTGTGCTTTTCTTTGAGGCATCCTGAGGTTAGTTTCAGATTGAAAACAGGATTTAGCAATTAATCAAAACTGTCGAAAAGTTGAAGAAAACACAAACTTTGACCATAAAATGAAAAATGAGCATAACTTTGTCAAAACTACCCCAAATTTGACCAAATTTCACCAGTGCATCTAGGATTACTATAGGCACAAGGGCATAAGGTAATAGATAAATTCTGGTAGAAAGGTACATGGATCACGATCCATGTTGGGAAACATATTGAAGATCTAATGATACCAGCTAGTAGGGCTCATCAAGATGGTGCCTTGGTCCAAAAATTTTGGGATTTGGATCATTGGTTTGATACTTAGGTCAATTTTTGGAAATCATCCTCAGACTTAGAGAAATTTGGCATTTTGATGTGGATTTTGGAATCCAAATGACTTGAAACTTCATGGCTAGGCTTCCCACCAACTTTCATTAGTTTCTGGATCCATCTGAAGGGGCAAATTGATCCAGGCAATCTACACAACTTTGTAGGTACTCTTTTGCTTTGCTTTGACCATAACTAGACCTTTAATGTTACATCTCCTCGATGCTTGTGTTTCACCCTCTTTTGAACTCCCTTTTGTTTCAGTTGGCTTTGGAATAAAACCCCGAGTTGTTTCACTTGCTGCTCTGGCTAGTGGGGTAGCTTCATATTCTTTTCCTAACCCTACTCCATAATGTTTTTGCTGGAAACTAACCATTTTTCCTTTGATTATTTCCAAATGACCATTTGCAGACTGAAGGTAACAAACCATCAGGGTTTGATGATCGAAAAAAACCCATTTTGTGACTATTTTTGCATGGTCAGTTATACTTTTGCATCCCCCAGCTAGTGAACAACTCCTACCCTGATTTTGTCATCAAGGTACATGGATCGCGATCCATGTTCCACCACCTTTTTCAATTGTTTTTGCACCCAATGATTATGCTTGTTACCAGGGGTCTGCTTGTTGAAAAGGTTTTGGGTTTGGATAAGTTTTGAACTCCGCCATTGGCCTTGACAACTTGCAGATTTTGTGAATTTGATATGCTCTGATCTATTGTTTTGGTAATGTTTTGTGCAGTTTGGAGCATACACAAATGTTCTTGTAGGGTTATTGATCATACATGTTGAATTTGGTGGAGTAAGAGCTACGGAGGTAGTCGCAGCAGGCAAAACAAAGCGGAAAACCCTATGCTTCTACGGCTCTCTCTCTCTCTCTCTCTCTCTCTCTCTCTCTCTCTCTCTCTCTGTGTGTGTGTGTGTGTGTGTGTGTGTGTGTGTGTGTGTGTGTGTGTGTGTGTGTGTGTGTGTGTGTGTGTGTGTGTGTGTGTGTGTGTGTGTGTGTGTGTGTTAGTGACTGCAAATGAGTTTATGTTGCCCCATTTGGCTATATGTTCCCAATCTACTCGGAATGCCCCATTCATACTTACCTCCATTGATCATATCTTATTTTTCAGGGATTTCAAAATGACGTGATCACACTATAATTTCAGGTTAATAACAATAGAAATGCAAAATAACAAATATTATGTTAATTGACATTCATCTTTTTTGACCTGCAAGGAGACTTGGAGACCGGCTAAAGGCCCGCCGGGCTAAGTAGTTAACCCACCGGGCCCGCCGGGTAAAGCCACTTCCCCGCTGGGCCCGTCGTGGCTATATAAAGACAACGCCGGTGCTTGTCGTTTTCACAAGAGAGGTACATTGAAAAGTCTTCTTCACTGGCACATGGTTGCAATTGCAACTAGGTGTGTCATTGCAAAAGCGTAGGATGACTATGTTTTATGTTGCTCCCAGTCATTCATGCTTCGGCACATGGTTGCAATTGCGACTAGGTGTGTTGCTGCTAGATTGACGGTAGCTTCTGTTTGAAAGAAGTCACCGTGCGTGGATGCACTGGCACATGGTTGCAATTGCGGCTAGGTGTGTCATTGCAAAAGCGTAGGGTGACTATTTTTTATGTTGCTCCCAGTCATTCATGCTTCGGCACATGGTTGCAATTGCGACTAGGTGTGTTGCTGCTAGAATGACAGGAGCAGCTGTTTGAAAGAACTCACCGTGCGTGGATGCACTGGCACATGGTTGCAATTGCGGCTAGGTGTGTCATTGCAAAAGCGTAGGGTGACTATGTTTTATGTTGCTCCCATTCATTCATGCTTCGGCACATGGTTGCAATTGCGACTAGGTGTGTTGCTGCTAGAATGACAGGAGCATCTGTTTGTAATTTGTTGTACGGTGAGGCATACTGCACTTTTTCTATACTGCACTTTTTCTTTCACGTAGAAAAGATCCAAATGGAGTGGCACATAGTTATATTTCACAATGTGTTGTTTGCAATAATACCATTGCAGGCAAAATGGATCCTTCTGCTACTTCAGTGATAGAGTTCAAAAAGAAAATTAGACAATTGTTGATTACAATCGTCAGTGCACTAGATCCCGACGATATAGCGCAGATTGTTGCAGATGATTCTAGATTGCAATCATTATACAGTGAGATTGCCCGCAAAATTTTGTTGTTATATCCAGACAAAACAACCGAATCAATAATCTCATTACTGAGCAGTTGGGTGGGCAATTTGCCCAAGGTGGCCTCTGATTTGAAAGAGGAATGCCCTCAAGAAGTAGACAAGGGTAAGCTAGAGCATTGGAACGCGAGATGGAGAGCTGAAAAGGAGAGTTCAAGGCGAGCATCCCACATAGACACATAGTTTGGCCTAAGCAAGAAAATGCGAATGGCTATCACGAGAGTTATGGGGAGCAGCCAAGTTGGAGAACCGTTTATTGAGGAGGCTGCCATTGAGGGAACATCGGGTGCTACTGCTTCTTCCAGTCACCTGGAGAGCAGTATATACAATTCTGAATGTAGTATTACTTTGGGCATTCCAAATAAGTCCATTAAGAAGATCAAGAAACTTGGGTCAGGGGCTTATGGCACAGGGTGGCAAGTTCAAATCAAAGGGATCAGTTTCCTTCCTGCAATGAATACTTATTGTGCCAAGGAGTTCAAAGGACAGGCCAAGCATCAGTGGAAAAGCTTTGCATCAGAAAGTGGAGTAGATCTCAACCATAGAGGGATTGTGAGGAGTATTGCCCACTCTGTAACGTTGCCATGGTTTCTGATATTCCCCTACTTCAATGGAGGAACTTTAGGTGATCTTATGGAGACAGTGCCCCTTCCACATGGCTCTTTCACGACGCTTGTAGCGCATCAAGAGGGGAAAGGAAAGATCCCTGAAGACTTTAAATGGGAGCAGCCCTCTGAAGATAAGAAAACATGTATCAAGAGCCTGTGCAATCATGCTCCCTCGTTGATCCATGCCTTGGTGAAGGCATTGCGATTCGCACATGACGAGGGAGTGATGCACAATGATCTCCATCCATGGAACATCATGTTGGACTTTACCAAGGATCTCACTCCCCGTATTGGAATAATTGATTGGGGATTGGCTCTGCGTGTTGGCTTAGAGACACAAAAGACCAACAATACCAATGAAAATTGGCAAAAGCTTCATCCTTGGCGAGCTCCTGAGTTACTAGATGGCAAGAATTTATGCCCATGGACCAAGGCCATAGATGTGTACGCCATAGGATGGGTGATATGGCAATTTTGTAAGTTTTGTGGAGAGTTCTCTGACTACTACAGCACAGATTGGTTCAAACATAAGGTTTCAGTGGAGGTACAAGCCATATCTAGGATTGTTGTGGAAGGTTGGGTGAGGAAGAAATCCACAGACAGAAAGACCTTGGCAGTTTTGGATGAAGAATTAGAAAGATTTGAAGCCCAGCTAGAACGATGCTTACGCCCTCCCTCTGAAATGAGTGTAGCCTTTTTTTTATGGATATATGATGTACTTTATTAAGCAGGGTTTTCTGAGACTTGTGACTTATAAAAGCACTTTTAAAAATTGGGTTTTATGCGCAATGGATGATGTATGAGTAATAAAAACACTTTGTTATATCTCAATAGACAACAAATTTTCTATGAGTTTTGTTTTTTCTCTTAAGTTTCAAGCAATAAGCCACGTGGAGTCACTGATTGTCATTCATTGATTTAAAAAATGGTGGTTACTCTTATATCAATTGATTGTCGTAAGATGGTGGTTATTCTAATATCAATTGATTGACGTAAAATGGTGGTTAAAATTATAGCAATTGATTGTCGTAAAATGGTGGTTACTCTTATAACAATTGATTATCATTAAGTTTGTATGTCGTAACTGAATTATAGTGTTTAATCAGGATATGCATAATGATAATCAAAGGGCTAAGCGCGCTTTTGAGCGTCTCAGATCCATGTGTCAAGGCGGTGGAGTGAACGACACCGCTCGAATTGCTGCTCGTTGCTCCCAATGGTCCAACCCAGTGGGTACACAATGGAAAGAGGTGAACACTAGGATTGACCAAGAAATGGTGAAATCCATATGGCCAGGCGTTGCATATGACAACATCAAGAAAGGCCGACTCAAGCTATCACAATGCATTAATGCAGACATACGAGACAATGGAGAGAACATATATCTCGATGTTATGGGTCATCCTATGCATCATATGGATTGTCCATTGTGGTTTGCCAAGATGTTATACATGCATTATGTCTTGGGTGAAGTAGTGGACTTTAGCTCAAGGACACCTCACATGACGGTTGGTGGACATTCGCAGTACTGCAATCACCATCACACGGCAAGAGATGTCATTGGCACTAGAAGGTGCATCAATCGAAGTGCATCAAGTTAAGGAGGAGCTTCAAACTCAACTCAGGCAAGCATCACAAGCTACACAAGGCTCTCATGCAGAAGAAACCCTAAATAGAGACTTGCAAAGGGAGGTGAAGGTGATATCTCGCCACGTAAAAGAGTTAGAGGCGACTATAAAAAAACAAAATGTTGCCACATTGATTGAGCACCCAACATCTATTGAGGCCCCTCCAGCTTCTGGTGAGCACGGTGGTCCTTGCCCCATATGTAGATCATTCTTTCATGAGTGGTGTGGTCACTTCAGCTTGCCATGCGGACATATGTATCATATATCATGCTTGATGCAAAGCATGATGAATAACTTTCATTGTGCTATATGTGAGTTTGAGATATCCAAAAAGCTATATGCAATGTTCAAAATGTCCGAAGACTATAATAAGCTTAAATGTCAGCGTGAACAGGAGAATGAAGATATTCTCACAAATATTTCATTATCACTTGGATAGTTTTTGTAACATTTGATAACATTGACTCGTTGTCTTGCAAGAATTTATTAGTGAATTGTGAATTGTCTTCTCTTCAGCTTCAATTATGATATGTGATAATGCAACGATTTGTTAGGGCTTTGTATATTATGAAGCTTTAATAGTGATTTGTGGCCTTGTAAAGGTTTTTAAGGGCTTCGTTTATTATTAAGCAAATGTCTAAACCTTAAACTAAATATAAAAAAAGCTTATAAGATAAACAATTTCTGAACTTAAGCAGAAGTCACTCAATGGATTCGATAATCTATTAATTAAACCACCGTCGCTTGCTGCGACGGGTCAAAGTTGGTTCAATTTCCAAATTCTCTTCAATCTCTTCTAAAGTACATGTAGTTTCTACTTCATGAGATTCCCCTTGTAGCTCACTGTCTTCGTCCACCTCATCATTGGTTACATCATAAGTCCAACGTGGCATCTCATCTTTGTAGTTCTCAGCTTGCACTCTTGCCAATAGCCGATGGTTGCAGTACATATACACCAATTTTTCAGCTCTTGAATTTAGAAGGCGGTTTCTGATGGTGGAATGTACATATTTATATGTACTCCAGTTTCTCTCAGAACTTGAATTGGATGCACATTGGGCTAGGATTCTAACAGCTAGGCGTTTAAGGGTGGGTGCACTACCACCATTCATCATCCACCACTTCCATGCTGGTTGCTCCGTGGCAAGTTTCTGCACAAATTCTTTACCAAACTTACCCTCTTTGAGTTTAAACTTCGTAAGATCAGTAACAGCTGATGCATGCTCATCAGGATCATCATAAAACCTGCCTATCACATCATAAAAGTATTCCAGCACCTCCTCATCAAGTTTGTCTATTTCCATTGCCCAATACTCTGGATCCAATAAGAAAGCTACGCTGTGTAGTGGACTATGTGCTCCAACCCATCGACCATGCACATACTTTCTCAAAATTTCTCTCCTCTTTTGAGTGAATGGTGTCTTCCAAGGCTTCACAATTGGCTCCTGGGGCTCCTCTAGATTTGCAAGGCTTTCTTGAACAGTCCACCAAGCCATCCACACCTTACCTATGTTAGGCAAGGCAGAATCCAGTTGGCGTAATGCGAGCATAATGGGCATCATGACATTGTGCACATCCACCACATCATCCCAGAAGTGGCGATCAGCTAGTAGATCTCTGATCACCCCTATTTTGATTTTTATCTTCTCCCTTTGACCAGCCTCCCATTCTGAAAAAGTGGCACAAACAAATGTCTCCATCACAGCATTCTTATTTTTTATTAGTGATTCTACCGTATAGTAGTTGGTGCAAAATCTAGTTTCGCACGGCAATTTTAACATAATATACATCCTCTAACGGTACATGTCAAGAACCCTCTGACGTTTCAAAACAAACTTGACTATTAAGCGAGCATTGTCTACTATCCATTTGAACCACTCTGTGTCCTCCCTCTTGTACCAATCTTGCAATACCAAGTTCAAGCTGTGTGTACTGCAACCAGCACTATATAGGTGAGAGAAGCGACTTTCAAGTATTCTACCTGCAGCCCTGCAATTTTTGGCATTGTCCATGATTACTTGGACAACATTTTCTTTTCCAAGTTCCTCAACTGCGTCGCCAATGATGTCAGCTATAAAACTGCCAGACTTTATTTGACTAGAGCTATCCACATCTTTGATAAAACATTCACCACGAGGACATACAAGCATGATGTTGATCAATGGCCGCCTTTGAACGTTGGACCAACCATCACTAACTATGGTGTATCCAGATTGTTCTGTTGCATTTAATATTACCCTTTGAATATCCTGTTGTGTGCTTGTGTAACATTTATCCAACAGTTGGTTTCTCATATGGTGATATGTTGGAGGGGTAAATCCAGCACCATACTCCCCAATGCGTTTCCAAGCTGACTTCCATGCATCATGGGTGACAATGGCCAATGATCCCCCAGTGAAATAGACGGCTTTAGCTAGTGCAAGTTGTGCTTCTTCTAAGGCAAGTGTTTTGAAGCTCGTCTGTAAGCTAACCTGTCTACTTTTTGACGATCCTACCTAAAAATCCGGAGATCCATGGTTTGGAGGAGTACTTCCATCGATATGAGAAGTTGGTTCCCTACTTTGAGTGCTTCCATTGGTGGGCGTTACACCCAATGATCCCTCATACTGGTTTGATCTTATCGATACAGGGGGGTGATGGTCGAAAGTAGAGAGTTTTGATCTTTTGCTCGTGGAAATTAGCTTACCAATTAAAGCTTTTAAGCGCATAGCTGCTTCTTCTGCACCTAAGCCCTTGCACTTTCCTCCTTGAATTCTGGTATTGCCACCTAGCAAATGATCCCTTATTCTTGGTGCTCCTCCAGATTTCTCTTCGCCACAAAAGTTACATTTCCAATCTTGATACTTATTTAAATTTGTGGCAAAATTCCACTCGGGTCCTGGACTTTTTCCACCTGCCTTTCGCTTGCCCTGCGAAGTGGTGCCCTGCGAAGCAGGTGCTGGCATCGAGGTAGGAGGTCTCCTCAAGGAAGCCAGGCTTGGGACACCAACACCACCGTTGACATTCCCGGTGGAAGACATACTTATTGGATGCGTGCAATACCAATAAACATAGCTCACTATGCTATCTCTTCTTTCAAGTATTATTCAAACCAAACATTAGTGTTATAATCAATATCACACACAAGCGTAGTAGTGAAGCCTGAAGGGAATAACCTCAATCTACTCAAACATGAGCAAGCAAATACAACGTTGAATCAAATATGTGATCAATCCATCCCAAAAGTAGAGATATCGACCCAAAGATTCACCTTCCTACCCCTTTCATGAATCAGTCCATTCCAAAAAAGAACTAATGACCCATAATTGGAGCTCTAATCGAAATAGCAAGCAAATACAGCGGTGAATCAAACATGTGATCAGTCCATCCCAAAAGTAGAGATATCGACCCAAAGATTCACCTTCCTACCTCCTTTCATGAATCAGTCCAGTCCAAAAAAGAACTAATGACCCATGATTGGAGCTCTAATCGGAATAGCAAGCAAATACAATGGTGAATCAAACATGTGATCAGTCCATCCCAAAAGTAGAGATATCGACCCAAAGATTCACCTTTCTATCTCTTTTCAAGAATCAGTTCAGTCCAAAAAAGAACTAATGACCCATGATAGAAGTTCTAATCAATATAGCAATCAATTTAGCAAATATAACGGTGAACCAAACATGAGATTAGTCCATCCCAAATGTAGAGATACCGACCCAAAGATTCACCTTTCTACCTCCTTTCAAGAATCAGTTCAGTCCAAAAAAGAACTAATGATCCATGATCAGAGTTTCATTAAGTTTTAATTTTTTTTAAAGACTATTCATTCTTTTACCTTTAGTTTTTCTTCTAAATTTTAAAGGATGACCAAATTTAGAGGAAGAGGTGATGTGATGTGATGTCTACTACAGGGTTATATAGAGCCGCCAAATATGGAGGGGGTACATGACAGGGCCGGCGGGATTCTTGCTTTGCCCGCCGGGCCCGCCGGGATTCATAATATGCCCGCCGGGCCTGCCGGGGCTTGTGGTTGCCCCACCGGTTCTACGTTTTCTACCGGTTTTCGTAAGTCATGACATTAGATATGTTATTAACATGAAAAAAATAGTGATAATAACAACAATAATTAACATTTAACAAAATGCGTCATCGCATAATTAAAATCCCTGTTATTTTTCATATCACCTGCAGTTCAAACCGTTCTTCATTTTGATATTCGGTCAACAAATGGCCTTTAATCTACTGTAAGTTTGCTCAAAATCCGTCGTGTGCCAAACCTTCCCATATTTTCCATGTTCAAAGCCCTTGCTTTGAAGTTTTGGTGTTTGCTTTCAAAAGTCAATTTTAACTTTCCTAGCTCAACTTATTAATTTTTTGTTATTATTTGGTATTTTTAGCTTTTAGTAAAGGAAAATTACTTATAATTATTATTAGTTGGCCAAAATTTTGCCAAAATGAGTGTAATCGCTCATACATACATATTCTTAACCCGGCATTTAGATGGTGTCAATATGGCTCATGGTTATGCCTGCTAAGAGTTAAAAAGCTTTGAAAAATTGTTAAAGAAAAAGAAAAAGAAAAGAAGATAATATATACAAAATGATGAGTATCTTGCTGTGTTTTTCCCCCTTCCTAGAGTGAGTCGACCTAGACGAACATGTGTCAAAGTGCATGGGTACAAAGTATGTGTCTATGCATAACCGTATATTGTGGCTCTATGATGCGAATTGAGGATATGCATGGGGTAACAAAGTGATGTGCAAGATATGGGTTCTTAACAATAAGTTCGATGGCTTTCGATGGTGAGTTGTGACACGGCATTGTCTGGTGATTGAGGGCTCTATTTTAGTTGCCACTAAAATTGCTTTGATGTGGACTTCAGGGTAGAGTCATCCAGTGAGCGAGGCGGTTTTGGTTTCCATACCCACTGGACTTCTTTTGGTTGTCGATGTTGAGATTGGATTGGCCTAGGTTGTTTGACAAAAGCCTTGGGTGGTTTATCGAGAGTGGGTTTCTGTCAATGCATCATGGGTGGACTTGCATTGCCATGTCGTTTGGGTATCCATATTGTCTTCGGATTGGTTTGCACAGTAGACTTTTTTACCCAGATTTTCATGACCACTATTTGAGAACATCACTGGATTGGAGCAGGTGTTGATTGGAGAGGTTCCCATACATAGTCTGTTTGTACAAATGGTGTGGCAAAAAAAAAATCAAATTGCCTTAACTGCAAGGTATTATCATATCAATTTGGTGTGGCTTGATAAGTGTGCATCCATGGCACTCCCAGAACAACTGCTTCATTGAGATCCTTATCCTCGACTACATGAAACTAGTGAGGATAAATTGTACCATCAACAATTATTGGCAAATTGATAGGTCCTAGGCTGTTCATTGTGCCTTTTTTTGCCACATTGAACCCCATAGTATTTGGCGTTAGAGGTTCCTTTGTTAATTTCATGAAAGTGGAGTAATTGACAACACTTGCTCTTGCCCCCGTGTCCACTAATGCCCGCTCAGTGGTGCCATCTGCAAGTTGCAACATAATGCATAGATCCATGGCCCCTAACCATGTAGACTCCGTTTGTATAGATGCTATTGGAGTGGAATTGGTACAATTGCTCTGTTGGTTATTTCTCTAAAAGTTTACCCGCTCCTTTTGCTTTAATATTCTCATTTTGGCTTCTTGTTGTGCCTGTTCCCGAATGTCATGGGCTCGACTTCTGCACTGAGCTACCGCATGTATTGTTTGGAGTTCTTCTGATGTCAGCAAAAGAAGATATTTCTTTAATCTGCAGCCACTCATCCAATTAGGCATCTCCTCTCCTGCCAATGTTGCAAGCTTGATGGCACCACTTTGTGATATATCATGTATTACAAAAGGCCCATCCCTCGCTTTTTGAGTTTTTTGGAGTGTTGTTTGAGGGTATACACCAAACCATAATCCCATTTTTGGAACTCCTTGCTAATCACATGCTGATTATGGAAATCTTTCATTTGTCTTTTTTGAGCATATTTCCCGACTACCGCTCTCACTCTAGTTTCATCTAATTTCTCCATGGTGTCTAGTCTCTCTGATAGCTTGTGTCCCTTCCATCCTAATTGTGTTGCGACCCGTAGTGTTTTAATTAAGAATTCCATGGGTAGAATTGCATTAATCCCAACCACAAGGTTAAAAGGAGTGGTTTTGATGGAAGTTTTAAAAGCTACTTTGTAAGCCCATAATGCAGTGTGTAGCTTTCGATCTCAATTATTTCTTGAGTCATTGAATATTTTGGTGAGCACTGTGCATAAGATTTTATTAGTGCTCTTGGCTTGTCCGTTAGCTTGTGGGTGATAGGGTTCTGATTTGCGATGGATCACCATGAATTTGTCATGTAAGCTTTCAATGAAGTTGTTCAGAAAGTGTGTTCTACTATCACTCACGATTTCAATGGGTAGACCATATCTGGTAAATATATGTTTGAAAAGGAACTAAGCCATAGTCCATGCATTGTTTTTTTGTGTTGCCTTTGCTTCTGTCCATTTAGTTATGTAATCTATTGCTACTATGATGTATTGTGCGTGCGATCTATATGCAGGAGGTATGATGGGTCCAATAAAGTCAATGCCCCATTTGGAAAAAGGGCGTGCATCATTGGCCTTAATAGCATTTCATCTCTCTGTATGGGGTGGTTTTGTTTGTTGGCATTCATCACATTGTTTGACATAGGCCTTTGCATCCCTAAATAGGGTTGGACACCATATGCCTGAGTGAAGTACTAGCTTTGTCGTTTTATCAGTAGAGAAATGTCCCCCTAGCTGGCCCGATTGTGCTTGTTCTAGGATAAAGAAATATTCACTTTTTGTAGCACACAACCATAGTTGTTCGTCCTTTCCTCGCCTATGCAACTGGTTTGCAATTAGCAGATAATGTTTTGCTTCTTCTACTACAGTTCTCATTCTTACGTTACTGCATCCCTCTGGGAAGGCCTTGTTTTTTAAGTACTCAGTTATGTGAGTACTCCATTTGGGTGCTTGTACTACTCAAAACAGGGTGGCATGTTCCACTGGTGGTTGCTTTGTACAGATATCACATGATTTTTACATACATATGGATGTTGTTTTCCATGTTTTGCCAGGACTAGTCTCTTTAGTCTTTGGTATAGTCTTTGGTACGTTTGTGTTTCTCCATTGTGAAACCCCATATGTTGTATATGAGCCTATATGAGGTAGTATTCGTATTCATTCGGCTATACACATAGTCGCAAAATCCCATCCTTTCCATGCTTGTACAGTCGTCCTACTAAAAGCTAGAGATTTCTTGTTTGATGTATTATTAATGGTTGTCTTTCCACCTGTAATGATCTAATTGTGAGTAGAACGATGACCTCTTTACTCCACCTAGGAACCATTTCAATGTTAAACAAGTAAGAATTTGGAAGATCATCATCAATACCTTTAGGTGCTTCCCCATGGAACAGTCTCGAAAGATGATATGCTTGTGTGTGTGTGTGTGTGTGTGTGTGTGTGTGTGTGTGTGTGTGTGTGTGTGTGTGTGTGTGTGTGTGTGTGTGTGTGTGTGTGTGTGTGTGTGTGTGTGTGTGTGTGTAGCAGTTCTAAATATATACATATACACAAAAGAACAGAAATTGTTCACAAACAAGAAATTTCTAGGTAAATACAATGGAATTGTACAATAATTCATTTCCTGTTGAAAATAAATTTTGTACAAGGTAGTGAAGAGAACAAAGTAAAACAAGGGAAAAAGTAATCCCCAATTTAGAAGTGATGTTGCTTTAAGGTAAAAGAAAGTCCACATGTCATCAACCACGTCGAACAATATGTTTTAATCAAAGAAGGTAGGCCTCACCTGCACCCATAGTAAACAAGAAAACGCTTGGTTAGCAATTGTTACTGTGTACAGGTGATGCATGGGCATCCTAGTTGTTATCCATGTCCCAATGAAAAAAACAATTGTTGTAATTGATATATAGAAAAAGAAATCCTTTTGTAAAGTTCTTACTGTACAAAAGTTTTAGGTATTTAAAAGCTGAGATTTCCCATATAAAAAGCTCCCATCAAAGTATTTCCCAAATTTTAAATACAAACCAAAGCCTATTTTATGAATTTTGAGCAAGTTCAATCATATTTACTGCCATCATCAAAAATACCTTTGTCTCTTAGTTTATGTCATGTCCGACATACTTTTAGCAAAGCTTGAACTACATTTTATTCCATGTTACCATATACTACTCAATCCTTCCATCTCTTTTTATTAAGAAAAAGTGACAGTTTAAGTCTATTTTGTAAGGAAAAAGAATATATATATATATGTATTGATAGTGTATGCCTCCAAGCTACTATTCTGAAAAACAACAGCCAGGCAAGTCTAAGTAATTAAGAAAAAGCATTACCTAGAACCAGCACAGAAGCAGACAGAGAAAAGTTGAAGTAAGGCTAAAAAGCTAGGACCAGCTAAAGCAAAGTAGACGAAATCTCCTACACTAGAGAGAACCTATTAAACCATCAACCCTTAAAACTTTTCCTTGTAGTCATGTCAAGCGGGTAGGCAAACACCTTCCTACATACTAAAATGAGATAAAGAAAGAGCAAATACTGGCAAGCTTAGTTTATTGTATAGCTGAGGGTCTAAACTAAAACTAGGCAAGCAGTAACCAGTCAACAAACTGAGCAGGTGGCGAGCCACAAAAAACTGTCAGCAATCTTACAGGTAGGTGATGTAAGAAGGTAAAAGAGATCAAGTAAAAAAGTAAAAAATACTACATCAATAGGGTATGTGATGCTATTCAATATTTACAAATCTTTTCCAGATAAGGCAGCTCCCCAAACACCAGTACTCAATATGACAATGAGCTTACAATTATCTCAGGAAATTTAGTGAAACAGACCCCAGAACTGAGCCATATTCAATCTAAAGTCTGTCCAATTAGCCAAAGTACCTAAAACCAAGAATTTTACTAATTACCCAAGCATTTTTAAAGTCATATAAAACCAGCCAGGCACAATCAAGAAGGTCTTGAAGTTTTTTTTAACCTTCCGAAACTTTTCAAAAACTTGTAGTACCTCAGTATCCAGCACATAATCAATATTGAGCAATTATTTCACAAAAATCAGCAACAGCAACCCACATAGAATCACAACCTCCAATCCATCATAAAGCCATCCAATGAGTAGTAGTTAAAACCATAAAGCATGCTATCTAACTTAAGTTTATCCCACTACTCATAAACTTAACTAAATCCGCTCAGCCCCATTTTAAAAGCAAGCCGAGTGACAACAATTTTCAGAAATAAAGCGCCTGTAAACTTGGAGGAGAAGACAACTCCACAACCGCATTCTCTTTAATTTTCGGCATGTTACAGTCCCCACAGTTAACAGTCACATAAAAATTTCTAAGTGAGTTTAGAACTCACCTGATCACATTCCGTGTGGAATTTATAGATGACACAGTCCAGTTGTAGGTGATAAGACCCGACAGTAGCCAGCTATCATCGCACTCCAGGGAATTTCTTACAGCCCTGGTCATCAGGAATTGTAATAGCGCAAGATCCGTGAGTCGTAGGCGCAAAAGCCGCGAGTTAGTGTAAACACCTTTCTTAAACAGAAGGTAGCGTGTGATAGAGCATACGAAAGGACAGGGTTACACTATGCAGGCAGTAGCAAGAACACGCCATACAGGTGATACAAAAGGTTAGGGTTAATAGGCAGCAAGGACTCACTATTTTAATAATTACAAAAATGAGGCTAAAAATGAATCCCATTATCATTTACTGCTAGTGAAGAAAATAAGAGAAATAGTAAGTGATTGGCAGTAGTAGCTAGTTAAGACTTTTTTTTTAAACTAAAGCCAAAGCCCGCCCCAAAAGATTTCTTATGCGATAAAGGACTCCGACATTATAAGGAGGGACAAGTTGATGATCTAAAATTAGAAATGATGAGAATTCAAATTTTTGGAGATAGCCGAAGTAATGGGTTGTGAGCCGTGCTTTACGGCGTCGCATTTGATGCCCCGAGCGGTGCACTATGCTCCGGGGAAGTTGGTCCTAAGAAGGGTCAACCTCGAAATTTTATGTGGGGAGAGAAGGGACTTGGGGAGGAATGTGCCATGTGCCAATGGGATTATCCCACATGAGAAGAGAAAAAGGGAAAGCGGGGGGGTATAAGGGGAGGATGGGGTGCCCATTAGGAGTGTAACACTTGAGAGGAGCTTGGGGAGAAGCTTAGCTATGGAGGGCTCATGGACTCTTGAGGGAGATGGGGTGCCATTTTGTGTTCCCATTCAGCTGGAGAGGCGCTTGGCCACCTATTTTGGTCCACTGGACACTTGCCCCCACCTCCTCCCTCGACCAAAAAGTCATCAGTTGGCCATTTCATGCCCAAATTGAGCCCAAAAAAGGACCAATTAAATGGAGCCTTGCAAGAAAACCTAGTCCGCCGAGGAGAGAGAAGAAATCTCTTGGGATAAAAGATAAGAAAAACCCCCATTAATATAGCTGCAACACCTGCACACATTCCAGAGACCTTGTTTTTTAGCAAGAGGGAGTACACCTCTAGTTTCGAGTGGCCATAACTCTCTCATTTCTCATCTGTTTTTTGCCTATGGATACTCTACGGACATCTCCATGAGACAAGCTACATCATAATGTCCTTGGTTTCTCCTAATTCCAAGTGGGTTTCATGCTTGAAGGGATTTCTATAAATTTCTACAGGTGCTTGTTGCATATGATTTTGACAATGCAATAGTTCTTCCTTCTAACGGTGTGACTCGTGCAAGGCTATAGAGGCCCTTTTTTTCCTTGTTGTTTGCATGCTAACAGCGAGAGAGGCCACCCATGAGTCACCTCCATCTTCACCATCTCAAGATAGACATCGGCAGGAGCTCTTGGATATGGCTAGAGTGGTCGTGGAAAACGCTCCAGGTGAGCTAAAACCCCGGGGGATTCACCATGGAAAACTTACCGCACCACGTAAGTGCAGGGGAGGGGGTTTTTTTTACAAGTTCCATAAGCGTATAAGTTAGGGGTAGGCCCCCAATAATTTATCTCCCAAGTTGAAAAATAAGAGAGGGGGGTATCATATTTAGGGGGGGGGGGGGGACCCTGACCCAGGTTGATTACTTGTAATGATTGGTCACCAATGTGCACTAGAACCTGAATGAATTTAGGGAAAGTTTTTTATCAGGTCACACAATAAATTTTGCATCAAGACGATCATAGATAAGGATTGATTTGGAGCAGGTTAAGGGTTGATTTACACCAGCTTTGGATGGGTCAGAATTGGAGATAGCCAGAGTGCAAGCTAATCGGGCACATAGTTTGAAAGTCAAACTAAGACACATTGAGGGTACATATAATTATCAATAGAAGTGGTTCCTTAGTACATTGCCAGTCACTATGCTACACACTCTTTGACTAGTTTTACTCCATTAGATCATGTGAGACCTAGATTTTATATGTAAGATAGGGGTATGATAGTTTTCTTCATTGATTGCTGTATAAGCGTAGAAAGGGGGGTCATATTCCCTAATATGAGTCGTATATAGGGGTTTTATCAAAGTTGTCCGCTCGCAAGTGGCGTCCTATTTTGTATATAGAGTGAATCTCTCGGGGGTAAAACTCCTATTGTCATGATCTTTTCTTTATCTTTGCATGAAAAATGAAATTGATCTTATGTTGACCATTTAGAAATGCATGTAGCACCATGCCACCTTGCAGTGCATGCTAGTCTCAAGAGGTAGGCAAAATCTATTCTTGAGGTGTTATTCAATGATAGGTAAGTTGTGTGATTTTGCGTATCAAGTCATGGTCATGTTCATCTCTCCATTCAATACGCAAATTCTTCATCTCTCTATCACAACAAGATGGTTGGACCCAAGGAGTAGCTTGGATGGCGCGCGTTTGGTATATATGGACTTTCCCACACACACTAGGCCACATCTCTCCATTCAATACGCAAATTCTTGGTCTCTCTATCACAAACAAGAGCGTGTGCACATCTCTCCATTCAATACGCAAATTCTTGGTCTCTCTATCACAGACAAGATGGTTGGACCCAAGGAGTAGCTTGGAGCATGCCTTAGGAGGAGTTTCCCACGGGCTTAACACACTAACTGGACCTGGGCTCGAATACCCAGCAATCCCCCCCTCAAGCCCAAGCCACTAACTATGGACTTGATGTAGACCATGGTAGAGTTCAATCCCCTGAAACTACTAGTAGAAGCGCCCCCCCAACAACAACATAGGTGTATGTATGCACTTCCCTCAAGCAACTATCAGAGTGAGACAACCAGAACTCAGAACCAAACATAAATGGGTGGTCTTACCACTAATGTGTGGTAGTGTCTAGTATAACCCGCACAAAATTTTGGACATGGCTGTAACAGACAACTGATAAACAAAAAGAAGGCTTTGACTGAACATATGTGATTGTGTTGACAATAGACAAAAAAACATCTATGACACTTAACAAAAAAAAAAAGAACTCTGTGTTGATGTACAGAGTGCTTAAAGCGAACCGTCAAAAGAGTCATCATTGGCTTTCTTTCTTGATGAGCTTTGATCTTGAGAGTCTTGTCTCTTTAAATCTAGATGGAGATGTTCTATGTATAGATACCTCAAGAAAAACACTTTGCTCTACCTCCACTTAAGCTTTAATAGATTTGGCAACACCTATTCTCCAGAATGGTACTCCGATGCTTTTGTTCATTTGCAACTTGGTTTTCATGCATACCAATATTTTCCATGCCAGACGGAATTTTGAGAAGCTTGAAGTCGTTGAGCTGTAGTGTTTTGAGACACTTCCAAAGTCACATTCGCCGCCTACGTCTAGGGGATGCACAAACTTTAAAACAAGAGTTGGTGAAGTTGGTTAATATGTTGTTGCCACCATGTGCAGGGTTTGGGAGTTGCACTAAAGGACCACCCCTTTGCCGACTACAAGTGCTCGATACCACCACCACCACCGTTGCCAAGGACATTTTGAAAAGTCGACAAAAAGAGCATATAATGCTGCCTACAACCTTTGCTTGCCTTGTTGTCGGATGGGGTTTTTAAAAATTGTGAAGCAATACCGTTGTTTCTACGTGGATGACTGTCGTTGGCCTTCGGTAGCGTTTTGGGATGCTTATGTGCAAGGCTCCTTGTAGCCTTCAACTCTGTATATCATTCTAATATATGCAGTCCCTGCAGTGTTAAGTCCTCACCCTCGCTCGCTAACTTCCATACAACGTTTCAAAACGCTAATGCAGGTAGCCCTAGAACTTGCCGTCGCTCGTCATCGCAAAAAAAATGGCGTTTTGATAGCCTGCAAGCTCTGTCCTCCTTGTAGATGCAGTGTTTTAGAACGCTTCTCTGCCAGCGCCTCCTTGGTTTGGCCCGCTTGGGCTTTGGTGCCACTTGAAAGGGACAAGCTATGGAGGGTGCCAACGAAGGAGAATCATCATGGCTGTTTGGGGATGGCGTGCATAGTAGAAAGCAAATGAGAGCGAGATGGAGAGAGAGAGAGAGAGAGAGAGAGAGAGAGAGAGAGAGTAAGAGAGAGAGATTTGACACGGTTGAAGATAACGCTTTTACTGTGTGTATTACTCAAAGCCTTTACATCTATATATAAAGTGAAAAGTTTCCATGCAAACTTCTAAATGAAGTGGAGTTCATTTGCATGCCTTAAGAGGAGTTTCCCATGACACACTAACTAGACCCGGGCTTGAATACCCAACAAATAGTGCACATTTCCTACAATAGAAAGCCACCAAAAAACAGCTCTAAGAACTAAAAAAAGTATGTCTCATGCCAATTGCCTCTTTGTAAAGCACCCTCCTCAACACTCCATCTCGACCATATGTCATGAGATCCTCACCCAATCAATGTGAACCCGCGAGCCTTGAACAATCCTCCGCCTCTGTAGCTTCGACAAACATTCATGTGGCTTTTTGTACTACCAAATTCTCATTTTCAAGGCCAAATGCTATTTCTATAATCACTAAAAGCACTAAAGGGTTTGAATTTGAAATAATCAAGTGATTATTGGTGGGTTTTTGCATAGTGCACATTGTTCATTGTGCCTCTAAGGGTTTTTGCATAGTGCACATTGTACATTGTTCACTTTGCCACCATGGGTGTACAACTACAAGGCAAAATATTCCAATCAAGAGTTAAGAAGAGCTTATGAGGCACCACCGTAACAGCTTGCAGGTTGTAGACCTATGGACTAGAGGTGGGGCATCATATGGCTCATGTCACACTCCTGCCATGGCTACTTAGATGCCAACAGTGAGAATTCAAGTTGGGTATATATTGCTATGTGTCACTACCTTGATGGGCTACATGGTGGTTACACGGCGAGTGCATACCATGTGTGCATGGGCCCACACACACTGCTCTGCGTGCAACTGTCGAGACAACGTTGATTGGATGTCATGTTGTGTGTACTTGAGGCTTGCTGCCATGTGCTCATGTGTGAGTTAAAGCACCATTGAGCTCTATCCAAGGCTTTTAAACTTTTGAAGAGAGCCTTGGATCTCCTCTCCATCCAAAAGTTCACAATAAACCTATCAAGCTTGTCAAGATTGAACTTATCTCTTGTAGTTAATGTGGCTAAGGCCCATGACTTTTCATCAACTCAAAACCATGGTCAGAGATAAGAAAGATTTGTTTTGACTAGACAAACCCATGCAACCAAGGGGACAAGAAATGACACACCTAGTTTTCTTAGGCTGTAGTTGTGGCCACCACCTTCTTTCTATTGGTCCATGCACAATCAAGGCTTAAGCTTAAGGGTCCTTTTGGGGTTCATATTTCTCCTAATGATTCTTGGCCATATTTCTTATCAAGTGTGAATGGGTAACTCTTTGGAAGACCAGTATTTATAGTTTTTTGCAGCAAAGAAGATTTTTTTTAGCAGTAAGAAGCCAAAATATATAAGATTGTGGTATGACAAGACCCAATGTACAACACTATGGTTTTGTGACCATTGTCTTTGCAGATTCAATTGTTTTTGGGCATGACAAGACCTAGTATACAACACTCTAGTATGTATTTTCATATCATCCAACAACACAAAAACCAAACCAAATTGAAAGCATGACATTGGCACGTGTTTTCACATTCAACCACATAAAATCCTTAACAGAAGTGAAACCAACAATATGGGTCATTTCAACCAAACAAGGAAATGTAATATATAAAATATTTGGTACAAAATGCCAATTGTCGACAATGATGGGTACAAAATGCCAATTGTAGCAAGAATGGGCACAAACTGCCAATAGTGTTAACTATAGTGTAAGGCTCTAATTATGTGTATGCTTTAACTTGAAAATAGATACATAATCCCTTATGGCACATCCTAGCACAGAAATTTCTATTTATTCCTTCCTCATGCTTACAAGCCATAAGAGCAACAGGAAAAAGTAAGACTATGATATTCATAAGCAAAAAAAGAGAAAAAATCATTACATACCTTCCTATCATTTATTTAAAAAGCAAAAGCTATAGAAAATATATCTCTTCATTCTATACATCCTACCTCACTTGCTGCAATGTGCACATAGATTTTATCTTCAAAGTGGCCAGGTGTTCATTGTTCATCTCCAAAATGACCAAGGGTTCACTTGCTGCAATGTGCGCATAGATTTTATCTTCAAAGTGGCCAATTGCCCATGGTTCACTGTCCTTGATGGGATCCTCAATATAATCATCCATATTTCAATCCAAAGAGACCAATTGACCACCCACATGATGTCACCAAGTGTTCAAAAATGAAGATGAAATTTTGGGCATGGATTAGACATTTACAAATAATGTAGCCGGTTTTCATTTTGCAAATGACTCAATTCATTGTTTTCTCACCCCAATGTTCATCCACAAATTCTAGAACATCTTTTGTGTTTACACACATAATTAACATCATCATTCTGAACACTCACATCTACCTTTGCCAAAAAAAAAAATCACAAATACAATGCTTGGCACAAAAATTGATACACTATTTTGCCTGCTTGCAATGTTAGCCTTTAAACATTATTGGATTTCATAAAAGATCTTGAACCTATAGGTTTCACTTGTGCTCAAACTTGGGAATGGCACTCTCCACTCTTACAAACAGGTAGTGTAAGCTTGAAGACATTTCCCCATTCCTTCATGGATATTGGTGGAACATAAAAGTGATCATGAAAAAATATCCCCTTCTTTACAAGAGACCCATGAGTCCTACGCCATGCCAAACATCCAAAACGTCAAGGACACACTCCATCGGTTGCCTTACCTCTATGCTTGAGTGATATAGATCTGTTGAGACCATAGTAGTAGCACACAAAAAAAAAGAACCAAGAACAAGCGAAGATAAGTTGAAAACAATCTAGCGCAAAGAAATTAATCACTTATATTTGCTCTATGCAGAGGAAGATTGGAGCTCGCAAGATGGAGGTGAAGCTCCTTTTGCACATAGACATGTACTCTACTACATGATTATATTGTTGCCCTTGGTGATCGATACTAAGATCCACTTATTGTGTTCATCTAGTGTACCATAGGTGGTGATTCAACGGATATACTAGGCCGTTTGGATTGAGTGGATTCCATTGCTTGAAGAAGATCACACATAAGAAATAGAAGAAGACGCTAGTAGGAAGAGGAAGGAGAAGGAGGTGGACAGAGGTAGGAATAGGAGGGAAAAGACAATTGTGGAAAGATTCAAAATCCTCTTTTTGGGTGATAGATATTCTCTTTAAGAGGTAAAAGCATCACGTAAGTGGAACTCACCTAAGATTGACTCTCTAAACAAGAATCGTTTTGGAAATTCAAAAGCAATTTTTAAAATGGAAGTTCCGTGATGGAAGCCCTTGGAAGCCCTCCTCTCATTGACGTAGAGGCGTAGAGCTCTCTCGCTCTCTGCCTACCAAAAGGCAAAAAAGTAACCACAATCTTGTCGTTTTGAAGCAGTGAACACTTCATTCTCCATATATGAGCTCAACATATCACCACCCAAAACCTTACAACAAACGTTCAAGCATATTTGAGAATATATTAAGATCTACAAACAAGCTCATTATCAATTGTCTTACCCAAGAGAAAATTAAGCTTCAACCTTCCTCTATAGTAGATTTTAGCCCAATCCCTTCCAATGGAGAGGTCTCCATTAGGGATTTTAATGCCCGAGATCTTGCTTCTTTTAAAGGCTTACATAAAGACAACAAGGTATTACCAGTTTACTCACTAAAGCACTACGAGTCTACTCAATAGTCGACTATATTTCAGCCCTTTGAAGTTCAAGCCTAGGATAAGAGAGCACTAGGCATCACCACATTCATCATATAAAACATCCATGATTTTTGCTATTCAAGCATTGGCAATACTTTATTCTAGAGGATGCTCTTCATTGGGTTGCCACGAGAAATATTTCTGGTTCTAATCATGTTCATTGTGGAGAGAGATCCTAGGTTGGCATACACGATGTGTGGTTGTTAGCTTAACGGATATATACTCGACATTCAATAGCTGAATGTTTCACGTGAAATCATGACCCATGATGCATGGTCATTCTCGTCTTATTAGGCACTCCACCTATCACTACATAAGCAGCCTCACAACAACAAACAAGCACCATGTCCACCTTCCCAGTGAGGATTGCAGGAAAAGACCCCGCACAGCCACAACTCAACCCCATTTGAGGTCCTGGAAGGTCACATATTCAATCTAGTGTAATCAATTTTGGTGTGAACTGAACAGCAATGGAATGGATGCAAGATTGCTCAGACTCAGTGCACTTCGAACCCACCCTTCATAAGGTTTACCCATTAGATGAGCTCACACAACGCCACTTGGGCAGAACCTAGGCCATTCCCCTCTGCCAAGATCGCCCAAGTAGCAGGAACTAGGTCATTGCCCTCGACCAAGACTGCACAGCCAATAACATGCTTTTGAGGGCTCACCCACATGGCCAGGGTTTGCCCAATGAAATGCGTTAACACTGCTCTCAATCCTCAACTATGCCAATTTTGGCAGAGCTGGACAATTGCTACTTCCACCTCCACCCGCTGGGCCATTCATGCTGCAGTCAGCACTTAGAGACAGTCCAATTTTGCTGACAAGTGGCAGTGGTAAAACTCCTTCCAAGCAAATACACACTAAGAGGCCTATCTTTCATCTTCCCCTGGGGCAGTGAGTTTGCGAGGGGAAGAAGCATGAGAATCATCCAGTACAAGCCTGCATCCTTGCTTATCATAACCCTTAAATACTCTACCAACTCTTTCATAAATGAAGGGATTTAGATGTATTCAAGGGCAGCAACAAGGCAGCACAAGTCTCAAAGTCAGGCCAATCAGTGAATTAGTTTTTCAGAGATGTTCTTCACCTCCATTACCCCAGACCTAACCACCTCGTATCATGCACTAACCACCTCATATCACTCAGTTTGACGCACTGCTAGCCCCTTGCGCAACCTGGTTATTGAGAATAAATTGAGAATAACCCAGCTAATAGACTACATAGTCTTTAAATAGAGTAGCCACCCATACGCATGTAAACGAGACACAGCATTAGGGACAAATGCTGATCCAAGCTCAAACCATCAAAATTTAGCGCATTACCATTAATTTATATTTCAAATGCTCCCTCAAGAACACTACTTGCTGAAGACAACCACATCGGAACACATTTTTCACACCATAATAAAACGCCAGTCATTTACAAGGTCTTATCTCTATATTAAAATTCAAACTTACAATTTTTTCCAGCAGACCTATTGTTACAGGAACAATATATGGGGAACATGGGGAAAAAAACATTTGACTCTAGGCTACAATAATTAAAAGCCGACTTGTGAACCAGGCAAACCTCCAATTGCAGTCACTCCACATTCACCTCTCTATCTTGCCATAAGTTTTCATGCTTTCAGCAGATAAAGGAAGCCCCGACCCTCAAAATCAGAGCCTCTGGTTAGAGGAGATGGTCTCAAGTTCAAACCCCAACGGGCAAATTTTCTAGAAGAAATCGGATCTAGAGGAAGGTCTTTCGCCAGCCATGTTCACGCGCAGATTCCTCCCTTCAATAGCCTGTCAACATGCACATAAGCAATCAGCAAAAGAAGCCAGAACCCTTCACACATTAAATGAGACAAGTAAGCATACCGCTCCATCCATTTTGTTCAAAGCTTGATTGACTTCAGCCTCAGTAGACATGGTAACAAAACCAAAGCCACGAGACCGCCCAGTTTCCCGATCATTGACAACTCTGGCCTCCAGCACTTTTCCGTGCTCGCTGAACAGATCATGTAGCATACCATCATCAACTCCCCAGGCCAAGTTTCCAACGAACAACTTGTTGGAATTGTTTTGGTCCATTCTTGGAGCACGAGGGGTAGGAGCATCTCCTCTGTTACGGTTGGGAAAATTCACTCGCAATGTCCTTCCAGCATAATCCTGCAGATCTCAGGCAGCCATATGCTGGACTTCATCAGATCAACACATACATTAAAGAGGGATCCCCACACAGACTAAAGCTACATATAGAAAGACTTACAGCCCCGTCTAGCTTCTCAATGGCAGTATTACAGTCCTCTACAGAGCTCATAGTGACAAACCCAAAACCACGACTCCTGCCAGACTCTTTGTCATAAATAACCTGCATCGATTTAAAAACAATAGCGTCAGAATTATTTACAGCCAAAACTTACCGTTAGAAAAAAAAAGCATCATCCACAATGCAGTCGAACCATCCATCCACACTTAAATTTAACATGTACAAATTTCATCTGTCTACAGTTTAGTAGAGAACAAAATCCTCCCGTCTAAATACCCTCTACATAAACAACTAATATGAGCTAGAAGCCCTCTGCATAGCATCTATATTAACAAATAACATGAACCATAGGACCAAACAAAATCTACATAAAAACATACAAATGGAAGAGTAAAATAGTAACAATTGAGCACAAATGCAGAAAACATGATTTTTCATAGCCATACACATGCCAATATGGGTGCAAATAAGTCATATATATATTCCCCTGAAGCTACCCAAGATTGCTTCATACTATTTACGCATAAAGATACCACTCATTCAGATGCCTATCTGACTCTCAAGAGTTCAAAATTCCAGGGAAAAACATTAAACAACAAACAAAACAAGAATTAAATGCACAGCGCTAAACAAAAGGGTCTCTGGAGACCCTCAGGCAAAGAAATAAGAAAGCAACCAAAAAATTCTCATCTTTTAACAATTAAACACCTTCATTCAAGACCTACTCGCCTTCTTCCCTACCATGTTTTACTACAAGCAAACATAGAACATCATCAACCATCAAGAACTGCGTGACATTTAGGCCTAAGGTTCTTAATCCAATGCAACTAAGACACAACAGCTTAATTTCTTCTCTCCGAGCAGGCTTTGCATACAATACACAAGTGCTTCTGTGCAGAATTTGTAAAATCACATGTTCTTTCTATGCACATGCAGCACTTATGGAAGAAACTATCGAATAAATTACCACTCATTGCAGGCTTAAGGCAAAGGACCACTCGATTCAAAGGAAAAGGATAAGAGCTCTAAAAATTATCTAAAACAGGCAGACTCGGCATAACGCTCCTCACACAATAAACAAATTTCACTTTAAGTTCAAAGGGTTAGCAGGAATAAGACTCACTACAATCGTACGAGTTCAAAAACAAATGTGCCATGAGACGAGGGTAAGGATAAGACGCAGCCACACCTCAACCATGTCTACGCTGCCCACTTTCTGAAAAACGCCAGCAAGTTCTTCGCTGTTGCAGCTCCATGGCAGGTTCCCAACATACAGCTTGGCCACAGACTCACCAAAGGGCGGGCCGTTGTCCCGAAAAGAAGGTCCGTTATCAAGAGAGTCACCTTCTTCGCGCTCATCTTCGTCTGAGGAGGCATCGAGGGCTTGAACTTCTTCCACAGAAAGCTCTGCATGAGCTTGCCCAACCACACCATATCCATGTCTGTGTAGACCTTTGCGAGGGACAGACAGCGAGAGCATGCGAAGCTCGAACGGTCGCAAGGTCCGCAAGGAGCGGGGAGCCTGCAACAGGGTTAAACGCCCCTCTGGCCTAGTGGTGGAGGCAGCTGCTGCTGCAAGCGAACCATTAACTGAAGAGAAGCAGGCGGACACCATAGCTGCTCTACTGCAGAAACCCTAAACCTACTTGCGAAGGCAGTAGGTGCTATGTGGGTGAGAGGGGAGAGGCAACAGATGAGGGCCGAAGATATTAAGCCCCGGAAATGAAAGAAACTGACCCTGTGGATACTTTCTCGCCCTTGTAGAAGTGGATAGATACTCCACTCCCCATCTCCCCCGTCCGTTCCTTCGGCCTAGATCTTGACACGTGTCACATTAGGGTAGCTTCTAACCTTTCGGGGACCTTCCTCGATATCTTGGAATGTTCTTTAGGCTAGATTAGATTATGGGCTTCGTGTTACCTTGATTGTCTAAGAGCGATTTCAAAAATGGAGCAATATAAGGCATGCCACTTGAAGAGTTATCATTGGTGTATAGAAGTAGCATTAAAAACCCTTTGCTATCAATAACGAATTCGAGAGAGAGAGAGAGAGAGAGATAGACAAAGAGGGGGGACAACCAGAGGGAGGCTTCTATATACCCTTCTCCTTCGTGAGGTCCCACAGTTCTCGTGGTCTGGCTCTTGTTGGCGCAGACATGGTTGATGCCAATGGAATTCGCACGATCCATTGCCATGCATATTGCTCGGAGAGGGGGTTGAAGCCATTTGATTTTGAGAACTTCATTGCTCATTCTCTTTTCAATATAACGACATAAACCAGGAGCTGAAGAGTGACCTGTGAGAAGGCTGTTATAATCCATTAGCCTTACAGCATCTCCCTCTCAAAAGGATCTCTCTCTCTCTCTCTCTCTCTCTCTCTCTCTCTCTCTCTCTCTAGAGATAGAGAGAGAGAGAGAGACACAAAACCGCTTCAAAAAAAAATCGCTCTCATCTGGTTCGAAAGTTGGAGAGAAGTTTAGTGAGAAGGATGTTTTTATGATTGTCACTAGATGTATTTTAAGGTCTCAAAGAAAGGGAATGTTGTAGCTCATAGGCACATGAAAGTACAATACAATACACTGTGTGTGTGTGTGTGTGTGTGTGCGCGTGCGCACGCGCGTGTGTGTGTGTATGAGAGAGAGAGAGAGAGGGTGCAATTGTTTACTCTCAGCACAAACATTTCTCCAGATGCAGTAGCATGGAATGCACTTGTTGCATGGTACTCCAAAAATTATAAGTTGGGTGATCAAGGACTTCTTCCGCTTGAGAAAATACAAAGAGAGGGAACTTCTCCAAATACAATCACACTTTCTTGCAGCTTGAAAGTTTAATGCAGTAGCTTACAAGCCATTGACAAAGGTCAAGAATTGCATTCTAAGGTATTGAAGAAGGGTTATGAGAACAAAATAGTTGTCGGCAATACTTTAGTAGATATGGATTCCAATTTCTTATAGAAGCATTGTTAGTCTTTGACAATCTGTTTAATCCAGATAGTATCTCATGGAACACTATCTTTGCTGCTTATGCAACATGAGCTTGGAGATGAAGGAATCGTTTTACAATCAGATGATATCAAAAGGTGGCATACCCAATTTTATTATATTCATACACGGGTTCAAGGCTTGTGGCTCTGAGGGAGTCATCAACGGAGCCTTTCAATTACGTAATGGCATGATCCTTTTTAGCTTGGAAAGCAATATTCAGGGTACATCTAGCACCAGCTCGACGAGGAAGCATGAGGTTGTTTTAGAAGTATATTGCAACAAGGGGTGTCTACAAATGCTCTTATGTGCGTTTATGTCTTGAAGGCATGAAGCAACCTGGATTACTCCAATCATTGTCAATCCCTAATTCACCATGGGAGAGTATATCCATGGATTTTATCTTTGGATTACCTAAGTCTATCCATGGAAATACGTGAATCTGGACAATAGTCGAGAGGTTTAGCAAGCAAGCACCTTTATTCCTATCAAAAAGACTATTAAGGAACACCAAATGGCAACTCTCTTCATATCTCAGATTTTCAAACACCATGGATTTCCAACATCCATCGTGTCAGATAGAGATCCTAGAATGACCAGTAATTTCTGGAAAGGTCTCTTTGAAATTCTAGGTACAAGATTGAATTTCTCTTCGGCCCGTCACCCACAAACAGATGGCCAAAGTGAGATAACCAATCTTATAATTCTCGATCTACTAAAGACTTATGTTACAGAAGTAAATCAACGCTCACAAAAATGAGAAAAGTACTTACCCCTTGTACAGTATGCGTACAATAATACTTTCCACACTTCTACGGGAAAAGTACCTTTTGAAATCATAGAGGGAAGACCTAAAAGTCCCTTGCTACTTAAAAGTACATGGGAAGATCTTCGTTGTCGCCCAATGAGTAGAGTTGTGACCTATAAGAATCGTTCCAAAGATTAAGGAGGCTATATCTATATCTCAACAAAGGCCAAAATATGTTGCTGACAAGCACAGAAGGGCCTTAACGTTTAAAGAAAATGATTAGGTCTTACTTAAGTTTCCCAAGGCTCGATTGAGGCACACAACGGGCAAAAATCCTACAGGCCATCAAAAGTATTATGCTAAACTAGCAAAACAATAATATACGGTCCGTTTCAAATCTTGAAGCCAATCAATGAGATTTCTTATCAACTTAAGTTGCCCAACCATTGGCTCATACGCAATGCTTTTCATGTGAGCCTACTTAAGCCGGTTTAGGGTGAGCCACTAAGTGAACCAATTATTAAAGACCCTCCCAAAATCAAAGAGCAAGAAGAGGTGCTACAAACCAAAGCTATCCTTAGACATGAAGACAAGTCACTATAACATGTTAAGATTATCCGTCGGTATCTTATTAAGTTCAAAAATTATTTTTTTGAAGATGCTAGATGGATGCAAGGAATACAGGTTAAGGATAGTATCAACTATGAACCTTGTCAATGCTTACAATGCTACATTAGAGTAAGCAAAATGTACATGTTTCTTTTAAATGATCAATGTTTTTGTCTTATAAGACCAATTATCTTTTTATTGTGCACAAATTTAAGTAGTATGCATGCTTAGAATCATGTTTGTGATGACGACGTCTCTCAAACACCAAGTAGAATCTGTCACTCTACTTGGGAGGATGAAATGGACTAAAGAGCAGACATGCTTGCGGTAGCTACGTCTCCCAGGCACCAAATGGATATTTCATAGGGTAAAAAGGGATCTTTTACCCACTAAGAAACATCGACTAATGACTAAGGCTTTATCTCTTCTATCTCATAGTCGAGGGCGACTATCATTTCAAGAGAGAAATAATGTCATAAAATCTAATATCTAACCAACCCAAATGATTTTCTCTTATTAAATTGATCATTTAATGTGGGATAATAAACGGGAACAAGGGTTAGAATATAGTCATCTGCTTACAAATCTATCTCAACACGGGGCCAATGGTAAAGGGGTCCAAATGAGAGATGGTCTGTCAAAGAGCAAGGCTAGCTAATGGAGCTTAAAGACCTTAGGGTTAACTTCATTAAAGACCTCGAAAGGTTAGTGTTAAAAGTCCTTTGATCTTAGGCAAGCTATGGATGTGCTTGAGGTGGGAACCTGGCCCAAGCTTGAGGTGCTTGTCGTGCTTGGGGACTAAGGTGCTTGAGGTGCTTGTCGTGCTTGTTGCTTACTAAGGTGCTTGAGGTACTTGTTATGCTTGCTGACTAAGGTGCTTGAGGTGCTTAATGACTAAGGTGCTAAGGTGCTCCATGACTAAGGTGCTTGAGGGGTTAAGGTGTTCAAAAAGTCAAAGCACATCCCTACTCATGAGGGAGCGAGCCCTCTTTGTAGGAGCTAGAGAGAGAACACACACACCCTCACACAAGGCAATCTTGGTACAATAGGACACTTGTCAAACTCCTCTTCATGTTGCCCGCATTGTGCCTAAAGCCTATTGGTTGGCCTCCCAAGGGGTCCAATGATAAGTTAGTTAATTTTAATTGATTGTTTATGCATTATCAAGTCCTCTCTCTCAAAGGGGAAAGGGGGACACTTGTCCCAAAGGCTACCCTTGTTGCTTGATATGCACTAAGCATGTGATTGGCCAAGCTTGAGGAGGTCCAATCAAGTGCAAGCTAGTGCTAGAAGGGGGGGTCGACCAAAGCAAGGAGGGGGCTAGCTTGGGGGGTATACTCTCCCACACCCACACCCACTCTCTCTCTCTCTCTCTCTCTCTCTCTCTCTCTCTCTCTCTCTCTCTCTCTCTCTCTCTCTCTCTCTCTCTCTCTCTCTCTCTCTCTCTCTCTCTCTCTCTCTCTCTCTCAGTCCACTGCGGGCGTCATCCATAAGGGGACTGAGGAGTGTGCAGAAACACGCAGGCAAGCAGAGGGCTCGCGCCACAGAGGGCTCACGCCACACTCACTGTATACAGCGCCCTGCGGGGCCTCCTCAAGCTGCGAGCTACCCGACAATGGGGGCCGCGTGCTGTTCTCAACAGGTACAGGTGCAGGTTCGGGGCATTCTACAGCAAGGTAGCGCCCTGGTTATCACGGGTGGCTCCATCGAGAGTGCCTACAGTAAGGCAGTCCCGCAAAGGCTGCGTGGATTCCATTCTCCTACAGGTGCTAAAACGGGAGCAGACCTCGCTAGGGCTGCATCTACTATTTCGGCAGGTACATCCCCTGCACTCTGCGGGGAGTGCTTTTGTGCGCAGGCAGTTTCAAGCCAGAGGGCTGCGTTGGTTGTGTCGGACAGCTTGGATAGGTTCAGATTTGTGGTGTATGCAGGACAGCATTTGGACAGGTTTGGGTTCAGGACATTGGGCGCAAGGCCCCTCCATTATTTTGGCTTTAAGGCTGACGCCCGCAGTGGGCTATGGTTGTACCTTTACCCGTCGTGGAATGCTTGATACAAATGTATGCTTGATGCGGGAGACAATGTATGCATAGTGTGGATGCATATGTGCGCTTAGTGGCCCCTCCATTATTTTGGCTTTAAGGCTGACGCCCGCAGTGGGCTGTGGTTGTACCTTTACCCGTCGTGGAATGCTTGATACAAATGTATGCTTGATGCGGGAGACAATGTATGCATAGTGTGGATGCATATGTGCACTTAGTGGCTCTTTTCTAGACGACGATTAAGCATGAGGAAGCTGAGTGATAAAGCCGACCCCCTAGAGGATGCCATTCAAAAGTGCGAAGAGGAAATGACGGAGACTAGTACCAAGATGAACCGCAATCTATTGGGCACAATAAAAATGCTCGAAAGACGTGTCCTGATCCAAGAAAGCAAGATAAACGCACCAGAAGACCGAGTGATGACTCAGGATGAAGAGATTGCGTCACTCAAGAAAGATCTCACCGAAGCACGATCAAGCAACACATTGGAAGAGGGCGAATTGCAACCCTCAGTAATCGAAGAAATCAACACGATCAAGGAGCAAGTACGGGCCATCAAAGAGGGAGAAGAGCAACACAAAGAGATGACGACTTCTGGGGTGGATGTTCTTACAAAACCTCAGCAGAAGGCGGATGAAGCCGAGAAATGGATCAAGGTGGCCAAGAAAGGAAAAGGCAAGGAGATAGCGTACATGTCCACACCCACTATCATTAATCAGACACTAGAGGAGGAGCAAAGAAGACGTGTGCGAGCTTTACATGTGAGAATTTGCGGTCTTAAAGACAAAGGCAATGTGGACGAAGAGGTAAAAGAACTCATGGCCTTGATGGGGGTTCATGAGCCGACACACACAAGAGCCTGGAGAGTGGGCAACATAAAGAAAAATGGAAGCATTGGGGAAACCTCAAAAGAAAGGGCACTCATCCTCCATTTTCCCTCCATGGAAGCGAAGAAGTCCTTCTTGAAGAAAAGGCCAACTCTTAAAGAGACGGGCATTTTTCTCGGGGATGCTTGGGCCTCTCGCAGATCTCTCATATGCAGGAAGTAATGCTAGAGATTAGAGCTGCAAGGGGAAAAGGAAAGATTGCCTTTTACAGAGATGGAAGAGTAGTAATACTGGAGCGACACTCCACATGATGGTGAGAGACTTATGGGACCACACTTAAAGTGGCGGCCTGGAACTGTAATGGATCCATGCGTCTTGATGTGGGTGCTTTTGAGGATAGCTTTACTGGAAGAGATATCATCTTTTACTCTGAGACACACTAGGTCCCTGGGCAATCCATGCCTCACATCAATGGATACAGATGGGAGACAACTTACAGACAGGAGACACGCTCAGAGCACAGAGGACGGGGCTCGGGGGGAGTGGCAGTGTTATTTTGAGAGGATTTGCAGCCATTGATACATATAGCCTGCAGGGATGAGCAGGCTAGGTACATGTGGGTGAGATTGAAAGTAGAGATAGGCAGGTATCTCTACATTGCTATTTGCTACTTTCCCCCGAGCATCACCTAGAGGACAGTCCCCCTTTTCTATTTTGGATGATGACATATGGGAGTTCTCTAGAGATGGTGACATTATCATTCTAGGGGACTTCAATGCTGGGACTGACCATCACCAGACAATGTTTTTGATACTTCAGAGGAGATGCTGAGAGAGCTAGATGTTGTAGAGACGGGCCTGTCCAGACTATCGCACGATGCGGAATATATTGAGTATGGGTGACACCTGATAGACATGGGCACCGCACATGGACTGGCCATCTTGAATGGCCTACAGAGGTTTCCTGCTTCGGGAGGCTTCACATGCTTCCCACACAGACATGGAGCCAGCACAGTGGACTATGTCATGACACAACCGAGACTCATCTCTAGTATCTAGGACCTCACAGTTGGTGGACCCAGACCTGTTGGTGTGGCAGTGGATCATGCTCTTGTATCGCTGACCATTTCTTTTCAGTTTAGTGTAGCACACAAGCTACGGGCAGCAGCCCCTAGTCGCTACACCTTCATGTTGGAGACAGACTCTGTATACATAGATGGGATCTACAAACACCTATGCACAGAGGAGCTAGGGCGACCTCTGGAGGAGCTTACTACTATACTGACACAGACGCTACATGATGCAGTAGCAGAGGCATAGCCACATACCCAGCTTGAGCAGAGACTCCGTTTGGGGAGCATGCCCCAGAACAATTGGTATGATGAGGAATGTCGGGAAACTAGAGCCAGACTTCAAAGGGAGGTGCTTTTGGGGGACATCACTCATAGGCAGTCACAGATTGACTTCCGACGCCTAGTGCGGCAGAAGAAGAGGGAATTTTTGGCTCGCCTAGAGCAGGATGATGGATCTATACCAGCTATTCTTGATTCAGGACTCACGTGAGGCGTGGAGGATATTTCATGAGCACTCCCCCCCCCCTGCCATCACTTCTACAGAGGCTTGGGGCCAGTATGCATCATCTTTGTACACAGTTCCTGAGCAGCCCCCCCTTCTCGACCCCCCCGATCCATGCCCACACACATGTTTTTTTTTTCACCCGCTGAGATGGTGAGGAAGGCCATTGACAGGATGAGGACTGGGAGAGCATATGATCATGATGGCTTAGTGGCTGAGCATTTCATGCATGCCAGAGATTTACTAGCAAAGCTTCTGGTAGTTATGTTTAACCGTGCCATGTGTAAGGGCTTGCCTGATACCTGGAGCCTATCTACTATTGTACCTATCTTCAAGTCGGGAGACCCTATGGAGCCTGGGAACTATCGCACTATCATGATTGGACACACATTGGCACGGTTGTATGCATCTATTCTTGAGCAGCAGCTGAGTAGATGTGCAGAGAGAGAGGGGATGCGCGCAGCCCGGAAGGCAGGTTTCAGGAGGGTTTTTTCTACTCTTGACCATATCTTGACATTCAGAGCCATCATTGAGGAGGGCAGATCGTGTGGGAGATGGATCTATTGCAGCTTTGTGGGTTTCCGTAAAGCATTTGACACACGGCCCAGAGTTAGATTGATGCGCAGATTACAACAGATGGGAGTACCCACAGAGCTCATTTGGGGGGTCATGGCATTATACAGGTCAGTAGTGGGGCATGTATGCACCCAAGAGGGTCTATCCACAGCGGTTTACTCCACTATTGGGGTGACGCAGGGCTACCCGCTCTCTCCTACTCTATTTGGTATGTATGTAGATGAGGTTTCTGACTACATTGAGAGAGATGGTGATAGAGGTGCACAACTGGCAGGGACATGGATTCCACTATTGTTATATGCTGATGATATTGTTTTGATCTCTGACTCTCCAGAGGGGATACAACGTCACCTGGATGCTTTGCATAGGTTTGCCCAAGAAAGTGGTTTGTCTATCAACCTTGGTAAAACCAAGGTCATGGTATTTAATACCACCCCACAGTGGATCACGAGGTCAGCACCCGCCTTCACATATGGCCAGGAGAAGGTGGAGTGTACAGATGCTTACACTTACCTTGGAGTGGTTTTTAGTGGGCTAGCATTTTCATTGAGGAGGGCAGCAGAGACTAGATTGACCAGAGCCCATGCAACATTGGGTAAATTGGAAAGGATGTGTTCACAAGTTCAGTTTTAGGAGCCTCGAACGAAGCTCTGGCTCTTTGACACTTTGGTGGCTTCTGTATTGCTCTATGGAGCTGAGATTTGGGGACCTTCACTGGACCATCACGGGAGGACAGGCCAGAGTGATTGATGGATGGGGGGACATGGAGAAGCCTTTGGTCTCTATGATCTCGCGGCTCATTAGGGCCAAGGCTTCAATACCATGTGCTATTTTACGAGCAGAGCTAGCTACCCCCCCACTGGTGGTTGATGCGCTCACCAGATCTGTCCCCTTCATACACTGCATGTGGGAACTTCCCAGAGACAGATATGCACGCCTTGCACTTGAGTCCTCTCGACAGTTAGCCATGCAGGGGGATAGAGCGTGTTGGTATGGGGAGATGACGTCATAGTTTCAGGCGCATGGGTTCAGCATAGACAGATTGCCTCCTTTCCAGTACTCACTGGATGTGCCCTCTCTGACTCTTACATAGTCCGAGATCACCAGGCTCATTCGCCAGGACTTGACTCAGGTAGACATAAAGAGGACATGGATACAGCCAGTATAGGAGCTAGGCACGAAGATGGCTTCCTACAGAGAGCATCTCCTCCAGCTTACGGAGGATGGTTTTGTTGAGGCTCAGATACATGGACACTCACCTGTTGAAGTGCGCGGGCAAGAGCGTGTGTGAGTGTGTGTGCAACGATGGGGAAGAGAGGAGAAGAGGAGACCTTGTGTTTGCAGGGGTTGAAACTCACTCTCTACATGTGAGCCCCCTTATTCTATTATGTACATAATGAATAAGTATAGTGGGCGGGCACCTGGCCTAACCGGCCACATGGGGCTTTACCCCAACAACCTCCCACGTAAAGGCCAATGTGGCCGTGAGAGAGAAAACAAAACCATACAAAACCTGTACAAGGCCATCACAAGTATGACCTCAGCCAACGCCCACTGGCTCACTGAATCTGTGTGCATCCAGCTCTAATCGTAGAGGAAGTATAGAGCGATCGACACCATACTCCTCACCAAAGCCGCACACATCCTGCAGGTATCTCACCATACATTGCAAAGTACCCCTATGCTCAAGGCCAACGTCAGTCACTGCACGACTAATTGCACCCACTGCAAATGCAATCTCGGGTCTCGAGATGAGTATCTCGTACATGAGACTCCCGAATGCTGATGCAATCCTGGCAATATCTGCCAATTTGACCATCTCAGTCAAATCTGGCTCAGAACTCCACTTATGGAAATCACCTTGACACCCGAACTCCGATCCTTGGAATCCATCCTCGTGTCCATCGCATGTCACATGCGCACCAAGAGCATCTGTCTGTCTTGAACCCTGTGTGGTAAGAGCAATGTCTAGCTCTAACTCACATACATCAGCCTCTGGCCTAAGCATATCCATGAATGACTGAATCACGGCTGAATCCGCAGCACTCAAGTCATCCATATATGTCATCGTATCCACAAATGACATGCCCTACTGCACAACTGGCTCAACATGCTCACAAACTGGAGCATCATGCAACCTATCCGCAAAGGAGACATGCCTCATCTCTCTGCATGGCTGCGTACTCACGAAAACTGTCCCGTCTCGCACATGACGTACTCGCATCACATGAATTGTGCCAACACTAGCACCTCTAGCTATGACTAGTTGTCCACGATGCAATCAAAAACTGTGCTCATCCAGCACTACCTAGCATTCGCTGTCTCGTAAGTGACTCACAGAGATCAAGCTCTGCGTCAAACCTGGCACATGGCGTACATCTCGCAACACATATGATGCACCACTCAGCAACGATAGTCTGACATCTCTTGCACCAACTATGTCATGCACTAAACCATCAGCTAGACACACACGTCCAAGCATACCAATAGCATATGTGCTGTAACATTTAATGGCCTAAAAACTTGTGTGTAGCGGAAATTAGCATGAACATAGTGGACATTTCATTAGAATAGATTCCTAATGAGAATTACAAGAGTGCTTGGGTGGAGAGAGCAACAAAAAGCATAACACCCAGTTAGATAGCATGAACAATACTTTCAAAAGAGAGAGAAATTAAGCTATTGACAACAGTTGAGGACCGGATTTACATGGAGCCGGTCCCCCCTCCAAAAGGCTTTGTATTATGGTTTCTCCCATCAAGAGAGACGTTGTACAATACAATTCTTTGTGTTCCTTCAAGACTAGCTAGTGCAATGAAGATGAAAGCTTCATGTACTAAGCAAATTCTCATTGGTCCACCTCCAAGGCCATCCAATAGGAATTGGGTACACCTTGTGGGCATCTGGCCTAGGGAGCTGACATGTGTCCCTCATTCCCTTTGTGTAAAGGGAGCTTGTGTGTGTGTGTGTGTGTGTGTGTGTGTGTGTGTGTGTGTGTGTGTGTGTGTGTGTGTGTGTGTGTGTGTGTGTGGCTTTCTCTCTCATCCCCTACAAGCTAGGCTCGCCTCCTCCTTAGTAGGGATTTGTAAAGACTTTTTTGACACACACAAAGCATCCAATTCCCCCATGGTTGACCTTTGGACACAACCTTTGAATTTTGGAACCTTAGCATTTTGGAAGTCTTAATGGGCTAAACCTTAGGGTCTTTTTAGTCCATTGTTGCACATGGATCTTTTGCAGATGGCCCCCCCTTTGGATCCCTATTTTCCCTCCTTTGGATCCCTACTGTGGCTGGTCTGCTAGCTTAACCAATATTCTAGCTTTTTCTCCCCTGGCACTTCCCCATATTAAATGATTAGTTTAACATGAGAAAATCATTTAGGAGAATCGGATATTGATTATTTTGACATTACCTCTCTCTTGAAATCATAGTCGTCCTCGACTATGGTGTAGAGAAGATAAAGCATATTCATGAGTCCTTTTCTTAGCGGGTAGAGGATCCCTATGTTACCCTACGATATCATTCCACAATGGATGACTAGTCCATTTGGCGCTTGAGAGCCTGAGGCTGCCGCAAGCATGTCTGCACATTAGTCCTATCAATCTTCCATAGTAGAGTGACAAGCTCTACTTGGTGTTTAGGAGACGTCGTCTCCGCAAACTTGATCTAAGCATGCATACTACTTCATTTTTGTGCACAATAAAGAAAAAGAGAGTCTTATAAGACAAAAACTTTGTTCATTTTTAACATTTTGTACATTTGCTTACTCTTGGGAAGCATTGTAAACATTGACAAGGTTTAGGTTATCCTTTAATTGTATGCCTTGCATCCATCTAGCATCTTAAAAAGGATAATTCTTAAACTTAATAAGATATCGTCGGATAGTCTTACCGCCTCTTAGTACCTTGTCTTCATGTCGGAGAATGGACTCGGGCTGCAGCACCTCCTCTTGGTCCTTGATCTTCGGTGGGTCTTCAATAGTTGGTTCTTGAGGTGGCTCTCCTTTGTAAGGCTTTAATAGGCTCACATTGTAAGCATTGTGTATGAGCCAATGATTGGGCAACTTGAGTTTATAGGCCATCTCATTGATTGGCCTAAGAATCTGGAAGGGGCCATAGTACCTTTTTGCTAGTTTAGCATAGTACTTTTGGTGTCTTGTAGGATTCTTGCCCGTTGTGTGCCTTAATCGAGCCTTGGGAAACTTTAATAAGACCCAATCATTTTCTTTAAAGGCTTGGGATCTTCTGTGCTTGTCAACAGCAGCCTTTTGCGTTTGCTGTGAGATAGAGATAGCATCCTTAATCTTTTGAAAAGATTCTTGTAGGTCTCGGCTATACTCATCTGCAGCAAAGATCTTCCCTCAATTACCTTGAAAGGTGCTTTTCCCGTGGAAGTATGTACATTGTTATTATAAGCATACTCCACTAAGGGTAAGTACTTCTCCCATTGGGATCTTTGATCTACTTCCGTTACATAGGCTTTTAGTAGATCGAGAATTGTTAGGTTAGCTATTTCACTTTGGCCATCCGTTTGTAGATGATAGGCCGAAGAGAAGTTTAGCCTTGTCCCTAAATTCTCAAAGAGACCCTTCCAGATATTACTTGTCATTCTAGGATCTCTATCCGACACTATGGACATTGGCAAGCCATGGTACTTGAAAATTTGTGAAATGAAGAGGGTTGCCATTTGATGGGCTTTGATAGTCTTTTTGATAGGTATAAAATGAGCTTGTTTACTGAACCTGTCTACTATGATCCATATTCCCGTATTCCCATGGATAGACTTAGGCAATCCAAAGATAAAATCCATGGATATGCTCTCCCATGGTGAATTAGGGATTGGCAAGGGTTGAAGCAATCCAAGTTGCTTCCCTCTATCAAATTTTGTCTTTTGGAATTCCACACATTTAGAAACATACTCTTGTATGTTCACTTTCATGGTAGGCCAATAGAAATATGTTTATACTCCCTTTAAGGTAGACTTAATCCCTCTATGCCCCGAATAAGGTGGAGCATCAGATTCATATATTACTTTCTCACGTAGTGAGTTAGTAACGCATAGTCTATTGCCATAGAGAAGGTAACCATCTTGTAAAGTAAATGGTTCTTCTTTCTTCCCTAATGCAAGGGCTGAAATCACATCTCTAAAATCGGGATCAATAGCATACTCATCTATCATTGAAGATAGATCATTGTGAGTTGCTATGGAAACCGCATTCACTCTCGACCGTCTTGAGAGTGCATCAGCTACTTGATTATGCTTGCCAGCAATGTGAGCAATATGAAAATGAAATTACGAAAGGAAATTTTCCCACGTCATTTGTTTGTCGGAGGGCTTGGTCTGCGTCATGAAGTACTTAAGACTTTGGTGATCCGTTCGGAGAATGAAAGGAGTCCCCAATAAATAGTGCTTCCATGAGTCTAAGGCATGTAGAATTGCAAGGAGTTCCTTTTTATATATGCCTAGAGCTTGCTCAAGAGGGTCGAGCCTTCGACTTTCATAGCCTATGGCGTGCCCTTCTTGGAGCAAAACAGCTCCAAGGCAATCACCACAAGCATCACATTGGACCTCAAATGGTTTTGAGAGATCTGGTAGTGTAAGCACAGGTTGAGAGATAAGCTTTTCTTTAAGCTTTTCAAAAGCATTGTTCTCCTTAGCAGAACATGTATACCTAACGCTTTTCTTTGTTAGGTCATATAATGGTCCCACAATTTGTGAGAACTTTTCTATGAAGCGTCTATAATATGCACACATACCTATAAAGCTTCTTAGTTCATGAAGATTGTTTGGTTTAGGCCATCCTTTTATTACCTCTAACTTTGATGGATCCATTTGGATGCCATCTTGAGAGATAATGTGACCTAAATACTGAATCTCTTGCAAGAAAAATTCACTTTTCTTTTGATTAACCTAAAGTTTATTCTCTCTTAAAACTTGAAATATTACCTGGAGGTGTTGCTTGTGTTCGTCTAATGAATTAGAGTAGATGATATGTCATAATAATCAATATCTAATTCTCCTAAATGATTTTCTCATATTAAACTGATCATTTAATGTGGGGAAGGCCAGGGGAGAAAAAGCTAGAATATTGGTTAAGCTAGCAGACCGGCCACAGTACGGATCCAAAGGAGGGAAAATAGGGATCCAAAGGGGGGGCCATCTGCAAAAGAGCCATGTGCAACAATGGGCTAAAAAGACCCTAAGGTTCAACCCATTAAGACTTGCAAAATGCTAAGGTTCCAAAATTCAAAGGTTGTGTCCAAAGGTCAACCCTAGGGAAAATTGGATGCTTTGCGTGTGCCCTAAAAGTCTTTGCACATCCCTACATGGAAGGGGGCGAGCCCTAAAGATAGGGGATGAGAGAGAAAGCCACACACACACACACATGCTCCCTTTACACAAAGGGAATGAGGGACACATGTCAGCTCCCTAGGCCAGATGCCCACAAGGTGTGCCCAATTTCTATTGGATGACCCTTGAAGTGGACCAATGAGAATTAAGCTAGAGTAAATCTAGTTTAATTAAATTAAAAACATTTAATAAAAGAAACCAATGAGAATTAAATCTCCTAGAAGACTATTGGGTAGTCTCCCAAGGGGTCCAATGAGCATTCAGGAGCCCCATGGCTTGCCTGATTCCTATTGGCCAGGAGGCAAAGGGGTCCAATGAGAGTTTAGTTTAATTATTTAATTACCTAAAGCTCTCACAAAAGGGGAAAGGGGGACACATGTCAGAAGGCTATCACTTATGCTGCTTAATTGTAATTGGCTCGACTTGGGGAGGGCCAATGAGGCTTCAGCAAGAGCAATTAGCAAGAGGGCTCACCCAAGAGAGAGAGGGGGCTGATTTTTGCAAGGCATTATCACACACACACACTCACACAAGCTCATGTGTGAAGAAAGAGAAGACTATCTCTTCCCAAGCTTTAATGGAGAACTCATCACCTACTCCAAGCTTGTGAGATAGAAGCCTACATCAACACTCTCTTGGCATGTGGATGCAAATCCAACCAAGAGCCAAGCTTCAATGCATGCTCATCTCCTCTACCAAGCTAATTACTAAGCTAAGCTATGCTACATATGAGTGATTATGTGAGGAGATGTACATCTTTCTCGTAAGATACTCCTTCTTCCTCTCAATCTACTCTCATACCCTACTAGCTCTCGCCATCTTCGAAGGTGTGTGAGGTCTTGGGTCTGAGAACGGGGATAATTCAAGTTGTGTTTGTTAAGTGTTTTGCTTAGTGCATGAAGTTTCCATCTTCATTGCACTAGCTAGTCTTGAAGGAACACAAAGAATTGTATTGTACAATGTCTCTCTTGATGGGAGAAACCATAATACAAAGCCTTTTGGAGGGGGGACCGGCTCCATGAAAATCCGGTCCTCAATTGTTGTCAATAGCTTAATTTCTCTCTCTTTTGAAAGTATTGTCGATGCTATCTAACTAGGTGTTATGCTTTTTGTTGCTCTCTCCACCCAAGCACTCTTGTAATTCTCATTAGGAATCTATTCTAATGAAATGCCCACTATATTCATGCTAATTTCCGCTACACATTATTAGGCCATTAAATGTTACATGATAATATCATCAAAGACCACTCCAGTGAAGGTTCGATGAGGCATGAACAGCTTCTCCATCAAGCGGTTGAATGTGGCTGGTGCATTGCTCAAGCCAAAAGGCATGACAATGTATTCGTAAAGACCAAATGTGGTGCGAAATGCGGTCTTTACAATGTCTTGATCGACTATCCTTATTTGATGATAGCCACTTTTTAGGTCAATCTTACTGAAGTAGGTCGATCCTTGTAGCTTATCAAATAGGTCTTCTACCCGTGGAACGGGAAACCTATTCTTGATAGTGATCCTATTTAGTGCTCTATAGTTGACACACATACGATATGTGCCGTCTTTCTTTTGCACTAATAGCACAGGTGAGCAAAATGGAGATGATCTAGGCCTAACCATGCCCTTCTCAACTAACTCATGCACTTGCCGCATAATCTCCTCTTGTTGAGCTTGAGAAACTCTATAAGGAGGTTTGTTAGGCGGTGAACTTCCTGGAAGAAGTTCAATTGCATGGTCATCATTGCCTTGTTTAGGAGGCAGCTCACAAGGGATGTCGTCAATAAAGACATCTTGAAAGCCCTTGAGGAAATTGGATAATTCTAATTCCTTTTGATTGTGTATATTTTCTTTTGCTAAAACATTAGGCTCATTTTGAGAGTCTTTAACAAAAATCATGTACACGGAAATAGAGCTCTTTATTGACTTATTGAAAGCTTGCATATGTACAATGGGTATGGTGTTACCCATTTCCTTAGCATCTATGTACATATCTTTTTCCCTGAACCTAAAGGGGATTCTCCTTTCAAGGAATTTAAATTGGCAGCGATGCGATCAAACCATGGTGCCCCTAGGATTACATCCTCATGCTTGAGAGGAGAGATAAAGAAGTCCTCTTTGTCCACATAGCTTTGGACATGAAGCCTCAATTTCACGATTAAGGGAGTGACTGAAGCTTCTTGCTCCTTGAAAGCACTGTCTGCGGGTAGGACATCTCCCATCTCGTAGGCTTGTATGCCTAGCTTGGTGGCCAACTCTATAGATATAAAATTGTGAGTAGAACCAGGGTCAAAGAGAATAAAAGCATCATGTTCTCTTACCTTTCCCCAAGCATGGCATAGAGGAGATCCTTTGTGGTGAATTTGGTGAGTCTCCTCCTCTTGGATTTCAACCAAGGTAGCTCTAGGAGGATCTTGGCGGTTGTTCTTTTGGGGACAAGCGCGGTACGCATGCCCTTGTTCGCCGCACTTGAAACACCGGTTATCCTTGCGATAACGCTCAAGCTCTTCAGGAGAGAGTTTGTTTTTACCTTTGTAAACTCCCTTCTCTTTAGCTTTGTTGGAGTTGCCCCTACGAGACTTTTGGACATTGTCCTTCCCCTTAGGCTCGTTGGAACCCTTGTTTTCCATGGGCTTATTATTTCTTTTAGCCCCCGTTTGGAAATTGATTCGAGAGGCCACCATAGTATGGTGTATTACCGCCGATATGGTACGTGGCCTTTGCGATTTGACATACTCCGCCATTTCTTCGGTTAAGCCCGCACAAAATTGTTGCTTTTGCTCTCCAAAATCCAACTTTTTGAAGACAGTGGCTTTGAGTTGTAGGTCCCAAAACTTGTCTACATATTTGTGGATGGATTCATAGGGAGAGAGCTTCGCCATTCGGTGAGTACTTTGTCTTTGGCATCGGTGGCCAAAAACTGCTTCATAATGGAAGCTCTTAAAGCTTTCCATGTTCGTGGAGCTTCACCGTTGGCTCGTAGGCTAGACCACCATTGCCTGGCGGACTTTTGGAAGTGCATAGCTACATGGTGTAGCTTAGAGGACTCCATGAAGCCCTCATCTCCAAACGCCGCATCAAACTATTGGATAAAGGCCAAGACTTTGTCCGTAGCACCAAAGGTGCCATCATAGGTAAGGAAAGAGATGCTCTTCCCTCCCTCTTTGAATTTCTTCAGCTTGGACGACCTCTTCCATGTGGCATAGGATTTCCTATGGCCTCTTCTTTTTGATGGTTCAAAGGTTGCACCGTCACTTTCTTCAGAAGGTGAAGAATTTGAAGAAGGTGGAGAAGAGGGTGACCTCTTTCTCGCCTTTTTCTTGTCTTGATCTTCGTCGTCTTCACCATCACTTTCATAAGAGGAAGAGGATGAAGAAGATGGAGAATAGGGTGTCCTCGTTCTCGCCTTTTTCTTCTCTTGCTTTTTATCATCCCTCTTTGAATTATGGTGTGGAGAAGGGTGCGATGGTCTTCTCCGCTTTGGTGGTGATGGAGAGCGTTTAGCCTGCCGTCTTCGTGGAGCCATCTCCGCCGAGGTGGCGGGAGACTCACTTCTTTCTCATTCCTTCGGTGGAAGCTCTTGAGTTCTCCTTTGGGAAGGAAATGCATCATCAAGAAGTAAATTCTTGAGCCCTTCGTATGGATTCTCTTCTTCTTCCCAAATCGGAGAGAGACCTCTTTTAGAAGTCTCACAAGGAGGCTTCCTAGGTGTTCTCTCGTCATGGTGGTGAGCTTGGAGAATCCCATGAGCACGGAGCTGCCGTTGCACTTCACTTTGGAGAGATGGATTGCCCATGGCTTGTTGAAGCCTAGAAACAAGATAGTTAACAAGCATCGGAGCATCATTAGTAGCTTGCTCATTAGCAAAATCAAAGTTATCAACATTAATTTCACTCTCTTGACTATTGTCATCCATTCTAACAACTTTTAGGTGTAAACTTTTTAGGTGTACTTTGGCACTTCAAGCCCTAGTTGCTACTCCTCTTTACCCCTTTAGAAAAAGCACTCAAGCTACTGTACCCGTGGCTCGAATACCATTAATTGCAAGGAATAGAAGAGAGGGTCGTTCAACACCAAAACAGCACTGGCTCCTATCAAGCTTCTAATAGCTCAATAGTGGTTAAGCCATAGGCAAGCCCCATAGGACTCCACTATTAAGACCATAGCTCTCGACGGTGATGCCCCGTTAACTGCACGAAGGCAGGCGCACTGCAAGGCTGAAAAATCCCTATTCTACTTACTCACAGGCAATTAATTATACCAACCATTTATAGCTAGCTTGAGGACCTCCCTTCTTGAGCAAGAAAAGAGAAACCTTGTCCTCTGATCCCGATGTAACATTTAATGGCCTAAAAACTTGTGTGTAGTGGAAATTAGCATGAACATAGTGGCCATTTCATTAGAATAGATTCCTAATGAGAATTACAAGAGGGCTTGGGTGGAGAGAGCAACAAAAAGCATAACACCTAGTTAGATAGCATGAACGATACTTTCAAAAGAGAGCGAAATTAAGCTATTGACAACAGTTGAGGACCGGATTTACATGGAGCTGGTCCCCCCTCCAAAAGGCTTTGTATTATGGTTTCTCCCATCAAGAGAGACGTTGTACAATACAATTCTTTGTGTTCCTTCAAGACTAGCTAGTGCAATGAAGATGAAAGCTTCATGCACTAAGCAAAACACTTCGCAAACACAACATCAATTATCGCCGGTCTCAGACCCAAGACCTCACACACCTTCGAAGATGGTGAGAGCTAGCAGGGTATGAGAGTAGATTGAGAGGAAGAAGGAGTAGTCTTACGAGAAAGATGTACATCTCCTCACATAATCACTCATATTAGCATAGCTTAGCTTAGTAATTAGCTTGGTAGAGGAGATGAGCATGCATTGGAGCTTGGCTCTTGGTTGGATTTGCATCCACATGCCAATAATGTGGCGATGTAGGGTTCTATCTCACAAGCTTGGAGTAGGTGATGAGCTCTCCATTAAAGCTTGGGAAGAGATAGTCTTTTTCTTGCTTCTCACATAGATTGTGTGAGAGTGTGTGTGTGTGATAATGCCTTGCAAAAATCAGCCCCCTCTCTCTCTTGGGCGAGCCCTCTTGCTATTTGCTCTTGCTGTCCTCTCATTGAACCTCCCTAGGGCTAGCCAATGACAATTAAGCAACATAAGTGATAGCCTTCTAACATGTGTCCCGCTTTCCCCTTTTGTGAGAGCTTTAGGTAATTAAATAATTAAACTAAACTCTCATTGGACCCCTTTGCCTCTTGGCCAATAGGAATCAGGCAAGCCATGGGGCTCCTGAATGCTCATTGGACCCCTTGGGAGACTGTCCAATAGTCTTCTAGAGGACTTAATTCTCATTGGTTCTTTTATTAAGTGTTTTTAAATTAATTAAACTAGATTTACGCTAGCCTAATTCTCATTGGTCCACCTCCAGGGCCATCCAATAGGAATTGGGTACACCTTGTGGGCATCTGGCCTGGGGAGCTGACATGTGTCCCTCATTCCCTTTGTGTAAAGGGAGCTTGTGTGTGTGTGTGTGTGTGTGTGCCTTTCTCTCTCATCCCCTACAAGGTAGGCTTGCCCCCTCCTTAGTAGGGATTTGTAAAGACTTTTTTGACACACACAAAGCATCCAATTCCCCCATGGTTGACCTTTGGACACAACCTTTGAATTTTGGAACCTTAGCATTGTGGAAGTCTTAATGGGTTGAACCTTAGGGTCTTTTTAGCCCATTGTTGCACATGGCTCTTTTGCAGATGGCCCCCCCTTTGGATCCGTATTTTCCCTCCTTTGGATCCCTACTGTGGCCGGTCTGCTAGCTTAACCAATATTCTAGCTTTTTCTCCCTTGGCACTTCCCCATATTAAATGATCAGTTTAACATGAGAAAATCATTTAGGAGAATTAGATGTTGATTATTATGACATGTGCTAAACCACTCATGACTCGGCGTGACGTGAAACCTAGCACTCACATCTAGTATCCAATGCAAAGGTAATGTGTCGTCAAAAACCGACATAAGAAAGTCTAGAGTAAACATGGAAGCAAAGGCGACATATCCGTCATGTATAGCCACATACACTACATCTGCTACCACATCATCCAAAGTGATAGCATCCCTCTTGTGTTGTCTCTTGCGCTGTCTGATCCGCCGAAAACAACGCCTACGTACATGCCCTGTATGACCACAATGCCAACACACAACATCCCTATGTCTGCAAGATCGTCCTTTGACTGTAGGCATCTCTCTAGACTCATTTGTGCCAAAAGCATTGCACAATCTTGGCCATAACTCTCTAGTTGTACATGCACCAACCCAATGCGATAGATAGACTCACCAAGGTGTAACATGATCGTCGAATGTGCAAGCTCATCCAAGTCCTCCTACTCATCGTCAGTCATTGACTCTTGCCTAGCATCCATGCCCTGTAGTGGCAACACTTGGCCCAACTGAGTCAATGCATCATGCATACCTGCTTTCCAATGCTCAAAGTTTGAACCATCAAAATTTGTATGGAAAAGCACAAACCCTGACAATGATGTACATGCCAAATCCATGGTGATAACCTGTGACAAGACCAAGCACAAATCGATCAACTGACAATAGCCAAAGCCTGGCTAACTGATACACCAAGTACTGTCAAAATACAACATAAGCTGGCATAAGCTGTCTAAGAGAAGTATCAACAAATATGCCGATCAGTGTAACGAAACAAAGTGAGCAAAACCGCTCAAATGATCCCAAAAACCTGCTCTAATCCAAGAGCACTATGTGGTAATCGATGAAGCTATCAACAACAATCTCCCTCCTGAAGATATTACCACATGTATGTCAAATGACATAATCCGGTAAGCAAACACTCTCACAATGTGATGCCAAAACACTATGGCAAAGCAACCACCATTGAGTGCCAAATGCAATCAAAACATGATTGCAAACCATGCGCATAAACAAATAAACTCGCAAGACAAAATCGGCAGAGTTTCGACAGTATTTGGCTATCTAACCATAATAACCATACATGCCATAAACATGCTCAAAACCATGAGCAAATCATGCGCAAAATCCGCACTCAAGCATACATGAGCTGCCCCAAAGTCTCAACTCCTTAAACTTGGAAAACAATCATGTAATCCGAAACACAAAGTACATCAACTGCACGCCCACATATGCCATTGCAAGGCGAAGAATACCATCCACTGAAAAGCGCACATCATGTGCATCCACATGGCAATATAAACGAACATCAAGCATGTACCAAATGTGTATCAAAGAGCATCCAAATGAGCTGAAAATTCAGCTCACAATCATGCCAAAAATGCTTGCAAAAATCTCTGCAAATCTATGCACCACACTTTTTGAAATCTGCTCAATCGCATAAGTCAATGCACATAACCTGTGAAGCCACTCTCGAACCTGAGAGTCCACAAGAATGCATACATCCACGAACTGTTCTCAATGTGTGTGCATAAATGTGTTGAAAATATCAACCCACACTCTCTTCAATGAGAGAAAAACATCAATGCGCAAAACAAGAGAATGACAAAAGCTCAATCTGAGCTCTCTAAATGTAGCAAATCACCACAATATGCATACATAATCTTCAACTTTTTGAATACCCTGCAGTCTGTCAGCTCATATCTTCCAAACCGCTCAGAATTTGCAGAAACTTCCTTCTGCAAAGTAGTAGACCACGCGAAAACGGTTGGGCACTCACGGGAATGGACCTGAAATGTGCTGTTTTCACAGGTCAAAACAGATCTGTAAAAATCTGCACCTGTGTACCCTAGACGTGCAGGCAGCCCGAGTGACGTATCTCAAAATTGGTGAAGATTTTGAGAAAACTTTCTTTTGCAAAGTTGAAGAGGAAGAAAAACCGGTTAGGCATCGGGGGAATCGACTTGAATGAAAATGTTTTGGTAGGCCAAAACAGATCTGCAAAAATGTGTTGCAGTTTTTGCTGCTTCTCTGCCTGCTTCCCCACTGAGCTCTAATGGTGCTCCCAATCCCTGAGCTCTGATACCAGTTGAAGTGCGAGAGCGAGAGCGTGTGTGAGTGTGTGTGCAGCGATGGGGAAGAGAGGAGAAGAGGAGACCTTGTGTTTGCAGGGGCTGAAACTCACTCTCTACATGTGAGCCCCCTTATTCTATTATGTACATAATGAATAAGTATAGTGGGCGGGCACCTGGCCTAACTGGCCACAGGGGCTTTACCCCAACACCTGTCTCATGGGATGCGATGTGCTATTGGCCATATACGCACATCTTCACACCAGCTGTGGATCGAGACTGGGAGACAGTGGAGTACTAGCAGAGGCCAGGACATGCCCCCTGTGTGACATCGAGCTTGAGACAGAGTTGCACTACACATGACATTGCCCCGTCTACTACGAGATACGAGGCCGCTTCCATTGCTTGTTCAGAGAGGGCTTTGGACCATTCTCTAGAGTCATGCGGTACGAGGATCAGAGATGCCTGGGTTTGTTTTTGCTCGAGCTGCGCAGACACAGAGAGATCCCGATGAGAGGAGAGACTAGCTAGTCTCAGAGACAGATCACAGACTTCTTTAGAGCTACCAATGGACACCCAGAGGAGTTACTACCAGAGCAGAGCTCGTCGCTTTACACCAGAGGCATATTGATCGATCGAGCAAATGAGCTGGGGAGATCCAGACGCCCACGACTGCGGAGGACTACACAGCATCGACAGAGGCTGCATCAGAGGATCCGGGTCACTTTGGCTTGACATGCACGACGCCCGGTCAGACTATTGACCATGGAGGAGATTGATGAGATCCGCCAACAACCGATGCTAGATCTCCTGTGATCTAGCTATCCTAGCTAGCTGTTTTAGCTGCTTAGTCCACACCCAACAGTCTAGGATTCCATAGCATTTTATTTTGTCATTTTGTCATCTTGTTACTCTGACTTTGTATCAGATCCACCACATTGTAACTTTCTGGTCTCATAGGTCACTTTGGCCTTTTGAAGATGTTAATATAACATTTCATTTCATTTCTCATTGTACGAGGTGCAAAGTGCAAGAGCTCCATCTCCTTCTCCAAGCTTGTAAAGAAGCTGAGAGCCTACACCAACACTCTTGGCTATGGAATGCAAATCCAACCAATAGTCATTCTCCAATGCATAAGCTTTCCATCTTCTGTATCTTCATTACTATGCTAATATGTATGCTAAGCAAGAAGAGTGATGAAGTGAGGAACTATTTCTTTCTCCTATGAATGTTTCTTCTTCCTCTTCCCTACCCTCATTCCCCGCTAGCTCTCTCCACCTTTGAAGGTGTTTGAGGCCTTGGGACTGAGGCCGGGGATGGTTAATGCTTTCTACAAAAGTCTATGTTATGCTCGTGATGCATGAAGCTTTCCAAGTCTCTCTCTCCAAGTCTCTCTTGATGGGAGAATCTATATTACAAAATCCTATTGGAGGGGGGAGACCGGCTCCACATAAATCCGGTCCTCAACTGTTGTCAAGTTTTCTAAACTCTCTCTCTCTCTTGCAAAAGTATGAGAGAGATAGAGAGACAGACAGACAAAGAGGGGGGACTACCCTTCTCCTCCTGCGAGGTCACACTGTTATCGTGGTCTGTTGGATCTTGTTGGCGCAGACATGGTTGACGCCAATGGAATTCACACGATCCATTGCCATGCATACTACTCGGAGAAGGGGTTGAAGCCATCTGATTTTGAGAACTTCATTGCTCATGCTCGTTTCAATCTGAAAACAGAAACCAGGAGCTAAAGAGTGACATGTGAAAAGGCTATTATCATCCATTAGCCTTAGAGCATCTCCCTCTCAAAAGGATCTCTCTCTCTCTCTCTATCTCTCTCTCTCTCTATATATATTACACACACACACACACACACACACACACACACACACACACACACACAGCCGCTTCAAAAAAGATCACTCTCATCTCGTTTGAAAGTTGGAGAAGAAGTTTAGTGAGAAGGATGTTTTTATGATTTGTACTAGATGTCTTTTAAGGCCTCAAAGAAAGGGAATTTTGTACCTCGTAGGCACATGAAAAAACAATACAATACACTGTGTGTGTGTGTGTGTGTGTGTGTGTGTGAAAGAGAGAGAGAGAGAGAGAGAGAGAGAGAGAGAGAGAGAGAGAGGGTGCAATTGTTTACTCTTAGCACAAACATTTCTCGAGATGCAGTAGCATGGAATGCACTTGTTGCATGGTACTCCAAAAATTATAACTTGGGTGATTAAGGGCTTCTTCGGATTGAGAAAATGCAAAGAGAGGGAACTTCTCCAAATACAGTCACACTTTCTTGCAGCTTGAAATTTTAATGCAGTAGCTTACAAGCCATTGAAAAAGTTCAAGGATTGCATTCTGAGGTATTGAAGAAGGGTTATGAGAACAAAGTAGTTGTTGGCAATACTTTAGTAGATATGGATTCCAATTTCTTATAGAAGCATTGTTAGCCCTTGACAATCCGTTTAATCCAGATAGTATCTCATGGAACACTATCTTTGCTGCTTATGCAACATGAGCTTGGAGATGAAGGAATGGTTTTCTACAATCATATGATATTGGAAGGTGGCATACCCAATTTTATTACATTCATACGTGGGTTCAAGGCTTGTTGCTCTGAGGGAGTCAACAACGGAGTCTTTCAATTACATAATGGCATGATCCTTTTCAGCTTGGAAAGCAATACTCAGGTTACATCGAACACCGGCTCAACGAGGAAGTATGAGGTTGTTTACTGCAACAAGGGGTATCTCCAAATGCTCTTACGTGCGTCTATGTCTTGAAGGCGTGTGGTGTTCCTGAGGCATTTGAAAAATGACAGGAATATATATTTAGATTGCAAAGGATGGGCTTGAGTCAGAGTCTCATGTTGCTAGTAGCTTGGTGATGCTTTACTCTAATGCGGCATGCTCTCCGAAGCAAAATAAGTTTTTGAGATGATTTAGGGATGTTTTTTCTTGGAATGCTCTAATTGGTGGCAATGCAGTTTTGGAAGGGAGGTGTTGAACTGCTCTTCGAAGATGTTTGCAGATAGTGTCTCACCAAATTGCTTCACTTGACTAAGATCTTGTAGCCTTCTTTGTGACAACTTTTAGGTTCTTTACACAAATTCAAGAGCAAGGGCCCATCACCAGATAGTACAATCTTTGCTAGAATTTTCAAAGCATGTGGTGATCCAGTAGCCCTTCCAGTTGGGAGAAAACTTCATGTGATGCTTTACAGAGGTGGGCAGGGGATCAAGGAAGGAGTTCTCATGAATGTCGTTATTGATATGTATGGCAAGTGTGAGAGCATGGCAGATGCTCAAGAAGTCTTTGATGCCATGGCATTTAGGGATCTTGCATCATAGAATTCACACTGCTTGGGTTATGCCCCACAAGGGTGTTGTGCGCGTGTAGTGCGTGTACGGAGTGTGTGCAAGAGAGGGGAAGAAGAGAATGGGGAAGGGGATGAAGCATAGTACACAGTAGGGAGTTTGGGTTAGTGGAGAGGAAAGTGAGAGAGTGGTCAACTCTCTCCCTTTCTTTCCCTATATTCATTTAGGTGAAAGTATAAACATGGGCGGTTTCCCACGGCCACCTGAACCTCCCACTTGAAGGTCACGGTGGCCAATAGCGGCATTAGTATAGTTAGTCTATACAAATTTGATGAAGCATTGCCGAGGCTTCATCCTACACCCATAAGTTCTATACAATGTGTGAATCTCTCCGAGGCTAGGCTCTTTGTGAGAGCATCTGCGGGGTTGTCATCAGTGTGAACCTTGACAAGCTCGATACGCTTGCCAACCAATGTATCTCGTATGACATGGTATCTGACCTCTATGTGTCTTGACTTTGAGTAGTACACCGGATTCTTTGCCAAAGCAATGGCATTCTGACTATCACAATGTAGTACTGGAACCTCATGAATGCCCAAATCTCCCACTAGACGAGCCAACCATATGGCTTCCTTGCTGGCGTCAGACGCAACAACATATTCTGCCTCAGTGGTAGATGAAGATGTGCAATCTTGGAGACATGATCTCCAAGAGATAGCTGCTCCAGCAAACATGAACACATAGCCAGATGTGGATCTTCTACGATCCACGCAACCCGCATAATCCGCATCCGTGTAACCTACAATAGATGCATCATTGTTTCCGAAGCATAAACACTTGCTAGCTGTACCTTTCAAATATCTGAGGATTTTCTTCACTGCTTCCCAATGCTTCTTGCCAGGGTTTGCCATGTACCTACTAACCACTCCCACTGCATGTGCAATGTCTGGTCTTGTGGCTACCATAGCGTACATCAAACTGCCAACTGCTGAAGAATATGGTACTTTCGCCATTTCCTCTTTCTCAGCCACCAATGTCTTGGGAGAGTCTTCCTTGCTAAGTTTGGAGTATGCTTGCATTGGGGTACTCAATGACTTCCCCCCCTGCATACTAAAACGTTGCAAGACTTTGTGAATGTACTTTTCTTGAGATAATTCAAGAATTCCACGTCGTCTGTCTCTCTTGATGTGCATACCAAGAAAGTGATTGGCATCTCCCAAATATTTCATGGAAAACTGAGTGCTTAGCATCTTTTTCAACTGATTGATCTCATCAATTGATTTGCCTGCGATAAGCATAGCATATACATATAAGATCAAGATGATTAAATAACCATCGTTCAATCTCTTTGTGTATAAGCAGTGATCCTCTTGACTTCTTAAGTAACCCTGAGATTGCATGAATTTGTCGAATTTTTGATACCATTGCCTTGAACCATGCTTGAGGCCATAGAGTGCCTTTTTAAGTCTACAAACCAATTATGTCCTCGTTGGTTTTTGGGTTTCACATACGAATACCTCTGGTTGTTTCATGTAGACATCTTCATCTAGATCCCCGTGAAGAAATGCTGTGTTCACATCCATTTGGACAAGTTCCATGTCCTGGATAGCAACCAAGCCAAGCACGGTGCGAAGTGTAGTCATCTTGACTACTGGAGAGAAAATCTCATCAAAATCCACACCTTTTTGCTGCTTGAAACCCTTGGCAACTAGACGAGCCTTGTATCTAGGCTCGGGATCTTCCGCTGTATACTTCTTCTTGTATACCCACTTGCAAGGTAAAGCATTTTTGCCTTTTGGTAATTCAACCAAATCCCATGTCTCATTAGCCACAATCGAATTGTATTCTGATTGCATAGCCTGCTCCCACTTAACGCTATCATCTATTTGTATAGCTTCTTTATAGCATGTTGGCTCTCCACTGCTAGTGACCAAAATGTGGTGTATACCCAACTCAAACCGCTCGGGCGCACGTGATACTCTCTCAGAGCGTCTCAGTGCCTGACTACTGGACTCTGCTCTCTCCGGAGCAATAGTAGTATCTTGCACGTGAGGAGTAGGTGCAACACTACTGAACTGAGTTGGTTCGGAGGCTACATCCTCAAAACGAACACGTCTGTACTCAACATCTTTAATGGGCTTCTTGTGCATTTTTGATTCATTGAAAATCACATGTGAGCTACGAATGACTTTGTTTGATTCTGGGTGCCAGAGACGATATCCCATCTCTCCGTTTGCACCATAGCCAATAAAAATGCATTTGTGTGATCTGGGATCTAACTTTCGACGAAGTTCTTTGGGCACATGTGCATATGCCTCACATCCAAATACACGTAAATGCTCATAGCTTGGCCTTTTGTCAGTCCATAATTCCTCTGGAATTTTGAAATTCAAAGGAGAACTAGGTGACCTGTTGATGATGTGCACTGCTGACAGAACAGCTTCCCCCCAAAACTCTGGAGTAAGCTTCACCATAGACATCATAGAGACAACTCGCTCTTGATTCATGCGATTCATTCTTTCAGCTATCCCATTTTGTGCACGTGTGTATGGAGCAGTAAACTGCAGCCGAATGCCTCTTCTATTGCAAAAATCCTTGAATTCTGTGGAGACGTATTCTCCACCATTGTCCGTGCAAAAAGCTTTGAGCTTTTTTCCTGATTGGTTGTCAACCATGGCGAGGAATTTTTGGAATGTCGAAAAGACTTCTTCCTTACGCTTAAGGAGATAAACCCACACCTTTCTGGTAGAATCATCTATGAACGTGAGAAAGTAGTTCGCCCCCCCTAGAGTTTTATGTGGCATTGGACCACACAAATCACTGTGCACCAAGTCTAGAGGTTTGCCTAGTTTCTTATTCAATGGCGAAGATGTCAATCTAGTCTGTTTGCCATATAGACAATGCTCACACAATGGAAAGTTAGTGTAATCTAACACAGGTAAGTAGCCAAAACGCTGAAGTGTTTTCATTCCCTTTTGGATAATATGCCCTAGCCGGCTATGCCACAACTCAGGAGACGGCAGCTCAGCAACATAGATAGAGTGTTTGTTGACACTCGAAACAAACAAAGAGTACAGGGACCCGTTTTTATTACCTTTCATCATGATAAGGTTGTTCTTGCGGATCATCCAAGAACGATTACCAAAAACTGTAGTGTAGCCAGGATCATCCAATTGCCCTATAGAAAGCAAGCTTTTCGTAATCTTGGGCACATGTCTGACATTCTGCAGCACAAAAGTAGTGCCATTATGCATCTGAAGTTTCACATCACCAATGCCAATAATGTCAAGCTCATAGGAATCACCAAGCTTGACTATTCCATGCATGGATGCATAAGAGGAAAACCACTCTCTATGCAGTGTGACATGAAAACTTGCACCAGAATCAAGAATCCAATTCTGTGCATAACCCTCATCCTGTGCAACCAAAGCATCTGGAGTGAGATCTGAAGTGAAAATGAGAACATCTAAGGCATCTGCTGTCACCTCGGCATGAATCTCTATGGGCATAATGAGCATCACTGGAGGAGGAGCATCCTCTACTGCAGTGGTAGGTATGGGAGACTCAACAATATTGAGCTCCTCAATCTTTACTCTACTTTTGCCTTTGCCAGAATTATCCTTTTGCATGTTTTTCTGATCTCTTAGGAAACTGCGACAATCCTTTTTGTAATGACCCTTCTTGTGGCAATAGTAACACTCGACATTTTTGGCATTGTGGTCTCTACTTTAATTCCTGTGTTTGCTAGGACTATAAGGATTTCGCTCTCTAATTTTGCTTGTGTATTTGTTCCTGTCACGGCCTCTTGCCTTTGTTGAACTCCGAGCCATATATGCATCTCCATGACTTGTTGGAATTAGGGTTGCAGAGAAACACACACAGCTTGGAGAAGACGAAGGAAGCTCAAGGTACACAATAGAGAGTGTATTCCTTAGTGTGCAATGGAAAGATAGATAGCCCTAGAGTGATGGGCGTATATACAATGCACGGGGGAAAAAACCTCCTAAAGAGGGAAAAAATGCCCCGGCGGTCCTAGTGTGTTCACACACATCACTACCACATGTATATGGTAACAAATCCCCCCTGGAGTGATGCGGTGAACGAGAGCTGGCACATGAGTAAAGGGAAGTGCCATGCCCTGAGGACAGGATCAGTCCACAAAGGGGAGTAAGCCCAAAGCTTTGCGGAAAGCTTCAAGCTTCTCACGAGACAATGCCTTTGTGAAAAGATCTGCAAGGTTGTCCTGTGTTGGCACATAAGCCAAGCTGATCTCTCCTGCTGAGAGCCTCTCCCTGACATAGTGGTAATGCACCTCAATGTGCTTTGTGCGAGCATGAAAAACTGGGTTCCTCGCAACTGCCAATGCGCTCTGACTGTCAGTGTAGATAGTGTTGGCAGTGTCCTGTCCAACACCCAAGTCAGCCATAAGGCGTCTGAGCCATACACACTCAACCGTAGCTGTGAAGACTGCCCTGTACTCAGCCTCACAACTCGAAGTGGCCACAGTAGGTTGCTTCTTGCTCAACCATGATATACATGAACTGCCAAGCATGAAACAAAAACCACTTGTGGACACTCGCGTGTCAAAACAACCAGCCCAATCTGAGTCCGAAAAAGCATGTAAGTCTGGCGGCAATGATCCCCCCTTGGGATAAAACAAGCCAAGATGTAAAGTGCCACTAAGGTAGCGGAAAATCCTCTTGACAGCCTGCCAATGCTTAGACCCTGGGCTATGCATAAATCTGCTGACCTGCGAGACTGCAAACTGAATATCTGGCCTCGTGTTGCATACATAAATGAGGCAGCCAACAGCAGTTTGGTAAAGAGTGACATCAGCAGGATCGCCAGCATCATGTAGACTCAACTTCAAACCTGTTTCCATGGGAGTGGCAATAGGTTTGCAATCCTCAAGTCCAAACTTACATAGCAATGTCTCTATGTAACTTTTCTGACACAAGGCAATACCACCATCACACTGCTTAAACTGTATACCCAAGTAATGATGCAACAGCCCCAAATCTTTCATCTTGAAAGTAGCATTCAAATCAGCCTTAAATTCAGCAATATGTCTCTCATTTGGTCCAGTGATCAGCAAATCATCAACATAAAGAACCACAATGAGAAATACATCATCCTCACGCTTTACATACAATGTGCTTTCTGTTGGACTGTTACGAAAGCCTCGTTTAACCAAATGAGTGTCAGCTTTCTCATACCAAGCACGAGGAGATTGCTTCAACCCATACAAAGCCTTCTTACATTTGCACACTTTGTCCTCTTGTCCTTTTATGACAAAACCGCGAGGCTGCGTTACATAAACTTCCTCAAATATGTCACCATTCAAGAAAGCAGTAACAATGTCTGATTGATGTACATCCCAACCAAAATGAGTTGCCAATGCACATAGAAAACGCACAGTAGTCATACGACAAGTGGGAGCAAAAGTCTCTTCATAATCTATGCCTTTTTGTTGTGCATAACCCTTTGCAACAAGTCGAGCCTTATGGCGATCGATCTCACCATCCGGCTTGCGTTTCAACTTGTAAACCCACTTGGTACCAATGGCCTTTTTGCCAGGAGGCAAATCACATAAAGTCCATGTGTCATTCTCTATAAGTGCATCATATTCTGATTTCATGGCAGCAATCCAATTTTCTGAATTCTGTGCTTCATCAAAAGACAGAGGCTCCTCAACATCATGTAAACTAGACACAGCCAAAGCATAACAATCTGATGCATAAGATGCATGGCGAGAGCCTGAACGAGTACGACTAGATAAAGGTGCATCCAATTTACTATCACGCAAAGTGTGCACCAGCCATTTTGGCATACCTCTAGCCTGCTCATTTTCAGCCCTTTCCTCATCAAGTACATCATGTACATCTGCATCAGTAATAGGCTGTTCTAAAACATTTTCAGAAACCCCCATAGGCTGTACATTTGCCTCATTGGAACTTACATTCGTATTTCCACCACTGAAAAGAGGCAACAAAGTGTCATAAATGTCCTGTGAGCTTACATTACTGTCTCTAGTACATGACAGCAAGGGTTGAACAGAATCTTCCACAAACACTACATCCCGTGAAACCAAAATACGTTTTGTTTGCGGATGATACAACCTGTAACCTTTGCTTTCAGCACTATAACCAACAAAAATACATTTGACAGCCTTATCATCCAATTTTCTGCGCTGCACTTGTGGCACCAAAGCATATGCCAAACAGCCAAAAACACGCATGTGCTCAATAGAAGGTTTTCTATCATGCCATGCTTCATATGGAGTAATAGACTGCAAAGCTTTCGTAGGACACCTGTTAAGTACATAAGTGGCACACATGATGGCCTCAAGCCAAAAAGAATGCGGCAAAGCTTGACTTTTGACCATACATCGTGCCATTTCCGTTAGTGACCTGTTTTTCCTCTCAGCAACACCATTTTGCTGAGGTGTATAAGGCACTGTACATTGGTGTTTTATCCCACGACTAGCCAGAAATGCATTAAATTCATGAGACATATACTCCCCCCCTCGATCGGAACGGAGGGTGCCCATAGTACATTTTGAGACATTTTCAGCCATAGCCAAAAATTGTTTGAAGCACATAAAAACTTCGGACTTTGCTTTAAGCGGAAATACCCATGCATGCCTGGAGTAATCATCAATGAAAGTCACGAAGTACAGGTAATTGCCCAAGGACGGAGTTTGCATGGGCCCACAAACGTCACTATGCACAAGCTGCAACCTGCATGTGGCCCTAACTGAACCATCCTTTGGAAACTTAGAACGCTGCATTTTACCCAGAATACAGCCTTCACAAACATGTTTGATAGGTGCTTCAAGAGGCGGCAAAGAAGCAACCATATCAGATTTCTGCAAACGCAGCAAACTGGCAAAATTCAGATGACCAAAACGTGCATGCCAAAGTTTTGCATCTGAAATAGCCCTTGAATCTGCAACAGCATTTGCAAAATTTTGTCCACACTTGTCATACAAAGTGAGCTTATACAGCCCACGGCACAAAAGCCCAGATGCAACAATTTCATCACCAAAACTGAGATCATGAACTGTACATCTGTCATCCACAAATTTGACTACAAGTCCAAGTCTAGCAAGTGCGGATACAGACAAGAGATTCTTCTTGATCCCAGGTACATAAAGTGCATCAACAAGTGTGAAGGAACTGCCATTAGCAGCAGTGAGCACAATCTTTCCAACTCCCTGAACTGGATAAGAGGCGTTGTTGGCACAAGTGACTGAATTCCCATGAGGGACAGACTCGAGAGAGGTAAACAATTCACGATGTGAGGTAATGTGCTTTGTAGCACCACTGTCGAAATACCACACATGTGAATCTGCAGCAACTGACAAGCATGCATCATGGACAGCAGGATTGTAAGTGCACTCTGCGCTAAAAGCCCATTCTGCATCAACATCAGCATCACAATCTCCTTTCACAGAAGACTCAACAATGGCTGCATTTGTAGTGGAACCAGCATTTGCAGTGGAACCACCCTCTTTCTTCTTAGCCTCTTTGGCCTTCAACTTAGGACACGACTTGATCAAGTGATCATTGGCTTTACAATAATGGCAACGCATCTTCTTTTTGCCCTTATCACCAGAATTGCCAGACGAAGTGCTGCCAGCAGAAGCATTAGGAACAGAAATTTTGCCACTCGCAGCAGAACCATAAGAAGTGGCTGCATTACTGTTACCACCCTTTCTTTGAGAAGCAATAAAAGCCTGTTCAACTGCACGCTGCCTAGTCCTGTGTTTTCTAGAAAGTGACTCTTGCAACAGCAATGTGCATAATGCATCAAACTTGACAACTTCAGGATTTCCTTGGGTCATCAGTCTCCAAGTACTAGCAAAAGTCTGGTAGGAATCTGGTAAGGCATCAAGAACAGTCTGCACAAGGGAACTGTCAGAAATGACTTCACCTGCAGAAATGAGTTGCTCATTGATATCCTTGACACTAGCAAGGAAAGTGTCCATATCATCTTCCTCATGCATAATCTTCGACTCTAGCTCTTTACGCAGCAAAGCAATTTTAGCCTCATTGCGGCTTGCATAAAGACCTGCTAGAATATCCCAAGCCTGTTTTGCAGATTTTGCTGAACGGATGTGAGGAATAATGGTGCGCTTCACAGACAACGCAATCAATGCATGAGCCTGCGCATCCTTAACATCCCAACGAGCTTGTTCTGCTGTAGGCAAAACAACTCTAACAGCTGCAATCCTTGCAGTAAGACCTGCAACATCCTCAATATCGCCTACATCTTCAGAACCAGGACGTACATCAATGCCCTGCACAATGTTCCAGACACCTTTTGACACAAGAACGTGTTGCATCATATAAGCCCACATAGGGTAGTTGTCCCCATCCAACCTGTCCTCAGCAGCAAACATCTTGAACACATCTGTGTTGTTGTTGTCAGCCATGGTAAATGCTGCACCTGATGTGAAAACTGCCCGAAAATAGGAGAAATGGAGCGGGAACAACTTGTGCTATATAGCACAAACCGTAGAAGACTATAAGGAACCTGTTATGCAGAAAACGGCACTGACAGAAAATCTGCACAAAATGACGAAATAACCTGTGCAGTACTGCCCGTAGTGGAAACGGAGACCGAAATTAGCCCAAATCAAAATTCTGAGCAGACCGAGCTCTTTGACCTCTCCCAAAAAATTTGTCGACCTGCGAACGCTTGCCAAAGCTCACTGAAATCGGAGAAAGTGAGCAGGCGTGTGCTGGAGCAGCTGGCGACTAAGCCCGGGAGGACGTGACCTGCTCTGATACCAATTGTTGGAATTAGGGTTGCAGAGAAACACACACAGCTTGGAGAAGACGAAGGAAGCTCAAGGTACACAATAGAGAGTGTATTCCTTAGTGTGCAATGGAAAGATAGATAGCCCTAGAGTGATGGGCGTATATACAATGCACGGGGGAAAAAACCTCCTAAAGAGGGAAAAAATGCCCCGGCGGTCCTAGTGTGTTCACACACATCACTACCACATGTATATGGTAACATGACTAGCATTATTGAGAGATTTACGACGAATCTCTTCAGTGAGTAACGCATTTGACAACATTGAACTCTAACTTGCCATTCGGAGCTGAATTGCTAATGGCTGTGCAAAAGATATCCCATGAACCGGGTAGAGAGCATAACAAGAAGATAGACTTGAGTTCATCGTCAAACTCCTTAAAGCCCTGAGATGTCAGCTGATTGAACAAGGAGTTGAACTCATTTAAGTGACCGGAAACTGTGCTACCTTCTTTTATGTTGAGCTTCATAAGCTTTTTCATGAGAAAAATTTTGTTGGATGCACTTTTGCTCTCCCGTGTTGAACATAAGCTACCCCAAAGTTCCTTGGTTGTTTTTTTCCCTATGATAGTGAAGAAGACTGACTCGGCTAGATGTAGACGTATCGTAGCCATGGATTTTGCATCCAAAAGCTCCCATTGAGCTTGTGTATAATCATCATCCTCTGCGCACTCTTTCAATGGTTTTGAGAGGCCTTTGTTTATCAAAACATCTTTCATGTGCTCTTTCCACATGGTGAAGTTGCTGCCATCGAACTTCCGAATGAAATACTCCTCCTTTTCTGAAGAAGAAGCCATCACTGACAAGAGGGTTTGAGAGGTGCCAAACTATGGCGAGAAGCTGTAGAAATTTGGGCAGAGTAACCTTTGTATCGGGAGTAAAATCTCAACCGAAATAGACTCAAAAGTGCCAACAATGGAAGTCACGACTCGCGGGAAGTAAATCCGGCAGAGTCTCCTTTGTATGAGGAGTCAAAACTCAACTCAAAATACACATAAATGTGCAAATTGCACTAACTGGGCATCTGACTGCACAAAACCACTGCTATGTGACTACCAACTCGACGTCAAAAGCATAAATAACCGTCCAGATACATATCCTATGGCGAGGGTATCGTAAAGGGGAACTCCAGCTACCTGTATCACCGAAAGTGTCTCAACATTCGAGCACACCCCAGCTCAAAGAAAACCTCATGCTATCGACCCTCAAAAAGCTAATGCAGACACAAATGGACTAGCCACAGTCTCAGAAAGGGCTCTTCCGGTCCGAGTCTCAGAAACGGCCGGGAAAAATTGCCAAAATAGCCAAAAATGGCTCCACACGTAGTACAGTGGGCAGTGTCCGCAACTCAACGTACATGAGTAAAACCGCGCTCAAATAGGCACCAAGAACTGCTGCATGTAGTGAAAGTGATCCTTGCGGGGATATTTGCTCTCAAAAGAGCTCAGTAGCACTATGTGTGCTCACAACAAATGCATCTGTCAACGCATGTGTCTGCAGAGAATTTGCTGTTGAAATGACTGCCAAATCGCCTGTGAAAGCGCTGTCTGGTAACCTGGAGAATCTGTGAGTGAATGGGCTGAAAAAACCCCCTGTAACCTGTAACTCGTGTGTCGGTGTCGCTATGTATCGATTTCTGCCGCCGGGCAGAAATATGCTAGTTGAATAGCCACCAAAGGTGTCGTATCCATAAACTGTGTCGTATAGTGTGATCAGTGCGCTCGATGCCGATGCCGGGTGTCACTCCTCTATGATAGAGGTACCTCACCCGTGCATGTCGCAAGCACGGTCGTCGATCGCGGGAACGCACTAGTCTGGGGAGACGCCTGGTGTCTGGGTCGGATGTCGGAGATCCGTCGCAATGAGTAAGTAATGCCGAGCCGGTGCGCTAGAAATGGTGTCGTAAAATGATGCCAATAGCCGGTGCTCGAAGCTTCCATCGGTGCTATCTCTCTCCCTCTCTCTCTCTCTCTCTAGCGCTATCTCTCAAAGTCGGTCTCTGTCTACTCAAGCTAGGGACTTGGAGTCGGTCGAGGGTGGTGTGAAGAAACTCGTGCACACAAGGGATTTATCGAATTCTGCTGTATCAATTTTTGCAGGTCCTGACAAGCCAGGGCATGAGCAAAATGAGGGTGTGTGTGTGTAGCGCTGCTTTGCTCATGGCCTTGTAATTGCACCCAATTCCAAGCTCATTTGCAAGCAATGCTCCTTTTGCTCTCGGTTCTGCTCAAGCCTTGCTTGGTGTAGCGCTGTCTGAATACACAGGGGAGTGTGTGTGTGTAACACACCACAAGCTTGCCAATGTCCTGCTCGAATTCCACCCCAGCTCAAGCTGTCGAGCCTTATTCTGCTGCCCGCTGTCGGCTGCTCTACTCACGACCTTACTGCTCAATGTCGGCTCATTTGATTCCCCCAATTGGGTGCTCGGGGTCTACTGCTTGCTCTGTGACCTGCTCGACTGCACATTGGATGCCCCCAATTCTTAGCGCTACCTTAATTGACACTAAGTCTCCACCGACGCTGCCTAGTCTCGGTGCATAGAGCCTCCTGCTTTGCTCGATATTGCAGCCCCAAAGTCTGTCAATTTTGCAAGCTGCCCGAATGATGTTACCCTTGCAAGGTAGCTATCACACAGTGTGTGTGTGTGTGTGTGTGTGTGTGTGTTGTCACCACACACCTATTCCCCCTAGCTTGGCCTGCTCACGGTTCTGCCCGCATTCCCCTGCTCGGTCTGGCTGCTCAAGGCCTCTTTGCTTCAATTCCTTGCTTGCAATCAAATGCCTTCAAGGGTTACATCCGATTCACTTCAGCCCCTTCAATTGCTCTCCTTGCAAGGCTCTGGCCTCGGCTTTCCTGTTTCACAAAGGTTCTGGTTGCCTACTCCCTTATCTCGATTGAGGTCACTGCATGCGCGGTGAGCCGGGGCTCGGGGTCGGATGCCCTGAGCTTTGATACCAATTGTTGTGTGCGTGTAGTGCGTGTACGGAGTGTGTGCAAGAGAGGGGAAGAAGAGAATGGGGAAGGGGACGAAGCACAGTCCACAGTAGGGAGTTTGGGTTAGTGGAGAGGAAAGTGAGAGAGTGGTCAACTCTCTCCCTTTCTCTCCCTATATTCATTTAGGTGAAAGTATAAACAGGGGCGGTTTCCCACTGCCACCTGGCCTACACCCCACTAGCCCTTCCAGTTGGGATAAAAATTCATGTGATGCTTTACAGAGGTGAGCAGGGGATCAAGGGAGGAGTTCTCATGAATGTCATTATTGATATGTATGCCAAGTGTGAGAGCATGGCAGATGCTCAAGAAGTCTTTGATGCCATGGCATTTAGGAATCTTGCATCATAGAATTTACACTACCTGGGTTATGCCCGACAAGGGGAGAGCAACCTTATGTTTTGCATATATCATAGAATGAGGCAAGATGGCATTTGTAACATTTAATGGCCTAGTAACTTGTGTGTAGCGGAAAATAGCATGAACATAGTGAGCATTTCATTAGAGTAGATTCCTAATGAGAATAACAAGAGTGCTTGTGTGGAGAGAGCAACAAAAAGCATAACCCCTAGTTAGACAGCATGAAAAATACTTCAACACAGAGACAAATTAAGCAATTGACAACAGTTGAGGATCAGATTTGCATGGAGCCGGTCCCTCCTCCAAAAGGCTTTGTATTATGGTTTCTCCCATCAAGAGAGACATTGTACAATACAATTCTTTGTGTTCCTTCAATACTAGCTAGTGCAATGAAGATGGAAACTTCATGCACTAAGAAAAACACTTATCAAACACAACATCAATTCCCTCACTGTCACAGACCCAAGATCTCACACACCTCTTCGAAGATGGTGAGAGCTAGCGGGGTATGAGAGTAGATTGAGAGAAAGAAGGAGTAGTCTTACGAGAAAGATGTACATCTCCTCACATAATCACTCATATTAGAAGAGCTTAGCTTAGTAATTAGCATGGTAGAGGAGATGAGCATGCATTGAAGCTTGGCCCTTTGCATCACAAAGCCAAGAGTTGTTGGTGTAGGCCTCCCTTCTCACAAGCTTGGAGTAGGTGATAAGCTTTCCATTAAAGGTTGAGAAGGAGAGAGAGAGTCTTCTTGCTTCACACATGAGTTTGTGTGTGTGTGTGTGTGTGGATAATGCCTTTGAAAAATCAGCCCCCTCTCTCTCTTGGTCGACCCCTCTTGCTATTTGCTCATGCTCACACCCTATTGGACCTCCCCAAGCTTAGCCAATGGAAATTAAGCAGCATAAGTGATAGCCTTTTGACATGTGTCCCCCTTTCCCCTTTTGTGAGAGCTTTTGTTAATCAATTAATGCAACTAAACTCTCATTGGACCCCTTTGTTTCCTGGCCAATAAGCATCAGGCAAGCCATTGGGTTGCTGAATGCTCATTGGACCCTTAGGAGACTATCCAATAGTCTTCTATAGAGCTTAATTCCTATTGGCTCTTTTATCAAGTGTTTTTAAATTAATTAAACTAGATTTACTCTAGCCTAATTCTCATTGGTCCACCTGCAAGGCCATCCAATAGGATTTGAGTACACCTTGTGGGCATCTGGCCTAGGGAGTTGACATGTGTCCCTCATTCCCTTTGTATAAAGGGAGCTTGTGTGTGTGTGTGTGTGTGTGTGTGTGAGTTTATCTCTCATCCCCTACTTCTTGGGCTTGTCCCCTCCTTTGTAGGGCTTGTGAAAGACTTTTTGCGACACACACAAAGTATCCAATTTCCCTAGGCTTTTGACCTTTAACACAACGTTTGACTTTTGGAACCTTAGCATTTCGGAAGTCTTAATGGGATGAACCTTAGGGTCTTTTAAGCCCATTGTTGCACCTTGCTCTTTTGCAGATGGCCCCCATTTGGATCCCTATTTTCCCTCCTTTGGATCCCTACTATGGCCGATTTGCCAGCTTAACCAATATTCTAGCTTTTTCTCCCACGGCACTTCCCCATATTAAATGATCAGATTAACATGAAAAAATCATTTAGGAGAATTAGATATCAGTTATTATGACACTACCTCTCTCTTGAAATCATAGTCGTCGTCGACTATGGGGTAGAGAAGATGAAGCATATTCATTAGTCCTTTTCCTAGCGGGTAGAGGATCCCTATGTTACCCTACGACATCGTTCCAGAATGGATGACTAGTCCATTTGGCGCTTGAGAGCTCAAGCTGCCGTCTTCACATTAGTCCTATCAATCTTCCATAGTAGAGTGACAAGCTCTACTTGGTGTTTGGGAGACGTAGTCTCTGCAAACTTGATCTAAGTATGCATACTACTTCATATTTGTGCACAATAAAGAAAAAGAGAGTCTTATAAGACAAAAACTTTGTTCATTTTTAACATTTGTACATTTGCTTACTCTTGGGAAACATTGTAAGTATTGACAAGGTTCACGTTATCCTTTAATTGTATGCCTTGCATCCATATAGCATCTTCAAAAGGATAATTCTTAAACTTAATAAGATATCGCTAGATAGTCTTACCGCCTCTTAGTACCTTGTCTTCATGTCGGAGAATGGACTCGGGCTGCAGCACCTCTTCTTGGTCCTCAATCTCCGGTGGGTCTTCAATAGTTAGTTCTTGAGGTGGCTCTCCTTTGTAAGGCTTTAGTAGGCTCACATGGAAAGCATTGTGTATGAGCCAATGGCTCTGAAACTTGAGTTGATAGGCCATCTCATTGATTGGCCTAAGAATCTGGAAGGGACCATAGTACCTTTTTGCTAACTTAGCATAGTACTTTTGGTGTCCTGTAGGATTTTTACCCGTCGTGTGCCTTAGTCGAGAGCCTTGGGAAATTTGAGTAAGACCCATTCATTTTCTTTAAAGGCTTGGGCTCTTCTGTGCTTGTTAGCAGAAGCCTTTTGCCTTTGCTGTGAGATAGATATAGCATCCTTAATGTTTTGGAAAGATTCTTGTAGGTCTCGGCTATACTCATCTCTGCAACGAAGATCTTCCCGTGTACCTTAAGTAGCAGGGGACTTTTTTATCTTCCCTCAATTACCTCAAAAGGTGCTTTTCCCATGGAAGTATGTACAATGTTATTGTAGGCATACTCCAGTAAGGGTAAGTACTTCTCCCATTGGGATCTTTGATCTACTTCCATTACATAGGCTTTTAGTAGATCGAGAATTGTTAGGTTAGCTATTTCACTTTGGCCATCCGTTTGCGGGTGATAGGCCGAACAAAAGTTTAGCCTTGTTTCTAAATTCTCAAAGAGACCCTTCCAAAAATTACTGGTCATCTAGGATCTCTATCCGACACTATGGACATTGGCAAGCCATGGTACTTGAAGATTTGTGATATGAAGAGGGTTGCCATTTGATGGGCTTTGATAGTCTTTTTAAAAGGTATAAAATGAGCTTGTTTACTAAACCTATCCACTATCGTCCATATTCACGTATTCCCATGGATAGACTTAGGAATCCAAAGATAAAATCCATGGATATGCTCTTCCATGGTGAATTAGGGATTGGCAAAGGTTGAAGCAATCCAGGTTGCTTCCCTCTATCAAACTTTGCCTTTTTGCATACTAGACATTTAGAAACATACTCTTGTATGTTTGCTTTCATGGTAGGCCAACAGAAATATGTTTAAATCCCTTTTAGGATAGACTAAATCCCTCTATGCCCTGCATAGAGCATGAGATTCATACATTACTTTCTCATGTAGTGAGCTAGTAACGCATAGTCTATTGCCATGGAGAAGATAACCATCTTGTAAAGTAAATGGCTCCTCTTTCTTCCCTAATGCAAGGGTTGAAATCACATCTCTAAAATTGGGATCAATAGCATACTCAGCTATCATAGAAGATAGATCATTGTGAGTTGCTATGGAAACCGCATTCACTCTCGGTCGTCTTGAGAGTGCATCGGCTACTTGATTATGCTTGCCAACAAGCAATATGAAAATGAAACTTGCAAAGGAAATTTGCCCCCCTCATTTGTTTGTCATAGAGCTTGGTCTGTGTCATGAAGTACTTAATACATTGGTGATCCATCGCAAAATGAAAGGAGTCCCCAATAAATAGTGCTTCCATGAGTCTAAGGCATGTAGAATTGCGAGGAGTTCTTTTTCATATATGCCTAGAACATGCTCAATAGGGTCGAGCCTTCAAATTTCATAGCCTATGACGTGTCCTTCTTGCAGCAAACAGCTCCAAGGAAATCACCACAAGCATCACATTGGACCTCAAATGGCTTTGAGAGATCTGGTAATGTAAGCAGAGCTTGAGAGATAAGCTTTTCTTTAAGCTTTTCGAAAGCATTGTTCTCCTTGGTAGACCATGTATACCTAACGTTTTTCTTTGTTAGGTCATATAATGGTCCTGCTATTCGTGAGAAGTTTCCTATGAAGCGTCTAATGTATGCACACATACCTATAAAGCTTCTTAGTTCGTGAAGATTCCTTAGTTTAGGCCATCCTTTTATTACCTTTAGCTTCGATGGATCCATTTGCATGCCATCTTGAGAGATTATGTGACCTAAATACTGAATCTCTTGCAAGAAAAATTCACTTATCTTTCGATTAACATAAAGTTTATTCTCTCTTAGAACTATAAATATTACCTCGAGGTGTTGCTTGTGTCCGTCTAATGAATTAGAGTAGATAATGATATCATTAAAGAACACTCCAGTAAAGGTTCGGTGAGGCCTGGATAGCTTCTCCATCAAGCGATTGAATGTAGCTGGTGCATTGGTCAAACCAAAAGACATGACAATATATTCGTAAAGACCAAACGCAGTGAAAAATGCCGTCTTTACAATGTCTTGATCAACTATCCTTATTTGATGATAGCCACTTTTTAGGTCAATCCTACAGAAGTAGGTGGACCCTTGTAGCTTATCAAATGGGTCTTCTACCCGTGGAATGGGAAACCTATTCTTGATAGTGATCCTATTTAGTGCTCTATAGTCGACACACATATGATATGTGCCGTCTTTCTTTTGCACTAATAGCACGGAAGAAGAAAATGGAGATGAGCTAGGCCTAACCATGCCCTTCTCAACTAACTCATGCACTTCCACATAATCTCCTCTTGTTGAGCTTGAGAAATTCTATAAGGAGGTTTGTTAGGCGGTGAACTTCCTGGAAGAAGTTCAATTGCATGGTCATCATTGCCTTGTTTAGGAGGCAGCTCACAAGGGATGTCGTCAATAAAGACATCTTGAAAGCCCTTGAGGAAATTGGATAATTCTAATTCCTTTTGATTGTGTATATTTTCTTTTGCTAAAACATTAGGCTCATTTTGAGAGTCTTTAACAAAAATCATGTACACGGAAATAGAGCTCTTTATTGACTTATTGAAAGCTTGCATATGTACAATGGGTATGGTGTTACCCATTTCCTTAGCATCTATGTACATATCTTTTTCCCTGAACCTAAAGGGGATTCTCCTTTCAAGGAATTTAAATTGGCAGCGATGCGATCAAACCATGGTGCCCCTAGGATTACATCCTCATGCTTGAGAGGAGAGATAAAGAAGTCCTCTTTGTCCACATAGCTTTGGACATGGAGCCTCAATTTCCCGATTAAGGGAGTGAGTGAAGCTTCTTGCCCCTTGAAAGCACCGTCTGCGGGTAGGACATTTCCAGAGAATAAAAGCATCATGTTCTCTTACCTTTCCCCAAGCATGGCATAGAGGAGATCCTTTGTGGTGAGTTTCCTCGTCTTGGATTTCGACAAAGGTAGCTCAAGGAGGTTCATGGTGGGTGTTCTTTTGGGGACAAGCGTGGTACGCATGCGATAGGGCTCAAGCTCAAATGCCCTATGGCTTAACCACTATTGAGCTTTTAGAAGCTTGACAACAGGTGGTGCTGTTTTGGCATTGAACGACCCTCTCTTCTATTCCTTGCAATTAATGGTATTGGAGCCACGGGTACAGTAGCTTGAGTGATTTTTCTAAAGGGGTAAAGAGGAGTAGCAATCAGGGCTTGAAGTGCCAAAGTACACCAAAAAAGTTTACACCTAAAAGTTGTTAGAATGGCTGACAATGATAAAGAGAGTGAAATTAATGTTGATAACTTTGATTTTGCTAATGAGCAGGCTACTAATGATTCCCCTATGCTTGTTAACTATCTTGTTTCTAGGCTTCAACAATCCATGGACAATTCATCCCTCCAAAGTGAAGTGCAACGGCAGCTTCGTGCTCATGGGATTCTCCAAGCTCCCCACCATGACGAGAGAGTACCTAGGAAGCCTCCTTGTGAGACTTTCGAACGAGGCCTCTCTCCGATTCGGGAAGAAGACGAGGATCCATACGAAGGGCTCAAAAATTTGCTTCTTGATGATGCATCTCCTTCCCAAAGGAGAATTCAAGAGCCTCCATCGAAGGAATGAGAAAGAAGTGAGTCTCCTGCCACCTCGGTGGAGATGGCTCCACGAAGACGGTGGGCTAAACGCTCTCCATCACCTCCAAAATGGAGAAGACCATCGCGTGCTTCTCCACACCATAATGCAAAGAGGGATGACAAAAATCAAGAGAAGAAAAGGTGAGAAAGAGGACACCCTCTTCTCCATCTTCTTCATCCTCTTCCTCTTATGAAAGTGATGGTGAATACAAAGAAGATCAAGGCAACAAAAAGGCGAGAAAGAGGTCACCCTCTTCTCCATGTTTCTCAAATTCTTCATCTTTTGAAGAAAGTGATGGTACAACCTTTGAACCATAAAAAAGAAGAGGCCATAGGAAATCCTATGGCGCGTGGAAGAGGTTATCCAAGATCAAGAAGTTCGAAGAGGGAGGGAAGAGCATCTCTTTCCTTACCTACGATGGCACCTTTGGTGCTACGGACAAAGTCTTGGCCTTTATCCAACAATTCGATGTGGCGTTTGGAGATGAGGGCTTCACAGAGTCCTCTAAGCTACACCATGTAGATATGCACTTTCAAAAGTCCACCAGACAATGGTGGTGTATCCTACGAGGCAACGGTGAAGCTCCACGAACATGGAAAGCTTTAAGAGCTTCCCTTATGAAGCAGTTTTTGGCCACCGATGCCAAAGACAAAGTACTCACCGAATGGAGAAGCTTGAAGCTCTCTCCCTATGAATCCATTCACAAATATGTAGACAAGTTTTGGGACCTACAACTCAAAGCCATTGTCTTCAAAAAGTTGGATTTTGGAGAGCAAAAAGCAACAATTTTGTGCGGGCTTAACGGAAGAAATGGTGGAGTATGTCAACTCCCAAAGGCCACGCACCATATCTGTGGTTATACACCATACTATGGTGGCTTCTTGAATAAATTTCCAAACGGGGGCTAAAATAAATTCTAAGCCCACAGAAACCAAGGGTTCCAATGAGCCTAAGGAAAAGGACAATGTCCAAAAGTCTCCTAAGGGCAACTCCAACAAAGCTAAAGAGAAGGGAGTTAACAAAGGCAAAAATAAACTCTCTCCTGAAGAGCTTGAGCGTTATTGCAAGGATAACCGCTGTTTTGAAGGTGTGTGGTGTTCCTGAGGCATTTGAAAAATGACAAGAATATATATTTAGATTGCAAAGGATGGGCTTGAGTCAGAGTCTCATGTTGCCAGTAGCTTGGTGATGCTTTACTCTAATGCGGCATGCTCTCTGAAGCAAAATAAGTTTTTGAGATGATTTAGGGATGTTGTTTCTTGGACTGCTCTAATTGGTGGCAATGTGGACTTCAGTTTTGGAAGGGAGGTGTTGGACTGCTCTTCGAAGATGTTTGCAGATAGTGTCTCACCAAATTGCTTCACTTGACTAAGATCTTGTAGCCTTCTTGGTGACAACTTTTAGGTTCTTTACACAAATGCAAGAGCAAGGGCCCATCACCAGATAGTACAATCTTTATTTTCAAAGCATGTGGTGATCCACTAGCCCTTCCAGTTGGGATAAAAATTCATGTGATGCTTTACAGAGGTGAGCAGGGGATCAAGGGAGGAGTTCTCATGAATGTCATTATTGATATGTATGCCAAGTGTGAGAGCATGGCAGATGCTCAAGAAGTCTTTGATGCCATGGCATTTAGGAATCTTGCATCATAGAATTTACACTACCTGGGTTATGCCCGACAAGGGGAGAGCAACCTTATGTTTTGCATATATCATAGAATGAGGCAAGATGGCATTTGTAACATTTAATGGCCTAGTAACTTGTGTGTAGCGGAAAATAGCATGAACAGTTAGCATTTTATAAGAATAGATTCCTAATGAGAATAACAAGAGTGCTTGGGTGGAGAGAGCAACAAAAAGCATAACACCTAGTTAGATAGCATGAACAATACTTCAAAAGAGAGATAAATTAAGCAATTGATAATAGTTGAGGACGAGATTTGCATGCAGCCGGTCCCTACTCCAAAAGGCTTTGTATTATGGTTTCTCCTATCAAGAGAGACATTTTACAATACAATTCTTTGTGTTGCTTCAATACTAGCTAGTGCAATGAAGATGGAAACTTCATGCACTAAGCAAAACACTTATCAAACACAACATCAATTGCCTCACGGTCTCAGAACCAAGATCTCACACACCTTCGAAGATGGTGAGAGCTAGCGGGGTATGAAAGTAGATTGAGAGGAAGAAGGAGTAGTCTTACAAGAAAGATGCACATCTCCTCACATAATCACTCATATTAGCATAGCTTAGTTTAGTAATTAGCATGGTAGAGGAGATGAGCATGCATTGAAGCTTGGATCTTGGTTGGAAGTGCATCACAAAGCAAAGAGTTGTTGGTGTAGGCCTTCCTTCTCACAAGCTTGGAGTAGGTGATAAGCTTTCCATTAAAGCTTGAGAAGGAGAGAGAGAGTCTTCTTGCTTCACACATGAGTTTGTGTGAGTGTCTGTGGATAATGCCTTTGAAAAATCAGCCCCCCCTCTCTCTCTCTCTCTCTCTCTCTCTCTCTCTCTCTCTCTCTCTCTCTCTCTCTCTCTCTCTCTCTCTCTCTCTCTCTCTCTCTCTCTCTCTCGGTCGACCCCTCTTGCTATTTGTTCATGCTCACACCCTATTGGACCTCCCCACGCTTAGCCAATGGAAATTAAGCAGCCTAAGTGATAGCCTTTTGACATGTGTCCCCCTTTCCCCTTTTGTGAGAGCTTTTGTTAATCAATTAATGCAACTAAGCTCTCATTGGACCCCTTTGTCTCCTGGCCAATAAGCATCAGGGCAAGCCATTGGGTTGCTGAATGCTCATTGGACCCTTAGGAGACTATCCAATAGTCTTCTAGAGAGCTTAATTCCTATAGGTTCTTTCATCAAGTGTTTTTAAATTAATTAAACTAGATTTACTCTAGCCTAATTCTCATTGGTCCACTTGCAAGGCCATCCAATAGGATTTGAGTACACCTTGTGGGCATCTGGGCTAGGGAGCTGACATGTGTCCCTCATTCCCTTTGTGTAAAGGGACCTTGTGTGTGTGTGTGTGTGTGTGTGTGTGCGCGCGCGCGTGTGAGTTTCTCTCTCATCCCCTACTTCTTGGGCTTGTCCCCTCCTTTGTAGGGCTTGTGAAAGACTTTTTGGGACACACACAAAGCATCCAATTTCCCTAGGCTTTTCACCTTTGGACACAACCTTTGAATTTTGGAACCATACTATTTTGGAAGTCTTAATGGGCTGAACCTTAGGGTCTTTTAAGCCCATTGTTGCACCTTGCTCTTTTGTAGATGGCCCCCATTTGGATCCCTATTTTCCCTCCTTTGGATCCCTACTATGGCCGGTCTGCCAGCTTAACCAATATTCTAGCTTTTTCTCCCCTGGCACTTCCCCATATTAAATGATCAGTTTAACATGAGAAAATCATTTAGGAGAATTAGATATTAGTTATTATGACACTATCTCTCTCTTGAAATCATAGTTGTCCTCGAATATGGGGTAGAGAACATAAAGCATATTCATTAATCCTTTTCCTAGCGGGTAGAGGATCCCTATGTTACCCTACGACATCATTCCAGAATGGAGGACTAGTCCATTTGGTGCTTGAGAGCCTAAGCTGCCGTCTACACATTAGTCTTATCAATCTTCCATAGTAGAGTGACAAGCTCTACTTGGTGTTTGGGAGACGTCGTCTCCGCAAAATTGATCTAAGTATGCATACTACTTCATATTTGTGCACAATAAAGAAAAAGAGAGTCTTATAAGACAAAAACTTTATTCATTTTTAACATTTGTACATTTGCCTACTCTTGGGAAGCATTGTAAGCATTTACAAGGTTTAGGTTATCCTTTAATTGTTTGCATCCGTCTAGCATCCTCAAAAGGATAATTCTTAAACTTAATAAGATATCGTTGGATAGTCTTACCGCCTCTTAGTACCTTGACTTCATGTCGGAGAATGGACTCCGGCTACAGCACCTCTTCTTGGTCGTCGATCTCCGATGGGTCTTCAATAGTTGGTTCTTGAGGTGGCTCTCCTTTGTAAGGATTTAGTAGGCTCACATGGAAAGCATTGTGTATGAGCCAATGGTTGGTCAACTTGAGTTGATAGGCCATTTTACTGATTGGCCTAAGAATTTGGAAGGGACCATAGTACCTTTTTGCTAACTAAGCATAGTACTTTTGGTGTCCCATAGGATTCTTGCCCATCGTGTGCCTTAGTCGAGCCTTGGGAAATTTGAGTAAGACCCATTCATTTTCTTTAAAGGCTTCGGCTCTTCTGTGCTTGTTAGCAGCAGCCTTTTGCCTTTGCTGTGAGATAGAGATAGCATCCTTAATCTTTTGGAAAGATTCTTGTAGGTCTCGGCTATACTCATCTTTGCAACGAAGATCTTCCCGTGTACCTTAAGTAGCATGCCTTTTTGATCTTCCCTCAATTACCTCAAAAGGTGCTTTTCCCATGGAAGTATGTACAACGTTACTGTAGGTATACTCCACTAAGGGTAAGTACTTCTCCCATTGGGATCTTTGATCTACTTCCGTTACATAGGCTTTTAGTAGATCGAGAATTGTTAGGTTAGCTATTTCACTTTGGCCATCCGTTTCCGGGTGAAAGGCCGAAGAGAAGTTTAGCCTTGTTTCTAAATTCTCAAAGAGACCCTTCCAGAAATTACTGGTCATTCTAGGATCTCTATCCGCCACAATGGACATTGGCAAGCCATGGTACTTGAAGATTTGTGATATGAAGAGGGTTGCCATTTGATGGGCTTTGATAGTCTTTTTGAAAGGTATAAAATGAGCTTGTTTACTAAACCTATCCACTATCGTCCATATTCACGTATTCCCATGGATAGACTTAGGAATGCAAAGATAAAATCCATGGATATGCTCTTCCATGGTGAATTAGGGATTGGCAAAGGTTGAAGCAATCCAGGTTGCTTCCCTCTATCAAACTTTGTCTTTCGGCATACCACACATTTAGAAACATACTCTTGTATGTTTGCTTTCATGGTAGGCCAATAGAAATATGTTTCAATCCCTTTTAGGATAGACTAAATCCCTCTATGCCCTGCATAGAGCATGAGATTCATACATTACTAGCAATGCATAGTCTATTGGCATGGAGAAGATAACCATCTTGTAAAGTAATGGCTCCTCTTTCTTCCCTAATGCAAGGGTTGAAATCACATCTCTAAAATTGGGATCAATAGCATCCTCAGATATCATAGAAGATAGATCATTGTGAGTTGCTATGGAAACCGCATTCACTCTCGGTCGTCTTGAGAGTGCATCGGTTACTTGATTATGCTTGCCAACAATGTGAGCAACATGAAAATGAAGTTGCGAAAGTAAATTTGCCCACCTTATTTGTTTGTCGGAGAGCTTGGTCTGCATCATGAAGTACTTAAGACTTTGGTGATCTGTTCGCAGAATGAAAGGAGTCCCCAATAAATAGTGCTTCCATGAGTCGAAGGCATGTAGAATTGCGAGGAGTTCCTTTTCATATATGCCTAGAACATGCTCAATAGGGTCGAGCCTTCAACATTCATAGCGTATGGCATGTCCTTCTTGGAGCAAAACAGCTCCAAGGCAATCACCACAAGCATCACATTGGACCTCAAATGGCTTTGAGAGATCCGGTAATGTAAGCACATCTTGAGAGATAAGCTTTTCTTTAAGCTTTTCGAAAGCATTGTTCTCCTTGGCAGAGCATGTATACCTAACGTTTTCTTTGTTAGGTCATGTAATGGTCCTACTGTTCATGAGAACTTTTCTATGAAGCGTCTATAGTATGCACACATACCTATAAAGCTTCTTAGTTCGTGAAGATTCCTTGGTTTACGCCATCCTTTAATTACCTCTAGCTTCGATGGATCCATTTGGATGCCATCTTGAGAGATTATGTGACCTAAATACTGAATCTCTTGCAAGAAAAATTCACTTTTCTTTCAATTAACATAAAGTTTATTCTCTCTTAGAACTTGAAATATTAGCTAGAGGTGTTGCTTGTGTCCGTCTAATGAATTAGAGTAGATGATGACATCATCAAAGAACACTCCAGTAAAGGTTTCGTGAGGTCTGGATAGCTTCTCCATCAAGCGATTGAATGTAGCTGGTGGATTTGTCAAACCAAAAGACACGATGATATATTCGTAAAGACCAAACGTAGTGCGAAATGCCGTCTTTATAATGTCTTGATCAACTATCCTTATTTGATGATAGCCACTTTTTAGGTCAATCCTACTTAAGTAGGTGGACCCTTGTAGCTTATCAAATGGGTCTTCTACCCGTGGAATGGGAAACCTATTCTTCATCGTGATCCTATTTTGTAATGGAATTGGCCTATTTAATTTGAGAGTAGCGGAAATTAATGAGAGTACTTTTGAGAAATGACTTTGTGAGCATAGCGGGTGAACATAATTGAAGATAGAAACATAATCATAGCAATTAGTTAACTTGGCATGAACAATACTTTTGCAAGAGAGAGAATTTAAAGAACATGACAACAGTTGAGGACCGGATTTATGTGGAGCCGGTCCCCCCTCCAATAGGCATTTGTATTATGATTTCTCCCATTAAGAGAGACTTGTTACAATACAATCTTTGTGTTCCTTGTGACCTAGGGGATGCAATGAAGATGGAAAGCTTCTTGCATCACAAACATAACATAAACTTGAAGAAAAGCTTTAACTATCCCAAGCCTCAATCCCAAGACCTCAAACACCTTCGAAGGTGGAGAGAGCTAGCAGGGAATGAGGGTAGGGAAGAGGAAGAAGAAACATTTCGTAGGAGAAAGAATTAGTTCCTCACTTATCATAACTCTTGTTGCTAGCATACATAATAGGATAGTAATGAAGAAGAAAGAGATAGCAAGCTTAAGCATTGAAGCATGGCTCTTGGTTGGATTTGCACTCCATATCCAAGAGTGTTGGTGTAGGCTCTCAACCTCTACTTGCTTGGAGAAGGAGAGGGAGATCTTGCACTTTGCATAGCACACAATGAGAGTGCTTGTGAGTGTGTGTGGGTGAGTATACCCCCTAAGCAACCCCCTAGCTTTCTTGGGTCGATCCCCCCTTGTAGCTCATGTTTGAAGCTCATTGGACCCCTCCATGCCTAGCCAATCACAAGCAGGAGGCATTACAAGCAGCAAGGGTAGCCTTGAGACAAGTGTCCCCCTTTCCCCTTTGAGAGACATGGATAGATAAATGCTAAATAAATTAATTAAATCTCCTAAATTATTATTGGACCCCTTGGGTGGCCAACCAATAGGCTTTAGGCACACCATGAGGGCAACATGAGGAGGATCTTGACAAGTGTCCCTTTTGCTTTCTTTGTACCATGCATGCCTTGTGTGAGTGTGTGGGTGTTCTCTCTCATCCCCCCTCATGTAGGGCTTGCCCCCGCCTTGTAGGGATTGAATCTTTGACTTTTTGACACCTCAAGCCCTCATGCATAGGCCCAGCTCCCACCACAAGCTTGGCTCATAAGCACTTTAAGCTTGGGCTGGGTTCTCACCTCAAGTGCAACCCTAGCATCTCAAGCACCTCAATCATCTAGCACCTCAAGCACCTTAGTCATCAAGCATGACAAGCAGGACAAGCACCTCGAGCTGGGTCGGGTTCGCGCGCCTCAAGCTCAGCCCTAGCATACCTAAGGTCAAAGGCCTTTTACACACATTATTGGAGGTATTCAATGAAGCTAACCCTAAGGTCTTATGCTCCATTTGTTAGCCTTGCTCTTTGATAGAACATCTCTCATTTGGGCCCCTTTACCATTGGCCCCATGTTGAGATAGATCTATAAGCACATGTCTATATCTTAACACTTGTTCCCGTTTATTCTCCCACATTAAGTGATCAATTTAATATGAGAAAATCATTTGGGTTGGTTAGATATTAGATATTAGATTTTATGACATTACCTCTCTCTTGAAATCATAGTCGTCCTCAACTATGAGGTAGAAGAGATAAAGCCTTAGTCATTAGTCAATTTTACTTAGCGGGTAGAGGATCCCTTTTTACCCTACGACATCTTTCCAAGATGGATGACTAATCCATTTGGTGCTTGGGAGACATAGCTGCCGCAAGCATGTCTGCTCTTTAGTCCATTTCCTTCTCCCAAAGTAGAGTGACAAATTCTACTTGGTGTTTGAGAGACGTCGTCATCACAAACATGATTCTAAGCATGCATACTAGTTAAATTTGTGCACAATTAAAAAGAGGACTAGTCTTATAAGACAAAAACATGAGTCATTTAAAAGAAATTTGTACATTTGCTTACTCTAATGTAGCATTGTAAGCATTGACAAGGTTCATACTATCCTTAAGCTGTATTCCTTGCATCCATCTAGCATCTTCAAAAGGATAATTTTTGAACTTAATAAGATATCGTTGGATAATCTTACCATGTCGTAGTACCTTGTCTTCATGCCGAAGAACAGCTTCGGGTTGTAGCACCTCTTCTTGGTCTTCAACTTCGGGAGGGTCTTCAATAATTGGTTCAATTGGTGGCTCTCCTTTGTAGGGCTTAAGTAGGCTTACATGAAAGGCATTGTGTATGAGCCAATGGTTGGGCAACTTGAGTTGATAAGCCGTCTCATTGATGGGCTTCAAGATTTGGAAAGGACCATAGTATCTTTTTGCTAGTTTAGCATAATACTTTTGATGGCCCGTAGGATTTTTGCCCGTCGTTTGCCTTAATCGAGCCTTAGGAAACTTGAGTAAGACCCAATCATTTTCTTTGAACATTAAGGCTCTTCTGTGCTTATCAGTAGCAGCTTTTTGCCTTTGTTGAGAGATGGATATAGCCTCCCTAATCTTTTGAAAAGATTCTTGTAGGTCACGGCTATACTCATTGGCGGCGAAGATCTTCCTATGTACTTTGAGTAGCAAGGGACTTTTAGGTCTTCCCTCAATGATCTCCAAATGTGCTTTTCCCGTAGAAGTATGTACAGTATTATTGTAGGCATACTCTACAAGAGGTAAGTACTTTTCCCATTTTGAGCGTTGATCTACTTTGGTAACATAAGTCTTGAGTAGATCGAGTATCGTAAGATTGGCTATCTCACTTTGGCCATCCGTTTGTGGGTGATAGGCCGAAGAGAAATTCAATCTTGTTCCTAGATTTTCAAAGAGACCTTTCTAAAAATTACTGGTCATTCTAGGATCTCTATCTGACACGACGGATGTGGGTAATCCATGGTGCTTGAAAATATGAGATATGAAGAGAGTTGCCATTTGATGTGCCTTAATAGTCTTTTTGATAGGAATAAAATGTGCTTGCTTGCTAAACCTGTCAACTATTGTCCATATTCCTGTATTCCCATGGATAGACTTGGGTAATCCAAAGATGAAATCCATGGATATACTCTCCCATGGTGAATTTGGAATTGGCAATGGCTGGAGTAATCCAGGTTGCTTCCCTCTATCATACTTGGTCTTTTGGCATACTACACATTTTGAAACATACTCTTGTATGTCCACTTTCATGGTAGGCCAATAGAAGTACGTCTCTACTCCTCGGAGAGTAGGTTGAATACCTCTATGCCCAACATATGGAGGAGCATGGGATTCATACATAACTTTCTCACGAAGGGAATGGGTAACACATAGCCTATTGCTGTGGAGAAGATAACCATCCTGCAAGGTGAATGGTTCCTCTTTCTTCCCCAAAGCAAGGGCTGACATTATGTCTCTAAAGTCAGGGTCAGTAGCATACTCATCTATCATAGAGGATAGATCATTGTGAGTAGCTATAGACACCGCATTAACTTTGGGTCGTCGTGAAAGTGCATCGGCCATTTGATTGTGCTTACTAGCTATGTGAGCAATATGAAAATTAAATTGCGAAAGAAAATTTGCCCACCTCATTTGTTTGTCGGAAAGCTTGGTTTGCGTCATGAAATACTTGAGACTTTGGTGGTCGGTTCGTAGGATAAATGGAGTCCCCAATAGGTAGTGCTTCCATGTGTCCAGGGCATGTAGAACAGCTAAAAGCTCTTTCTCATAAATGCCCAAGACTCGTTCATCAATATTGAGCCTTCGGTTCTCATATGCTATGGCATGCCCTTCTTGAAGCAAAACTGCTCCAAGGCAATCACCACAAGCATCACATTGGACCTCAAATGGCTTTGAGAGATCCGGAAGCACGAGGACTGGTTGGGAAGTAAGCTTATCTTTGAGCTTTTCAAAAGCATTTTTCTCCTTAGCATTCCATACAAACTTAACGTTCTTCTTAGCTAAGTCGTGTAGTGGTCCTGCTACTTGAGAGAATTTTGCTATGAAGCGTCTATAGTATGCTCACATACCAACAAAGCTTCTTAGCTCATGTAGAATTCATACGGAGAGAGCTTCAAGCTTGGCCATTTGGTGAGTACTTTGTCTTTGGCATCGGTGGCCAAAAATTGCTTGATAACGGAAGCTCTTAAACCTTTCCATGTTCGTGGAGCTTCACCGTTGCCCCGTAGGTTGGACCACCATTGTCAGGCGGACTTTTGAAAGTGCATAGCTACATGGCGTAGCTTAGAGGACTCCGTGAATCCCTCATCTCCAAATGCCGCATTGAATTGTTAGATAAAGGCCAAGACTTTGTCCGTAGCACCAAAGGTGCCATTGTAGGTAAGGAAAGAGATGATCTTCCCTCCCTCTTTGAACTTCTTGAGCTTGGACGACCTCTTCCACGCGGCATAGGATTTCCTATGGCCTCTTCTTTTTTATGGTTCAAAGGTTGCACCATCACTTTCTTCAGAAGATGAAGAATTTGAGGAAGATGGAGAAGAGGGTGACCTCTTTCTCGCTTTTTTCTTGCCTTGATCTTCTTTGTCTTCACCATCACTTTTCATAACAGGAAGAGGATGAAGAAGATGGAGAAGAGGGTGTCCTCTTTCTCGCCTTTTTCTTCTCTTGCTTTTTGTCATCCCTCTTTCAATTACAGTGTGGAGAAGTGTGCGATGATCTTCTCCGTTTTGGAGGTGATGGAGAGCGTTTAGCCTGCCATCTTCGTGGAGCCATCTCCACCGAGGTGGTAGGAGACTCACTCTTTTCTCGTTCCTTTGATGGAGGCTCTTGAATTCTCCTTTGGGAAGGAGATGCATCATCAAGAAGAAAATTTTTGAGCCCTTCGTATGGATCCTCTTCTTCTTCCCGAATCGGAGAGAGGTCTCTTTCGAAAGTCTCACAAGGAGGCTTCGTAGGTACTCAGTCGTCATGGTGGGGAGCTTGGAGAATCCCATGAGCACAAAGCTGCCGTTGCACTTCACTTTGAAGGGATGGATTGTCCATGGCTTGTTGAAGCCTAGAAACAAGATAGTTAACAAGCATAGGGGAATCATTAGTAGCCTAATCATTAGCAAAATCAAAGTTATCAACATTAATTTCACTCTCTTATTATTGTCAGCCATTCTAACAACTTTTAGGTGTAAACTTTTTAGGTGTACTTTGGCACTTCAAGCCGTGTTTGCTAATCCTCTTTACCCCTTTAGAAAAAGCACTCAAGCTACTGTACCCGTGGCTCCAATACCATTAATTGCAACGAATAGAAGAGAGGTCGTTCAACACCAAAACAGCACCGGCTCCTGTCAAGCTTCTAAAATCTGAATAGTGGTTAACCCATAGGCAAGCCCCGTAGGACTCCACTATTAAGACCATAGCTCTCGACGGTGATTCCCCATTATCTGCACGAAGGCAGGCGCACTGTAAAGTTGAAATTTCCATATTCTACTTACATTCTATTAATAATACCAACCATTTATAGCTAGTTTGAGGACCTCCCTTCTTGAGCAAGAAAAGAGAAACCTTGTGCTCCAATACCAATGTAAAATTTAATTGCCTAGTAACTTGTGTGTAGCGGAAAATAGCATGAACATAGTGAGCATCTCATTAGAATAGATCCTAATGAGAATAACAAGAGTGCTTGGGTGGAGAGAGCAACAAAAAGCATAACACCTAGTTAGATAGCATGAACAATACTTCAAAAGAGAGAGAAATTAAGCAATTGACAACAGGTTGAGGACCGGATTTGCATGGAGCAGGTCCCCCCTCCAAAAGGCTTTGTATTATGGTTCATCAAGAGAGACATTTTACAATACAATTGTTTGTGTTCCTTCAATACTAGCTAGTGCGATGAAGATGGAAACTTCAAGCACTAAGCAAAACACTTATCAAACACAAAATCAATTCCCTCACTGTCACAGACCCAAGACCTCATACACCTTCAAAGATGGTGAGAGCTAGCAGGGTATGAGAGTAGATTGAGAGGAAGAAGGAGTAGTCTTACGAGAAAGATGTACATCTCCTCACATAATCACTCATATTAGCATAGCTTGTAGAGGAGATGAACATGCATTGAAGCTTGGATCTTGGTTGGATGTGCATCACAAAGCCAAGAGTTGTTGGTGTAGGCCTTCCTTCTCACAAGCTTAGAGTAGGTGATAAACGTTCCATTAAAGCTTGAGAAGGAGAGAGTGAGTCTTCTTGCTTCACACATGAGTTTGTGTGAGTGTGTGTGGATAATGCCTTTGAAGAATCAGCCCCCCCTCTCTCTCTTGGCCGACCCCTCTTTCTATTTGCTCATGCTCACACCGTATTGGACCTCCCCAGGCTTAGCCAATGGAAATTAAGTAGCATAAGTGATAGCCTTCTGACATGTGTCCCCCCTTCCCCTTTTGTGAGAGCTTTTGCTAATTAATTAATGCAACTAAACTCTCATTGGACCCCTTTGTCTCCTGGCCAATAGGAATCAGGCAAGCCATTGGGCTGTTGAATGCTCATTGAACCCCTTGGGAGACTGTCCAATAGTCTTCTAGAGAGCTTAATTCCTATTGGTTCTTTTATTAAGTGTTTTTAAATTAACTAAACTAGATTTACTCTAGCCTAATTCTCATTGGTCCACGTCCAAGGTCATCCAATAGGATTTGAGTACACCTTGTGGGCATCTGGGCTAGGGAGTTGACATGTGTCCCTCATTCCCTTTGTGTAAATGGAGCTTGTGTGTGTGTGTGTGTGTGTGTGTGTGTGTGTGTGAGAGTTTCTCTCATCCCCTACTTCTTGGGCTCGCCCCCTCCTTTGTAGGGCTTGTGAAAGACTTTTTGGGACACACACAAAGCATCCAATTTCCCTAGGCTTTTGACCTTTGGACTCAACCTTTGAATTTTGGAACCGTAGCATTTTGGAAGTCTTAATGGGCTGAACCTTAGGGTATTTTAAGCCCATTTTTGCACCTTTTTCTTTTGCAGATGGCCCCCCTTTGGATCCCTATTTTCTCTCCTTTGGATCCCTACTGTGGCCAGCCTACCAGCTTAACCAATATTCTAGCTTTTTCTCCCCTGGCACTTCCCCATATTAAATGCTCAGTTTAACATGAGAAAATCATTTAGGAGAATTAGATATTAGTTATTATGACAACATTCAATGAGATGGATTTCGTTTCCTCAATCTTCTAATTGTATGCGGTTGTACGGGTCTTGTGAATGAGGGTTGTGTCTGCTCTGAAGTTATGATTGAGGAATTTGGTATCAGTCCAACACCAAACCATCAAACACAAGCCAAGTGAGGGCCTTTGTCCATATGCAATCACCTACATGTGCATCTTGAAGGCATGTGTCTCATGCGAGATGCTGATATGGGCTTAAAACTTCACTCTGATATTGTTAGTCAGGGGTTGTTGCAATAAAGCATCACATGCGCTACAAAGTGAAGTAGGAATGTCAGTAGCCATTAGGAAATTGACTGAGCAATGAGGGTGAGGGCGAGGCTCCTACCTGCATGAACATGGCTGCATCATGCCAAGTCTAAGTCCAGGTCGCATCTTGAAGGCTTGCAACCTTACGTAAGATGTTGACATGGTTGAGAAAATTCATGATACTATTGCTCGTTAGGGGATGTTGCAGAAAGATGTGCTTGATGGTGCTCTGGTTAATATGTATGCGAAATGTGGCGTGGTCATAAAAGGACAGGAAGTACTTCATGGGCTGAAATGTCATCACTTGGATGCATTGATTGCAATATATGCCCAACGTGACTTTCTCCAACCTATGCTTGCACCTCGAAAGCCTTAGCCTTAGGGGCTCTTGGAGAAGGATGTCGTGCTTAGCAGTTTTTTGATCAATATGTATGCTAGATGGGGTGTCCCAAAGACTATGAGTTTGTGTGTGTAAGTTTGTGTGAGAGCCTACAGATGGACAATACGGCGATTCAGCCTATAGATGAACATAAGAAGTAGTGCAAGTAATGGTAGGCATGATAGCAAAAGTGAATGTGACAGTCGAGATGTCTGCAAAAGTCACAGAAGGGATGACAGTGGTAGAACACATACTAACTTGGGAAGGTGGTGGAACAATGTAAGGAAGGTCTAGGAGCCGATCCATCCAAGAGTGTGCTTTGATGCAAATGACCAATATCAAAGGTACACTTATATTTTGTATGTTGGTTTCCTCTATTTGATCTCAAAGGTACTTAGATTACATCAGCACACATTAAAGCAATGAATTTGCATAATTCTTATTGAAAAAACTGTAGATGAAGGTGATAAGGACTAAAGAATTTTTGTTATGCCCAACAAGGGGACACATGGACAATACACCACGACATGGCAACATGCAATGATACATGTCTTTATACAACATCGGTAGTGAGTTCTTCCTTGTATTAATGTAGTACTTATACAATAAAAAAGCCCCTCCAACACTGGAGGAGAAGCATAAGCCCCCTTCAACACTGGAGGGGATAAAAGTGGCGAGGAAGGGTACGTTCCCTAAGGAATTATAGTAAATGTGGAGACAGCTCCACACCATACATACACATGGTTTTTTTCTTTTTAAATGGGCACAAGCATCACAATGCACGAAATACATCTCTCTCCATCTTTATTATAATGTGCAAATTCTCACCTCCATACATCTTTTAATGCAAAATCTCATTTGTGATGCAAGATCGTAGAGTTTTTGGCAAAATCTTTGAGGAGAGATGCTATGAAGCCTTCATAATTAGAGTGGATATGACGTGAAAGGTACAACACTACTTCAAACCACATCCACTATGTAGGTATTTATTTTACTTATTTGACATTATTCTAGGCTGGGCAATTTTTGGGCACATTGCGGGGGTGAGGGGGTTAGTGTATAAGAATACAGAGCCCCCATTGTAATAAATTTCATTGCCAAGTTGGTTGGTTCAACAAGTTTTCTCTCTCGTGTATTATCCCAATAGCTTTGTACGCTTTTGCATTGTTGACTTTGACAGGGTATCAAAGCCCATGGCTCCTTGATCCGAAAGGAGAGCATGACGAGGAGAAGAGAAAAGATGTCTAATGTAGCATTTCCTCCCATGGGCAAAGTAGTGCCCATTGCTTAGCATTTTGAAAGGCATGCGGCATAGAGACTTCCCGTCGGCAATGTTTCGACCTTGCATTTTAAACGCTCTTTGTCATAAAATCTAATGTCTAACCAACCCAAATGATTTTCTCATATTAATCTGATCATCCAATGTGGGAGAATAAATAGGAACAAGGGTTAGAATATAGACATGTGCTTATAGATCTATCTCAAAACGTGCCAATGGTAAAGGGGTCCAAATGAGAGATGGTCTGTCAAAGAGCAAGGCTAGCTAATGGAGCTTAAAGACCTTAGGGTTAACTTCATTAAAGACCTCCAAAGGTTAGTGTTAAAAGTCCTTTGACCTTAGGCAAGCTAGGGATGTGCTTGAGGTGGGAACCCGGCCCAAGCTTGAGGTGCTTGTCGTGCTTGCGGACTAAGGTGCTTGAGGTGCTTGTCGTGCTTGCTGACTAAGGTGCTTGAGGTACTTGTTGTGCTTGCTGACTAAGGTGCTTGAGGTACTTGTTGTGCTTGCTGACTAAGGTGCTTGAGGTGCTTAATGACTAAGGTGCTAAGGTGCTCCATGACTAAGGTGCTTGAGGGGTTAAGGTGTTCAAAAAGTCAAAGCACATCCCTACTCATGAGGGGGCGAGCCCTCTTTGTAGGAGCTAGAGAGAGAACACACACACCCTCACACAAGGCAATCTTGGTACAAAGAAATCAAATAGGACACTTGTCAAACTCCTCTTCATGTTGCCCGCACAGTGTGCCTAAAGCCTATTCGTTGGCCTCCCAAGGGGTCCAATGATAATTTACTTAATTTAATTAATTGTTTATGCATTATCAAGTCCTCTCTCTCAAAGGGGAGAGGGGGATAGTTGTCCCAAGGCTACCCTTGTTGCTTGATATGCACTAAGCATGTGATTGGCCAAGCTTGAGGAGGTCCAATCAAGTGCAATCTAGTGCTAGAAGGGGGGGTCGACCAAAGCAAGGATGGGGCTAGCTTGGGGGGTATACTCTCCCTCTCTCTCTCTCTCTCTCTCTCTCATTGTGCGAGGTGCAAAGTGCAAGAGCTCCATCTCCTTCTCCAAGCTTGTAGAGAAGTTGAGAGCCTACACCAACACTATTGGCTATGGAATGCAAATCCAACCAAGAGCCATGCTCCAATGCTTAAGCTTGCCATCTTCTCCATCTTCATTACTATGCTATTACGTATGCTAAGCAAGAAGAGCGATGATAAGTGAGAAACTATTTATTTCTCCTATGTATGTTTCTGCTTCCACTTCCCTACCCTCATTCCCTGCTAGCTCTCTCCACCTTTGAAGGTGTTTGAGGCCGGGGATGGTTGATGCTTTTTACAAAAGTTTATGTTATGCTCGTGATGCATGAAGCTTTCCATCTTCATTGCATCACCTAGGTCACAAGGAAGACAAAGATTGTATTGTACCAAGTCTCTCTTGATGGGAGAATTTATAATACAAAAGCCTATTGGAGGGGGGACCAACTCCATAAAAATCCAGTCCACAACTGTTGTCAAGTTCTCTAAACTCTTTCTCTTGCAAAAATATTATTCATGCCAAGTTAATTAAGTACTATGGTTCTGTTGCTACCGCTAATTAAGTTCACCCTCTATGTTCTCAAAGTAGTCTCACAAAAATGTTCACTCTAATTATCTTAATTCCGTTATTCTCAAAGTAGTCTCACAAAAATGTTCACTCTAATTATCTTAATTCCGTTATTCTCAAAGTTCATAGACCATTTCCATTACATTGGTATCAAAGCTATTGGTTTCTCTTTTCTTGTTTAAGAAGAGAGGTTCTTAAGTTGTCTATGAAAGGTTGGGCATGTTTATTGCAATAGGTTAAGTGGGACAGGGATCTAATATCTTGGTTGAGAATGTCTTAGTTTGAAGTACACCGTTGGGAACTATAGTCTTAATAATAGAGCCTCGCGGGGCTTGCCTTTGGCTTAACCATTATTGAGCTACGAGTAAGCTCAACAGGAACCATAATCAACCGAGCAATATTAGACCCTCTTCACTAGTCTTTGCAATCAATAGTGTCTAAACGACGGGTGTGGCTGCTTGGAAACTGATTTTCAAAGGTAAAGAAGAGTAGCGACTAAGGTTTTTGAGGGTACCAAAGCACAAAGTAATTCTATACATAAGTAGAATTAGCATGGCTAACAATAACCAAGAGAGTAGAATGAACATTGATAACTTTGATTTTGCACATGAAGGTGCTAATGATGATGCCCCCATGTTTGTCAACTATTTTTTTACTAGGTTGCAACAAGCTATGGGAAACCCTGCTTTGCAATTCGAAGTTACTCAACAACTTCGTGCTTATGGGATTTCCCTTCCTCTCCAAGAAGAGAGAGAGAGCTTAGGAGGCCTTTTGATGAGACCCCCAAAAGAAGGCTCTCTCCCATAAGAGAGGAGGAATCCAAAGAACGAGAAAGGAGCGAATCCCTAAGTTCCTCTAAAGATGTGGCTCCATGAAGACGACGGTCTAGATGATCGCCAACTCCTCCCAAGAGGAAACAGTCAACCCAGACTCCTCCTCATCACTTCAAAAGGGAAGAGAGGAAACAAAGGAAGAAAAGGGTAAGAAAGAGGTCACCCTCTTCTCCTTCTTCTTCACATTCCTCCTCTTCCGACAAAATCAATAGCTATTCTCCTAGAGAATACAAGAGGGGAGGACATCGCAAATCTGACCCTGGATGGCGAATGTCCCAAAACCTCAAGAAGTTCAAAGAGGGAGGAAAGAGTATCTCTTTTCTCACCCATGATGGCACCTTTGGTGCTACTGACAAGGTATTGGCCTTCATCCAGCAGCTTGATGCGGCCTTTGGAGACGAGGGATTCACGGAGTCTTCCAAGCTAAGTCATGTAGCTATGCACTTCCAAAAATCTTCTCGTGAATGGTGGGCTAGTCTTTGTGGCAACCAGGAAGCCCCAAAGTTATGGAAAACTCTACGAGTTTCCATCATGAAGCAATTCCTTGCAAGTGATGCAAAGGACAAAGTGCTTACGGAATGGGGAGTTTGAAGCTTGTCTCCCGTGAGTCTATCCACAAATATGTGGACAGGTTTTGGGATTTACATCTCAAGGCTACTGTCTTTTAAAAGATAGACTTTGCCGGTAGCTTGGAGGACTCCGTGAAGCCCCAAAGTTATAAGAAACTGTACGAGTGTCCATCATGAAGTAATTCCTTGCAAGTGAAGCAAATGACAAAGTGCTTACTGAATGGCAGAGTTTGTCATAAAATTTAATATCTAAGTATACCAAATGATTTTCTCATATTAAACTAATCATTTAATGTGGGAGAATAAATGGGAACAAGAGTTAGAATTGAGTGTAATGTACCCAACATTTTTCAATAAAAATATTTCATTTACTTTGCAAAATTTTGAGGTTTGCATTTTATGAAGTAAAAAAGCATTCAAATGGAACGATTCGAATAAAAAATCGAAGTTTAGAACTATTAATTAGGACCCTTATTCACTTCAAAACTATAGGTTGATGGGAAGCTTAAGCCTCAAGATTGTATCTAAAGATAAGAGTTGACTCTTTGAGCTCCTACTAAGAAGCTCACTGTCTAACAAGCCTCCTTATTGAGTTTCACAAGTGAGCTCCTACTAGGAAGCTCACTGTCTAACAAGACGCCTTATCGAGTTTCACAAGCTCAACAAGAGGAGATCATGAGACAGTGCATGAATTGGTGGAAAAAGGGATGGTGAGGTCTAGCTCCTCTCCAATTTGTTCACCATTACTTTTAGTACAAAAGAAAGACGACACATATCACATGTGTGTCGACTATAGAGCACTAAATAAGTTCACTATCAAAAATAGATTTCCTGTGCTGTGGGTACAAGATGTATTTGATAATTTACAAGTTTTGGCCTGACAAATTCTCCAAACGCATTCACAGTCATGATGGACAAAAATATTCAAGCCATTCAAATTCTCTTGAAGAGTACAATAGACACCTCCAGGTAATCTTTCAACTTGTGAGAGAGAAGAATCTTTTCATTAATAAAAAGAAAAGTGAATTTTTCCTACAAGAGATTCAATACTTAGGTCACATTATCTCTAAATATGGCACCTGTATGGATCCAACAAAGTTAGAGATAATAAAAGGATGGCCTAATCCAAGGAGTCTACAGGAGGTACGAAGCTTCATAGGTATGTGTCCATACTAAAGATGCTTCATTAAAAACATTCTCGCTAATAGCAAGCCCATTACATGACTTAACAAAAAAAGAACGTTAAGTATTCATGGACTGCAAAAGTACAAGAAGCTTAAGGAGAATCTTATTTCTCAACATGTGCTCACACTACTAGATCTCTCAAAGCCATTTGAGGTCAAATGTGATGCTTGTGGTAATTGCCTTGGAGATATTTTGCTTCAAGAAGGGCATGCCATAGCATATGAGAGTTAAAGACTCAACTTTGTTAAGCGAGTTTTGGGCAAATACGAAAAAAGAGCTACTAGCTATTCTATATGCCCTAAACACGTGGAAACACTATCTCATGCGGACTCCATTCATCCTACGAATGGATCACAAAGCCTCAAGAACTTCATGACACAACCAATCTCTCTGACAAACAAATGAGGTGGGCAAATTTCCTTTTGCAATTTAAATTTCATATTGCTCACATTGTTGGCAAGTGTAGACATGTAGTAGTGTTAGTGTGTATACGCGCTTCACCAGGGGCACTTTTCTCCCCCTGGGTTTTTCCCCCTGGACATCCGGTGTGAAAGGACACCTTATCTCTTAGGGTTTCATATAAGCTTTGTAGCTCTGAGTTTTTATACTCTATTATTCCAATACAGAGAGACTACAGAGATCTCGTACGCAAGCTCTGTGTCTTCTCCTTCTCCATCTTCTTCCTACTCTGAGTTGTTGTCTTCCTTCTGTTTCCTATTTCATCATCTTCAACAATTGGTATCAGAGCGAGGTGATTTCCAGAGCCTCTACTTGCGTTTTCGCGTCCGCGCGCGAAATCGCAGTTTTCAGAAAATTTGCTCGTGGGAGCATCCTCGACGTTCCGGGAGTATTCTGTTCAGGTGACCTGCGGTTTTACCCCCCTTTCGAAGCCGTTCGAGCCCTCAGAATTTTGTTCTGAGCAGCGTAGCAGAAGTTACTTTTCGGAGGCGTTTAGATCAAGAGGGTGTGCTTTTTGACAGATTTTCTTCAGGTAAACAGTTCTTTTGGGAAGCAGCTTGTCTTAGCTTTGTGCTGAGATTTTGTGTAGAGTTTTGCTTGCATTGGAGAGGAGATTTGTGAATCTCTTGGAGGTTCTTTTGCTCTCTTGTGTGCATCTACAGTATGGCTCAATCTACGGAGAAAGAGATTTTTGGTGCGTTTACATCCGAAGACAAATTGGATGGTACCAACTATTCTCTTTGGTCTTTTATGGCCAAAAATGTTTTGGTTGGTAAAGGATTGTGGGATTATGTATCTGGAGATGAAGTTCGTCAAGGTAGCATTGCACCAGCCACGCCTGGTCGTGGTGCAACTGTTGGTGCAGGACCCTCACAAGTCACTCCAGAGCAAAAGAGATGGGATACTAAAGATGCACAGGCTATGGCTGTGATTGCCTTAACCATAAAGGGGACAATCACACCACATATCAGATCTTGCAGAACTTCTGAGGATGCTTGGAACACTCTGCAAGCTATGTTTGGAGGAAGAAACGCTGCCAGAATAGAGTTTTTGAAGAAACAACTTGACAAAATACAGATGGACGAAGGTGACGATATTGTCGAGCATCTTACAAAAATCAGGGATCTTAAAGAGAAATTGCTTAGCATTGATGAAGTGATTCCAGAGAAGGACTTGGTTTCCAAAACACTCAATTCACTACCACCATCTTATTTGACTTTTCAGACTTCTTTGACTCTGTCTTTGCGAGCTAATCTTGACCCTCTTCATTTTGAAGAGTTAGTGGCTTTGCTATTGCAGGAGGATCAATCACGTAAGAACAAGTCTTTACAGGTGGATGGTATGGATCATGCTCTTGTTGTACAGAACAAAAACAAGGGTAAAGAGAGTGCTCATCACTCCAAGTCTGGTGCAGGACAGTTTTCAGAGAAGTCTAAAGGTGATTTCGACAAGTCCAAGAAGAAAGGTAAATGTCACTACTGCAAGAAACCTGGTCACTACATTAGTGAGTGTAAAAAGCGAATTGCTAAAGAAAAGAAGAAAGAGTCAAGTTTGGTTGTTTCAGCTTCTGGTGATTCTTCTACAGCTAAAGAAGAGTCTGCAAACTTTGTGCAGGATTCTTATGCTTTTGTAGATTTTTCTGCTTACAGTGTTGACAAGACACAAATGATTTGGTACTTTGATAGTGGTGCATCCAGGCATATTACTTCAAGGAAGGATTTGTTTTGTTCATTGGATGCAGCTCCAGCAGGAAAGAAGGTGACATGTGCAAATAATGCTTCTTATCCAATCAAAGGAGTTGGCAAGATTTTGATTACCATTTCAGATGGTTCAGATTTATACTTGCCAGATGTCTTATATGTTCCAGGGATCAAGAAGAATTTGTTGTCTGTATCCTCTCTTGCAAAAAATGGTCTTCGGGTCATTTTTGAGGATGACAGATGTGTTGTACGAGATCGAGAGAATGGTTATTCTCTTATCACTACAAGTACGCTGGACAATGGACTATTTGTGCTAGATCATTATGAAAAGCAGATTCAGGTATGTATTGCAAAAACAAAGACTCAGGCCATGCAGGATGCTGAGTTGTGGCATGCTAGATTTGGGCATGTTGGTTATGGCAGTTTGATGACTTTACAACGTCATAATATGGTGCATGATTTGTCTTTATTGGAGATGCCACCAAGACATGTATGTGAAGGTTGCGTTCTTGGAAAGATGCACATATTTGCATTTTCGTAGGATGGTTCAGTTAGAGCGACATGAAAATTGCAGCTTGTACACAGTGATGTATGTGGTCCTATGAGGACGCCATCTATAGGAAACAGCCTTTATTTTGTGACCTTCATTGATGACTTTTCCAGGTTTTGTTGGGTGTATCCACTCAAAGCAAAGTCAGATGTGTTTGCAGTTTTTCAACATTATGTTGCCATGGTTGAAAATGAAACAGGTTGCAAAGTACAGACTCTTCGTACCGATCGAGGAGGTGAATACATGTCAGGTGCATTTAAGGATTTTTTGGGAAAGAAAGGCATTAAACACCAATGCACTATGCCATACACACCACAACAGAATGGTGTTGCAGAAAGGAAGAACAGGTCTTTAATGGAGACGGCTAGATGTATGCTCAAGGCTAAGAGTTTGCCTCATAAGCTATGGATGGAGGCAGTTGCTTGTGTAGCACATGTTTTGAACAGGTGTCCTACTCGTGCCTTGAAGACCATTACTGCATATGAAGCTTGGTATGACAAAAAACCTTCAGTCAGTTATCTTCGTGTTTTTGGTTGTCTTGCTTATGCTCACATCCCTCAGCAGTTACGTGGGAAGCTTGATGATAAGGCAATCAAATGTATATTTGTGGGGTACAGTAGTGGAAGTAAAGGTTATAGACTTTACAATCCTGCTACAAACAAGATTTTTGAAAGTCGTGATGTAATTTTTGCAGAAACTACTGCTCAACCTATGGTTGCTTTTGATGTACCTCATATGCAGACACATGATGTATTTGAAGGTTTGCTTCCTTCTTTTGTGGAGAATCAAGAATCACAACAGGTTGATAATCTTGATCAATCTTTTGATCAGCATGTGACACCTCATGATGTAGAGGAAATTGTGCGTGAAGAGCAAGAAGTTCTCAGGGAAGAAAGAACCTTGCCTAAATGGGTTCAGAAAACTTTGCAGGATAGCAAGTTGGATGCACCGTTGCCACGAAAAACACGTGCTGGTACTACTTTTGGCAGAGAGCAAGTAGATTTGGCTTGCTTTAGCACTCTTTGTGATGCAGATGAGCCTGATTCATTTGAACAAGCTTTAGAGTGTGTTCAGTGGAAAGATGCTATGCAACAAGAAATTGATTCTATTCATAAGAATCATACATGGGATCTAGTGGACTTGCCTACAGGTAAAAAGCCTATTGGTACAAAGTGGGTTTTTAAGGTAAAAAGGAAACAAGATGGTACTGTTGACAGGTACAAAGCAAGACTTGTGGCAAAAGGCTATGCGCAACTGAAAGGCATAGATTATGATGAAACCTTTGCTCCTACTTCTCGTGCGTCCACAATTAGATCACTAGTTGCAATTGCTGCTCATCATGGTTGGAAAGTGCATCAGTTGGATATCAAAACTACTTTTTTGAATGGTGATTTGCAGGAAGAAGTTTATGTAAATCAACCAAGTGGTTTTGTTGTAAAAGGTCAAGAGAAAAAGGTATGTAGATTGCGTAAAGCTTTGTATGGTCTCAAATAGGCTCTAAGAGCATGGTATGAGAAGATACATACTTATTTGATTGGCCAGGGATTTCAGAATAGTCCAACAGAAAGTACTTTGTATGTCAAAAAGAGAGATGGAGTTCTCATTATGCTAACACTTTATGTGGATGATATGCTTCTTACAGGCAATAATGCAAATGAAATTGAAGCGTTTAAAGATGCTTTGAGAAAAACCTTTGAGATGTTTGATCTTGGTTTGCTACATTATTACTTGGGTATTCAGTTTGTGCAATCAGAGGATGGCATATACATGTTGCAGGCAAAATATTTGCATAAAATTTTGGACAAGTTTGGTATGCAAAATTGTAAGCCAATCTCTACACCCGTAGAAACTGGATCAAAGTTGAGCATGCATGATGCTAGAGAAACTTTTGATGTACATACTTATGCAGCAGCGGTTGGTTGCTTGATATATTTGGCAGGCAACACTCGTCCAGACATTCAATTTGGGGTTTCACAAGCAAGCAGATTTATGCACAGCCCAGGTATGCATCATTGGCAGGCTGTGAAGCTCATACTTTGTTACCTTTCAGGTACCCCTAATCTTGCCATGTTCTTTCCAAGGGGGGATATGTATGGAAAGCACAGTTCTATGCAGCTTCTTGGTTACAGCGATTCAGATTGGGCTGGTGATTTTGACACACGACATTCCACAAGTGGCAATTGTTTTTTCTTGGGAAATGCATGTATATCTTGGCTAAGCAAGAAGCAACCCACAGTGGCTACATCAACTTGTGAAGCTGAGTACAGGGCAGCTTTCACGGCAACAGTTGATTGTGTATGGATACGCAGGTTATTGGCAGATCTTTGTGAGTGTCAACAGGCACCCACTACCATTTTCACTGACAGTCAGAGTGCTATGGCAGTTGCAAGGAATCCAGTATTTCATGCAAGAACAAAGCACATAGAGGTTCACTACCACTATGTCAGGGAAAGGCTACATGCAGGGGAGATCACACTAACTTACTGTCCTACACAGGATAACATTGCAGATCTATTTACGAAGGCGTTATCACGAGAAAAGTTTGAAGCTTTCCGAAAAGCTTTGGGCTTACTCTCATACACATGATGATCTGCTACCTTGTACGGATTCACACTATCACTACAGGGGGGATTTGTAGACATGTAGTAGTGTTAGTGTGTATACGCGCTTCACCAGGGGCACTTTTCTCCCACTGGGTTTTTCCCCCTGGACATCCGGTGTGAAAGGACACCTTATCTCTTAGGGTTTCATATAAGCTTTGTAGCTCTGAGTTTTTATACTCTATTATTCCAATACAGAGAGACTACAGAGATCTCGTACGCAAGCTCTGTGTCTTCTCCTTCTCCATCTTCTTCCTACTCTGAGTTGTTGTCTTCCTTCTGTTTCTTGTTTCATCATCTTCAACAGCAAGCACAATCAAGTGGTCGATGCACTTTCACAACAACCAAGGGTAAATGTGGTGTCTATAGCAACTCACAATGATCTATCTTTTATGATAGATGAGTATGCTGCTGAATGAGACTTTAAGTTGTAATTACAGCCTTTGCATTAGGGAATAAAAAAGAACCATTCACCTTGAAGGATGGTTATCTTCCAAACGGCAATAGTCTATGTGTTACTCACCCATACAATAAGAAAGTCATACTTCTCCTTATGCGGGGCAAAGAGGGAATCCATAATCTACTCTTCAAGGAGTAGAAATGTATTTTTGCTGGTCTACCATGAAAAGTAAACATACAAGAGTATGTTTCAAAATGCATGGTATACCAAAAGTTGAAATTTGATTGAGGGAAGCAACGTGGATTGTTTTAGTCGATAGGCTTAAAAAGAAAACAGACTCTATGCCTGTCAAAAGACTATTAAGGTACATCAAATGGCAACCCTCTTCAGATCTCAAATTTTCAAGCATCTTGGCTTTCATTCACCCATAGTGTCGGACAAAGATTCTAGAATGACTAGTAATTTCTAGCAGGGTCTCTTCGAGAATCTAGGAAGTAGAATAAATTTCTCTTCTAGCCTATCATCCACAAACGGATGACCAAAGTGAAATAAGTAATCTAACGATTCTTGATCTACTAGAAGCCTATGTCATGGAAGTAGATCAATGTTCTCAATGATAGAAGTACCTACCTATTATAGAGTAAGCGTACAATGATATTGTACATACTTCTACGGGGAAAGTACCTTTTGAGGTTAAAGAAGGAAGATCCAAAAGTTCCTTACTACCTAAAGTACATGGGAAGATCTTCGCTTCTGCTGATGAATATAGCCGAGACCTACAAGAATCTTTTACAAAGATTAAAGGGGTTATATCCATCTCATAGGAAAGTCAAAAAGGGCTGCTGCTAATAAGCACAGAAGAGCCTTAGCCTTTAAGAAAAATGATTGGGGCTTGCTAAAGTTTCTCAAGGCTCATCTGAGGCATACTACGGGCAAGAGTCCTATGGACCACCAAGAGTATGATGCTAAACTAGCCAAAAGATACTATGGTCCTTAAAATTCTTAAGCCAGCCAATGAGATGGCTTATCAATTGAAGTTGCCCAACCATTAGCTCATGCACAATGTTTTCCATGAGAACCTACATAAGCCTTACAAAGGAGCACCATCAAAAGAAGCAATAGTTGCAGACCCTCCAAAAATCGAAGATAAAAAAGAAGTACTTCAATCTAAGTCCATTCTATGACATGAAGACAAAGTATTAAGAAATGGTAAGATTATCTGTGACAATATCTTATTAAGCTTAAGGATAATATGAACCTTGTAAATGCTTACAATGCTGCACTAGAGTAAGCATATGAAAATGCATTTTAAATGAAAAATGTTTTTGTCTTACTAGTTCTCTTTTTATTGTGCACAAATTTAAATAGTATGCATGCTTAGAATCATATTTGTGGTGACGACGTCTCCCAAACACCTCGTAGAACTTGTCACTCTACTTTGAAGTATGATATGGACTAAAGAGCAGACATGCTTGCGGCAGCTACGTCTACCGAGCACCAAATGGACTAGTCATCCATCTTGGAATGATGTCGTAGGGTACAAAGGGATCCTCTACCTGCTAAGAAACATGGACTAATGACTAGGCTTTATCTTCTCTACCTCATAGTCGATGACGACTATGATTTCAAGAGAGAGGTAATGCCATAAGTCTAATATCTAACTTTACCAAATGATTTTCTCATATTAAACTGATCATTTAATGTGGGAGAATAAACGGGAACAAGAGTTAGAATTGAGACATGTGCTTCTAGACCTATCTGAGCACGGGACCAAAAGGAGAGATGGTTGCACCTCAATACGGGTCCAAAAGGAGATGGTATACCAAAGAGCAATGTGCAATAAGTGCTTCTAGACTTATCTCAACAGGGGAACAAGAGAAGATATGGTTACATCTCAATATGGGTCCAAAAGGAGGTAGTCTATCAAAGAGCAACATGCATCTAATGGAGCTTAAAAGACCTTAGGGTTAGCTTCATTAAATAACTCCAATGGTTAGTGTTGAAAATCCTTTGACCTTTGACCTTAGGCAAGCTAGGGCTGAGCTTGAGGTGGGAACGCGACCTAAGCTTGAGGTGCTTGTCGTGCTTGATGACTAAGGTGCTTGAGGTGCTTGATGACTAAGGTGTGTGCTTGAGGTGCTTGTTGTGCTTGATGACTAAGGTGCGTGCTTGATCACTAAGGTGCTTGAGGTGCTTGTTATGCTTGATGACTAAGGTGCTTGTTATGCTTGATGACTAAGGTGCTTGAGGTGCTTGTCATACTTAATGAGGAAGGTGCTTGAGAAGCTTCCCATGCATGGGGGGTAAGGTGCTTGAGTCAAAAAGAGACCCTACAAACTTAATGAGGAAGGTGCTTGAGAAGCTTCCCATGTGTCAAAATAACTAAATCTGATTCTCCTAAATGATTTTCTCATGTTAAATTGATCATTTAATATTAAATGATTTTCTCATGTTAAATTGATCATTTAATATTGGTTAAGCTGGCAGACCGGCCACAGTAGGGATCCAATATTAAATGATCAGTTTAACATGAGAAAATCATTTAGGAGAATTAGTCTTAGTTATTTTGACACATGGGAAGCTTCTCAAGCACTTTCTCATTAAGTTTGTAGGGTCTCTTTTTGACTCAAGCACCTTAACCCCCATGCATGGGAAGCTTCTCAAGCACCTTCCTCATTAAGTATGACAAGCACCTCAAGCACCTTAGTCATCAAGCATAGTAAGCTAGAATATTGGTTAAGCTAGCTATCCCTACTATGGCCGGTCTGCCAGCTTAACCAATATTCTAGCTTACTATGCTTGATGACTAAGGTGCTTGAGGTGCTTTTCATGCTTAATGAGGAAGGGGAGAAGCTAGAATATTGGTTAAGCTGGCAGACCGGCCACAGTAGGGATCCAAAGGAGGGAAAATAGGGATCCAAAGGGGGGTCCATATGCAAAAGAGCAATGTGCAACAATGGGCTTAAAAGACCCTAAGGTTAAGCCCATTAAGACTTCCAAAATGCTAAGGTTCCAAAATTCAAAGGTGGTGTTTAAAGGTCAAACATTAGGGAAATTGGATGCTTTGTGTGTGTCCCAAAAAGTCTTCATGCATCCCTACATAGGAGGGGGCGAGCCTTAGTTGTAGAAGATGAGAGAGAAACTCACAGACACACACACACAAGCTCCCTTTACACAAAGGGAACGAGGGACACATGTCAGCTCCCTAGCCCAGATGCCCACAAGGTGTATTCAAATCCTATTGGATGGCCTTGGAGGTGGACCAATGAGAATTAGGCTAGAGTAAATCTAGTTTCATTAATTTAAAAACACTTAATAAAAGAGATAATAAGATTTAAGGTCTCTAGAAGACTATTGGACAGCCTCCCAAGGGGTCCAATGAGCATTCAGCAGCCCAATGTCTTGCCTGATTCCTATTGTCGAGGAGACAAAGGGGTCCAATGAGAGTTTAGTTGCATTAATTAAATACCTAAAGCTCTCACAAAAGGGGAAAGGGGGACACATGTCAGAAGACTATCACTTATGCTCTTGAAATTCCATTGGCTAGCCCCGGGGAGGTCCAATAGGGTTGTAGCATGAGCAAATAGCAAGGGGGGTCGACCAAGAGAGGGAGGGGGACTGATTTTCTCAAGGCATTATTGCATACAGACTCACACAAACTCATGTGTGAAGCAAGAAGACTCTCTCTCTCCTTCTCAAGCTTTAATGGAAAGCTTATCACCTATTCCAAGCTTGTGAGAAGGGAGGCCTACACCAACAACTCTTGGCTTTGTGATGCAAATCCAACCAAGAGCCAAGCTTCAATGCATGCTCATCTCCTCTACCATGCTAATTACTAAGCTAATCTATGCTAATATGAGTGATTATGTGAGGACATGTACATGTTTCTCGTAAGACTACTCCTTCTTCCTCTCAATCTACTCTCATACCTTGCTAGCTCTCACCATCTCCAAAGGTGTCTGAGGTCTTGGGTCTGAGACCGTGAGGGAATTGATGTTGTGTTCGATAAGTGTTTTGCTTAGTGCTTGAAGTTTCCATCTTCATTGCACTAGCCAGCTTTGAAGGAACACAAAGGATTGTATCGTAAAATGTTTCTCTTGATGGGAGAAACCATAATACAAAGCCTTTTGGAGGGGGGACTGGCTCCATAATCCGGTCCTCAACTGTTGTCAATTGCTTTATTTCTCTCTCTTTTGAAGTATTATTCATGCTATCTAACTAGGTGTTATGCTTTTTGTTTCTCTCTCCACCCAAGCACTCTTGTTATTCTCAAAAGGAATCTATTCTAATGAACTGCTTACTATGTTCATGCTATTTTCCGCTACACACAAGTTACTAGGCCATTAAATGTTACATTGGTATCAGAGCACAAGGTTTCTCTTTTCTTGCTCAAGAAGGGAGGTCCTCAAGCTAGCTATAAATGGTTGGTATTATTAAGTGCATGTGAGTAAGTAGAATAGGGATTTTTCAGCCTTGGAGTGAGCCTGCCTTTGTGCAGTTAACGGGGCATCACCGTCGAGAGCTATGGTCTTAATAATGGAGTCCTATGGGGCTTGCCTATGTTTGCCTATGGCTTAACCACTATTGAGCTTTTAGATGCTTGACAGGAGCCGGTGTTGTTTTGGTGTTGAACGACCCTCTCTTCTATTCCTTGCAATTAATGGTATTTGATCCACGGGTATAGTAGCTTGAGTGCTTTTTCTAAAGGGATAAAGAGGAGTAGCAACTAAGGCTTGAAGTGCCAAATTACACCTAAAAGTTGTTAGAATGGCTGACAATAGTAAAGAGAGTGAAAATAATGTTGATAACTTTGATTTTGCTAATGAGCAGGCTACTAATGATGCCCCAATCCTTGTTAACTATCTTGTTTCTAGGCTTCAACAAGCCATGGGAAATCCATCCCTCCAAAGTGAAGTGCAATGGCAGCTTCGTGCTGATGGGATTCTCCAAGCTCCCCACCATGATGAGAGAGCACCTAGGAAGCCTCCTTGCGAGACTTCGAAAAGAGGTCTCTCTCTGATTCAGGAAGAAGAAGAGGATCCATATGAAGGGCTCAAAAATTTGCTCCTTGATGACGCATCTCCTTCTCAAAGGAGAATTCAAGAGCCCCCACCGAAGGAACGAGAAAGAAGTGAGTCTCTTGCCACCTCGGCGGAGATGGCTCCACGAAGATGGCGGGCTAAATGCTCTCCATCACCTCCTAAACGGAGAAGATCATCGCACACTTCTCCACACCATAATTGAAAGAGGGATGACAAAAAGCAAGAGAAGAAAAAGGTGAGAAAGAGGACACCCTCTTCTCCATCTTCTTCATCCTCTTCCTCTTATGAAAGTGATGGTGAAGACAAAGAAGATCAAGGCAAGAAAAAGGCGAGAAAGAGGTCACCCTCTTCTCCATCTTCCTCAAATTCTTCATCTTCTGAAGAAAGTGATGGTGCAACCTTTGAACCATAAAAAAGAAGAGGCCATAGGAAATCCTATGCCGCGTGGAAGAGGTCGTCCAAGCTCAAGAAGTTCAAAGAGGGAGGGAAGAGCATCTCTTTCCTTACCTACAATGGCACCTTTGGCGCTACGGACAAAGTTATGGCCTTTATCCAACAATTCAATGCGGTGTTTGGAGATGAGGGATTCACAGAGTCTTCTAAGCTACACCATGTAGCTGTTGTGAGGTCTCTGACCCCGACTGACCCCGACCAAAAAGAGCACCATTGTACCATGGAATGAACATAATGAAAAAAGTTACTATTTTTAGCAGTTTTCCAAATTCTGTCAACAGTGCCATGATGTTTGGAATGTTATAAAGCTTCAAAATATGAATTAAAATAATTTTTATGAAAAATTTGCAGAAATAGTAAGTTTTTGGTCCCCGACCCATCTAGTTTTGACCGTCTCGAAAATCTGTACCCGTAACCCGAATTTGAAAAAAATGCATTTTTGGACCTCGAGGGCTGCTAAATATGGCAGGTACTCGAACAGATACACCTTAGTTAGAGCTTAGTATAGCAATTTACGGCATTAAATTCCGACTCATATGGCCCGTTTTAGCCTAATACCAATTTTTCCTAAGGTTGTGCGGGGAGGCACCGGGGTTCGAGGCTGTGCGGGAATAGGTTCTAGGCCACTCAGAGCTTGCTTTAGCAGCTAGGGGGCTCCCTCTCTTCTTGTGGGAGTTGTGGGAGAGTTTCCAAGCTTGAGAGTGAGTGTGAGAGTCAGTTACACTCGCTAACTGGACACTTGGTAGGCATGTAACTGGACTTGCCATGCATAAGTGGAGTAGCTCTCAGATGCAAATAGCAAGCCTGATCGATTTTCAGCATGGAGGAGCCTATTTAAGAGTGTGATCACACACACACACACACATGCTCACACACCCACTCAGTACACACACACACACACACTTACACACACACACCTTGGGGAGGGGCTGCCGGCACACATAGTTTTTGGAGAAGAAGCAAAGGAGGGAAGTGCTGCCGATTCTCGTCTTGAGAACTCCATTGGATCAGAAAAATTTGAGTGGATTTCAGCCCCTATCACGATAATATCAATTTGATTTATGCTTTGCTGAAAATCTCTCTAGCATTCTTCTAATCTCGCGCCTATTATGCTTAATCATAGCTAAATTACTCAATAGATGTTCTCTAATTCTCCATATCATTAGTCTATTACATAATCATAATCCAATAGTTAATCATGCAAGCCATTAACCTCTCCTAATCATAGATTAATGCATGATTAGTAAGAAGCAGATCCTGTAGGATCTTTTGCTCCAATTGGAGCTTTAAGGTCAAGTCAGCCACATAGTCCAGTAGTGCAGACAATGCCATTTGAGGATTTAGAGGCTCCATAGATATGTGATTCAATCCCAATCCAAGTAAATCTCAAAGAGAAGATACCTTTAGGTTTGTTATACAAACATGTGCAGCAAGTATACCCAAATCCATGCAGCATGAGGTGACATTTTCACATTTACACCCCAAATTGGGTTCATGTCTCAACAATTCATTTGAGTGCACAAAACTCTTAATTGGGTTAGAATATTTCCAACCAAAAACCACATTTTCAATCACAAAATGATTATCATACACCAAATCAAAGCATTCAACAAAAATTGACCTTGGTGAAAAGAAATCCAAAATTCTATTGGTGAAATGACAATGAATGAATTTCCACTGCAATCCCCAATCTTGCTTGGTAAGATTTTCCTCTTCCAAAACTGGAGTCAGCAAAAGAAGAGGGGGTAAGAAAGGAAGTAAACATGGAGTTAGGAGTTAGAAAGTGTGTTGGGTCTTTTTTGAGAAGGGGACTCATCATCTTCAAAGTTAGGCTTCAGAAGACCGAGAATCATTTTAATCCCTTTGTAAGAACCGTAAGTGGTAAGGAGCATCCCGGGTTCATTTTCCCTGAGCTCTTTGAGCATGTCAACCATAAATGTACGAAAATGTCTGAAGGCGATTTGTGCCAAAACCAACTCCTTGGCTTGCCCAGCTAACCAAAAGCAGATGAGAGTAAGATGAAAGGATTTAGGATTTTTTGGGAATATAGATTCCAGATTGTTGATAGCATACCAAACAACATGGTCAAACCATATAATGCTAGACTTGCAAGAAGCTTTAGGGTCAAGAAATCTGTAGGCACACTTGAGATACAGTCTGTAAATATTCTAGACTAATTCCGCATAATAATTACATTGTTCTTAATGAATTGCATGAGACCTTTGGTTCTCACATTGTGCGCGTATGTCGCACGTGTCAATGCAAGGAACTTGCCGATACACCGTGTGCGAGCCACAAATGGCTCCAAGCACACAACAAGCCTAAACTAGTAAGCTCAAAGAAGGCGATGGTGTGTCACTCACCGCTCTACGCTTGCTTCGTGGAGGATTCCTCGCCGCGAAGAAGAAGGAGACGCCACTACGCCGCGCTCAACCGCTTCACCGCTGTCGTGCCTTCGTAATGCTCGATCGCCCACACACTATTCTATTGCACAAATGAGAGAATGAGTGAATTTTAGGTTTAGTTGACTTTTATATGAGCTTGCCCCATTCACACTTGGGCGTCCATGCTTAGCCAACTAATCCCTTGAATGTTCCAGTTAGAGTGCGCCTCTCATCGGCGATCACTCTTACCCTTTTCCTATTGGACCGACAAGCCCGGTACCTGACTCTACCACAAAAATAATACAATGTCCGCCGTAGGTTACAACGTCCATCGTAGGTGATAGGGTGTCCGTGAGCCGTGAGGGTTAACATGCCCCCCTTCCTGATGTAGATTCCGTCCTCGGAAGCTATTGAGTTGAAGCTCGTTCGTCGAGGTGGAAGAGCATTTGAGATGAATGTCCTTAGCCTTCTTTAGTCACTGCAAAATCAAACAACATTGGCACAGTAATTGCATTCTCATAAGGGATTAAAAAGCATATGCAGTTTTAGGCAGACAAATTGATTGGTAACAGAATTTTAAACAATTTGTCAGCAATAAACATTAAATTGCAATGTAATCAAATGCATAAACAGATGTAAAGGTAAAAAATTAAACAAGTTTGGGGTCACTAATTTAACGATCGAAAGGCACTAGAGATCGACTATTAATACCATGGGTAAGCTTCTTAATTTTCTCTAGTCAATTAAGTTGTTTAATCGCAAGAGCCAAGCATTTCATGTTCGAGGGCTGACTAGAGGCTATACCTAGAAGACCTTGTAGTTAAGCTACGATAAAAAGAATTTCTCATGAAATCGCCTAACTGATTACTTTTTCTTTGACCCCCCAAAGTCTTTTCACAGTGATTCAATTTTGATATGTATGCTTATTTTGTATGCCTTGGGTTTTTTGCTTTTCAAGGAAAAGCGCCCACACTGGGAACCTCTAGGGCTCTAGTATTATAGCGATACATGTGAGTGAAGTACCCAATCAAGCTGAGATTTCTCTTCCAGCTTAAGATTTTACATTGTGGCACTTTGACATTTTGTTTGTTCATTTTCAGCATTTTAATTTTGTAACTTTGGGGGATCGTATAACACTAATACACCTCCCCAGGCTCATCACACTAGTAAACTCCCTTTATAATACTTAAGCTAAAGGTCAATAGGGTCAAGCCCACTAGAAATCCCTAGTACATTTCACACAATGCTACCTAAATCGGATTAATAACCTAAGTAACCATTGATTATTAGGAAGAAATTCCCCATGGTATTAAGAGAAGATCTCTAACACCTAACTTGGTCAAACTATTCTATTGCTTGAGCAAATGTTGCCAAGTCACCTAAGTGAGCAGACACCGTGGGTGAAGGCGCTCCAGAGACTACATGTCGAGTAGGTATTGGCATTGGTCTTGGCGCATAGGAAGCCCTTGGGTTCCACGTTGGGTACGATGTTGTGCCATGTGGTGGTCCATAGTTCATATGGGTGGCCCTAGGCATAGCAGACGTTGGATGTGACATGCTAATGCTAGCCGGTATAGTCCCATGGAAATAAGATCTTGTGTATTGTGGTTGTGGAGCATAGGTAGTTGAAACAATGGGAGGGGTAGGGACTACATGAGTACGTGGACCCATAGGTGCATACGATTGGTACGCACTTGTAGGTACTATTGCAGGCATTGAGCTACCATGTAGCGGTGCTTTACTAACAAACGAGGTCCATGGTGTGTTTCTTGGCATGCCCATCATTGGGGTAGCCATGGTATCCGTGGTGTCATCCAGGGAAAGATGAGCTAGACTTGGAAAAGTAAAGCTATCACTTGTGGGCTCATATTGCACTGAGAACCCTGGCGAAACAACATATGGGGCATCGATGGGACTCACTGGGGGAGTCTCCATTTGTGATAGAGTGGGTTGTTTCCCTTTGAGTGTGTCTAAAAATCGCATAGGACCCGTCGAAGGTATGTTTATTCCTCGATTTTTCCTCTCGGACTGGATAATCCTATGGATGACATTGCAGATCATGTGTTGTTGTTCCTTTAGACTAGTGGCACTAGATGTGGATTGTACAACTTCTAACCAACCCACATGGTATGTGTAGCCCATGTTGAAGGAGTACGAGCGGAAGTGCGACGCGAGAGAGAGTGCGAGAAGAAGGGCACGACGATATGGTGAACTCGCTCTACTGTAATGTGTAGAGCATAGTGAGTTCTTATTAGGTTTTTACAAAAGCATATGTGTACATACCTGGCGGCCCGTCCACTTACTTGGGCGACCACATTGGGCTTTATACCCCAACAACCTCCCACTTAAAGTCGAATGTGGTACTTTAAGTGTGAGAGAAGCTACTATACAAGCTAATATATTAGAGATGTAGAGAAGTGATGTACTACCCTACACCTAACTACTTGCGAAAATGCGCAAAGCTCTCTGAGGGAAGTCATTTTGTGAGTAGATCAGTAGGATTTTCTGTGGTGTGAACTTTGACAAGCTGAAGTTGCTTATCCTCGAGCATTTCCCTGATGAAATGATACTTCACATCCACATGATTTGTCTTTGAGTGATAAACTGGATTGCGAGCCAATTGTATAGCACTTTGACTATCACAATATAACATAGGCATCTCTTCTTTGATTCCCAAATCTGTTACTAGTCGATTAAGCCAAATTGATTCTTTGCATGCCTCTGATGCTGCAACATATTCAGCCTCTGTAGTAGACTGAGTAACACAATCTTGTAATCTAGAACGCCATGATACTGCTCCACCAGCCAATGTAAAGACATACCCTGACGTAGACCTTCGGTTTTCTAAGTCACCTGCATAATCTGAGTCTGTAAAACCCTTTACACTTAGCTCCTGACTCCCATAGCATATACGCATACTCTTTGTAGCTTTCAGGTATCTCAATATTCCTTTCACTGCCTCCCAATGTTTCTTGCCTGGGTTTGACATGTATCGACTTACTACTCCCACTGCAAATGCAATGTCTGGGCGAGTAGCAATCATTGCATACATCAAACTACCCACTGTAGACGCATATGGAATCTTATCCATTTCAGCCTGTTCTTCCTCACACACAGGAGAATCTTGTTTGCTAAGTTTCACATATGGTGGCAATGGAACACTCAGTGCCTTTCCCTTCTCCATATTGAAACGTTGCAAAACCTTGTCAATATACTCTGTTTGAGATAACCAAATCAACTTCTTTGATCTGTCTCTCTCAATGCGCATACCAAGTATATGACTTGCCTCACCCATGTCTTTCATGTCAAACGATTTTGCCATCTTTGACTTCAAAGCTGAAATTTCTTCCAAGTGCTTGCCAGCAATCAACATGTCATCCACATACAAAATAAGGATCAGCCAACTACTATCCTTAGCCTTCTTTGTGTATAGATAGTGATCGAACTCACTACGTTTGTAGCCTTGAGAAAGCATAAACTTGTGGAATTTATGGTACCATGCCCTCGGTGATTGTTTTAAGCCATAAAGACTCTTTAACAACTGGCATACCCAATCTTCCTTGCCTTTCTCAACAAACCCTTCTGGCTGCTGCATGTAAATTTCCACATCTAAATCACCATGCAAGAATGCTGTCTTGACATCCATTTGGTGCAACACCAAATCTAATATGGCAACTAATGCAAGAAAGCATCTCAATGTAGTCATCTTGACCACCGGAGAGAAGACTTCATCAAAGTCAATGCCTTGTTCTTGCTTAAAGCCCTTGGCAACAAGCCTTGCTTTGTACTTTGGCTGATTATCATGAGCGGTGATCTTATACCTGTAAACCCATTTACAAGGTAGAGCCTTTTTGCCCTGTGGTAATTTAACTAGCTTCCATGTCTTGTTTAAATGCAGAGTTGTCATCTCTGACTGCATGGTCAATTGCCAATTCCCGGAGTCCTTCATTTGCACTGCTTCCTTGTAACATGAAGGCTCATTGCAATCAGTCAACATGACATAGTTCATAGATGGAACAAACCTATCAGGAGGTCGCATGACACGTCGAGATCTACGCACAATAGGTGGCTCAGGCTCAGCCACAACCTGTGGTTCCACTCTATCCTGTCCTTGCTCCTCTTGAGCCATGACATTTTGTCTTGCACGTGCAGGTCCATCTTCTTGGAAGACAACTCTTCTAATCTCCTCAACCCTCTCTGGTTTATAATGATATTTGGATTCATTAAAGTGAACATCATTTCTGCGGACAACCTTTCTGGATTCGGGATCCCAAAGTCTGTACCCCATCTCACCAAAATTACCATAGCCTAGAAAGATGCACTTTCTACTCTTTGGCTCAAGTTTGTTCCTAAATTCCTTTGGAACGTGAGTATATGCCTCACAGCCAAAGACTCTCAGATGCTTGTATGAGGGCATTTTGCTTGACCATACCATCTCTGGCACTGAATCCTTCTGCAAAACCTTGCTAGGAGATCTATTTACAAGATGAACAGCTGTTGATACAGCTTCAGCCGAAAATCCATTTGGCAGCTGTGCATTAGACAACATACTTCTGAACTTCTCTTGTATGGTCCTATTCATCCTCTCAGCAACACCATTTTGAGGAGTGGTCACATAAGAGGTAAACCACTCCTTGTTTGGAGACACATGAAGTGATGCCTCTGAGTCTATAATCCAGTCACTCAGTGCATTTCCATCAGATGCTGTAAGAAGAGCTGAGTCCATTGTATTCTTCAAGAAGTAGATGTCTCCTGACACTAGACTGTCATCCTCTGCAACAGTGTTTGTCACATTTATTTCTTGAATCTTCACTGAGGACTTGTTCTTCTCACCATGGTCTTCAGCTTTCTCTTTGCCTTTTTCTACTTTCCATTCTCTGCAGTCTCTTTTCATGTGACCCTTCTTGCCACAATGGTAGCATTCTATGTCACTCTTGCCTTTAGCACTGCGGGACTTGCTACGAGACTGATTCCTCTTTTCACCTTTGTACTTTTCTTTGGTCCTTCCCCTGACAACTAAGGCTGTTCCTTTGCCTTTGTCCATTGTCTTTCTATTGGTTTCTTCAGTAAGCAGACTTCCTCCTACACCTGCTATGTTCAAACCATCTGGAGGTGCAGAATTACTCAAAGCTGTGCGAAAAGTGTCCCAACTTTCCGGCAATGTGATCAACAGGAACATAGCTCTAACAGGTTCATCAAACTTGACACGTTGAGCTGACAACTGACTATAGATTGTGTTGAATTCATTTAGATGATTGGACATAGGTGTCCCTTCTTTCATCTTCAAGTCAACAAGCTTCTTAAGCGAGTATACCTGTGAAGCTGCACTCTGCTTCTCATAAAGATCACTCAACTTTAACCATGCTTGATAAGCCGACATCTCGTCTGCTACATTGAAGTAAACGCTTTCTGCCAAAGTCAACATAATGGTAGAAAGTGCCAATTCATCCATTTCACTCCATTCATCTTCGTCCATATCTTCTGGTTTTATCCCCTTGAGCTTTATAGGTTTTATCTGCTTCTTTTGTACCAACACGTGCCAAATCTGCTTCTTCCACAATGGGAAATTGGTTCCATCCAGCTTCTTGATATTGTAAAGAGCAGTGTCCTGTGATCCAGCCATAGCTACGCTTCACAGTAGTTTACTTTCCTGGGAAAAATTCGGCAGAGTTTCCCCTGTAAATTGACCTCTGAACGAATATCAACCTGTCAAATGAACCAAGAAAGCTTCAGATTCTGCAGAAATTTTGGCAGAGTCTCCTTTGTAAAATGGCTCTAGTGTACTAAAAAACAGACCAAAAAACAGCTCAAAAAACCACTGTCTCTCTAACACTGTAAGCTGTGGGTAAAGCTGTCCTGCACCTGTATTGTCTCTGACTGTCCTGTAAGCATAGACCGCGACAATGCCTCAACGGCAGTAAAGCAAAGATGCAATCCCAATTGTCTAACTCACAGTCAATACATCCTAGCTGCCTATCTAAGGGTGCTCGAGGGATCGCTCCAAGACTTGTATCACCGAAAGGATCTCAACATTCGAGAATCCCCCAGCTCAATAAAACCTCACTCGACCCTCAACAAAGGCTTCAGTAAATCTGACAGTACATAGACTTCCCACAAAGTCATACATCCACAAATTTCCCACTGTATGCTGTAACCGCTGCGGCGGTTGTTTGCTGCGTGACTCACAGCCAGCAAACCCTCAACAGACATACATCATCTCTGACAATACATCCCATGTGGAAGTACCTGCAATGTCAGGATGAAATCTGGAATATCAAGCAGCAAACACAAGCTACCTGATGAACTAGTGGATGTCACCTACAGTCTGTGTGTAGATGCGCCCGTGTCGTATGTGACACGCCTCCAAGAACTGTGAGCCGTCCTTCGATGTGTAGACAGCTACAAATCAACACTCTGGGAGTGTCGATATCCTCAGCACCTGCAGGCGTAGGCCGAAAACCCCAAATTTGCAGAGTCGGATTTGCACCCGCTGAGACCACGTAGTCAAAAATGGCCTGCGCAGAACTTTGTCGAAGCAGAACGGTGACCGAGATGACCTCAGAATGAAATTCTGAGCACACCTAGCCCTTGGGGCTTTCCCACAAGATTTGGGCCGTGTCTTTGCCTGTCGAATTTCACTCCAATCTGAGCTGATGACTCTAGCCTCCTGCAGTGCTGCCCCGAGCCTCGATTTGAGCTCTGATGCCAGTTGAAGGAGGACGAGCAGAAGTGCGACGCGAGAGAGAGTGCAAGAAGAAGAGAACAACGATATGGTGAACTCGCTCTACTGTAATGTGTAGAGCATAGTGAGTTCTTATTAGGTTTTTACAAAAGAATATGTGTACATACCTGGCGGCCTGTCCACTTACCTGGGCGACCACATTGGGCTTTATACCCCAACACATGTATAGGTCGGTCAAAGTCTCCGTTTGTAGGTCATATTCCCAATTTTCATTGAGAAATACCCCGTCCAAACTTGGTGTACTAGAGGGTTTCCGTGAGGTGGATGCAATGTTGCTTCCCGTGTTTTGACTTTTAGTCACTGCTACCTTAGAGGCGACTTTGGAAGGTGGTAGCTCGGTAGGGCCCTCATTAAATGAGGTAGGTAGAATGTCCACGTGGACACTCTGAGGGAGTGTGGGGTCTACAGGAGATGTGAATGGTGATTCTACTTCCCCACCCCCTTCATTTACTTCACTAGCCGTAGGATCAGAGCGCGTAGCTCTACTAAAAGTTTCCATCAAACAACTAAAAAAACTAGTTCCAGGTTGTTGGGCCCAGCTAGGCACGGTTTCATTTGTTCCCCCGGGGCTTTGTGTAAGATGCTCTTCCATAATATCGTAGTCAGAGGAAGAGTCGCTAGCAGCTATATTTGGGTCTTGGGTTGCACTACGTTGGGTCCCCGCCGAGCGCGTAGACCCTAGCGTGGAAGGATAGTGAGTACCCCCATAAATCGAAGCACTAGCTAGTTGTTCGGACTCTAGCACACGACCAGAGCGTAGATACATGTGCTTTGGGTGCCCTACAAGTGTCGGCAAGTACCCTCAAAGGTTACTTGCTTTGTTTTGTGGGTGTTTTGCACCCCGTTTTCTACTTGATTTTTTCTTGTTTTTGATGTTTTTTGAATGTTTTTTAATGTTTGATTTTTTTGATTAAAGTGTGTGATAGCTCGAAACAAGCGTATCACTTAGAGGGTCGCTGTGTGCTTTACAGCACAATTTTCGAGCATCTGACGTTCCGTTGGTCCTCAAAAAATCAATTTTTAGCTACGTGTGAAGCTAAAATTCATTTTTTTAAAAGGCAACTGAGGCCTAGGCCTGAGCGTGAGCTTGGGCTTGGCTCTGGGAGATATTCTTGATCCCGGTCCTACCTTTAAAATTATGATTTTTTATTTTTTTTGAATTTTTGAATTTTTGAATTTTTTAAATTTTTATTTAAAGGATAAGGTCGCCGCGGCCTGCGCGAGAGCACACACACACACACTCTATCTACCTGCTTCTAACTAATACACCTACTCTTACACACTAACACACTCTATTAACTCTCACTAATCTACTTCCTACTTACTATACACAGAAAACTAACTACCTTAATACACAGAGAATAAACACAGTACCTTTGAAAACTCCATTAACAAAGAAAACTAACAACCTTAGTACACAAAGAATAAACATAGTACCTTTGAAAACTCCATTAACAAAAAAAATACACAGTACAACACCAAATTCCTCTTCTCAAACACACACACCCTCCTTCCTTACCTTTCCTACAATAGAAATTGCACCACGGAGAAGCACAGAGTGCTACTCGAGATTAATGCACGGCATTCCCCGGCAGCGGCGCCAAAAATGTGCGCGTATGTTGCACGTGTCAATGCAAGGAACTTGCCGATACACCGTGTGCGAGCCACAAATAGCTCCAAGCACACAACAAGCCTAAACTAGTAAGCTCAAAGAAGGCGATGGTGTGTCACTAAGTGCTCTACGCTTGCTTCGTGGAGGATTCCTCGCCGTGAAGAAGAAGGAGACGCCGCTACGCCGCGCTCAACCACTTCACCGCTGTCGTGCCTTCGTAATGCTCGATCGCCCACACACTCCCTCTCTCTCCCTCTCTCTCTCTCACACACACACACACACACACAAAGAGATGAAGAAGAAGCAGAAGGAGATGGAGCAAGAGCACTCTTCTATTGCACAAATGAGAGAATGAGTGAATTTTAGGTTTAGTTGACTTTTATATGAGCTCGCCCCATTCACACTTGGGCGCCCATGCTTAGCCAACTAATCCCTTGAATGTTCCAGTTAGAGTGCGCCTCTCATCGGCGATCACTCTTACCCTTTTCCTATTGGACCGACAAGCCCGGTACCTGACTCTACCAAATAAATAATACAATGTCCGCCGTAGGTTACAACGTCCATCATAGGTGATAGGGTGTCCGTGATCCGTGAGGGTTAACACACATAAAGACTTGCACTAGAGCTACATTTCTTAGAATCCAAAAAATTCATGTTGAACGGGGTTTTAATGAGCTCTCCCTTGTCCAAACATTGCACTCCTTCAAATACTTTTACCTCAGAATCCTCCATTGTAGCAGTTGGTAGATTTGCCAAAGATACCCAGGTCTCTATTGAGATAGGAGCCAGAAAAACTTTATTTGGGAGTAACCAAAGCTTGTGCTCCACCCTTAAAGATTCAACCTCCACTTGTCGTACAGATAGAAAGGGGAAAATTTTGGAAACCTTAGGTACCAATTCCAACAGCCAAGTCTCACTAAGAGAACATAAATCTTTCTGAAACTCTTTAGCAGCTTCAGCGGCAGCAACATCCCTACAGAAAATACTGTTGGTAGGAGGGAGAATCAGAATAGTTGGGGCCGTGACAAAGCTTGGGCTGAGCCCACATTGCTTCCTGAGAAGATTAGCTAGTTCAACACCATTCGAAGAGAACTTAGCCAAGTCCTCTTTATGAGCTTTAGAGATAGTCGGGATACTAGCAATAATGTCGGTAATAATCGAGACACCCCCCTTACTGTTTTTAACCAAATAGCCAAAGTTTTGACCCAATTGTTCAAAGGAGACTGTGTGAATCAGGAGGTAATAGGGTTACTAGACGAGGCCACAAGGAGATCAGATGCTTCAGGATCTTGTATGCATCTAAGAACCAAAAGAGAAGCCCTTGAAAGCAGCTCCATTCGTAAATCCCGTCCTTGATACAAGGAAACTTTCTAAAAGAGACATAGTTAGACATGTCTAAAAAAATCAACTACTTGAAAGAAAATTTTATAAGAGGTAGAATCTAAGAATTTTTCTAGGCAAGGAAATCAAACTATAAAGACAACAGTGTAGTGTAGTATTTTGGTAGAAGCCTCAACCTTCAACCGTTCAGAAAACGATCATAAGGACAATGTGAAGCTAGCCCCTTCTAGCTCAGACTAACTGTACCACCAGAGCAACATGACCTAGCGCAATACTGGGAGCCTGGTCCTGATCCAGTAGTAAGATTGGATCTAAGTGCAATTTGTGTGTGTTTTTGTTATCTGAATATATTACCCACAAGCAAACATATACCTGTTCGAAGACCAAGGTACCTAGATAATTACAAGGTTACTGTACAAAAAAAATTAGATAGAAAGATTTTGTACAAATAAATAAAATCACGTTGGTACAAGTCACCATCCTACAAGGTAGAAATTCCTTCACAAACTTCAAACAAGCAGCCAATCTTCCAAACAATAAAGTAACCAAAAAGCTGAACCAAAGAGAGTAGCCCTCACCTGCACCCATAGAAACAACACAACATTCTGTTAGCATTGGCTTTGTATGCAGGTGATGCATGGGCATCCTAGTTGTTATCCATGTCACAAAGGTACAACTTTTTTGTGCAAGTAAACTATCGTTGAAAGAGAAATTTCAAGAAACTTTGATAGATAGTTACACCATCATAAACAAATCTTCAACAACCTATCTGCTCACATTGGGGAGAGCGTCATTGAAGCCAGGGGCTTATCACACTATTTTTTTGCTATGCATGCATGGCATGCCAATATTGTGGATTCATTCCAACTTTAGCATAGTTTACACTTCTGCTATAACATTAGCTACTTTGTTTAAGAAATAGTTGAGGCTAATATTATTGCTTGTGATCGTTGTATATGATTATAGCAAACGAGAAATTTCTATGCACAAGGTGCTGCATAGTTACATAAGAACTGCCAATGATTAGCATTGGAAGTATTCCTGTGCTAAAGATCTTTATAATTAATATCCTTATTTTTGAAATTTCTATTAAGAAAGGCTCTCTTCCTAGTACATGCCATGTTATTAGCCACAAATGAGGCCACATAATTTGCCCTAGCTGCTTTAACCTTTGCCGAGATTTGCGCCCTCTTAATAGGATCAACTACCGTACTCATCCGTGCAGTCAGCTTATACTTTGGTATATCCTGGTAACAATAGACAAACCATTTCAGGCTTTGTTAGTATCAAAACCCTCATATACACACTTTTGTATTTAAGAAAAACCCTGACAGGTTCTACCATAATAGTGAACAACACCAGCAAGTATATGGCCCGATTTTAACAATAGTTTGAGGAGCTCGTGATCCTCAATAATAATAAGCTATACATAATTATCATACAAGCTAAGGTATGGAATAACATGTTGAGACAGTAAAGAACCATCCAAATTAGTTATTGTAACAAAAACTCCCTTAGGCTGGTCCTACAAATGTGAATCCCTCTGACCTCTTGTAGGAAAAGAGACTAGGAGACAAAGCAACCCCTCAAAAAGCCAGATCATGTCTATGTACCTAGACACATTAACTGTGCAGAAAACAAGCACATAATGTAGTAAACTTAAGTGATTTCAGGGAGTATTACTCCAAGAAAAAATAGCCCAGGCAGTTTCTAGAAAACTCTTGTCAGAGAATACTTGCATATCTAAGAAAACATGCATAGATTAACCTTATACGATACTGTAACCACACCCCATCTTCTGTCAAGAATTCATCCAAACCAGCTCAATAGGATCAGTCATCTACTAAAGTCAGCACCACCGACTGGACATCCTGCAATTGTTTTCAAAGGAGGTTATATTCGAAAATAAGTAAATCTATGGAGTCTTGCAAAGATTAGGTAACCCTATCAACCAGCCATGCCTTTCCACAATTTTGAGAAGTCAGTAGTTAGCAAAATTTCATTAGTCTTTCGTAAACCAGATGTTAAACAACATAAAAAACCAATTATGCTAAGGTATACAACATCAAATAAGAGAAACTAATGCTGAGCTATATCTGCATAAAATATAAGGCTCAACAACCAGGGTATTGAACAATCACCTTTGAGTAGCCTTTTTTTTAACACTAGCTTGAATACCAAATGGAGCAAAGGAGTCTAAGATAAAACCCATGCTAGCCCAGGTGGAAGCCAAAATAGTGGCCTACAGCAGCATACCAGCCAAAGGTACCCATTGGAAAGGAAACAACTCAGGAAATCAGCCCAAGGTATCCCTTAGAAAGGAAACAACTCAGGAAAATTTGATCAGATCATCATATGTACATGAAGCAAGGGAATCCCATCACATAGCCATCATGCATGATATCAAACAGATCTTAGAGAAACTAGTGAGATGTTATTTCCAACTACATACCAAGCAAACCACCAACCAAGTCCCAATAAACAGTCTTCAGCCAATATAGCTCCAACCCCTTAAGGTAGTTACACACAACCATAATCACTTTATCCTGAAAAACATAACCAGACCATAGACACCCAACAACACCTTAAGATTACCCATGCCATAAGCTCATAGCCACACATTTAGAAATGACATCATTCTATCATTTATCAAGCAAAGAGGTATTATCTTCAATTTTGTTTCACCAAGCCAAAGAACTCCACCTGAGATGAATCCAGAGAATGAACCTCCAAAGACTATTGCTTATATTTCCCTTTAGCCATAGTGTATCACACACAGAGTAAAGCCACTCAAATAAGGAAACCTCTACACATCAACCTCAGACTGAATGTACACAAGCCCGCTAAGTGAGGGAAAACCCTCACCATTAAATAGGATTGAATGATCAAAGCTATGAGTAAACACCACATCCGTGCGAATGCAACTCCACTACACCGCCATGCCCTACCTCCAGTCGGATGCCATTTTCTACGCTTGCAGCGAATGGAGCCATGTGTACCACCACCAAATGTACTCCAACATAGGGCGGAATCGCACCACTTGTAGTGACAACTCGTCGCGCGCTCAAAATTTTTCAGGCAAGAATACCAAACAATTTTAAAGATCATACATTACTCTACTACAACCAAGAGTCAAATGTTTATTACCATAAGTGAGGTAAAAAAATAATACCCAAAAAGGACCCCATACACATGTGTATTTATATGGCCATGCAAATAGGCTAGGGCCGGTCGAAAAACTCAAAGCAAATAGAAGTAGTCTTAGGTGTGAGCCAAGCAAGCCTATTATATTGATTTACAAGAAAGGGAAAAACTCCTAGATAGATTTGTGTGTGTGTGTGTGTGTATACATGTGTGTTCGTGTGTGTATTTGCTACTTTCCCACTAGTGATATCACAATGGGGAAATTCAATGAAGGGAGAGCAGAGCGGGGGGGGGGGGGGATATGGCATGGGAGGGGGCCAAAGAGAGAGGGGGTAGTGTGTACAATATATATATATATATATATATATATATAGAGAGAGAGAGAGAGAGAGAGAGAGAGATTTTATTATCGTCCTCGGAGGTCAAATATGACCTATGGGACCAAAGTTATCTATATATATATATATATATATATATATAGAGAGAGAGAGAGAGAGAGAGAGAGAGAGAGAGAGAGAGAGAGAGAGAGAGAGAGAGAGAGAGAGAGAGAGAGAGAGAGAGAGAGATTTTATTATCGTCCTCGGAGGTCAAATATGACCTATGGGACCAAAGTTACATATGATGTAGTATGTGTATGGTTGATGAGTGACTCTCGATGCTCCAAAATGTGGTGATGGGAGTCGCAATGGAGAGCCCACACTATGGCTGGGAGAGGAAAGTGTGTAGGTCTAAGTTAGGGCTGAAAAAGTGAGAGAAGCAAGTTTGGATGTGACCAAAAGCTGAGCACTCTAGTAGTGTGTGGTACTCAGACTCTTGAACTTGCAGTGAGCATAATGTGCACAATTGATTTGACCCTTTTCCATTGCCCCAATGCCCTATCTCACATCAAAGGAAATGGGAGCTTAGCCGAATGGTTGCGATAGTGCGTATCATCGACAAGGGGATAGGCTCAAGCATGTAAGTGTGAGTACGGTTTCCTCTTTCAATGAAGAACATGGTTTTGTAGTTGGGGGCAATATGGGTGGTGTAATGTATGAAGCGTGACCCACCGGATTTCTCCCACGCCGTAATACATTGGTGTTGTAGAAAAGCTTCATTCACTTGGGAGTCAATTGAAGCATCATGTAGCAAGTGTAATGCATCCCATCTCCCAAACCACTCTTCTTTATGTCTTGCATCCATCCCGTGCTCAAGATCTTGCTTTTATGCATCTTCTGAACTTTTTTGCTTGCTTCCCATGCAATTGTAGGAAGTCTATGTGAGGGGTTTGACGCATCTTTATCATGTATCCACAACCCTTTCCATGCCCATAACCTCAATTGGAAGAGATCCCGACTCAAGAAGTAGGAGCATATATGGTGTTTGCATCTTAACTTGGAGAAAGTTTGTAAGAAAACACTGCTAGACATTCTCAAACTCTTTCCAAGTAGACTTTGAGATGCTCTCGCCCCACACTTCAACTCCATAAAGAAGAACCGTTGTCACCAATGCATGAAAAAGATACTTCTTGAGAACCCAACACTTGATGTGTCCCGCATTACACATGTTCTCAAATGCATAATATGCTCTGTTTCCCGGTTCCAAATGACGCATAGCACATTCATGCCACTTGTGATTGGACGGAACCTCAAGGCCAAGGTACTTAAATCTCTCAACAACAATAAGTGTCTCATGTTGTATACAAATGCATGGCTTCTCCTTATGGTTGGTTTTCACAAGCATAACCTTCTCATTCACAATCAGCCCACTATGCAAGCAAAAGTTCTCAAGGACAACCATAAGCTTTTGTGCATCTTCTAAAGTGTGTGCGAGAAGCACTACATCATCCGCATACAACAAAAGCATGATTACCGCATTGCAAATAGTGACCTCTTCAATGCCGAATTCTTGCATAAAGTCAAGTACCATTTGTTCCAATTGATTGATGCATAGACCAAAGAGAGTTAGTGACAACGGACATCCTTGTTTAACCCCAATAGTGCTTACAAATTTTTTTTGAAGTTTCTCTTCCCATGCGTAATTGAAAATCCACCTTCTCATTGATTTGAGAAACCGCAAGCATAAACTCACTTTGGCACTTGGAGTTCTTCCATCCTTGTCCACAAATTGTTACGTGGAATCATAACAAAGGCTTTCTTAAAGTCCACAAAACAACAATACGATCTCTTGCCTTTCAATTGACTTTCCTCCATGATAACACAAAGTGTGACAAGATGGTCATGGTGCTATGGCATCGACAAAAACCCGCTTGTCCCTTTGCACGCTTGTCATTCTCTTCAGTCCAATCACTCAATTTCATCTCCATTATGCACCCAAACAACTTTGTCATAAGAGACACAAGCATTATAGTCGGGTAGTTGTTTACATTCTTTACATCCCTTCCTTTATGCAAAGGCTTAACCCAATTACTACTTCAATCATAAGGCATACCATGTTGAAGTGCAAGGTTGAACATATCACACATCCACTCATGGGTAAAATCTCCCGTCCTTTTGATCATCTCCGGCTTGATACCTTGAAGATCTCCTGCTTTGCGAGTGGCCAACTTTTCAAGCCCCATCACAAATGTATAGTTTACCAAAATCCTAATTAAAAAGAGAGAGAGAGAGAGAGAGAGAGAGAGAGAGAGAGAGAGAGAGAGAGAGAGAGAGAGAGAGAGAGAGAGAGAGAGAGAGAGAGAGAGAGAATTGATTAAATGTGCAGATGCATAGTTTTCCAAAACCCTAATTAAAAAAAATCTCCCTATCGTTCCTAGATTGTGGTGCAGCAATTATTGGTAGCGGCAAGCTAACCCATGTATCATTTTTTGTGAGCTTTTATTGTAAAACACTTATTCTTTTGATAAATCAGAAATATTGTAACTCCTATTTTCGAGATGGATATTATAATTGTTGAGCGGTGGCTATAAGCTTCTAGATTGTATCAATTTATCCTTAGTTAGAGCTCTCAAATTATTAGTTTCTGACCAAAGAAACCTTGACTCAAGTTTTGGCCCTAATAGAAACACAGTGTGAGCTAAAGACACTCACTTCTCTCCTTCTCGTGCTTCCTACTCCCTTCCCGGTTGTCACATTGTAGTGCCGTCTGTTGCGCTGCAACCGTAGGTAAGAGCTCTACGCATTGACGTAAACATTTCATGGTAATTCGTAGATTTTGGCATCACCGACCCGCCGGCTAATTTCATCATAAGTAGGAATTTAAGCTAGGAAATCACAAAGTAAGCATAGGCGGGGTATTGGGGCATCATTGCTAAGCATTTAGATGCATTCGGAGTCAAAAACGACTAGGTCAAAAACTCACTGCTGCTGTTAATAATCATGATTTTTTCACTTAACCTAAAGCAAGATTTGAGACCATAAGCATGTGTGCTTAGGTCTTATATACATGTCCTAGAAGTTTCGTAACATTCGGATGTCATTTGATGTTGTAACAGTCATGTTTTATTTGCCAATAAGCGAATAGCTTTTGGTGACTTTGGTCATTTGAGTGTAGCTTTTGTTAGATGCGAGTTGTCTATTGTTTTCCAAGAGATTGGCACCCTCTTGTAGCCTCTAGGCACTAGTCAAGTCAGCTTCGTCCCATGGATTGACAATTATGTTCGTGGTTCTCGCTATGTCTGCAATAAGATAGGAGTGAGGTTAGAAACCCGTCCCACATTTGGCACCGATGCCGGGGATCGAATAGACCTAAACTAGGGAAAACACGAGCGTCTTGTGTAGTTGTCCTTTAACTTCCTCTATGATCACCTAGAATTAAAACTTTCTCTTTAAAACCGCATAGCTTAAGATTGTTGTCTTTTACTGTGTAGAGGTAGATTGGAAGTAGATTGTACTTGCTAAGTACCTTGTAGGATTAGGTTAGGATTTTGAGAATGATTGATGGACAAGACAAGTCTTAAGATCAAATGCTCAAGATACCATTAAAAACAAGTGTTTGCGGACACTTTCCACAACCCAGTTGCAATAGAACCTAGGAGTAGGGTAAGTAGAATCCGAGGTGGGATCTCAGAACATTGCTCACTCCAAAAGAATCAATTGTGAGTTGTTTATGTGAAGATGCAAAATTTCAGGTCTACGGCTTGAAACAACACCAAAAGACTGTCAACCACTGAATCCGGCTGGAGAGTATGCTCTAAAAGTTGTATAAACCAGTGGGTAAGCTTAAGGATGCAATTGAGGTAAATTTTCAAAAATTTACAAAAACTTAGATTATTTACTTTTTCTTGAGATTTTAGGCCAAATTAATTTTTGACTTGACTCATAGGCTTAAAATAGGCCATAAAAAGACTGTCCAATGAAAAAATTGCAAAAAGTGTTCATTTTAGGCCAAAAGTAAATAATCATGATTATTTACTTTCAGCTCAAAATTGACCAAGGTTGATACCAAAGACTCTATGCATGATTGCAAACATCTTTTGTAAAGGCTCAAAGAATTTGGATTACAAAACATACCAAAACCTTGAGAAAAACTGAAATCTGTACTAATTGTCAAAACTTGAGTGCGACTTGGTAAAACTTGAGTGCGACTTGGTAAATCTTGTTCAAATTCAGTGAAACTTGACTCAGAGGCTTAGATTGAAGTGTTAAACATGTGTATATGCTCTGTTGACCAAAAATATGCAAAAATTTACCAAAAATAAATAATGGTGATTATTTACTTTTGCCCTGTTTTTCAACTTTTTTGACTAACCCATCATACCACCAGTTTTATCATGTTATATTGAGCACTCATATCAAATTTGATAAGATTTGGATCTATAAATAAAAATTATGGCCAGATTTATAAAGTTAGCTTGCAGACACTAAACAGTTGACAAATTGAGCAGTGATTATCCAAACTTGGTGAAACTTGACTAGGGAACTTAAGTTGAGTTGCTTAACCAGCTAGTATCGACATTTTGGCAAAAAGTTGCAAAAAATTCCGAGTTGTAAATAATTGCGATTATTTACATCTGCTTCAAGGTCAAGTATATCAAGTAGACTCCACAAATCAAATTTGGTGAAATTCACAAAAGTGAGACTTAAGCCAAATTCTTGAAATCAGAGTCTGCGGCCACCACTAAACAGATGATAATTGAGACAAATCTTGTTCAAATTCAGTGAAATTTGTCCAGAGACTACAACAAGGTGATTACTTGGCAAAACAAACCTAAAAAGCGTGAGAAAAGTAAATAATCGTGATTATTTACTTCTGAGACCCAGAGACGAGAATTTGGACTTTTGAGCTTGTACAGTGTTAGAACGACATAATACAAGGCCACTGGTCAATTTTGGTTTCCATCGGGTCTAAATTGGTACTTGTTAACTTAGTTTTCAGGTTGCAGATTAGTTCTTTAGCTCTTTGCAGAGGTAAAACCAGAAGGTCTCATTTGCTGATTCACTTAGCTCAAATTGAAGTGATATACATAGACCAATCACAATAATTAGAAAAAATTGTACAGTCTTTGAAAAAAACAGCTAACTTGGTTAAAACTGACACAGGAATTAGGTTGCAGGCAAGGAATTGAAAGCTTGATAGGAGTTGCATTCAAGTCAAGTGGAAAAGCAGATAACAATTCAATCTGATGGTAAGTACTCTATTCAGGGCTTAACTAGTCTATATGAACCTTAGATCTGGTCGTATACTAGCAAATCAAGGTATATTTGGAGAGACCGCTAGTAGAGCATCCACCGAAGAGAGTGTGAATCAAGGTGATCACTTGGACACTATCCTTGAAGAAGTCTCAAATACCTATTTCGACTCAACATTTGAAATATATTCCTATTCGACTCATTCAGGAATCGGAATGACAATGCGATATAATCACATACTCACCTTTTATAAGACTAATGTTAATGGAGCTCAGGTTTACCTGGATCCTAATGAAGAGTATGGCACTCGTATTGATGACCATGACATAGAGTTTGAAGACGAATAAGGAAAAACAAACAAGGGAATGCATGAGCATGTGCATCCTTTACATCCCGAAGAGATTGTTCTGACATATGCAAAACAACTCTAATAGCAGTAATTCTTGCAGCAAGACCTGCAACATCCTCAACATTGCATGCATCCTCAGAACCAGGATGTACATCAATGCCCTGCACAACATTCCAGATGCCCTTTGACACAAGAACATGTTGCATCATGCAAGCCCACATAGGGTAATTGTCCCCATCCAACCTGTCCTCAGTAGCAAACATCTTGAACACATCTGTGCTGTTGTCAACCATGGTAAATGCTGCACCTGATGTGAAAACTACCTGAAAAGAGGAGAAACAAAGCGGGAACAACATGTGCTATATAGCACAAACCGTAGAAGACTGTAAGGTACCTATTATGTAGAAAATGGCACTGACAGGTATTTTGCACAAAATAACAAAATTGCCTGTGCAGACCTGCCTGTAGTGGAAATGGAAGCCGAAATGAGCCCGAATCAAAAAAATTATCGACCTATGAATGCTCGCCAAAGCTTGAGCAGGCGTATGCTGGAGCTGCTAGTGTCTAAGCCCAGGAAGACGACACCTGCCCTGATACCAATTGTTGAAATTAGGGTCGCAGAAACACACACAGCTTGGAGAAGACCAAGGAAGCTTAAGGCACACAACTGAGAGTATGTTACTTAGTGTGCAATGGAAAGATAGATAGCCCTAGAGTAATGGGCATATATACAATGCATGGGGGAAAAAACTTCCTAAAGAGGGAAAAAATGCCCCGGCGGTCTTAGTGTGTTCACACACATCACTACCACATGTATATGATAACATAGGTCAAGTGCATCTAAATCGCAATTATTAAGAGCAATGAGTTTTTGACCTAGTCTTTTTTGACCCCGATTGCATCTAGATGTTTAGCAATGATGCCCCAATACCCCGCCTATGCTTACTTTGTGATTTCCTAGCTTAAATTCCTATTTACTACTTCCTTGCCATTTGCTAATTCTACAACTAGCTTGCTTGTTGGATACTTATCTAACTTGAGCTTCCTCATGCATCTAGGTGAAAGAAATGAAAGAGTACTACCACAATTTATAAGGAAGTTAACTTTTTCACCTCTGAGAGATCCTGGCGTATGAATGACTGCGTATTGCTCGCAACCATTGGGATTGTCAATTGCAGCATGTAGGGTTGCTCTCTCCACTACTTCGTCACCCACAGTTGGTTGTACCACTGCAGCATTCACTCTGGTGGTAGCTCCACGGCCTCGCCCTCTGTTCATCCTTCCACGTCCTCCTCTTCCATTAGCTTGGCCACGCCCATGGGTATTCAAGGGTATGGCATTGGCATTGGTTGCCTGGGTGTTCCTGGGGCACTTAGATCTGTAATGTCCATATTCGCCGCAACCATAGCATTGAACATCAGGGAACTCCATGGTTGTGGTGGTAGCCACAATAGGGCACTGGTCATATGCTTGGTTGGCTGGTATGTTATTCCAAGCAGTTGTCCTTGCCCTCTTTGCCCAATGATTCCTCCTGTTCTGGTTAACCTTTTGTACTTCAAGAGCTAGAGGTTTGGCCCTCAACAAGGCATCCTGTAGTGTCGTTGGCCTGAGAGCTTCCAAACGACTATTCAAAGGGTCGATTAGCCCTTGACAGAACCTCGCTACCTGTTGTTCCAAGGTCATCTTAGGAGCATATCTCCGAAGAGTGACAAACTTTGCATAATATTCTTCGACAGATGAAGTCAGCCTGCTGCTGCCGAAGTGAAAAGAATTCATTCATCTTCAAGGTCCTATAGGCAGGTGGTAAATAACGCCCCATTATCACAGCTTTGATGTCTTCCCAGGATTGGGAAGATCCCTTAATATCCAGGTCCCTGCAATGTTGCTTCCACCATATCTTGGCATTGCCAGTCAAGCAGAACATCGCAAGCATGGTCTGATTTACGGGTTGGGTTCCCGCAGCTTCAAAGTAATCATCCATGGCTTCCATCCACACTTCCACATCTCTCTCCACATTTGCCCCCTTGCCCTTAAAGATCGGAGGTTGGGCTTGCTTAAGGAGGAGCTTCTTCTCTTGCGCTGCCGAGTATAGAGCAAAAGGCGGTGCCTACATGGGTTATACGAGATTCTTGATACCATTACTTGGATCTCAAAATAGACACGAGACTTTAAATAAAATTCAAGATATTTCACTTTATCAAGAGACAGAGATTCAAAGACAAAAAAAACTTTATTGATGAAAATTTATTGCAATCGAAACCCCTCAAGGTTTAGGATAAGAGATGATCAACTTATTACATGGCTTTTTGGATTGCGTATAAAATACGCCTAAGAGATTGTGTTCACATGATGCACTACTTTGTTAGTGAAGTAGTTCCTGTACTCATCCTTGAGTGGATAATAAACTAAGATATCAAGCCGGGATTCTTCTTTTGGTACTCCAAAAGTTCTGACTCTGTTCGCTGGGATCACCTCGGTGACCTTTTCCAAGAGCCAGTCGTTGATGGTTTGATTGGAGTCGCCTGAAACTGTCAGGTCCAATCGGGTAGGCAGCAAGTAGAATAACTCCACCACCCTCAACTCTTCTCCCCAACGTATCTTCTTCAAATCGGTAGACAAGCATCCTAGCTTCCGAGCGTTGATGTAGTAAATCCCTCCTGCAAGTGTCCAATCAAGTCCCCATCCTCTATCGATGCGAGTGGAGTGTGGCGTATGAGCCTTCATCAGTATCTCCATGACATCTCACCTGAATTGGTAAACTGGGGATCGTCGAGCTTGCTCATAAATAAGCTCAAACACTTGGAACTTCCGATATTCTAGCACGGGGTCTTCCTGCAACACCAATGCAAGGAATTCGGATCAACTACCTATATACTTTCAGTTCCTTTTAAATGTTCAAACAGTACGACTTTATTTCTCAGCCTAACCTAGGCTCTGATACCAGGTGTGAGGTCCCCACCCCGCCGTATCAAATGGCGGATCTGATGGTGAACCTGGTGGCCACTAGATCTATAGCGGAAGCAAACAAAGCGGTTCAGGGTTTAGCCAGCGGACGATCTCTCATCACAAAGTGAGTCGAGTTCGAGGCTACTAGCAGTGAGATCTAGCTCCACCTCGCAGGGGAAGCGTACTTAAACTATCTAGCGATCCTAAGACCCACCTTCCAAGAGGAGAGAAACTCCGAGTGCCTTTTTCCCCATGTTTCAGAGGCACGTACACTTGAGACTTCGCCGCTCTAGGGGTAATGAGTATTACTAGTATCGATTTTAACACTATGGGGACAGAGAGTTCCCGACCAATCGGGACCACCCTTCTCATAGGCATTGGCAACCTGAGCCAAGCCCCCACTTTCCACCCCCACACTCACACTTCCTTGTGTGTCCTAATTTACTACCACAATGATTGTTCAACATAAACATTCCTTGATTAAATTCCGAATCACAATGTTTGTTAAGACAGCCCTTCAACCAGTATTGCAAACGGCACCAAGACAATATTCTAGTAAAAATTCTACTCAAACTTATTCATTAAAATTCCAATGTTCTGGAGGTACAACATCCCCCCTCCAGCAAGAGTTTACTCCTCCCGTTGTCGCCTAGCTGTCCATACAACTAGGTATGTCCACCGCATAGAAAGCACGTCATGGACACTCCCACCGCATAGAAAGCAAGACGTGGGTTCCCACCGCATAGAAAGAAAGTCGTGGATTCAAGAGCCCTTAACGAGGAACTCTGGCCCCTGTGATCAGTAGGGGGTCAGGACTAATTCACCATTGGAAATAGAATGAACATGTCGAGCAAACATTCTTTCCTATTGCAAACAGTATATCCATCAATCATTTCTTTCCTACCTTAGACTTAAATGTACAATGAATTCGAATGCCGAGATTTTCGTCGGATTTCTCCAACATGTTTGGGGATATGTTTTTTCCTAGCTAAACGTGTGCAATGTTAAATTAAACAACTTGAATGAAATTATGACCTATCTCTTGCATTCCTTCGTCAATGGCTAGTGAGATGGCCGGTGTTTGTTCGTCCATGGGAGCTTTTCCCTTTCCGTTCACATTAGTCGTTCCCGCCTCGCGGTCGTGGGCACCACCGAAGCGAGTTCTCTTAACCGGGGCCATTTTACTCACTACTTTAAATGATAAATTTGAAAAAAAGATCTAAAGTCCGGGAGCATCATAACAAACCAAATGGCAGATTAGAATCATTAAAGAGTCCTCCTTATGCAAGAGAGTTAGATTTTTCCTTCGAGACCTAACAAATTTTATGGGTAATTCTTTACTTGCCCTATGGAAACTGGCTCTAAGGTTAATCACTTGGCTTAGATGATTAAGAAATTCAGAATTTTACTAATTGATTTACAAAAGAGATGAAGTAAGCAAGTTCAATCACTTTCCTAGAGCAATTTGAAGATGCAGAATTACCGCAGTCATATGTGATAGAAAATTCTCTTCTTAATGGCCTAATGACGGTTTAATTTTCAGCCTTAATCACATTTTAATGTGGGAGAAGATTGAGTCTAATTTAATTACAATACTATTGAGTGGTAAAAGAATGAATTTCATCAAATCTACACTATTATTGGCTGACAATTTATTAACTATGCTGCCTAGAGAGAGAATCTTTCTTAATCATGTATTAATCCTTGATTAAGAATGATGAATGGCTGCATAATTTAGCTAATTGAATGATGATTACGTAATGGAGTATAGCTATGTAAACTTAGAGAGCAGCTATTGGGAATTATAGCTAAAAGTAGGCATAATAGACGAAGAATTTGGGAGAATAATGATGCGAATTGAGAAGAACCGGAATTAAACCATAATTACCGTGATTAGGGGCTGAGAATCCCCTGATTTTTCTGATCCAATGAATCCTCAAGATGAGAATTAAACCATAATTACCGTGATTAGGGGCTGAGAATCCCCTGATTTTTCTGATCCAATGAATCCTCAAGATGAGAATTTCGGCAGCACCTCCCTCCTTGCTTCTCCTTCAAAAACTGTGTGTGTACCGGCAACACCTCCCCAAGGTGTGTGTACTGGGTGTGTGTGTGTGTGTGTGTGCGTGCGTGCGTGTGTGTGTACTGGGGGTGTACTGGGTGTGTGTGTGTGTGTGTGAGCATGTGTGTGTGTGTGTGTGTGTGTGTGTGTGAGCATGTGTGTGTGTGTGTGTGTGTGTGTGAGAACACCTTTAAATAGGCCTCCTCAAGCTGAAAATCGAGCCAACTTGCTATATGCATTTGGGAGCTACTCCAGTTAAGCATAGCAAGTTCAGTCTCCTACCCACCAAGTGTCCAGTTGGCTTGGTTAACTCGCTCTCACACTTAGTTGCAAGCTGGGAAACTCTCCCAAGACTCCCACAAGGACAAAAGGCGCCTCCTAGCTGCTAAAGCTGACCCGGAGTGGCCTGGAGCCTGTTCCCACACAGCCTCGGGCTCCGGTGCCTCCCCGCTCAATTTTTGGAAAAATTGATTTTAGGCTAAAACGGGTCATACGAGTCGGATTTTAATGCCGTAAATTGCTATACTGAGCTCTAACTAAGGCGTACTGGCCCGAGTACCTGCCATATTTAGCAACCCCCGGGGTCCGAAAATGCATTTTTTGAAATTCGGGGTGTAGGTGCAGTTTTTTGAGACGGTCAAAACTGGACGGGTCGGGTGACCAAAAACTTACTATTTTTGGATTTTTTAAACAAAAATTATTTTAATTCACATTTCGAAGCTTTAAAGCATTCTAAACATCATGGCACTAACAGAATTCGAAAAACTGCTAAAAATAGTAACTTTTTCCATTATGTTCATCTCAAGATATAATGGTGCTCTTTTTGATCGGGGTCAGAGACCTTACAACCTCTCCAACGTGAAAGATTTGAGATGTCCTCATCTCAAGAATGTGTTTGGGTAATCCTTTATGAGTGTTGGTTCGTCCTCCCAAGTTGCATCTTCTTCAGGGTAATCCTTCCACTTTACTAGATGCTCCGTGATTGTTCTGTTGCGTAACTTTTTCCATTATGTTAATCTCAAGATATAATGGTGCTCATTTTGATCGAGGTCAGAGACCTTACAACCGGGAAGGGAGTAGGAAGCGCGAGAAGGAGAGAAGTGAGCGTTGTTAACTCACGTTGTGTTTCTATTATCCAAAACTTGAAATTAAAAATTGGCTTTTATACCTTAGCCAAGGTTCTTTGGTCAAAAACTAATAACTTGAGAGCTCTAACTAATGATAAGTTGATACAATCTAGAAGCTTATAGCCCCAACTCATTAATTACAATATCCATCTAGAAAATAGGAGTTACAATATTCCAATTTATTAAAAAAATAAGTGTTTTTATAATAAAAGCTCTCGAAAAATGATACATGGGTTGGCTTTCTGCTAACATTTCCCCCTCCTTGATTGTGTCGTCCCTTGACACAGTTTCATGGACGGAAGTAGTCTTCGGGTTGACATTTCGAAGCATGTAAAGCTTTTTCATATCGGATGTGTCTTTCTTTGTTAGGGACTTGCAAAAACTGAATAGTGGTTTTTAAGTTTGATGGTAGAATAGCCAACAAACCTTAATGTCAAATCGTTTATCGCTAGCCCAAAAATCTTTGTCCGCCATGTGAAGAATCCAGTATAAAATTCCTCTTCGAATGCCAGCATATTGCTTGGTAGCAGGAAATGCATCTAGCATAGAAGCCGTAGAGGAATTCTTCTAAGGGCTGTCCACTCAGATCATAGCATAAACCTTTGTTACCTTCTAGGAGAGACATCCATGGCTGCTTGCTTGAGCTCATTAAAAACTTAAATGCATGTAAGAAGCATTCTGCAGATTCTATAGAGCATTGCACATGAGAGGTCAGGGAGGCTTTTGAAGAAGTTCATGGAACCCGTCAGGGTTTTCACCATGTAGTCCTCCGTTGTTGCCTGCTTTGGAGCTGGCAGTCTTGGGTAATTGAGCCATGTCTGCCTCTTCTTCCTCAGTGCTTCATGTGTTGGCCATGTCCTTACCCTTGGTACATGATAGAATGTAGGGTCTTTCTGTATTGCTACAGGTGCTTTTGTAAACAAAATGAGATATCTAGAGTTCTTATTGAGCCAGTTATTTTTCCATTTGGGGTGGAGAGCATTTGAGCCTTCTGCCTTCATATCCTTGTAAAGTCTTTCTTTGACTTGCAGTAGCTCCACCTTTATCAAAGGGTATGGTAGTGACTGCTGATGCCATTGAGCATTGATTTGGTTGGGAGTGAGCTAAGTTACGTTGACCCTCACTGCTCACGGACACCCCATCACCTACGAGACGGATGTTGTAACCTATGGCGGACATTGTATTATTTATTGGTAGAGTCAGGTACCGGGCTTATCGGTCCAATAGGAAAGAGTAAGAGTGATCGCCGATGAGAGGCGCACTCTAACTGGAACATTCAAGGGATTAGTTGGCTAAGCATGGGCGCCCAAGTGTGAATAGGGTGAGCTCATATAAAAGTCAACTAAACCTAAAATTCACTCATTCTCTCATTTGTGCAATAGAAGAGTGCTCTTGCTCCATCTCCATCTCCATCTTCTTCTTCTTCACCTCCTTGTGTGTGTGTGTATGAGAGAGAGAGAGAGAGAGAGAGAGAGAGAGAGAGAGAGAGAGAGAGAGAGAGAGAGAGAGTGAGGGCGATCGAGCATTACTAAGGCACCGCGGCGGCAAAGTGTTTGAGCGCGGCGAAGCGGCGGCTCCTTCTTCTTCGCGGCGAGGAATCCTCCACGAAGCAAGCGTAGAGCGGTGAGTGACACACCATCGCCTTCTTTGAGCTTACTAGTTTAGGATTGTTGTGTGCTTGGAGCCATTTGTGGCTCGCACACGGTGTATAGGCAAGTTCCTTGCATTGACATGTGCGACATACGCGCACATTTTTGGCACCGCTGCTGGGGAATGCCATACATGAAGCTCGAGTAGCACTCTGTGCTTCTCCGTGGTGCAATTTCTATTGTAGGAAAGGTAAGGAAGGAGTGTGTGTGTGTTGAGAAGAGGGATTTGGTGTTATACTGTGTGTTTTTTTTATTAATGGAGTTTTCAAAGGTTCTGTGTTTATTCTCTGTGTATTAATGTAGTTAGTTTTCTTTGTTAAATAGAGATTTCAAAGGTTCTGTGTTTATTCTCTGTGTATTAAGGTAGTTAGTTTTCTGTCTAATGTAAGTAGGAAATAGATTAGTGAGAGTTAATAGAGTGTGTTAGTGTGTAAGAGTAGGTATATTAGTTAGAAGTAGGTTGATAGAGTGTGTGTGTGCTCTCGCGCAGGCCGGGCGACCTTATCCTTAGAAAAATAAAAATAAAAATCTAAAATAAAAAATAAAAAATTTAAAGGTAGGACCGGGATCGGGAATATCTCCCAGACCCAAGCCCAGACCCAAACCCAAGCTCACGCTTAGGCATAGGCCTCAGTTGCCTTTTAAAAAAACGAATTTTAGCTTCACACGTAGCTAAAAATTGATTTTTGAGGACCAACGGAACGTTAGATGCCCGAAAATTGTGCTGTAAAGCACACAACGACCCTTTAAGTGATACGCTCGTTTCGAGCTATCACACACTTCAATCAAAAAAATCAAACATTAAAAAAACATCAAAAACAAGAAAAAATCAAGTAGAAAACGGGGTGCAAAACACCCACAAAACAAAGAAAGTAACCTTTGAGGGTACTTGCTAACACTTGTAGGGCACCCAAAGCACATGTATCTACGCTCTGGTGGTGTGCTAGAGTCCGAACAACTAGCTAGTGCTTCGATTTACGGGGGTACTCACTATCCTTCCACGCTAGGGTCTACGCCCTCGGTGGGGACCCAAGGTAGTGCAACCCAAGACCCAAATATAGTGGCTAGCGAGTCTTCCTCTGACTTTGATATTATGGAAGAGCATCTTACACAAAGCCCCGGGGGAACAAATGAAACCGTACCTAGCTGGACCCAACAACCTGGAACTAGTGTTTTTAGCCGTTTGATGGAAACTTTTAGTAGAGCTACGCGCTCTGAACCTACGGCTACTGAAGTAAACGAAGGGGGTGGGAAAGTAGAATCACCATTCACATCTCCTATAGACCCCACACTCCCTCAGAGTGTCCACGTGGACATTCCACCTACCTCATTTAATGAGGGCCCTACCGAGCTACCACCTTCCAAAGTCACCTCTAAGGTAGCGGTGACTAAAAGTCAAAACACGGGAAGCAACATTGCATCCACCTCACGGCAACCCTCTAGTACACCAAGTTTGGACGGGGTATTTCTCAATAAAAATTGGGGATATGACCTACACACGGATACTTTGACCGACCTATACATGGGCTACACATACCATGTGGGTTGGTTAGAAGTTGTACAATCTACATCTAGTGCCACTAGTCTAGAGGAACAACAACACATGATCTGCAATGTCATCCATAGGATTATCCAGTCCGAGAGGCAAAATCGAGGAATAAACATACCTTCGACGGGTCCTATGCGATTTTTAGACACGGGCAAAGGGAAACAACCCACTCTATCACAAATGGAGACTCCCCCAGTGAGTCCCATCGATCCCCCATATGTTGTTTCGCGAGGGGTCTCAATGCAATTTGAGCCCACAAGTGATAGCTTTACTTTTCCAAGTCTAGCTCATCTTTCCCTGGATGACACCACGGATACCATGCCTACCCCAATGATGGGCATGCCAAGAAACACACCATGGACCTCGTTTGTTAGTAAAGCACCGCTACATGGTAGCTCAATGCCTGCAATAGTACCTACAAGTGCGTACCAATCGTATGCACCTATGGGTCCACGTACTCATGTAGTCCCTACCCCTCCCATTGTTTCAACTACCTATGCTCCACAACCACAATACACAAGATCTTATTTCCATGGGACTATACTGGCTAGCATTAGCATGTCACATCCGACGTCTGCTATGCCTAGGGCCACCCATATGAACTATGGACCACCACATGGCACAACATCGTACCCAACATGGAACCCAAGGGCTTCCTATGCGCCAAGCCCAATGCCAATACCTACTCCACATGTAGTCTCTAGAGCGCCTTCACCCACGGTGCCTGCTCACTTAGGTGACTTGGCAACATTTGCTCAAGCTATTGGTCGATCTATTGCTGAGAATATGCATAACACGCCTGATAGAGAGCCTAGAAGTAAGGCATTACAAATAGCCAAGCTCACACAAAAATTTAGCGGAGACGGGGATGTAAGGAAGCATATCGAAGTGTTTGAACAAATATGCGATTCTCTAGGAGAGCACAATGACCACATAAGAGCAATGATTTAAGCCTAACCTTAAGTGGAAAGGCTGGGGATTGGTATAGAACCCTAAGGGTGGAAGAAAAAACGATTTACCCTACTCTTAGGAGACTGTTCTTAAAAGAATACATACGAGAGGGAGTGCTTTGGGGTGTAGCCTCTCAGCTCCAGAAAGCCCAACGAGAGGAAGGAGAGTCGGTGAGAGACTTTATAAGTCGCTTAAAGCATTTGAATTCTCGTTGTAATCCAAATGAGCGCTTCAACAATAACCAATTGTTTGATAGATTCATTAGGGGATTACGACATGAGGATATCTACAATGGCTTAGTCATTAGAGGTATCACCAGTTGGGAAGCAGTCACCACCAATGCGATCCAATTGGAGGATAATTTAATGATTCAAGGAGAAAGAGTGTCTGTTGAGTCTAAATCTATTAGCTCGCAAGCATCAGGGCATCAGCCAATGACCCTAAAGCCTATTGCTAAAGAGCCAAAGATATCTGAGATGACTTTAGCAGATCTCACCAAGGCTATTCAAGAGAGTCTTAGAGACAATTGTGCTCCGCAAAACAATCATATGTATCCAAGAAGGGAGTAGCAATGGTGCTCAGTATGCTATGGACCGCATAGTACGAGTGAATGCCCTACTTTTAGAGTAAAATTCAATGGGAACTGCAATGCTTGTGGGAGGTATGGTCATCAAGCTAAGGATTGCATAGTATTTAAGCGCGCGATGGCCAATAGACCAACCTTAGCATGGACAGACACACCTCAAGTGCATGCATTGATGCCGGCCCCACCTCTTGAACAAACAGCACAACACATGGTCCCTAGGGCCCAAAATGTTGTTCAAACAACACCCCTACCACCTCCAGTGCTAGGACCGCAACCACCACATCCGAGAATCACTTCTGTGAATCAAGTGGGTTGTGAGTCATCTATTTCTTGTTTGGAAGGCTATGAGGAAGATATAGATCCTAATATCGCCTATGGGATGGATGTTCTTGAAGAAAGTCCACAATACTACATGGAGGACTATTGGGGACAGGTCAAACCTGTATATCAAGTAGCTTCTCTTGCTACAAGAGGCCAAAATATCAATTACACTGCTAAGAGACCGCCTCTTCAATGCTATGAGTGTGGAGGTCCACATCGTGTAGCCGAGTGTCCTATTAGGCTACAAAAGAACGCCACACTAATGCAAACCAATCAAGTGAGCACGTCTACAATGCCGATACTCATGTGTAATCGATGTGGCATAGATCATTTGATTGCCCAATGTCCAAATAATTCAAATGCACCGAAGATCACGCCATTAAACTTGATTGAAGTTACTGAGGAGCCATCACCAAGTACACCCACCCGTGGTACCAGTAAACGTACTCACACGATCGATGCTCCAAAAACAAAATTATATTCTTGAGGAAAGAGACACGGCATCAATTGCCCAATCTCAGAAAAAGAAGAAAACATGAAGAAAGAGATCGCAAAAAGCAGCGAAGTCAGACCCCAGTTCAAAGACCAACATAGAGACTGGTGACGACCCCATATATATGAACGACGCTGAAGAAGATTCTGATTCAGGTGAAACCATGGAGACCAAAACAACCACTAACATAGAAACCAACAAGGAAGATGTTCATGAGCCACAATGGCCAAGATCCAAAAAGAAGATAGGAACTTACCCAAACCCTAGAGAGGAGATTGAGCAAGTCAAGCAATTAAGGAGTTTGGTAGAAGATACCCAAAGGGATCTAGAACCAGCACATAGGAAGATCCAGATTATAGACACCGTGTTCCCTACGCAACAACAACCTCACCAAGTCCATAGACCCTTGGACATACCTAGTGTCATCCAAGAAGAAAGTGACTTAAAGTCATGGGAAAGTGGGTGTACTCACTTATTGATGGAAAGAATGTTTACAGAGGGACTACCTGATCCTATCGAAGAAATGGAGATCCCATCTTTCCCACGTCAAGGGACTCAAGGCCAAAAGGTGCCGTTAAACATTGCAAAATTGATGGATTTCATGTCTTCAGAAGTTAGAACCACCATCATGTCCAAACTATATAAAGACCCTGAGCTAGTCTCAGCTCTTCGAGCCTTCCTCAATGGAGAACTGAAGTTTGGGCTACCACAATTTGCACAGATGGATGGAGCTGGGGAGATGCCAATAGAGGAGGAACACTTAGATCCACAACCCAACCTAGATGAGAACCTTGTTATAGAAATACCTGTTAACAAGTTGGGACAATACTTTTAGGGTGATGAATCCAATGCGACTATACCAATCACTACTAAGGGATTAAATATGAAGGGAATCCTTGATGGTGGCGTTGGGGTTAGCATTGTGACTAAAAATTGCTGGGAAACTATGGGAAGACCTCACCTTGCGACCACAACCATAGTAGTGAAGATGGCCAATGGGTCTATTGTTAAACCTATTGGGATGCTAGAAGATCTCAAGATCAAGGTCTTTGGACATAAAATAAGGGTTACCTTCATTGTTATGGATTTCTCCAAGCACACTATGGCATCTGAGATGATCTTAGGACGTCCTTTCATGAGGGAAGCAAAAATGGTACATGGCTGGTCTAAAAACCATGTCTACTTGTAGTTCCAAGATTCTATCATTCGAGTGGATCTTGTTACTGGTCAAGCACATCCTCTAAGAAACACGTTTATAATTGATCATATATCTGACACCACAGTTCACTCGGCCCCATTGCAGTATTGTTACACGTGTAAAGCGGACACTGATGCTGGGGAAGATTCTCCTTATATGGATGTACAACCTGGGATGACTGAGTCGGACAATGTGGATTGGGTCCACCTAGCAGCAACCATAGACATTTGAGGGAATAGGGGGACGACCTGGGTAACACCTGAGGGGGATGAAATGCCCGTACCCTTAAATATGCTACAAGCAATGCATATAGCTTCTGACAAGACTCATCCTAATATAATGAAGAAAACATACAAGTGGGTCCCTAAAGCTTCTTTAGCGACCATGGCTAGTACTAAAAAACAGAAGCCTTGTAAGAAGCATACCACTCGCCCCAAGAAATGTAAGAGAACGTGGCGTTGGATCCCTAAACGATTATTGGAAGCCCAAGCCTACTATCGAGGAAATGATCAAATTTGGGTGCCAAAACGTAGATTGTGTTCTTACCTGTCACCTGATCCATATGATCCCAATCCCGTAGCTCCAAAACGAATCGACGATCGAGGAAAGAAAAAAATCACAGAATGCTACACACCCGCTCCGGAGCTAGTTTGGGTACCAAAGAAAGAACGATTTGTTCCATCTAGCTCAGGAAGGGGAGAGTCCCATGAAGCTTCTAGCTCCTCATGTAATGCATCCATAGAGGTAAAAGGTTCTCCAGAGCCTCCACCTACAATAGTGTACCTCCATGAAGCTAGAAAGAAATCCACATCTCCCAATGTTCAAGAATCACCTGATGAACCACTTCAAGTTCGATCCTGGGAGAGTACCTTACCACCCTTGCAACTCGACGAGGCACCTAAGGTAATAGAAAACTACTGGCAAAAATCCTCACCTATTACCAACTGGAACAATTGGTTTCAAAGGGTGACAAGCTCATTTCAAATAGCATGATCTACCCAAGGAAGGGGGGAGTGTTTGCTGACATCCATCATTCACTTGCTTCCCTCTCAACCTTCCTCCCTGACCTCTCAATCTCCCAATCTTAGGGAATGTACATATAAAGCCTTATACTCACAAAAATAATAAAAAATAAATAAAGAGCAAGAGAAATTAGCAAACGAGTATGCACACTAAAAGTCAAAACATTGACCTAGACCTACACATTCACATCCGATACACTAAAACAGAAACCTATGTCATAAAATACCTTTGATCCCCATCACTCGAGTGATGGAGGGTAGGTAGGATTAATACAATAGGAGTGTTTCTGTTTTAGAGTTGAGTGATTAGCAAAGTTCTTTTTTCCCACTGATGTGCCTCCTAGAGGTATTCCTTGTGTTTCCTAGTGTGTACAGGAGCGTGTTGCTGTTGTTAGGATTTGGACCTTCATGGAATCTTTATCTCGACTCACTCTTCAAATCAAGCGTGACCACCAACACAAACAAGTGTTTCTTGTCCATTAGCATTGCCCCTTATCTTTTTTGCATCTATGATTGTCTGCTTTGATTGTGATTGGTACCATAATATCCAACACATTTGCTTAGTATCAAACATTAAATTCAATGTAATTTTTTGTCATAATCACTTGTCTAGATTTAAAAATCAAGCAGTCCGAGTAAGCTAGTTTGACCAAGCTAGGTGTTAGAGATCTTCTCTTAATACCATGGGGAATGCCTTCCTAATAATCAATGGTTACTTAGGTTCTTAATCCGATTTAGGCAGCATTGTGTGAAATGTACTAGGGCTTTCTAGTGGGCTTGATCCTATTGACCTTTAGCTTAAGTATTATAAAGGGAGTTTACTAATGTGATGAGCCTGGGGAGGTGTATCAGTGTTATATGACCCCCCAAAGTTACAAAATTAAAATGCTGAAAATGAACAAACAAAAAATCAAAGTGCCACATTGTAAAATCTTAAGCTAGAAGAGAAATCTCAGCTTGATTGGGTACTTCACTCACATGTATCGCCTATGGTACTAGAGCCCTAGAGGTTCCCAGTGTGGGCGCTTTTCCTTGAAAAGCAAAAAAACCAAGGCATACAAAATAAGCACACACATCAAAATTGAATCACTGTGAAAAGACTTTGGGGGGTCAAAGAAAAGGTAATCAGTCAGGCGATGATTTCATGAGAAATTCCTTTTATCGTAGCTTAACTACAAGGTCTTCTAGGTATAGCCTCTAGTCAGCCCTCGATTATGAAATACTTGGCTCTCGCGATTAAACAACTTAATTGACCAGAGAAAATTAAGAAGCTTACCCATGGTATTAATAGTCGATCTCTAGTGCCTTTCGACCGTTAAATTAGCGACTCCAGACTTGTTTAATTTTTTACCTTAACATCTATTTATGCATTTGATTATATTGCAATTTAATGTTTATTGCTGACAAATTGTTTAAAATTCTGTTACCCATGGTATTAATAGTCGATCTCTAGTGCCTTTCGACCGTTAAATTAGCGACTCCAGACTTGTTTAATTTTTTACCTTAACATCTATTTATGCATTTGATTATATTGCAATTTAATGTTTATTGCTGACAAATTGTTTAAAATTCTGTTACCAATCAGTTTGTCTGCCTAAAACTGCATATGCTTTTTAATCGCTTATGAGAATGCAATTACTATGCCAATGTTGTTTGATTTTGCAGTGACTGAAGAAGGCTAAGGACATTCATCTCAAATGCTCTTCCACCTCGACGAACAAGCTTCAACTCAATAGCTTCCGAGGACGGAATCTACATCAGGAAAGGGGGCATGTTAACCCTCACGGCTCACGGACACCCTATCACCTACGAGATGGACGTTGTAACCTACGGCGGACATTGTATTATTTATTGGTAGAGTCAAGTACCGGGCTTGTCGGTCCAATAGGAAAGAGTAAGAGTGATCACCGATGAGAGGCGCACTCTAACTGGAACATTCAAGGGATTAGTTGTCTAAGCATGGGCGCCCAAGTGTGAATGGGGTGAGCTCATATAAAAGTCAACTAAACCTAAAATTCACTTATTCTCTCATTTGTGCAATAGAAGAGTGCTCTTGCTCCATCTTCTTCTTCTTCACCTCCTTGTGTGTGTGTGTGTGTGTGTGTGTGTGTGTGTGTGTGTGTGTGTGTGAGAGAGAGAGAGAGAGAGAGAGAGAGAGAGAGAGAGAGGGCGATCGAGCATTACGAAGGCACGGCGGCGGCGAAGCGGCGGCTTCTTCTTCTTCGCAGCGAGGAATCCTCCATGAAGCAAGAGTAGAGCAGTGAGTGACACACCATTGCCTTCTTTGAGCTCACTAGTTTAGGCTTGTTGTGTGCTTGGAGCCATTTGTGGCTCGCACACGGTGTATCGGCAAGTTCCTTGCATTGACACGTGCGACATACACGCACAGTGGAGAACTCTCAACTCCAAATCCATTGCCGCTTTCCATTCAACATCTACTTCATTGACTATATGCTCCTCCAGTGCATCTTCTTTAGCTTTAGAGAGCTGGACCATTGGAACAACTTGAATTGCTTCTGTGATCAGTACTTGAAACTCCAAATCCGCTGCTAGCCCTTCTGATGGCTGTGTTTCCATATCTACAAAGGAGACTGATGGTATGTCTATGCTTGGTTGTTCAAAGGTTCCTGCCTCGTCTTGAGATTCCGTATGTCCTTCTCTTAGCAGTTGGTTGGCTCTCTTCAAATTCTCTATCTCTTTGAGCAATTGGTCTTCTATTTGTACCCGCATTAATGCAAGGTCTCATCTTTGTGCTTGTTCAAGCGTCAACTCAAGTTTGATGTCCTTGTTCCTCTTTTCCAAAGTTTTGTAGACTTTGTTTGTTCTCTTGAGTGAAGCTACAACTGGGTTTTCCCTTATCTGCCTTAGAAATTCCGCTTCGTCATTGAACCTTTGCTTGGAGTATTGCAAGGAGGCATTGGCTACACCTAGTTTCACTTAGATCTTTTGGATTGACTGAGTAGTGGTTTTAAGTTTGTTGGTTACTTCAGTCAGTTATTGGTCCTTATTTTTGTTTGCATCACAGATCTTCGAGAGGCGCTCCCCCAAATCTTCCATCTCTTTCTGTTGTCTTTCCTTGACCATTTGGTGTTGTTTTGATTCTTTTTTAGGTCTTCAATTTGTCTTTGAAGATCTTCAATAATGTTCATCCTGTCTTCGAGCTCACCTTTTAGAGCATCTATTACCTGTTCCAATTCTCTAGCCTTGGCACTATGGCTAAGTGCTGCTATTTGCACTTTTCTGTCATTAGCTGCATTTGCTTTGCATGCTCATTAAGTTGAATGATCACTGTATCCATCGTTTCCCATTCTTTAGGTTCTACCTGAGGCTGCTTAGAAGCTCCAGTAGATTCGGCTTGCAGCTCTCTCGATAGTGCAACAGATTCTACTTGTGGCCTTGTAGGTTCAACTGATTATTCTTGAGGATTTGTAGATGCTTGAATTGATTCAGGTTGTGTTGTTGTAGAAGGTCCAACTTCACCTTTGTCACTTTCCTTAGGCTGTTTAGAACTGGCTTCCTCCTATTGTTCCTCTTTTCCCGTTGCTTCCTCACCTTCATTGGATTTGGCAGCTGGTGCAGCGGCTTGGACTTGGTATGGGATGGTCTGCTTGCTTCGTAGTGCGCACAGTGGGTCTTGGAGACATCTATCCTTGTTTGTGATGTGATTCACTTTGTTGGGCAGCTTCTGCTTGCCTTTGTTGTGCAGCCAATTCTTCTCTTGTTTTTCTTTGCACTTCTAGAGCTTCGTGAATCTTCAATGCTTCGGCTTTGGCATACATCCACTCAAGTAAATCCTTCGGATCCTCTGGGAATTTCTTTGCAAGGTTCTTGGTCCGTGGACCCTAATCTCCCTCAGGCTCCATGATTTCGGGTTTTTGCCTATAGCTTGGCGGCTGCTTTCATGAGATTGTTTCTCTCTTTCAAACCTTGCCCTTTTCTGCTGAGGTTCCTCTTGATGAGCTACCACTGCTTTCTTCTTCATTTCTTCTCTTCGTGCCCTTGTTTCTTCATTGTCAGAGCTTCCGCTGCTGTGGGCTTCATGTGAGGTTTTTGTTGATTCCTCATTAGATTTATATACCCTTTTCTTCGTTGATCTAGTGGTTCTTAGAGAAGGTTGAGTTGATACTATCCACGTATTCTGATTTGGGGCTGGTGGCAAGTTATCTGTCATTCCAATAGCATGGTATGCGATTTGTGTTAGAACTTTTGAAGCACCCAAATATGTGATCTTTCTTTTATTTTTTTTGCTCTTGAGTGTTGTAAGCACGTATTGCGTGTGATCTATTGTTTGCCTTGTCGTTGACTTCAACACTTGTGTGAAAGTAGTTGCAACTGCATGATTCATAGTTGTGTATCGTGGCGATCTCTTTGAAAGGAAGTGGAAATTTTGGTGGTAAAGACGAGCTGGATCCTCCACTTGCCTTAGAATGAGATCAGAGAAGGTGGCGGCATCGGTATCCTTGGTAAAAGTACCTGCTGTTTTCCTATCCCTGGTACGCATTGTCATACCTTCTATTGGCAATTTTAGTGCCTCGGCCACTATATCTTTATCGATAACCACTTCAACTTTTTGCCCCTACTGATCCGAGATCTGAGTAGATCCATCTTCTTTAATTGTGGACAATAGTTCATAGACTCTTTGGAAATCTACCCCACATGGCTCTTGGTTGTAGAATTCCTGAAGTCCCAGTCTTCTATTAGCTTCTTTAGTGTCTGACCTTGCAGCTACATCATAAATCTCCTTGGGTAGTATTTGTAACTCCACCTAGTGTCCATCTTCACTCTTGAATCTGCTGGTGAAGATCGTAGTGTTTTTTTTTCAAGCTGTTCTTTGGACAGGTAGTTTGCTGTTGCCTTCTTCACAGTGCTCAGATCCAATTGGTATGGTGGTAGTTCTTGCAGCTTATCTTTCTGTGACATCCTCTTCTTTGCCTTCTCAGTCGCTTACATTACTCCTATTAGGAGAATACAGTGTCAAAGTTAGAAAATTTCACGGATTCCGCTCTGAAATTCCCTGAGTCTGAATTGCTTGGCAAATGATGTCCATTTTTCTTCAAATCAATTTTGGAGTATGCATAGATGCATAAAAACATATAGAGATCAAAATTGTGCAATCCAGGCAAAATTTGCAACAAAATTAAATAATCGCAATTATTTATAGCTGGGGAATTTTCTAAATTTTTGCATTTTTGACATCATAGGCTTGAGACATGTGGTATTTAGATACTTTGAGTGAGGTCTGGGCTCATTTGAGTGCATTGGGTGAAAATGATGCCAGATTTAGGCTTCAGACTCTAAAACAATAGATATAAAGGGATTTTGTGATTTTGTGATCCAAATTTGATCAAAGTTTATTGATAGGCTTGGAACATCATGTACTTTGGTCCCATAAGGTCAAAGTTGAAATTTGAACCCATTCTGGTGAAAAAGTAAATAATTGCTTTGTCTCTGAAGTACACCATTGTTCCTCACATTTGTTTAACAAAATCTGCAAAACAGGCTTGGGATATTTTGGTTGGTCTTTATGCAAGTCGCAATGAGGCTAAAATTTCTTTGCTGCGTAAAGAGCTAGAGTCAAAGTTATGCATGAGGAAGATGATATGGACACTTTCCTTGCTGGTGTCAAGGATATCAATGAGAAACTTATTTCTGTAGGTAATCATTTCAGATAGTTCCCTTGTGCAGACTCTTCTTGATGCCTTACCAGATTCTTACCAGACTTTTGCTAGTACTTGGAGACTTATGACCCAAACAAATCCTGAAGTTGTCAAGTTTGATGCATTATGCACATTGCTATTGCAAGAGTCACTTTCCAAAAAAAAAAGGACTAGACAGCGTGCAGTTGAACATGCTTTTATTGCTTCTCAAAGAAAGGGTGGTAGCAACAATGCAGCCATTTCTTATGGTTCTACTGCGAGTGGAAAAACTTATGTTCCCAATGCTTCTGCTGGCAGCACTTCGTCTGGCAATTGTGGTGATCATTTGATCAAGCAGTGTCCTAAGTTGAAGGATAAAGAGGCTAAGAAGAAAGAGGGTGGTTCCACTACAGATGCAACCATTGTTGAGTCTTCTGTGAAAGGAGACTGTGATGCTGATGTTGATGCAGAATGGGCTTTTAGTACAGAGTGCACTTACAATCCTGTTGTCCATGATGCACGCTTGTCAGTTGCTACAGATTCACATGTGTGGTATTTTGACAGTGGTGCTACAAAGCACATTACCTCACATCGTGAATTGTTCACCTCTCTCGAATCTGTCCCTTATGGGAATTTAGTCACTTGTGCCAACAATGCCTCATATCTAGTTCAGGGGTTGGAAAGATTTTGCTTACTGCTGCAAATGGCAGTTGTTTCACACTTGTTGATGCACTTTATGTACATGGGATCAAGAAGAATCTTTTGTCTGTATCTGCACTTGCTAGACTTGGACTTGTAGTCCAAGTCTAGCAAACTCCGTCCTTGGGCAATTACCTTTACTTCATGACTTTCATTGATGATTACTCCAGGCATGCATGGGTATTTTCGCTTAAAGTGAAGTCCAAAGCTTTTATGTGCTTCAAAAAATTTCTAGCTATGGCTGAAAATGTATCGAAATGTACTATGGGCACCCTCCATTTTGATCGAGGGGGGGAGTATATGTCTCATGAATTTAATGCATTTCTGGCTAATGTACAATGCCTTATACACCTCAACAAAATGGTGTTGCTGAGAGGAAAAACATGTCACTTATGGAAATGGCACGATGTATGGTCAAAAGTCAAGCTTTGCCGCATTCTTTTTGGTTTGAGGCCATCATGTGTACCACTTATGTACTAAACAGGTGTCCTACAAAAGCTTTGCAATCTATTACTCCATATGAAGCATGGCATGATAGAAAGCCTTCTATTGAGCACATACGTGTTTTTGGCTGCCTGGCATATGCTTTGGTGCCACACAGCGCAGAAAATTGGATGATAAGGCTGTCAAATGTATTTTTGTTGGTTATAGTGCTGAAAGCAAAGGTTACAAGTTGTATCATCCACAAACAAAGTGTATTCTGGTTTCGCGGGAGGCAGTGTTTGTGGAAGATTCTGTTCAGCCCTTGCTATCATGTACATGATATACTTGATGACAAAAGGGCTGAAAATGAGCAGGCTAGAGGTATGTCAAAATGGCTGGTGCATACATTGCGTGAGAGTAACTTCGATGCACCTTTGTCTAGTCGTACTCGTTCAAGATCTCGCCATGCATCTTATGCATCAGATTGTTATGATTTGGCTGTGTCTAGTTTACATGGTGTTGAGGAACCTCTGTCTTTTGATGAAGCACAAAATTGAAAAAATTGGATTGCTGCCATGCAATCAAAATATGATGCACTTACAGAAAATGACACATGGAATTTATGTGATTTTCCTCCTGGAAAAAAGGCCATTGGACGATGTGGGTTTACAAGTTGAAACACAAGCCATATGGTGAGATCGATCGTTATAAGGCTTGACTTGTTGCAAAGGGTTATGCACAGCAAAAAGACATAGATTATGAAGAGACTTTTGCTCCCACTTGTTGCATGACTACTGTGAGTTTTCTATGTGCATTGGAAACTCATTTTGGTTGGGATGTACATCAATCAAACATTGTTACTACTTCCTTGAATGGTGACATATTTGAGGAAGTTTATGTAACAGAGCCTTGAGGTTTTGTCAAGAAAGGACGAGAGGACAAAGTGTGCAGATGTAAGAAGGCTTTGTGTGGGTTGAAGCAATCTCCTCATGCTTGGTATGAGAAAGCTGACACTCATTTGGTTAAACGAGGCTTTCGTAACAGTCCAACAGAAAGCACATTGTATGTAAAGCGTGAGGGTGATGTACTACTCATTGTGGTTCTTTATGTTGATGATTTGTTGATCACTAGACCAAATGAGAGACATATTTCTGAATTTAAGGCTGATTTGAATGCTACTTTCAAGATGAAAGATTTGGGGCTGTTGCATCATTACTTGGGTATACAGTTTAAGCAGTATGATGGTGGTATTGCCTTGTGTCAGAAAAGTTACATAGAGACATTGCTATGAGGACAATGACATTGCTGTGTGTGTGTGTGTGTGTGTGTGTGTGTGTGTGTGTGTGTGTGTGTGTGAGAGAGAGAGAGAGAGAGAGAGAGAGAGAGAGAGAGAGAGAGAGAGAGAGAGAGAGAGAGAGAGAGAGAGAGAGAGAGAGATAGATAGATAGATAGATAGTTCTATTATCGTCCTGGGAGGTCAAATATGACCTATGGGACCAAATGAACATGTCACGTGGTGTGAGTGGAGTTCATAAGTGACTCTCGATGCTCAAAAATGGCTGAAATGAGCGTCGCAATAGAGAGTCCACATCGTGGTTGGGAGAGGAAGGTATGTAGGGAGAGCTCATGGCTGAATATATGGGGAAAAGAGGACCTAATGTGGTCAAAAGCTGAGCACTCAAGTAGTGTGTGGTACTCACTCTCTCGCACTTGACGAGGGCATAAGGTGCAAAGTCGATGACACTCCTCGCCAGTGCCCCAACGTCCTGTCTCGCAGCGTAGAGAATGGGAGCTAAGACGAATGGAGGCAATGGTGCGGATCGCACTCAACGGGATGGGCTCAAGGATGTAGGAAGGGGTTCGGTTACCTCGTTCCGAGAAGAAGAGAGATTTGTAGTTTGGGGCAACGTGTGTGGTGTAATGGCTGAAGCGAGAACCTCCAGATTTCTCCCAAGCCATGATACATTGGCGTTGTAAGAAGGCCTCATTAACTTGGGAGTCGATCGACGCATCCTTGACCAAGTGACATGCATCCCATCTTCCAAACCATTTCTTGATATCAAGCATCCACCCCGAACTTAGTATTTTGCTCTTGCATGTCTTTTGAACCTTTTGACTTGCTTCATATGCGATTCTAGGAAGTCGATGCAAAGGGCTACGTTGTGTCTTACGCATGTACTCCACAACCCTTTCCATGCCCAAGACCTCAATGGGAAGCGATCCGGACTCAAGAAGTAAGAGCATGTAGGGTGTTTGTGTCTTGACTTGGAGAAAGTTGGTGAGAAAACGCTTTTGGACATTCTCAAACTCTTTCCAAGTAGACTTCCCGATGCTTCCACCCCACACCTCCACTCCATAAAGAAGCACCGGTGTCACCAATGTGTCAAAGAGGTACTTTTTGAGAGCCCAACACTTGATCTCTCCTGCATTGCACATGTTCTCAAATGCATAATAAGCCCTCTTTCCGGCTTCCAAGCGACGCATTGCACAATCCTTCCATTTATGATTGGATGGAACCTCAAGGCCAAGGTACTTGAAGTGATCTACCACTTCAAGTTTCTCATTGTTGTATACAATGCATGGATTTTCGTCATTGAGGGTCTTTACAAGCATAACCTTGGTTTTGGATCCATTCACGATCAACCCGCTATGTAGGCAAAAGCGTTCCAAGACACTCATAAGCTTTTGTGCATCTTCTAAGGTATGTGCCAAGAGCACTACATCATCGGCATAAAGCAAAAGCATGATCACCGCATTTCCAATCTTAACCTCTTCTATGCCTTCTTGCTGCATAAAATCAAGAACCATGTATTCCAAGTCATCAATGAGTAGCCCAAAGAGGGTTGGGGAAAGTGGGCATCCTTGTTTGACACCAATAGTGCTTGCAAAAAATTCTGAAATTCCATCTCCCATACGTAATCGACATATCACTTTTTGGTAGATGCGAAAGACTGCATGCATAAATTCTCTCGGCACTTGAAGGCTTTGCATACGTCTCCAAAGATTTCCTCGCGGTACCATGTCAAAAGCTTTCTTGAAATCCACAAAGCAACAATACAACTTTTTTCCTTTCAATCGAGACGCTTCCATAAGAACTCGAAGAGTGACAAGGTGATCAATAGTGCTATGATGCTTTCGAAAACCTGCTTGGCCAAGCGCACGTTTGCCATTCTTTTCAGCCCATTCACTTATCTTCATCTCCATGATACATCCAAATAACTTTGCCATCAAAGAACCAACCATTATAGTGCGATAGTTGTTCACATTGTTTACATCTCCTCCTTTGTGCAAAGGTTTGATCCAATTTGCACTCCAATCATGAGGCATGCCATACTGAAGTGCAAGGTTAAACATATCGCATATCCAATATCGTGTTTTCTTGCTTGTCCATTTAATCATTTCAGCCTTGACACCTTGAAGGTCACCTGCCTTGCGAGTAGCAAGTTTCTCAAGCGCGCGGCATACATCTTCAATGGTAAAGAAGGGAGACATAAATGGAAGGGAGCTACAACCCTCCATCTTATCAACATTGGGTTGCTCATAGAGGTTCTTACAATGCATATACATATCCTCAAGAGTCAAGTCACCAAAGCTCTCAACGCGCTTGCCTTTTAGATTTTGCCAAAACTTGCCACATGCATGTGCTTTCTCTTGTGCTAAAAGAAGTTGTTTTTCGACTTCCCACCTTCTCCTCTTCTTTTGAACAAGTGCTTTGTATGTGTGTGAACATTCCAAGTAAACTTCCTTATCTTTGATTGCATCCAATCTTAGAGAGAGAGAGAGAGAGAGAGAAAGAATGACAATGATCAGTCCACAAAGGGGAGTAAGCCCAAATATTTGTGTAAATCTTCGAGCTTCTCACAAGACAATACCTTTGTGAAAAGATCAGCAAGGTTGTCCTGTGTTGGCACATAAGCCAAGATGATCTCTCCTACTGAGAGCCTCTCCCTGACATAGTGGTAATGCACCTCAATGTGATTTGTGTGAGCATGAAAAATTGGGTTCCTTGCAACTACCAATGGACTCTGAATGTCAGTGTAGATAGTGTTGGCTGTGTCTTGTCCAACACCCAAATCAGCCATAAGGCATCTGAGCCATACACACTCAACCGTAGCTATGAAGACTGCCCTGTACTCAACCTCACAACTCGAAGTGGCCACAATAGGTTGCTTCTTTCTCAACCATGATATACATGAACTGCCAAGCATGAAACAGAAACCACTTGTGGACACTTGCTGTCAAAACAACCAGCCCAATCTTAGTCCGAAAAAGCATGTAAGTCTGGCGGCAATGATCCCCCCTTGGGATAAAACAAGCCAAGATGTAAAGTGCCACTAAGGTAGCAGAAAATCCTCTTGACAGCCTACCAATTCTTAGACCCTTGGCTATGCATCTGCTCACTTGTGATACTACAAACTGAATATCGGGCCTCGTGTTGCATACGTAAATGAGGCATCCAACATCAGTTTGGTAGACAGTGACATCAGTAGGATCTCCAACATCATGTAGACTCAAATTCAAACCTGTTTCCATAGGAGTGGCAATAGGTTTGCAATCCTCAAGTCCAAACTTACATAGCAATGTCTCTATGTTACTTTTCTGACACAAGGAAATACCACCATCACACTACTTAAACTGCATACCCAAGTAATGATGCAACAACCCCAAATCTTTCATCTTGAAAGTAGCATTCAAATCAGCCTTAAATTCAGAAATATGTCTCTCATTTGGTCCAGTGATCAGCAAATCATCAACATAAAGAACCACAATGAGTAGTACATCACCCTCACGCTTTACATACAATGTGCTTACTCCCTTTACTCATGTGCCAGCTCTCGTTCATTGCATCACTCCAGGGGGGATATGTTACCATATACATGTGGTAGTGATGTGTGTGAACACACTAGGACCGCCGGGGCATTTTTTCCCTCTTTATTCCCTCATGCATTGTATATACGCCCATCACTCTGGGGCTATCTATCTTTCCATTGCACACTACGTAACATACTCTCATTTGTGTGCCTTAAGCTTCCTTCGTCTTCTCCAAACTGTATGCGTTTCTCTGCAACCCAAATTCCAACAACCTAAAGTGAGATTTGAGACCATAAGCATGTGTGCTTAGGTCTTATATACATGTACTAGAAGTTTCATAACATTTGGATGTGATTTGATACTGTAATGGTCATGTTTTGTTTGCCGATTAGCGACGACTAGCTTTTGGGGGCTTTGATCATTTGAGTGTAGCTTGTGTGAGATGCGAGTTATCAATTGTTTTCTAAGAGATTACACCCTCTTGTAGCCTCTATGCACTAGTCGAGTCAGCTTCGTCCCATGAATTGACAATTATGTTCGTGGTTCTCACTATGTCTGCAATACGATAGGAGTGAGGTTAGAAACCCATCCCAAATTAGGTGGCCATGGTGATGCCTAGTCATGGGTCTTGCATGATGGTACACGGCCCTTTCCCGACCATGTAACATGGCTAATATTTCAAAGGGATAAGAACCTCCCCTTGTAGGCCCTCTGGTGTGTCCAAAAAAAAAAAACATCAAAACTTGGTTTTTTACAAATATTGTGCATGTGTGTGTGTGTGTGTGTGTGTGAGAGAGAGAGAGAGAGAGAGAGAGAGAGAGAGAGAGAGAGAGAGAGAGAGCATGACAATGTATATATTTTCTCCAAGGAAAGCTTGAAATCTACCCGAGATTTTATAATTTCACTATATGCAAATGTGTGTGTGTGTGTGTGTGTGTGTATGAGAGAGAAAGAGAGAGAAAGAAGAAGAAGAAGAAGAAGAGAATTTTAGCATAGTAGGAAACTATCCCAAGAGACCTCAAAGATCTACGCGATGAGAGTTGAGCTTAAGAACTAAAGGGTTTGTTTGTCTGTATGAGAGAGAGAGAGAGAGAGAGAGAGAGAGAGAGAGATAAATTCAAAGGAAAAGTAAGAGCCCGTTGCTATTACTTTCCTTAAGTGTAAAATGTGAAAAAAAGGGAGCCATGAACCAAAGCACTAGCGCTAGCGCTAGCGTAATATGCCATGCACTAGTGCTTTGATCCATGGCTCCCTTTTCTTTTTTTCACATTTTACACTTAAGGAAAGTAATAGCAAAGGGATCTTAGTTTTCCTTTGAATTAAACCTCTCTCTCTCTCTCTCTCTCTCTCTCACACACACACACACACACACACACACACACACACACACACACACACACACACACACACACACACACCATACAGTCTCCTCTACACACTAATTGGAAAAGAGGTTTTAATGCATTTTGATTCGCTAGAATCTCTCCCTCTCTCTCTCTCTCTCTCTCTCTCTCTCTCTCACACACACACACACACACACACAAAATTACATGAGATCTCTCACTTGACTCATTTCCAAAAAGAGCCTGGTGGTTTAGTATATTGGGATTCCTTCATTTACATCTCAAGTAAGCCATCCATTACATGATCACACAAACAACTATCACAGTAAAAACAGGTGTTTGGACGTGCACCTAAAGGTAAGATACGAGTCGCCAAGACTGCCCCATACTCCCGAGTGCGTGGAGTACTGTTAAAATATCCTCCTAGTGGATGACCAAAACTACGATACAGGAAAATCTATGCTAATCTATGTCTTGAACTATGCTAGCAGGTATAACCTCTCAGAAAAACCTGGCTTCAGTGAATGTTCTATGTAATAATACTGGGGCCCTAGGCCCAGAACCTCAGTTACCATCGCCAATCTGATATTGTTCCTAAAATGCTCGCGACCCCAAAGGGTCACACGAGTCACCCGGGATTGATAGGTCCACCATTTAGTTTGAGATACAGGAGTTCCCAATCTGGGGAATAGATGAAGTTCATAACGGTGCAAAGTTGCTCTCCGGGTAGATTCCCCTGACTGATGAAGATGCGCGGTTGCTATTGCAAAAACCAGGTCGTGACTGTCAGCCATAATGAGATAGTTACTCCTGAAGAGAAATTAAAATGAAATGTTAACTCTGGTAATGTTACTCCATACACTTTGGACTTGGGTATGAAAAAATTCCTTCTATCTTTTATAGACCCACCTTATTACTATGAGTATAAATTGGAAATAATATATAATATTGCTAGCTCTTAGTAGGATAACTTACACTGTTAAGATCAGGGCTTGGATACCTTACCTTTGTGGTAGCTATATGACATATGCTCAGTGAAGTGTTCAATTGTATGACTAACGGGTTGTATATAATCTACCGATGCTAGGTACTTTAAACAAATAATAGATTACGGATCGGGTGTTTGACCGTGTGAGCGGTTTTTTTATTGGGAGATAGGAATAATTTTGGAAAATGTGACTTGACCTGGCCTTTTACTTAAACTTGCCCTGATGTATACACATTCCTGTGTAAGCGTGTTCTTTCTTCACTTCATTTATTAATCGTGCATATTTCTGCACGCTACCGCCTGTATGCAAGGACTTGGCCTGCAGGTGCATGTTTCCGCGATGGTGTGCGACTAGGTCTGAGCAACCGGATCCTTAGCCGGGGGCAATCCCTAAGAGTCTGACTCTATGCGACCTCGGATATGGTGATCCTGTCCCAGTATGTGGTGTACCCGCATCTGATAAGCTTCAACCAGTATAAAGACATCTTAAGGTGAGTATTCATACTCACTAGCACCGAGATGGGTCATCACCTGTGTGTGCATTCTATGCTATGTGAGTGAAAAGGCTATTTACTACGAAATTGCTCAACATGCCGAAAAAGAATGGGAAGGAAATTGTCGTTGAGTCTTCGTCTCCTAATCTTCAGGTTAACAAAATATCCTTCTAACTCTCAAGACTGTCAATGGATTAAGGGATGATTGGTTGAATTTGGCTTGAAATGCTGTGTTAAACCAGTAATTAGACTTTTTTTATTAAAAAACTGTTCCGGATAGTGATCAGTCTGGTTTATTTTGAGAAATGGGAGAGGTATGATTTGTTTGTTTCAGGACTATTGGAAGATTTGATTCTCTTTGGCGAAAGGTTGTTGTTTCCGTTAAATAAAAAAGAATATGGTAACTTGTTTCAGGTTATATTATCCGGTGGTTCTGGATGTAATAAGTCTGGCCCTATTTGCTTAGAAAAGCCAGGTTTCTAGGTGGTCTATCTTATTGCTGTATTGTGTACTAAAAAGAATCGTGGCTAAATAAGATGGGGTTAGTCTGTCTTGTTGATGATGCTAATTGTTAGGAAGAAGGTACTGGTAAAGGTGATTCTACAGGGATTTGAATCGAACTGGTAATTCACAAATAAACATATATATAACTCAATACTGAGTGCAGTAGTTGATGGTTTCCTTGGTAAGTCATAAAACTAGCAGGTCGACTACCCTGGACACACTGGCTGACCACAGAATGAGTCGGTCCTTAGTACAGATTCCTAATTTTTTAATTGACTAAAGAAACCTTGACTGAACTGAAAACTTCTTTCTGTTATATTGCCAAAATAGTTGGTGATCTAAAGGCTGTAAATTGCATCACATACCATATTATGATGGCTATTTGCTTTGTTTCTCAACTGTTGTACTATATTACATCACAAGGAGGAAGTTGTGAAAAGAATGTTTTTGCTAAATCAGCTTATCAACTGGATTACTCTTGCTGTGACTGGTATGACCAGTAATTAGGCTGTTTTACTTAAAATCCTATTCCGGGAAATGATCTTTCTGGTTATTTGGTGGAATCGGAGTGGTAATATATGTTTGCTTCAGGACTATGTGAAGATGAGATTCTCTTTGACTAAAGGTTTAGGTCTCCGAAAAATAAAACGGATTATGGTAAAATTATCTGGGTTATATTGTCAGGTTGTTTTGGAATTGATAAATCTGGCCCTAGCGGCTAAGTAACGCCAGATCTCCAGTAGATCTCTCTGAATGGCTATATTGGGTATTGGAATGCATTATGGCTAGTAAGGTTGAGTTGATATGTCTGGTGGTAATGCTAATCTTTAGGTATAAGATGCTGACGCGGTCCAGGGCGGGCAACAAGAAGAGCAACCTCTAGACACCCTTCAAGGCTCCCGTGCTGCTCAATGGGGCTGGGGCACAACACAACACAAACCAAAACAACAAACCCACAGCCAAATCCCAACTACACAAGGGGCACCACCTAGTTTAAGAGCGAACTAGGACACAAAAGAGGAGAATCGTTAGAGCAACCCACAAACAAGCAAGGAATTTACACTAACCCTAACACCAATGGAACACTCTCACACACTAAAACACGAGAGAGAGAGAGAGAGAGAGAGAGAGAGAGAGAGAGAGAGAGAGAGAGAGAGAGAGAGAGAGAGAGAGAGTGTACAACTTAGCTTCAACTTTATATTTTGCACAAAAAGGAACTTAGAGCTTGCGGAATCAAGTGACAAGATTTGGTTATAGCATCACTAGCACATTGTCTTAGGGTTATGGGAGCCCTCTCACCATCCACCCTCTTACAATGGTAGCCAAACAATAGCCAATGAATCACCAGCAACAAAACAACATCCTTCAATGGAACAAGTCACCTTGAATTCACCAAACCGTATTGCACAAATGGAAGGACCAAGATTTGAACGTCGAATCACGCCTTTCATGCACCAAACCTCAATTTATTGATGATGAAGGAGCATGTACAATAGTGATTTTGAGATTTGTGGAACTCACGCTCTCTCACTTGCAATGTGTAGCTTGAAGGCTTCTCTCACACCAAGAGTGAAGCTCACAAGTGGTTGCTACACCTAAGTCTCTCCTCATGCATAGAGTGTTGGGGTGCTATGTGAGATGTTGGAGATTGTTTTACAAGAAGGAGAGGGGCCTATTTATAGGTTGGAGACCCCTCATAAAGATTATTGGAAATCCTAATTTACAAGCTAACAAATCAGGATTATGATTTTTTTGAATATCAAAGCATTGCGGGCCTTCTTTGTCTGCTTGAGTCATGGGTGTGGGCTCAAAAGAGAGCATTATTGATGGTGAATAAGGTGAAAGTAGAGTTTTAAGGAAAAAGAGAGAGAGAGGGAGAGAGAGAGAGAGTTACTTTGTACATGTCTTGAGGTGAGGTGTCCTTTATGGTTAGGTCAATGCTATTTTGTGTTAGTATGTTAGTGGTTATAATCACTAGAATTGTTAGTGATACATTTATAATGGTTAGGATGAGTTGATTTGATGAAGGAAGAGGGGTGAATTAAAAGAGAATCATTGAGATGGTGAAGCTTTGAAGAAGCTTGAACTCACCCTTGTGTAGATCGTGGAAAAAATGACCGCTGGTCTTCTTCTTCTTCTTCGCTTCTTTACGCCGCCGCCACGGTTGACCACCACGATGAAAAGAGGATTTGATGATGAAAAATCCTCAATTTGCAGAAGTTATCATGGTTAAGATGCTGAATTTTAGATATTTTTAGGAGAGGTAAATGAAATTGTAACATAGAAGCAATAGAGAGAGACATGGAGAGGGTGTATGTATGTAGAGGTTCATAAAAGAACTATAGGGATGAGAGAGAAGGGTAATGGTGAAGAGGGTGGGAGAAGCCATGGAAATTTCAGGTTTGAGTTAGGGAAGGAGAGGGAGAGATGTGTAAGAGTGAGTAGGTGTGTGGAAGGGTGAGAGAAGACTAAGGGCTACTTGTGAGAAAAGTGGGCAGAGTGGGGTCCACTCAAAAAATCATAGCTCACCGCTGGTAGCTCCAAAAATCATGAAAAAATTTGAGATGATTATTCAGAGCATGGGCTACATTTTCTCTTTTGACCACCGCTCCAAATTTGGAGTGAAAATAGGTGCCAAATTTCTCACCAAAAAGCCTGTTTGTATGCCTGCAAAAGTCTTTTAGTGGCCCCCTCCTTTGTTGAATTTGTATAATGCATCCAAGAGTGAGCCCCTCCTTTGTCATATTATAATACAAAGCATCCAAGTTGCCCTTGACCCATGCATGGAGGAGGATTATTGGTGAATAAAGAAATATATACATGGTGGGACTAGTGTATGGACTATTCATGGACTTTAGCTCAATGAGCACATGGTGTTAGAATAATGAGTAAAAATAATAATAAAAATATGGAGGAGTTATGGATATGGAAAGATATTGGAATCATATGATATGTTCCCTCCTTGAATTATTTTGGGTGAAAGAGAAAAAGGTATGCAAGTAAATAATATAATAAACGTAACCAATGAGTAGAAATCAATTTTTTGTTTTCACGAGGGTGAGGGTGAAAATGTGGGAGTGATTTGTATAAAGGAAAAATATGAGGTTAGAGTATGTACATATTGGCAAAAAATATAATTATGGTGTAAGAGGATGAAAGAAGGTGTACATAGGTTTAATAAAACACACACCTAAGTAGAAATATTTAAATAAAATACCAAAATAATTATAAAAAATCCTTATATTTAGGCCATATATACAATGAAATATTTACACACAAAGAGGCCATAATATACTTTATTTTTTATTTTTTTTAATTTTTTTTGGCTCAACTAGCCCAGTGACTAGCTAGCTAAGGGTTTTTAAGAAGATATGGGAAAAGCCCCCTAACTCACACACGCCTATGTACAGTGAAATGGTAGGGATAGCCATAGCGTTTGGGTGAATTTGGTAGGGTGGAGTAACTTACTATGGCAATTATGGAGAGCCGAAAAACGGCTATCATTAGCCCTCCCCCAGGATGATGGTATATTCATGTACCATCATAGAGCATCTTTTCCAAAGAGAGTGCTTCAGAGTCCTTGACGAGATCTTCATTGTTTGGCCCCTCAGAATTTTGGCTGGAGTTACACTCATGCTTCATGTAACAATACTTACATGAGACAGCGGCCTTTGGATAGATCTTTGGTAGATCCTTTGGTAGAAGGCGACTCAAATAGGGCTTCAAGCGATACCTGTTTACCTTCCTGGAGTGCTCTTTACCATTCAAGTCCATAAGCTGATAGTAACTAGAATTGAAAGCCTTCTTGACTATGTATGGCCCTTGCCATCTAGTTTCAAACTTGGCATCAAAACGATTGTCATACCTTAGCACAAGCTCTCCTTCCTTGATGCCTTTGTCCTTCAGTTTCTTGTCGTGCGTTTCTTTGGCTTGTGTGGCTTTCCTCTTGTACCACTCATATGCTGCTTCTCTTTTCCACTCAAGCTCCACTAACGTAAGAAGTCGATCCATCCATACCTCTTGATCATCTTGTGCTCCTTTGCCATGAAGTCGCATTGTTGGAATGTTGAGCTCGATAGGCTGCAAAGCCTCTTGACCATAGACCAAGTGAAATGGTGTGAACTCCGTGGCTTCCCTATATGTGGTTCGATATGCCCACAAGGCACCATCCAAGAAGTCATCCCATAATTTTGTCTTGTTTTGAACCATCTTTCTAATGATTCCTGCAATGACACCATTAGCCTTCTCCACCAAACCATTTGACTGTGGGTAGTATGGTGTGCTATGACGATGTAGAATGTAAAGCTCTTCACAAACTTCTGTGAGCAAGCCCTTCCTAAACCCTGGACCATTATCAGAAACAATCTCCAAAGGTGTGCCAAATCTGCAACAAATGTGATTGTACACAAACTTGCTAACTGTCCTCTCATTCACTCTCGCCACACTTTGAGCTTCCACCCACCTAGTCATATAGTCTACAGCCACTAGAATGTAGAGTTTACCATTTTTTGTTCTAGGCAGAGGACCCATAGCATCAATGCCCCACTTTTCAAAGGGTCCATTTGCAAGCACTATTTGCCTCGGGCCATGCACCAACCTTCCATTTCCATTTATATGACAATTGTGACAGCTTTTACACCAATGTTGAACATCCACATGCAAGCTTCGCCAAACATACCCCGCAAGCAAAATCTTCTTCACAGTTGATTCTTGGGCAAAATGACCACCACATGCCTCTTCATGCAAACCTTTTAGAATGGCTGGAATTTCCTCGATAGTTGGTACTCTTCTGCACACTTGATCCTTCCCTCTTTGATAGAGGGAGCCTTCTAGGAAGAGATAGAAACTTGCCTTCTTCATGAGTCTCCTCTTCTGAGCCTTCGTGAAGTCTTGTGGAAACTCACCCTCCAAAATGTAGCCAATAATGGGAGCCAATGACTCCAATCCCTGGTATCTCGGTTGCTTGACAGCTGCTGCCACCATGATGACCTGCACTTCTCTCTCAACACATGTAACTGCTTGTTGTGCAAGTAAATCAGCATCTTCATTTTGTTTCCTCGGAATATGATATAGTTGCACTTCTTCAAACTGATTAAACATCCTACGAATGGCATGAAATTTTGTCCTTAAGCTTTCATTCTTGCATGCCCAAATGCTTAAAATCTGTTTAACAATGAGAAGTGCATCTCCCTTTACCATGAGACGTTTTATCCCTTGGCCAATGCACATCTTCAAACCATGAAGTAGTGTGTCATATTCTGCTTCATTGTTGCTAGTTGAACCTGGTAGATTGACCTTCTCTTTCATGACCACCTCTCCACTTGGGTTGAGCAACACTAGCCCTCCCCCTGCTTTCCCTGTGGCTCGTCGAAAAGCTCCATCAAAGAACAAGGTAAAAGCATTGGGAATACTTTTTGGTGGTGGCAATGATAGGGTCTTTACTTGAGGCACCTTAATTTCCTTCTCATGTACCCTATAAGTGAGAATCCCTGCCAATTGTGCACGCACACTATCTTCTACCTTGAAAGAGTATTGGAACTCTTGCAACTCCATAATCCACTTTGAGATCCTAGTACTAAGATTCATTTGAGATGATACCCAAGGGAACAAATTTTCTGCAGTGAGGATTACAAAAGGTTTTGGTAGCAGGTAGGATCTAAACTTTCTCACCGCAAACATGAGAGAAAGCATCATGAGTTCTTCTTCTGTGTAGTCTCTCTCCAAAGCATTCATGACCCTACTAGAAAAGTAGATGGGTCGCATCCTTGTAATGTGGGGATCTTGTTGTAGCAACACAGCACCAATTGTTTCCCTTCCAACACTAGAGCTAACAAAGAATGTGTACTCCCAACAAGGAGGCATGAGTGTTGGTAGCTCTGACAAAATGACTTTAATGTTACAAAAATACTCTTCAAGCTCATCAGACCATGCAAATTCTACTTGTTGTGTCAACTTTTGCAAAGGATGAAGCAACTCCGAGGCTAAGTGAATGAAGCGTGACATATACTTCACCTTCTGAATGAAAGAGATGACCTCCTTAAGACTCTTCGGTGATGGGAGCTCAATAAGAGCCTTTGCCTTTGAAGGATCCACCTCAATGCCTTTATAGGAAACCTTGTGACCGAGCAAGATCACTTCATCCTCACCTATGTGGCACTTGTCGGGGTTGAGTTGACCTCCCATGTCGTAGAGCTTCTTTAAACCTTCTTCTACCCTTTGTAGATGCAATGATTTTGAGCTATAAATGCAGAAATCATCAATGAACACCCTAATTGACTTTCCAAAAAATGCTTGAAACACCATGTTCATGAAACATTGGAATGTTGCAGGAGCATTTTTCAGACCAAATGGCATGACTCTAAAAGCATAACAACCCCAAGGAGTGATAAAGGTTGTTTTCAATTGATCTTCCAATGCGATACCTATTTGAAAGAAGCCTGAGTAGCCATCACACACAGTGTACTTCTCATGACCAGCTACCTCATTTAGTATCTCATCCTGGAATGGGAGGGGAAAGTGATCTCTTTTTGTTGCCTCATTGAGGGGACGGTAATCCACACACACCCTCCACTTGCCATTTTTCTTAGGAGTGACAACAACAGGAGAGACCCACTCTGAATTCTCCACTGGATAAATGAAACCTGCTGCTAGAAGCTTTCTTACCTCCTTGAGTAGAGCCTGCTCCTTGATGACTCCTAGCCTTCGTAGCTTCTGAGCCTTAGGTGTGGCCTCTGGCTTCAACTCAATTTTGTGTTGAACAACATCTACTCCATGCACATCGGTGTAGTCTTTAGCAAAAAGCCTAGGAAATTTCCTTAGCACACATTTGAACTCCTCTCTTTCATCCTTTGTAAGTGTTGTCGATAGCATACATTCTAGCATTCTTTCATCTTCCACTTTTTGGTTCTCTTGGGAACCTACCTCCTCCAAACCTTGACAAGAGGTCTCTTGGTTGGTTGGCTTAAACCTTACCCCCATGACTTCGATGGAAGACTCCTCTTCAGTAATGCTGCCGCTACTTTCTTCTTCTGAATTGTTATCGGTCCAACCTTCTTCCGTCTCACTTTGAGATGATTCTTCATGGAGCTCCTCTTGGCATTGCTCCTTCATGTCAAAGACAACCTTCTTATGATTGTCGTTCCTGCAAATTAGCTTTCCACTCTCCCAATCCTGCAAAGCTCGCATTTTCATTAGCCATGGTCTCCCTAGGATAAATGGGTAACCATTTCCTTTGGTAGACATGACATAGAAATCCACTGCCTTCTTAATGCCAAAGGCCTCCACAAAAACATTTTTACAAATGCCTATGCACCTAGCCTTGCTATTGTTTGCCATCTTGACCTTAATTTCAGGTGTCTCATGGATGTGCATGCCTAGTTTTTGCATGAGTCCCTCTGTCATGATGCAAATTTGTGCACCCCCATCCACTAGACCTTTCCTAACCAATCTCCCTTTTATGTAACAATCTAGCACAGGTGTAATGTCCTCATTCATTTCAGCTTGTGCAATTTTTACAACAGGCACACTCTCTTTTACCTTTCTCCTAGTGCTAACTGCCCTTGTTAAATCCCTCATAACTTGTGGACATAATGCAAGAAATTGAGGCCATGAGATATCACGACCCTTACCTCTCATGTCTTCCAACAAGTTGTATGGAGCCATTCCATGTCCAAGAGGAAAGTCTTGGAGGTTGATACGACGTCGAGTCCTCTTAGCTTCCTTGGTGTCCTTTGCCTTCTTTTCTCGTCCATGGTCACTTTGTGATGTAACTCCTTCTTTCTCCTTACCTTTCCCTCGGCCACGCTTAATGCCATTTGCTTCCATGTCAACCTCATTTGAGTTTTTCACCTCTACCACATGCACATTTGGATGTGGCAAAGGTGGAACTCCTTCTACTCCTTGTGGAGGTGGTCTTGCTCCATTTGGCCTTTGTATAAGCCGTGGTTGTTGACTAGTTCCTTCACCTGCATTCATCACTGGGTAATTCAAGTTAGGTCTCCCTGGCTCCCCACGGGGCCAAGGAAAATTATACATCCCATGTCCAGACTCACCGCAATTCCAACATTGCAAGACTCTCCTAGGTCGTGGGTCTCGCTCTTCAGACTTCTTTGCTTGTCCATTTGGACCTACAGCTTGTGCAAGGTGAATTGACAAGCTGCTTAAAGATTCATTTAACTTCTCAATCACTTCCCCCGTTACCTCAAGAAGCTCCTTAGATGTTGATGCTTGTGACTTACCTTTGGGTCTAAGACCTTCTATTGGAAACTCCCCCCTTAAGCACTTGAGTTTCCTATATTTCTCAGCAGCCCTCGTTTCAGCTGCATCAAAGGTAGCAGGTGCACCCGCCTCAACTTTTACCTTAAGGTCAGCAAAGAGTCCGGCTATGAACCTCTCCTTCTTTAGAAATTCTGCACCATCACCAGGGTTAGCAACATTTCGTATCCATAGAGCCCAAAGACGTAGGAACTCTTGAATGTACAAGTAGTAGTCATCTAAGTCTTTTTGCTTATGAGAAACAATGTCTTGCCATAATTTCTGAGTGTTTTGGGGATCAAAGAAGTATTTCTTGAAACGATTCAAAACTTCCGTGTAATTCCCTTTAACTTCCTCAGGCAAAGAGTCAAACCAAGTGCTAGCATCTTTCTTAAGGACCACCTCAAACATTTCTACACGTTCTTGATCAGTTACTATCCTCTTGATACGGCAAGACATCTTGAAATTCGCTAGAAATAATTCTGCATCCTCTCCAGGCTCTCCAAAGAAAAGAGGATATCCAGACATTTGGCGTTGGCTCTCCATTGAATTGATTTCAAAGTGACGCGTTTTTGTTTTTTTCTTTCTTTAAAAGATTTACACAATAATATTTTCTAAATTGCAATCTATTCTACAACAAAATAAAAATATTCACATCAAATGACCTATGATAATCAATAAGAGGTAGAATGACAGGGTTTGGTGACGCGAAAATTTCTCCTACTCTTTGGGCACCAAACATGAATACCATACGTTGTTGAAAATGGATTTTTCTACTAATTGCAATGTTTACTCTAATGTGTGGAGTGAAATGAAAGGGAAAAACCTGTATTCCTGGGCCATTATCCATGGTCTATGCATGACCTAATTCTTAAAACAAAACAAAAATATAGACGTCCAAACTAAGGTCGTACCTAATGAGAGGCAAAATAAAAAGATTTACTGATGCGTTTATCTCTACCAACCTAAGAGGACCTAAAATTCTACGAATTACTCACTGAAATTGCAACTTAGTACTAACAATTATGTGTACCTTTTGCCTTGCAATGGGAATGAAGGGATCATACAAATTCTCGTGATTCATGCAAGCTACTTGATTATGCTAAAGGTTGAGCCTTCACCAAACATACACAAGCCTGTCCTCAGTGGGGGCACCAAAATTGAGGCGGTCCGGGGCAGGCAACAAGAAGAGCAACCTCTAGACACCCTTCAAGGCTCCCGTTCTGCTCAATGGGGCTGGGGCACAACACAACACAACACAAACCAAAACAACAAACCCACAGCCAAATCCCAACTACACAAGGGGCACCACCTAGTTTAAGAGCGAACTAGGACGCAAAAGAGGAGAATCATTAGAGCAACCCACAAACAAGCAAGGAATTTACACTAACCCTAACACCAATGGAACACTCTCACACACTAAAACACGAGAGAGAGAGAGAGAGAGAGAGAGAGAGAGAGAGAGAGAGAGAGAGAGAGAGATAGTGTACAACTTAGCTTCAACTTTATATTTTGTACAAAAAGGAACTTAGAGCTTGCGGAATCAAGCGACAAGATTTGGTTATAGCATCACTAGCACATTGTCTTAGGGTTATGGGAGCCCTCTCACCATCCACCCTCTTACAATGGTAGCCAAACAATAGCCAATGAATCACAAGCAACAAAACAACATCCTTCAATGGAACAAGTCACCTTGAATTCACCAAACCGTATTGCACAAATGGAAGGACGAAGATTTGAACGTCGAATCACGCCTTTGATGAACCAAACCTCAATTTATTGATGATGAAGGAGCATGTACAATAGTGCTTTTGAGATTTGTGGAACTCATGCTCTCTCACTTGCAATGTGTAGCTTGAAGGCTTCTCTCACACCAAGAGTGAAGCTCACAAGTGGTTGCTACACCTAAGTCTCTCCTCACGCATAGAGTGTTGGGGTGCTATGTGAGATGTTGGAGATTGTTTTACAAGAAGGAGAGGGGCCTATTTATAGGTTGGAGACCCATCATAAAGATTATTAGAAATCCTAATTTACAAGCTAACAAATCAGGATTATGATTTTTTTGAATATCCAAACATTGCGGGCCTTCTTTGTTTGCTTGAGTCATGGGTGTGGGCTCAAAAGAGAGCATTATTGATGGTGAATAAGGTGAAAGTAGAGTTTTAAGGAAAAAGAGAGAGAGAGGGAGAGAGAGAGAGAGTTACTTTGTACATGTCTTGAGGTGAGGTGTCTTTTATGGTTAGGTCAATGCTATTTTGTGTTAGTATGTTAGTGGTTATAATCACTAGAATTGTTAGTGATACATTTACAATGGGTAGGATGAGTTGATTTGATGAAGGAAGAGGGGTGAATTAAAAGAGAATCATTGAGATGGTGAAGCTTTGAAGAAGCTTGAACTCACCCTTGTGTAGATCGTGGAAAAAATGACCGCTGGTCTTCTTCTTCTTCTTCGCTTCTTTACGCCGCCGCCACGGTTGACCACCACGATGAAAAGAGGATTTGTTGATGAAAAATCCTCAATTTGCATAAGTTATCATGGTTAAGATGCTGAATTTTAGATATTTTTAGGAGAGGTAAATGAAATTGTAACATAGAAGCAATAGAGAGAGACATGGAGAGGGTGTATGTATGTAGAGGTTCATAAAAGAACTATAGGGATGAGAGAGAAGGGTAATGGTGAAGAGGGTGGGAGAAGCCATGGAAATTTCAGGTTTGAGTTAGGGAAGGAGAGGGAGAGATGTGTAAGAGTGAGTAGGTGTGTGGAAGGGTGAGAGAAGACTAAGGGCTACTTGTGAGAAAAGTGGGCAGACTAGGGTCCACTCAAAAAATCATAGCTCACCGCTGGTAGCTCCAAAAATCATGAAAAAATTTGAGATGATTATTCAGAGCGTGGGCTACATTTTCTCTTTTGACCACCGCTCCAAATTTGGAGTGAAAATAGGTGCCAAATTTCTCACCAAAAAGCCTATTTTTATGCCTGCAAAAGTCTTTTAGTGGCCCCCTCCTTTGTTGAATTTGTACAATGCATCCAAGAGTGAGCCCCTCCTTTGTCATATTATAATACAAAGCATCCAAGTTTCCCTTGACCCATGCATGGAGGAGGATTATTGGTGAATAAAGAAATATATACATGGTGGGACTAGTGTATGGACTATTCATGGACTTTAGCTCAATGAGCACATGGTGTTAGAATAGTGAGTAAAAATATGGAGGAGTTATGGATATGGAAAGATATTGGAATCATATGATATGTTCCCTCCTTGAATTATTTTGGGTGAAAGAGAAAAAGGTATGCAAGTAAATAATATAATAAACGTAACCAATGAGTAGAAATCAATTTTTTGTTTTCACGAGGGTGAGGGTGAAAATGTGGGAGTGATTTGTATAAAGGAAAAATATGAGGTTAGAGTTGTACATATTGGCAAAAAATATAATTATGGTGTAAGAGGATGAAAGAAGGTGTACATAGGTTTAATAAAACACACACCTAAGTAGAAATATTTAAATAAAATACCAAAATAATTATAAAGAATCCTTATATTTAGGCCATATATACAATGAAATATTTACACACAAAGAGGCCATAATATACTTTATTTTTTATTTTTTTTATTTTTTTGGCTCAACTAGCCCAGTGACTAGCTAGCTGAGGGTTTTTAAGAAGATATGGGAAAAGCCCCCTAACTCACACACGCCTATGTACAGTGAAATGGTAGGGATAGCCATAGCGTTTGGGTGAATTTGGTAGGGTGGAGTAACTTACTATGGCAATTATGGAGAGCGGAAAAACGGCTATCAATACCTTTGAAGGTGATTCTGCTGGGATTTAAAGCAATCCGGTAATCCACAAATAATTTTATATTTAGCTAAAAAACTGTGAGCAGTAATTGTTGGATTCCTTGGTAAATCATATCACTAGCAAGTCGGATTACTCTTGTTACACTGGCTGGCCACTGACTGTTTCGGTCCTTAGAACAAATACCTAATTTTTTAATAGTCTAAAGAGACTTTGACTGAACGGATACCTTTTTCTGATGTATTTCCTAATTCATGGGTAATCTGAGGGAAGTAAATTAATGGCATCACATACCCTATTATGTTAGCTAATAGCCTTGTATCTCGCTTGTTTTTACCATATTACATCATCAGATGGGAAGTTTTGGGAATGGAGTGTTTTCACTGATTCAGCTTATCGACGGATTGCTTCTTGCAGTGGCTGGTATGGCCTTGGTGTATGCAAAGAAGATAAACTTGACTTATTTTTACTCAATACGTATTCTCTCTCGTATATATATAAGTTTTCTTTGGGTACTTTGGTGGACCTCAGACTGACTCGGTCCTTAGTACAAGTAACTAATGTTTTGATTATTCTAAAGAGACTCTGACTGAACTGAAAGCTGATTTCTGTCGTGTTGCCTATTAGGCTGATGATCTGAAGGCGATAAATGACATCACTTACCCTAGTATGGGGCAATTTGCTGTCTTTTCTCGTTTTTTTTTTCCTTATTACATCTCAATGTGGAAGGTTTAATAATGGTTTGTTTACTAATTGCTGATTCAACTTATCGACTGAGCTCTGCTGGCTTTGGCTGGTTTGAAGATGGGTAATGAAAATAAGATAAACTTTACATCTTTTTACTAACTTCGTATTCTCTCTCGTGTTTTTTTTTTTTGCCTACTATCAGGCAGAATATACTGCGGTAATTTTGTGGGCTGGTTAAGTTTACTTCTATTCTTTCTTGAAAGGAGTATGGGCTTGCTCGATTGGCGAAGTTGGCTAGAATGTTATGGTTTGATAACTGGTTTATAACCTGCTAGGACAAAAATATGTCAGTCATGGCATAATGACAGAGGCAGGTTTGGTGGTTTGGTTTGGAAATTTAAGTTTCCAGTTAAAAAAAAGGGGAAATATATACTTTGAGGATTGGGAACTGGTCCGAGATTTTGTGTTTTTATATACTTCGAATTACAAAGGAGGAGCTATCCTTAACAAAAATCAGGCCCATGATGGCATCTAGAATGTAGTTCTCTCTTATCTAATTAAAGTTGTAGTTCTTTTCAGCTTTGATTATCTTCTTGTAAAACCTACTGAAAACTAAGGTTAGGCAAAAAATGTTTTTCAACTGCTCTATGGGGATTTCTTTTATTGATTGACAATGATCCAAGATTCTTTTTTTCATAAAAATATGAGTCAAGTTAAGAACTGTGTGTTTGTTTAAAGTGACATGGATAACAACTGGGATGCCCAGTATCACCTGCGTACAGTCAAGTGCTAACGAAGTGTTTTCTTGTGGCTATGGGTGCAAGTGAGGGCTACCTTCTTTGATTAAAACATTCTGTTCTTAACTTATGGCGGATCTCTTACCATGATGCAAAAATTCCCAGACTGTGGGATTGCGGTTTCCCGCACTGTATTCTATTATCTTCATTACCTTGTACAAAGTTTATTTTCAACTGCAAATAAATTATTGTACAAATACATTGTATTATTCTAGATGTATTGGTCTGTGAACAGGTAGTGTTCGTTTGCGTATATTTATAGATTTAGAACTGCTACACACACACACACACACACACACACAAAAACGCACTCCCCTCTACACATTGTTTGGAAAAAACGTTTTAATGTATTTTGATCCATTTACATCTCTCTCTCTCTCTCTCTCTCTCTCTCTCTCTCTCTCTCACACACACACACACACACACACACACACACACACACACACACACCCACCCTCTACACAAAACTTATAAAATACAGTTGATGTATTTTGATCCGTTTAAATCTCTCTCTCTCTCTCTCTCTCTCTCTCTCTCTCTCTCTCTCTCTCTCTCTCTCTCTTTGTATTGGAAGGTTCTAAAGAAAAAAGCAAGGCTGTTTCCATGTTCCAATAGGTTAGACGTACGTTTGGTTCAGTTTTGAAAAAATCTGCTATTTTAGCATTTTATGCTTTTAGGTGCTTTTTTGCAAAAGCAAGGTCGGATCCTCAATCTACGTGTTCCAAAGAAGCTATGATTCAATTTTGTAAAAAATTGTTTTCTGAGTGCTTTTCACTCTATTTTTAGCTTTTCATGAATTTTAGTGCTTTTTAGTGAAAAGGGAGTCTACTTTTTTATTTCAGTGGTGGACGAGGAGAACCTGTGGTTCAATTTTAGAAAATTTTACTTTTTTTCTTTTTACACATTTTTAGCTTTTCGTACTTTTCGACGTTTTTAAAAATCAATGTGCTTTTTATGATGACCTAAATGTAAAAATATTAATTTTAGTCTCCGTTGGTTTTAAAAATGATCACCTACAGAGCAGAAACGAAACCAAACAAGATTTTTACGGGAAATATTTTTTATAAAAAGCGATACCCTAAATACGCTAGGACAATACGAAAAAGTTATAATTATGTCGGGACAGTACGGTGTGGCATAGTCTAGCTACGGATTCCATTAGTTGGTTAGATACTGCTCAGATGGTCAATTTTACTGTAAAAATTGAATGGTAAGTGGGAGAGTTGACCACCAAAAGCAAAGCCTTGTTTTTAGAAAAGTCCCAAAAGCTGTGTAGCTATTCTTGGCTGAAGAGGTAGCGCCATCTTTCTGCTTGGGACATACTCCAACCTGCTGCACATGCCTATAACTTGCCGGTTAGTGCTCAGTTTTCAGTGTTGTCTGTTGCGTCTACTATCGCAAGGCATATCTATTATATGGAGTGGTGCAAGCTTTTCATCACCATCTCCATCTCCATAAGCTCTTCTCTCTCTCTCTCTCTCTCTCTCTCTCTCTCTCTCTCTCAGGACACTCTCCTTCTACTTGTTTATTATCTTTTCTCTCGTTTCACGGTGTACGCGCTCTCCGGAAGCTTTCGTGATGGATAACTCTGCGTAGCTCTCATCAATGCTCTCTTGCAGCAAAGCAAGAAGCCTTTTGGTAGCCCCTAATCGATTCTAAAGCACGGTGAGAAGCTCTAAACTCCATAGCCATCATCTCTCTCTCTCTCTCTCTCTCTCTCTCTCTCTCTCTCTCTCTCTCTCTCTCTCTCTCTCTCTCTCTCTCTGTCGTTTTTATAAGTAGTCACTCTCTCGGTGATTGTTTTTTCGCATACAAGTGCGTGTATGGATCAACCAGTACATACGAAGTTTCCCCATGATTATTTCATCATGTTTAACACGCTAATTTATGCACATGATGCGTTTATGGTCACATGCGTGCATAAAAAACTCTTTTTGTTTCATATCATAGAGGCGGTAGGAACACTGTTTTGGTCATAAATCACAAACAGTTATGAATCAGCCCGAACCCCTTGTATTAGAGATAAAACACATCATTTAGAACATTTTCTCTCTTTGGTGTCATGTGAAAAACACGCACGAGCTAAAAGATATGGTCAAAAAACAGTTTGCTGTCCACTACACAACCACAATTTTTGACTCCAGCCTCCTTGCAGAACCACTATATAGATTCATCGGATGGGCAAACCCACTTAACCGATTGAAAAGCTTGATGAAACTTGATGATAAATGAATTTAGGTCTCCGTTATCACTTCAGAAATGCGAGTTACACGAGTAGGGATGCTACCAAGGGGGGGTACCATATGACGTCGTGAGTTGATCGAGTTGTTTTGATATGTTTTATAGTTTGTTTTGGTGAGTTGATTTCAATTAGTAGATGGCCATAAACTTATGTGGGAGTATATGGTTAGACATCCCAAACTGCATAGTCAGAAATGAATAAAGTGGCTTTCTTTTGGAGTTACTGTTTGTTGTATGAGTACTATATGGGTGAAGTGATAGTTTATATTATGGAGTTGAACTTGATGCATTGTTTTGAGGCCAAATAATTTCAATTGTATGTTTTGCATACTCCCAAAAATGCCAAAAATTTGTTTTTTGCATATGTGTGAAGTTATGGTTTATGGTTGACCTAAAGGTCGGAGCTGTTTTGCATCATGTTTATGGTGATGGAATGTTATCATATAATGTATGGAAACTCATGGATTGATGTGGATGCCTCATATGCATGGTTGTGACTGCTTTCCACCTTCCTAGGTCAAAACTAGCTCTATGTCCTAGGGAGGTGAAGTGCAGATGTGATGCATCAACTTTGCATGGTTTGATGTGATCAAAATTGGATTTTTATATCATGATTAGTTGCTGGTTGGACTCTTTTTATACATGAAAGAACCACATCTTAAGGATCACATGTGTGTAAGCTCCGATTGATTGCAGGGAATGTATTAAACTCCAAGTGTGGGAGTTGGTTCAGTGTGATTATGATTCATGGTCAAGGGCTAAGATTCTCTTGTGGATTGTGCTTGATATTCTATGGTGTAATCCGATATGGCTCATGTTTTTTTTTAAAGGATATGGTTATGCTGCGGAATTTTTTGCAGCCATGTTATGTTCTAAAAGTAGTTATGTAGGATTGGCCGTGTCTCACCCAAGTTGGGTGGAGTGCTCGCCCATGTGATGTGATTGGATTATGGTTTATGGTTTTGGGATTGGATCATGAAGTGATTTGGATGGTTTATGATAGACATGTAAGGGTAGAGACCCTATATAGTCTAACTGTTTGGAAAAGATTATTTGTGCATCTGGGAAGTGCTAGTGTGATTAGACTCATGTGTTATGTTTCTCATAGCAGCGTCGCTACAAGACTAGGATCACCTACTTCGCTTAGCCTTATACTAAAGGGTCATTGACCTGGGGCTTTGCTCGATCGCGGGTGTTGTTTAGGCCTTCTTCTTTTTCTTAGGCTTATCTACACAGTTAGTGTGTGTGAGGTCCCCAACCTTGAGAAGATTGGGGCAACTTGATAGATGGCCTTCCTTTATTCTCCTTTTTTGTTGACGACACCCTACTCCATTTCCACAAAGTAGAGATATGAGCAACAGAAGAGAGAAAGTCCTCTATCCATCGTTTACGTGGTTATAAGGGTCATACGCCACAAGCCAGGTCGATAAATCTAGGATTATAATGAAATTTGTTTCCTAACATAAAGATGAAATCCTATTGACATATTTAGAATCCATAAACAACGCCTTTTTTCCACTTTTAAGAGGCATGGCCACCATCCATAAACCATAAATATGATATAAGACTTAGTTTAAACTAACTAGTAATCTTATGGGCATGTAGATTTGAGAAATCTTGACTCTTGGCACAATGAGTCTCTAATTTCACTTCTCTCAATAAGAGGGAGTGGAGAGTTTCTCGATTAATCAAGACCACCTATCCTTGAGTGGCAACCTGAGCCAGCTCCCACTTTACACCCCACACTCACACTTTTTATCTTGTTTTCTAATTACTACCACACTAATTTACATATACAAACAATGTTCCTTAATTAATTCCAAACACAGATTCTTTTATACAGCCCTTCATAAAAACAATACCAAAGCAATGCAAACAAAGCCTAATGAAAACAACCCTATAATTTAAAAAAAATAACTTTTCTAATTTCTCATGAGTTGCCGCTACCCGCGGACTTCCTATGTCTAACCAACAGAGCTTTTGCAAAGGATTTATTCACTAACTACGAATTACGCAACCTTCCCATTTCGCTAACCGCGAGGCATCTTGCTAATTGCCAAGCATCCCGCTATCCGCGAGGGACAAAAGAGAGCCGATAATCTCAGCTTAATCTCCGCTAACCGCGGAATCATCTCGCTACCTGTAAGAAAAAAAATATAGTCTTTCAAAAATTCTTCTCTTTAGATGACTCTTCAAACATGATCAATCAACTCTTCATATCAACCAATAACAACTTATTGAACAATAACAATTTATCAAGTAATAATGATTTAGCAAACAATGTTAATTTATCAAACAATTCTTTCACTAATCTATGAAAACATATTCTTGTCTCTTGTGATAGAATCACGTTTCTTGGATGGTTTAAGGGAATCCCTATGCTTAGCTTCCCAAGTCAATATGAATAGTGATGCAAAATTATCAATTTGTCTTACAGAATTAGCGACATGTTTGATTACCTCTTGTGTTTGAGGCTGGACGACTTTGACTTCTTCTGCAACCAATACCTCCGCTTGAGCAACGTTTGGAGTAGTTGATACCTTCCTCTGCACCTTCCTTGGAGGTGGAGCGACATGAGAGTCCTTCGAGCTTCAAGTCACTCGCTTCGGGCCATCGTATCGATGTAGAGAAGAGGAAAAGAGAAAAAGAGAACTCAAGAATTTCAAGGGTAACACGACGATGGTAGAGAGAGACTTGGAGATGGAGATGGTTTGAAGGTAAGAGCTTGAGGGAGAGAAGGTAACTCCGACGTCAATGCAAGAGAGCTTCCACTTCTGAGAGTGTGTGTGTGTGTGTGCAAAGTGAAGGGAGAGGGGTCTTTATATAGGCTCTCAAAGCCAGCTAAGAATAGAGAGAAGCAAGGAGAGATAATTTTGCGTACGTTCGCAGCTCCAAATTTTTTATTTTTAAAATTTTTTTGGGCACGAATTCCGATGCACGAATTCGATTCTCTAATATTAGAAGAAGCTTGGCTTCCAAGACAAGAACTCTAAACTTAACTCCTTTCTCTTTCTTTCTTAAAAATACTTCTCCTTTCTTAAAATTGTTCTCTCTTTCCTAAAGGGTCAACTCTTATCATTAGATCCAATCTTGAGGCTTAAGTTTCCCATCAACCTATAGTTTTCAAGTGAATAAGGGTCATAATTCATAGTTCAAGAGTCCGATTTTTTATTCGATCGTTCCGTTGGAATGCTTTAAGATTTAACAAAATGCGAACTTTAAATATTTGCAAAGTAAATGAAATACTTTTATTGAAAAAATGTTGGGTACATTACAATTTCCTCAAGTTAGGGATTCAAGATGTCCTCATCTTGAGAAAAAGTGAGAATACTCCTACTCTAATTACTAGCAACCATCATTATGTCTAAAAGGGTGATGTCCTTAATCTGCTTCACTTGCTACTACTACTCCATTAGTTAGTCGTGGATAAGAGTTCCGATAATGTCCCAACTCTCCACATTCAAAGCATCAAACATTCAAGCATGGACGATCTTGCACATTAGTAGCATAAGCTCTTTGTGATTGGGTATCTATAAAGCTTTGATTCTGTTCATTCTTCTTATAATTCCTCGTTCCTTCATTAAAGGTTTAGCTCGTAGTAAAGCATCTTGTACAGTTGTAGGTTTCAGGGCTTCCAATCGCGAGCTAAATGGTTCTCTTAAACCTTGACAGAAACGGGCTACCTGCTACTCTATGGTCATTGGCAGAGCATAATGTCTTTCCATGAGAAGATTGAGTAAACTTAATGGGTATAGGTCTATTGGCATAATGTGATATCTCTACAAGTCGGATAATGGGTATAGAAACCATACACATGAGGGAGCTTGAAGTAGCCAATTAAATCCTTTTAACCTAGGCTCTGATACCAATTGTGAGGTCCCCAACCCTGAGAAGATTGGGGAGACTTGATAGATGGCCTTCATTTATTCTCCTTTTACATTGACAACACCCTACTCCGTTTCCACAAAGTAGAGATACAAGTAATAGAAGAGAGGAAGTCCTCTATCCATCATTTACGTGGTTATAAGGGTCACGCCACAAGCCAGGTCAATAAATCTAGGACTCTAATGAAAGTTGTTTCCTAACGGGCAAGGACCTTACAGAGACTTACCTTAAAGATTTTGAATATTAGCAGTGTCTATGCCAAACCTTACCAATGAATTAGCAAGTTAAATATGGTGCAATACGGACTGCACAAGAGGGCATCCATTCCAATCCTTTGTCTGCCTAGAATGAGTAAAGTCATTGATTTCTCTGTGAGGTTTTAGAGATATGGATGATTTGAAAGTATTTGAAGAATGATTTTATGAATACATCTACATTGAATGTGAAATTTTGTTTATTGAAATGAAGACATGTGCTCTTTCATGTGTCTCCACAAGTTATCTGGATAATGTAGATTTAAACGAGTAATAAATCTTATGCAAAGATTGACTTGTTGGTATACTTGCAATGCCCACCTCTCTCAAAATTTCCACCAAGATATATGTTGCACAATTTGTAAGGCCCCCATATGAGAAGAAGCCAATGGTGCACATATATTTGGTGGATTACAGCTTTGCACGCTGATGAGATCTCTATTTGTGATCGTGGATGGTATGGAGCAAATTTAGGGCCAACTTTGGGGTATTCCTTTCGTTGGAATATTACTTTCATAGAAATATCTTGGCCGGACGGCGACCAAAAGACAATAAAAAAATGTTCATCTGGTGGCCGGTGGTCCATGGTCTTTGGCTGATGGCCGAGTTGATCTAGGAGGACTTGTCTACCCAAAAGCTGCTATATATGGGCGCATGGGAGAGTCCTACTTGGACTTGGTTACACAAAGGCGGCCACACACATGGACACATGGCCAAGTTCTACTTGGATTTGGCTATCTAAGGGTGGCTACACATGGGAGTTTAGAGTCTCCCTTACATCTATATAAGGAGGTCTTCTCATGAGTAATTTGGTAGAATGGTTTGCACACTTGACGCACACAACACATCCTTGTTGAAGTATTGTTAATCCCTTGTATTCCTACTTGCTCTAGTTGTCTAAAGTGCCATCTAAGCTCTACCTTGAGAGTGTATGGGTGGATGATGCCATCACTTTGTAATAGTGTGCTAGTCTAAAGTTTTGATTTGCCACTAATCTACTTTGCATTTTATCTCTCTCTACTCTCCTTGCTAATAGACCTTATTGTATTCTGCATTTCTTACATGACTTATAATAGTTATGTGGCTCACTGAGTGCATACATGGAAAATATTAGAGAGGAAGAATATCCCACTTTTATGAGGATGTTGTTAAGGATGCAAAATGGTGAATGAGGAGATGGCTACCCTTAATGTAAATGGAAGATGGAAGTTGGTGCCATTGCCAAAGAGAAAGAAGGAAATTAGATGTAAGTGGCTCTACAAGTTGAAGCACAATTTTGATGGCAGTGTGAGTAGTGTTGGGGTATAAAGCCCAATGTGGTCGCCCAGGTAAGTGGGCAGGCCGCCAGGTATGTACACATATTCTTTTGTAAAAACCTAATAAGAACTCACTATGCTCTACACATTACAGTAGAGCGAGTTCACCATCGTCGTGCTCTTCTTCTCGCACTCTCTCTCACGTCGCACTTCCGCTCGTACTCCTTCAACTGGTATCAGAGCTCAGATCGAGGCTCGGGGCAGCACTGCAGGAGGCTAGAGTCACCAGCTCAGATTGGAGTGAAATTCGACAGGCGAAGACACGGCCCCAAATCTGAGGTCATCTCGGTCACCGTTCGGCTTCGACAAAGGTCTGCGCAGGCCATTTTCCACTACGTGGTCTCGGCGAGTGCAGATCCGACTCTGCAAATTTGGGGTTCTTCGGCCTATGACTACAGGTGCTGAGGATATCGACACTCCCAGAGTGTTGATTTGTGTCTGTCTACACATTGAAGGACGGATCACAGTTCTTGGAGGCGTGTCACATACGACACGAGCGCATCTACACACAGACTGTAGGCAACATCCACTAGTTCATCAGGTAGCTTGTGTTTGCTACTTGATATTCCAGATTTCATCCTGACATTGCAGGTACTTCCACATGGGATGTATTGTCAGAGATGATGTATGTCTGTTGAGGGTTTGTTGGCTGTGAGTCACGCAGCAAACAACCGCCGCAGTGGTTACAGCATACAGTGGGAAATTTATGGATGTATGACTTTGTGGGAAGTTTATGTACTGTCAGATTTACTGCAGCCTTTGTTGAGGGTCGAGTGAGGTTTTATTGAGCTGGGGGATTCTCGAATGTTAAGATCCTTTCGGTGATACAGGTCTTGGAGCGATCCCTCGAGCACCCTTAGATAGGCAGCTAGGATGTATTGACTGTGAGTTAGACAGTTGGGATTGCATCTTTGCTTTACTGCCGTTGAGGCATTGTCACAGTCTATGCTTACAGGACAGTGACAGGATAGCCAGAGACAGTACAGGTGCAGGACAGGTTTACCCGCAGCTTACAGTGTCAGAGAGACAGTGTTTTTGAGTTGTTTTTTGGTCTGTTTTTTAGTACACCAGAGCCATTTTACAAAGGAGACTCTGCCAAAATTTATGCAGAATCTGAAGCTTTCTTGGTTCATTTGACAGGTTGATATTGGTTCAGAGGTCAGTTTACAAGGGAAACTCTGCTGAATTTTTCCCAGGAAAGTAAACCACTGTGAAGCGTAGCTATGGCTGGATCACATGACACTGCTCTTTACAATATCAAGAAGCTGGATGGAACCAATTTCCCATTGTGGAAGAAGCAGATTTGGCACGTGTTGGTACAAAAGAAGCAGATAAAACCTATAAAGCTCAAGGGGATAAAACCAGAAGATATGGACGAAGATGAATGGAGCGAATTGGATGAATTGGCACTTTCTACCATTATGCTAACTTTGGCAGAAAGCGTTTACTTCAATGTAGCAGACGAGATGTCGGCTTATCAAGCATGGTTAAAGCTGAGTGATCTTTATGAGAAGCAGAGTGCAGCTTCACAGGTATACTGGCTTAAGAAGCTTGTTGACTTGAAGATGAAAGAAGGGACGCCTATGTCCAATCATCTGAATGAATTCAACACAATCTACAGTCGGTTGTCAGCTCAAGGTGTCAAGTTTGATGAACCTGTTAGAGCTATGTTCCTGTTGATCACATTGCCGGAAAGTTGGGACACTTTTCGCACAGCTTTGAGTAATTCTGCACCTTCAGATGGTTTGAACATAGCAGGTGTAGAAGGAAGTCTGCTTACTGAAGAAACCAATAGAAAGACAATGGACAAAGGCAAAGGAACAGCCTTAGTTGTCAGGGGAAGGACCAAAGAGAAGTACAAAGGTGGAAAGAGGAATCGGTCTCGTAGCAAGTCCCGCAGTGCTAAAGGCAAGAGTGACATAGAATGCTACCATTGTGGCAAGAAGGGTCACATGAAAAGAGACTGCAGAGAATGGAAAGCAGAAAAAGGCAAAGAGAAAGCTGAAGACCATGGTGAGAAGAACAAGTCCTCAGTGAAGATTCAAGAAATAAATGTGACAAACACTGTTGCAGAGGATGACAGTCTAGTGTCAGGAGACATCTACTTCTTGAAGAATACAATGGACTCATCTCTTCTTACAACATCTGATGGAAATGCACTGAGTGACTGGATTATAGACTCAGGGGCATCACTTCATGTGTCTCCAAACAAGGAGTGGTTTACCTCTTATGTGACCACTAAAGATCATGTTCGGCTAGGCAATGGGCAGACATGTGAGATCTTAGGTGTTGGAGATGTTCAATTGAAGTTTCAGAATGGCTCTTCTTTCACGCTGAAGAATGTGAGACATGCTCCCGCAATTACAAAGAGCTTGATCAGCACAGGTTTACTTGATGATGCTGGCTACATCACCACTTTTGGACAAAACACGTGGAAGATATCCAAGGGTTCTATGACAGTAGCACATGGAGTAAAGTCTAGAGGACTTTACATGATTTATGTATCAAATGTCTCTAAAAATGTAATCAATGTAACCGAGCAGCCGAACGTTTCTTTGTGGCATAGCCGGTTAGGACATATGTCCAAGAAGGGAATGGAAATCTTGTCTCATTCTGGTTATTTGCCTGGCTTTTCATTTAATGATTTTGAATTCTGTGAACATTGTCTGTATGGTAAGCAAACACAGCAGCCACATAAGCATAGAAGCAGTAGAAGAGATACACAGTTGGCACTTGTTCATAGTGATTTGTGTGGACCTATGCCTAACCTATCTCTAGGGGGAGCTTCTTACTTTATGACATTTATAGATGATTACTCGAGGAAAGTATGGGTTTACTTTCTCAAGCACAAGGATGAAGCGTTTAGTGTTTTCAAAACATTTGTGACACTTGTGGAGAATCAGAGTGGCAAGAAGCTTAAATGCTTACGCACTGACAATGGTGGAGAGTATGTTTCAAAGGCCTTTCAGGACTTTTGTGAGTCAAAAGGTATAAAACGTGAACTTACTGCTCCTTACAATCCTCCTCAAAATGGTGTTGCTGAGAGGATGAATAGGACCATACAAGAGAAGGTCAGAAGTATGTTGTCTAATGCACAGCTGCCAAATGGCTTTTGGGCTGAAGATGTATCAACAGCTGTTCATCTTGTAAATAGATCTCCTAGCAAGGTTTTGCAGAAGGATTCAGTGCCAAAGATGGTATGGTCAGGCAAGGTGCCCTCATACAAGCATCTCAGAGTCTTTGGTTGTGAGGCATATACTCACGTTCCAAAGGAATTTAGGAACAAACTTGAGCCAAAGAGTAGAAAGTGCATCTTTCTAGGCTATGGTAATTCTGGTGAGATGGGGTACAGACTTTGGGATCCCGAATCCAGAAAGGTTGTCCGCAGCAATGATGTTCACTTTAATGAATCCAAATATTATTCTAAACCAGAGAGGGTTGAGGAGATTAGAAGAGTTGTCTTCCAAGAAGATGGACCTGCACGTGCAAGACAAAATGTCAAGGCTCAAGAGGAGCAAGGACAGGATAGATTGGAACCACAGGTATTGGCTGAGCCTGAGCTACCTATTGTGCGTAGATCTGGACGTGTCACGCGACCTCTCGATAGGTTTGTTCCATCTATGAACTATGTCATGTTGACTGATTGCAATGAGCCTTCATGTTACAAGGAAGCAGTGCAAATGAAGGACTCCGGGAATTGGCAATTGGCCATGCAGTCAGAGATGACAGCTCTGCATAAAAACCAGACATGGAAGCTAGTTAAATTACCACGGGGCAAAAAGGCTCTACCTTGTAAATGGGTTTACAGGTATAAGATCACCGCTCATGATAGTCAGCCAAAGTACAAAGCAAGGCTTGTTGCCAAGGGCTTTAAGCAAGAACAAGGCATTGACTTTGATGAAGTCTTCTCTCCAGTGGTCAAGATGACTACATTGAGATGCTTTCTTGCATTGGTTGCCATATTAGATTTGGTGTTGCACCAAATGGATGTCAAGACAGCGTTCTTGCATGGTGATTTAGATGTGGAAATTTACATGCAGCAGCCAGAAGGGTTTGTTGAGAAAGGCAAGGAAGATTGGGTATGCCAGTTGTTAAAGAGTCTTTATGCTTAAAACAATCACTGAGGGCATGGTACCATAAATTCCACAAGTTTATGCTTTCTCAAGGCTACAAACATAGTGAGTTCGATCACTGTCTATATACAAAGAAGGCTAAGGATGGCAGTTGGCTGATCCTTATTTTGTATGTGGATGACATGTTGATTGCTGGCAAGCACTTGGAAGAAGTTTTAGCTTTGAAGTCAAAGATGGAAAAATCGTTTGACATGAAAGACATGGGTGAGGCAAGTCATATACTTGGTATGCACATTGAGAGAGACAGATCAAAGAAGTTGATTTGGTTATCTCAAACAGAGTATATTGACAAGGTTTTGCAACGTTTCAATATGGAGAAGGGAAAGGCACTGAGTGTTCCATTGCCACCATATGTGAAACTTAGCAAACAAGATTGTCCTGTGTCTGAGGAAGAACAGGCTGAAATGGATAAGATTCCATATGCATCTGCATTGGGTAGTTTGATGTATGCAATGATTGCTACTCGCCCAGACATTGCATTTGCAGTGGGAGTAGTAAGTCGATACATGTCAAACCCAGGCAAGAAACATTGGGAGGCAGTGAAAGGAATATTGAGATACCTGAAAGCTACAAAGACTATGCGTATATGCTATGGGAGTCAGGAGCTAAGTGTAAAGGGTTTTACAGACTTAGATTATGCAGGTGACTTAGACAACCGAAGGTCTACGTCAGGGTATGTCTTTACATTGGCTGGTGGAGCAGTATCATGGCGTTCTAGATTACAAGATTGTGTTACTCAGTCTACTACAGAGGCTGAATATGTTGCAGCATCAGAGGCATGCAAAGAATCAATTTGGCTTAATCGACTAGTAACAGATTTGAGGATGAAAGAAGAGATGCCTGTGTTATATTGTGATAGTCAAAGTGCTATACAATTGGCTCGCAATCCAGTTTATCACTCAAAGACAAAGCATGTGGATGTGAAGTATCATTTCATCAGGGAAATGCTCGAGGATAAGCAACTTCAGCTTGTCAAAGTTCACACCACAGAAAATCCTGTTGATCTACTTACAAAAGGACTTCCCTCAGAGAGCTTTGCGCATTTTCGCAAGCAGTTAGGTGTAGGGTAGTACATCACTTCTCTACATCTCTTGTATATTAGCTTGTATAGTAGCTTCTCTCACACTTAAAGTACCACATTGGACTTTAAGTGGGAGGTTGTTGGGGTATAAAGCCCAATGTGGTCTCCCAGGTAAGTGGGCGGGCCGCCAGGTATGTACACATATTCTTTTGTAAAAACCTAATAAGAACTCACTATGCTCTACACATTACAGTAGAGCGAGTTCACCATATCGTTGTGCTCTTCTTCTCGCACTCTCTCTCGCGTCGCACTTCCGCTCGTACTTCTTCAAGTAGGTGCAAAGAATGGCCAAGGGTTATGCACATACATATGTTATTGATTATGAGGAGACGTTTAGCCTTGTAGCCAAGATGGCTACATCTTGGCTACCGTTTGTGTATTTATTACAATGGCTATAGACTTAGAATGGGTGTTGAAATAGATGGATATAAATAATGATTTCTTGAATGGAGACTTGGAGGAAGTTATGTTTATTGTGTAGCCACAGGGTTATGTGAACATCCGTTTATGTGACCTTGTATGTAGATTAAACAAAGTCTTATATGGGCTGAAGCACGCACCCAAAATTTGGTATAAGAGGACTGTGGCCTTCCTCATCCCTTTGGATGTTTGGATGTTTGATGCTGATCATTCTTTGTAAGTGCAAAAATATGATGCAAAAATTGTGATTATCTACATATGTGTGGATGAATCTATTTTTTGGTGATGATAATGTGGCTGAAGTACAGGGTGTACACGCTCTACTTATGCAAGAATTTGAGATTAAAGGACTATGAGATTCATGTTACTTTTTGGGCATTGAGATTATTTTCACACAAGAGGATGTATGAATGTCACAAAGGCAGTATCCACCACCACAACAATCTCAACACGTAGGAACACACTGTGAGTCTAGAGGTGAACATTGGACCAAAAATTGTCCCCACAAGGAAATGGTGAGTATATTTTGGGTATTTTCCCAAAGTGTGGACAAGGACACAAATGACAAAGATTCAAGTACTTCAAAAGAATAAAAGCAAGTATTGGAAAAAGAGGATAAGTTTTAGGTCTCTCCTAACCAAAAAATTGAAACAACAAGTAAGATGCAAAGCCAAATTCTCAAAAACCTATGGAGCTAAAGACAAAATCCTATGCCAAAATTTAGGATAAATGCACTACTTGATGCTCTTGGGAGCTATAGATTGTGTAAAAGATAAAATCACAAAAGATATTCAAGTGTCTCAACAAGCAAGTAAAGGAAACAAAAGAATAACAAAAACCAAACCAAGAAAGACCAAGGCAAAAGACTATGAACAAAAAATAACAAAAGATGAACCAAAAAAGAAATACCAAGAATTAGAAAAAAACATTGATGGAGGTCTAAACAATTGAGATAGAAAGTGGGAAGAGGCAAAGTCAAATCAGATTAGTGCTCCATCGTGTTATAAACGATACACAATTTAAGATTAAAGGATTGTGATACAATAGCTGATAGAGAGCTTTTAAAACTAGCAATATCTTAAGATGGACCTAAGAAGGCAAAGCAAATTAACTTAGTAGAACCAAGAGAAGAGCCAATGTCTATGTACATTGCAAATGATCTAACCCTTGAAAAGGAGGATATCTTGATACCAATGCTCAACGAATATAGAGATGTTTTTTCTTGTTCATACAAAGATCTTGAAGGAGTGGATTCTAACATTTATCAAAACACAATCCCTCTTAAGAGTGATGCAAAACAAGTAAGAAATGTCTCTATACCTACAACAATGAGACATTTGCAAGAAAGATAAAACAAGAGATAGAAAATTTGAAAGAAGAAAAATTCATCTACAAGATAGAACACACAGATTGGATCTTGCCAAGTCTGGTCGTACCTAAGAAAATTAGAAAAGTAAAAGTGTGTCTCAACCTCAAAAAGGTGAATGTTGCAAATATTAAAGACAATTACCCCCTTCCTATAATAGAGCATGTATTGAAAAGAGTATCTTGCAAAGAAGATATAGCTTCTTAAATGGTTTCTCTAGATATAATCAGTAGGCAATCAAACTTTAGGATCAACATAAGATAGCCTTTACCATTGAATGGGATATTTTTTCCTATAGAGTTATGCCAACTGGCTTAACAAATGCATAGGCTACCTTGCAAAGACTAATGAGCCTCACAGTCAAGGAATGTCTATGAATATTCTTAGAAATTTACATGAATGACCTTTGTGTTATTCCTATGGAAGGTGTTTGAGAGCTGTAGAATCTATATAGTATGCCTAAATCCTAAGAAACTGTTTCTTCATGGTATGACAAGGCAAGCTCCTTGGATTTAGAGAAGATCAAGGAGATTGTGGAATCTCCTAAACCCACAATAGTGAAAGAGGTACAAGACTTTTTGGAACATTGTGGGTATTATTGATGATTTATCTACATGTTTGCAATAGATTTCAAAACCACTTTACACGTTGATCACAAAATTTTATTGAATGAAAGAACATGAAAAACATTTTCAACATCTTAAGGACTTCTTCAATTTTATTCCAATCTTGAAAGCTTTAGATTGGACAAAGATTTTTGCACATATATGTACTAGCTTATGCTATGGGATGCATACTAGCTCAGCCTCTTGAATATAACATTGATCTTCCCATTTCCTATGCTTGTTAGAAATTGAGTAGTGCTAAAAAGAATTAAACCACAACCAAATAAAAAGGATTGGGAATGATCTATGCAATAAAAAAATTTAATTTTGTTTATTGAAAAATCAATTCACATTATTGTAGATCCTCAAGCCTTGTTCCATCTAGTGAAAAAAACCTGTAACATAGGACGTATTATTCAATAATTTATCATATTGATTGATTTTATAATAGTATTTAAGAAAGGTGTTAAAAGTTTGGGCACTCCAAGAAAGAATTCAATAGAAACATATGATCAAAAACTTCAAAATCACCAAACTTGACTAGCTGTGAGAGAGAGAGAGAGAGAGAGAGAGAGAGAGAGAGAGAGAGAGAGATTCAAAATGAAACCAATAGAGTTTTGAGCAAAGACAAAGTGGCCCCAAAGACTAGCATCCCTTTTGGTATTTCTTTATTATTGCTCTTTGCAAAGTACAACTCTGGAGGTTCCAACTCTTTTTGAGGCTCTGCATCTAGATGCTCTTGAGAAGACTGGGCCTTTGGGCTCTTTTAAACTTACAAGTTAGAGCCTCAAATTCACTTCACTCAAAAGAACCAAGCCCCAAAAGCATCTGCTCTCAAAAGCTAGCACTAGATTTTGCTAGTGTAAATTGCCAAAATCCATATACTAGTGCCACTTGGAATGTCAATGCAAATTACAAAAATCTGAAACTAGCCTTCACACTTTTGAGTTTTAGGGTTTTAGACCCCTTTATCAATGCTCCATAAACTAGGTAGGGTGAGGTTTATTTAAAAACCTTAATCCCTTTAGTTTAGGCCCCTTGGCCACACTTTCTAGGTTCAGTTCGTCAAGTCTCAGTTCTTCTCGTCCACTCAGCCATTTCTCTTCCAGTTGAGCACACCACATTATCACTTTGTGACATTCCCCCCTTTGAAATAATTGTAACTTCCCTTGATTATGCCTAAAAAATAGCTAAAGGACAAAATTTATTTAATAGACATTGACTCTATGTATGCATGCACTAGACTCCACCAATCTAACACTTATACAATGACATCAATCACTGATCAATCATATTTTTTTTGAGGGTCTCAAATACAAATCATGATCATTGTAACCTATTTCATGATCACATCCAAACCGCACTAATCTTTTCATGGATGTCCTAATCTACTAAATCTTGTTACTATTAGATTCATATTCTTTCTTTTCACATATCAATCAAACAAATCATATTCATGACCATCCCCACAAGACATTAAATCCACATAGCATGCATCTCTCAAAATCACACACTTAGTTCTTGTGTTTCAATCATTCAATTTAGCCATCTCATTCCATCCACAACTCTTGATGCACCTAGATCACGGTGCAACCATCTCATCCTTTTGAAACTCTCAATGGGCTCTTGAGCGCTCACAATAGTATCTAGTCATCTCATCTAGATAGATATATTGATGCACTTGAATATCAGTCAATTCACATTTACTTAGCCATCACATCACAATCTCATTGATCTATAACAAATATCTTGATGCACTAGTTCAAATCATTCATCAAACAAAATGTTGCAGACATTTCATCTTTCTCTACATGTCTCTAACAATACACACATGAAAGAGAACATGTATTCAATTCAATAAGGAAATTTCAAATTCAATGTAGATATATTCATAAATTCATCCTGCAAAATACTATCAGACCATCAATTTCTCTAATATCTCAAAGATAATTTAGTGACTTATTCATTCTAGGAAATCTGTGACAGAGGATTGCAGTGAATCTTCTTTTGTGTGGTTTTGCACCACACCAAATTCAACTTGCTAATTTGTGGGACACGTGTTTAAACTCACTATCCTATCTTATTGTAGTATTAGCGAGAACCATGATTAAATTGTCCATTCATGGGATGAAGCTGACTCGGCTAGTGTGTAGAGTCTAAATCAGGGTGTCGATCTCTCAAAAAACAACTAGGAACTCGCATCTAACTCAAGCTACACTCAAGTGACAGAAATCACTAAAAGCCAATCACTCATCGACAAACAAATCACATCCGTTGCAGCATCAAACAACATTTAAACATAGAAAAACTTCTAGGACATGTTTATAAGACCTAAGCACACGTGGTTATGGTCCCGAATCCCACTTTAGGTCAAGTGCCAAAATCGCAATGATTAACAGCACTGGATTTTTGACCTAGTCGTTTTTGACTCGGAATGCATCTAAATGCTTAGCAATGATGCCCCAATACCCCGCCTATGCTTAGTTTTTGATTTTGAAGTGTAAATTCCTAGTTATGATGAATTTAGGCTGCAAGTCGGCGATGCCAAAAGCTATGAAATACCGTGATGTGTTTATGTCAATGCTAGAGCTCTTACCTGCGGTTGCAGTGCAATAAACGTGACTGCAATGTGACAACCAGGGAGGGAGTAGGAAGCACGAGAAGGAGAGAGGTGAGTGCCGTTAGCTCATGCTGTGTATTTCATTATCCAAAAACTTTATAATAACTTACAAAAATTGGCTTTTATACATTAGCCAAGGTTTTTGGTGGTCAAAACTAATAATCTGGGAGTTCTACCAAAGATGGGTAATGACAAGTTGATACAATCTGGAAGTTTGTAGACGTGGCTCGTCAATTACAAGGTTTATCCGAGAAAATAGGAGTTAAAATATTCCCAATTTATCAAAAAAATAAACGTTTTTACAATGAGAACTCCAAAAATGGTATCCGTGGTATCTGTGTTAGCTTGCTACTAACATTCGCCCCCTCCTCGCCTGTGTCGTCCCTTGACACCGCCTTATGGACTAAAGTATTCTTCGGGCTAGCGACTGGCGAGGCGGTCTTTAAGCACTATTAGAGCCTTTTGATATCTAGTTTTCCGTTCCTTATCTAGCACTTGAAGAACTGCATAGTTACTCTGTTTTTCAGCTCCACTATTGAGTAGCCTACAAACCTTGAGGTAGGGTTGTTGATCACAGATGCAAATATCTTTGTTCGCCAAGTGAAGAATCCTGTGTAGAACGCTTCCTGGAATGCCAGCATATTGTGAGAAGGTAGAAACATGCACCTGGCGTAGAAGCCATAGAGGACTTCTTTGGAAGGTTGGCCACTGAGATCATAGCACAACCCTTTGTTACCCTCTAGGAATGACATCCAAGGGGCGCCTGCTTGCTTTGGCTCATTGAACACTTCAATGTAGGTGAGCAGCATTTATATAACATAGCACATGACAAATCTGGTAGACTTTTAAAGAATGACATGGAACCCTTTAGGGTTTTCACCATGTATTCTTCAGTCGGTTGTCCCTTTTCTGGAGCATGCAATCTGGGGTAATTCAACCAAGTTGGCCGCTTCTTTAGTAGTGCCTCATGTGCTATCCAAGTCCTTACTCTTGGTACATGACAGAAGGTAGGATCCTTTTGCAGGGTCGCAGGTGCTCTTGTGAACAGAATCAAGTACCTGGGATTCTTGTTTAGCCAGCTCAACCTCCACTTTGGGTGGTCTTTATGTGTGCCCTTGACTTGCATGTCGGTGTAAAGCCTTTCTTTTACTTGTAGCAACTCAACTTTAATCAGAGGGTAGGTCAGGGATTGTTGGTGCCATTGCACATTTATTTGATTGGGAGTGAGTTGCGTGACATTGACGGAATGAAGCACTCTCAGCTCGCAATCCATTGCTGCCTTCCACTGCTTCCTTCAGTGCATCTTCTTCAGCCTTTGAGAGTTGGACCATGGGCACTATGTCTGCTTCGGTAATTGGTACTTGAAAGTCTTACTTGCCACTCAGCTCTACTGCGGGCTGTGTCTCCATGTCAGCAAATGATAGTGAGGGGATTTCTATCTGAGGTTGCTCCGAAGTGCCTACCTCTTCTTGCGTTTTTGGGTGTCCCTCTCTCAGTAGAGCTGGTTGACTCTTTTGAGTTCAATGATCTCCTTCAGCAACTCGTCTTCTCTTTGGACCCGCATCAAGGACAGGTCCCTGCGCTGAGACTGCTCTAATCTCAGCTCCAACTCGAGGTCTTTATTTTTCTTTTCTAACACCTTGTAGACCACGTATGCTCGGGGGGTTCACTATGTGTAAAACTACCATATCACGTTGCTTCAAGACATGTTTATAAAACCCCTTATCTATGAATTATGTTAGGAATATAATATACCCTTTTCTTTTAAAATCTGTAAGTTTTTTTCAAATTTGAAAAATTAATGTCCTTCTGTATATATATTTATGTAAGTTTTAATAAAACTTTAAATACCCTTCTGTTGAACTCACGTGATAGGTTACATTTTTATTAGGTGACCTCCCCGGGCACGTATGTTCCCTTGATCAAGGTGACGGCTGGATTTTCTCGTATTTGCAGCAAGAATATTTCCTGATCATTGATTCTTTGTTCTGAGTACTATAGGGAAGCATTGGACACATCTAACTGTACCTGGATCTTTTGAGCTGATAGGGTGGTAGTTAGAAGTTCATTTGTAACTTTCGTCAGCTAATCATCCTTTGCTTTGCATGCATCTAATAGTTTTGTGAGCAACTCACCCAGTTCCTCCATTTCTTTCTGTTGCTTATCTCTTGCGAGCTGATATTGTTCAAATTTCTCTCTCAACTCCTGCACTTGCGTCTGTAGATTGGTGATGACATTGAGTCTGTCATCCAGCTCCCCTTAGAGTGTGTCAATCACCATCTCTAATTCTTTGGCCCGTGTGCTAGGGCCAACTGCTAATGAGCGAAGTCTTTCTGTCATCCTTGCTTTTACTTAGCATATTTGTTAACTTGCAGGATGACTCCATCAATCGATTGCCAATCTTCACTTTGTGTTAGTTGTCTTGATGTTTATGCAGATTCTTTTACCTCTGGCTGCGTCATGATTGCTGGTTGTTGTTGTTTCCCTTGTGGCTGCTAATCTTTCTCCGTTGAGGTAGAGGGTGGTATCTCAGCTTTATCTTGCTGTGTTGAGGTAGAGGGTGTTTCCTTGGCCTATTGTTCTCTTGTGTGCTTAAATTTTGTGGTGTCCTCTTCTGGTGCAGGACTAGCTGCCTTTTCTGTCTCTGGCTCTTTCTCTATTTGTTGCTCTTGAGTAGAGACAACTGCTTGTTGTGTTGTTTCTGCTGCTTCTTGCTGTTCAGATTCTTGTGTAGATTCAACTTCTTTTTCCTGTTCAGGTTCTGCTTCTTTTGTTGGCTCAGTTGTTGTGGTTCTAACTGGGCCGGTGATGATGATGGGCTCGGCATTGGGTGATCTTGGTGTTCAGAGACAGGAGAAGAGATGTGGGGAGACACATCACCTTGAGTATGTTGTTCTTCTCCTTGTGCAGTGGCTTTCTCTTATTGCTCTTGTTGTTCTTCCACCTCTATTGCCTTCTTTGTCGCTTCTTGTGCTTCTTTCAGCTTTAGAGCTTCTGCTTCTTGGTACATCTTTTCCAAGGATTCAGTGGGATCTTCAAACTGCTTCCTGGTGTGATACTTGGTTCTAGGCCCTTTAAGCCCAATAGGCACCCACTTTTTCGGATCCTTTCCTTGTGCTTGGCGGCTGCATTGATATGAGTGTTTCTCTCTTTCAAACCGGGCTTGCTTTTGCACAGGCTCTTCTTGGTGTGCTGCCACAGCTTTTCTCTTCATTTCCTCCCGCCGTTCTCTTTTTTCTTCATAATCCGAGTTATCATTGCTGTGCCGTTCTGGCGAGCTCTCAGCCGATTCTTCATCAGGCTTGTAGGATCTCTTGGCAGATCTTGTGGCTCGAGGAGAAGGTTGAGCTGACACTATCCAAGTGTTTTGATCTGGGGCAGATGGTAGGTTGTTGGCCATGCCGATGGCACAATATGCAATTCTTGTCAACACCTCTGGTGCACCCAGGTATGGGATCTTTCCTTCTTTCTTTATTCCTTTCAAAGTGGTCAAGACATATTGGGCATGGTCAACCAGTTGCTTGGTTGTTGACTTGAGGACTTGCGTGAAGGTGGTGGAACATCATGGTTTGGTGTTGTATACCTTGGTGGCCTCTTAGCAAGGAAATGGAAGTGTTGGTGGTATAACCTGGCTAGCTCTTCAACCTGTTTGTGAATAAGGTCTGCAAAGGTGGCGGCGATGGTTTCTTTTGTGAAAGTTCCGACCATCTTCCTATCCCTTGCCCTCATTGTCATTCCTTTTGTGGGCAGTCTGAGTGCTTCTACCACTATTTCCTTGGTGATCACCACTTCAACTTTATTCCCTTGTGGGTCATAAATCTGTGCAGTTCCATCTTCCTTGATAGTGGACAAAAGCTCGTAAGCTTTCTGGAAGTCCACTCCGCACTGCTCTTGTTCATAAAAATCTTTGAGTCCTAGCCGTCAGTTGGCTTCCTTGGTTTCAAGCTTTGCACGCCTCAAGCTGTTCCTTTGAGAGATAGGTTGCCTTGGCGGTTTTGACTGAATCCTGGTCCAGTTGGTATGCTGGTAGTTCTTGCAATTTTTCTTTCTGGTTGAGATTTTTCTTGGCCCTATCTGCTGCGTGCATGGATCCTGTTCAGTGAATAGAGTGTCAAAGTTAGCAGATCTAATGGATTTTTCTCTGAAGTGTCCTTCAATCTGAAATGCTAACAATTTTGATCCAATTTGCTTCAAATCAATTTTTGAACAAGCATAGATGCATAAAAACATGCAAGGAACAAAATTGTAAAGTCCAAACAAAAATTTCCAACCAAAGTAAATAATTGCAATTATTTACAGCTGAGTAATTTCTCCAACTTTTTGCAAACTTGGCATCACAGACTTGAAGTATATACCAAATACATGCTCTGAGTGAAATATGGGCTCATTTGGATGCATAGGGTGAAAATGGTACCAGATTTCGGCTTTAGGTCTCTGAAACAGTAGATATAAAGGAAATTTGAGATTTTGAGCTCCAAATTGGTTCAAACTTGGCTAGTGGGCTTAACACATCATATACTTTGAATGTATGATGGAAAAATAGCAAAATTCTTCCATTTTGGCTAGAAACTAAATAATCACGATTATTAACTTTTCTACCAAAATCATCATTTTTTGGTACAACTTGGTTCTAGGCATTGTATAGGCCCTGAGTATGTGATATGAGGTGATTTGGATCAAGAATTGTGGTCCATAACTCAAAAATTGACTTGCAAAGACTTCTTTGCGTTTTTTAGCAATTTTCCAAGTTATGGGTGCTCATTTTGGCTCATACTTGATTTTTGGCATGTAATAGGTGTGTACACATGATAGGTGAGGTGATGATACAATTTTCAAGCAAAAATAGTGCAAAAGTAAATAATCGCGATTATTTATAGCAGTCACAATTTTCTTGCAAAACTTAAAATTTTTTACCTAAGCACATTCTATACACCTAAAACAAGTCCTAAATTGAATTTTTTCAAGTTTGGTCTTGTCGGCATCACTTTGTGCTTTGTCGTCACAGAAATCACTGATTTCTGTGACTACACTGCCTGTTGAGTTGCTTGTCACTTGTGAGGCTTTGGACTTCTCTGCAACATAGTCGGAAGCAACTCATCCAATTCTGGCTCATTTGGAGTCAGTTTAACCTCGTATGTCAAATTTGACGCGTTGTAGCCTTCGAGCCGTTTTCTGCTTTTCAAGGGCTTTGCTTGATTGATTTGACAAAACCAATATAAACCTCGTAGGCAAGCTGTCTATGGAATCAGAACCAAATTTTGGCATCTGTCAAAAACCTAGCTTTTCTACTGGGGACCCCCTCAACCCCTTCCGGATGTCAACTGATGATATAGAAGGTTCTATTATGTTAGGGCATGCTACAGTTCCAATCCCATCTGTTGGTCGAGCTGACAGGCCGCTACGATCAGTTTTTGGTCGTAGGTCTTTGTGCACTGCTCGGATTCTAGGGTTTTAGACTAGCTACCAATAGTACAAAATGAATCATTGATGAGTAAAGAACTTACCCCTCATGTCTCTTGTGAGACGGCGCTGAAAACGGGCAACTGTAGACTCCGAAAAGTACGCACGAAAGAGCTCGAAAAGCTCTCTCTGCAAAGGTAACAAGTGGAAATGAGGTGGTTTTAGCCTACCTGAGATATCTATACCCGGACTTCCCGAACCATTTTTCCTCAGATTCCCCCATTAGCCCTACTAGGCCGTGAAATCTATGTTAGACTCAAAAATTTCCCCGATCAGATTCCTGTAGCTCATTCTACAAGAATTTTGCAAAAGTAGGTATGGCTGCCTAATTTAGGCTTCCCGCTTCCATTGAAAATTTTTGTGCTTGTCCGCCTTGTCTTTCTGATCACCATCATGTCTTTCGTTTTTCCATCTAAGGTCCTTTGCTATTTATTATTAATTTTTGACCTATTTATTGAAAAAATCAAAGAAAATAACCAATTGCTCTAAAAAAGCAAAGGGAAATCCAATAATTAAGAAAATATATTGAAAACACAGCTTTACTGCTTTTTGTTGGATTTCTCCATTTTTAAGTCTCATTATCAAGAAAAATGATGAAAAATAACCAAAAATACTATTTTTTTGATGATTTTTTGATAATATATACATTATCTACACTCATCGAGAAGATATTATCAGTGAAGTTTTCCTTGATGTGATGAATTATAAGGGCATTATTAGGTAATTTTGCAAAAAATCACACGTTAACATCGAACTTTTTCCTCCCTCTTCAAACATTGCCCTTAATTACTTGGTGGGTCTTATGCACAGCTGTGACTGGCTCTACCATGCTTTGAAGACCAATGCAATTCAAAGCACTATTGTGTACAAAAGTTGGGTCTTGAGTAATTAATTAAAGGGTTTCTGATGTTGAGGCTTTTTGATGATGTCTTCCAAAGAGAAAATATTGTAGCTTGTGTGCTCTCTGCTTGATTGTGCCATCAGGATGCTTCAGCACACTGATTGCTTGAGCTATGGGCAGCAATTTTGACCGTTGTCGAGCTTTTTTTCGCCATTGGTAGGTTGGTGTACTTGGTGTGGAATGGTGTGGTGGAGTCTTCTGAGACTTAGCTCTCCATTACTTGATTGGTTTTACTGTTTGTGGTAAGATAAGTGCTCCTTTTTCTGCCAAATCCATTTCAAGTTAGGTTCCTTGCTTGAAGATGCTTGTCTCTGTTTTTTGACCCTTGGAACCTTCTTCGGTTTTGTCGGTGATGTTTTGGGCACCCAGATTTGAATCGGTTTGTCCTTAAGCTGTGCTTTTGGTACCCAAATTTGCCTGACTCCTTGCATGCTACTTGTAGCATTTGCTTGTCGAGAGAATGGAGAAGATTGATTACTTTGTGGTTTTGTCTGCTGATTGCTTGCTTTCCATTCCTCCTTGCTTGGTGCAATTGGAACAATGAGTTGGCCGCCTTTAGGTGATAGCTTGAGCTGATGTGCATCCCAAACTGGTACTGCTTTGTATGTCCGCATCCAGTGAGTTCCAAGAATCATCGTCTCATTCATGTGTTCACCTAGTAAGCATACAAAGTGATGAGGACATGAACATCCATGTACTATGGTGTTCAAGTTGACTACTCCCAATGTTGGTGTTGGGTTCTTGTTGCATCCTTTGATTGTAGCTATTCCTACTGACAAAGACTGACTTGTTGCTTTCTTGTACGCGGAATAACTGACTGCATTTACTCGCTCCTGTGTCGACCAAATCATTTGTGCTATGATTGTTGAGATGTACTTTGATGTGCAAGTCCATTCCGTCTAACCATTCATCATCTGTTGAAATTGCATCTTTAGGCAATTTCCATTGTCGGTCATCTATTTCCAGAGTGTTGATGGGAATCGGTATCTGTTGATTCCTGAAAGCAGCTTTTTGTTTGAGTACCCGAAGTCGAGCTTCCTCTTGGGCTTCATCAGTAACCTGCTGTCGTTTAATCCTCCTTTGCTTGGCTGCATGCATTCTTTCTAGCAACTCATTGGTTAGCGGCAAATTGTATTTCTTTAAACGGTATCCACTAATCCAATTAGCCATTGGTTCACCATCTAGGGTAGACAACTTTACTGCTCCACTTGGAGATACATCTTCAATAATAAACGGTCCATTTTCCTTTTTTTGAAACTTGGGAATGTGTTGCTTAAGGGAATATACTAAAACTAAGTCCCCTTTCTTGAAGATTTTTGTTATTAGATGGGAATCAAAAAACTATTTTTGTTTCCGCTTTTGTGCATAGATGTGAGCTACAATAGTTAGCCTTTGCTCATCTAGATTTTATAAATATTGAAGTCTTTTTGACAATTCATGTCCAGTCCACTCAAGATTTTTAGCTACCCTTAACGTCGGCAATAGAAATTCTATTGGCAGTATGGCATCAAGACCATAAACAAGGTTAAAGGGTGTAGCATTTAAAGCTGCTTTGAATGAAACTCGATAAGCCCATAGAGCTGCATGGAGATTCATTTCCCAGTATGTCCTTCCTGAACTAACCACTTTAGTCAGTACCAAGCAAAGAATTTTGTTCGTATGCTCAGCTTGTCCGTTTGCTTGTGGGTGATAGGGAGCTGATTTGTTATGAATGATTATAAACTCATTAAGTAAATACTCGATTACCTCATTGAGGAAATGAGTTCCCCGATCACTGAAAATCTCTTGGCAGTCCATATCTCGTAAATACATACTCATATAAGAATGCGGCAGTGGTTCTGGCATCATTCTTTTGAGTTGCTTTAGCCTCGGCCCACTTGGTCAAATAGTCCGTAGCTATAATGATATATTGAGCTTGGGTTCTATAAGCAGGTGGCTGTATCAGCCCAACAAAATCTATCCCCCATTTCGTCAAAGCTCTAGCCCCATCATTGGTCTTAAAGGGCATGCTATCTACACGTGTTGGCATTTTTGCTTGTTGACAACCATCACACCTTCGAATATATTCTTTGGAATCTGCAAAAAGTGTTGGCCACCATATGCCTGCCAGTAAGATTGCTCTTGCGGTGGTCTCACTAGAAAAATGACCTCCAGCCAATCCAGCATGTGCTTGTTCTATAATCGGAATATACTCGTCTTCATTTGTACAAAGATGCAAATGTTGATACTTACCTCTCCGATACTCCCAATAAGACAATAGTCTCTTACTTCAATTTCAGTTGCTCTTTGACGGCGTTTACTCATATCCTCAGGAAATATTCGGCTCGATAAGTAAGTGACTAAATAGTTACTCCACTTAGGAACATGTGACATTTGAAACAATGTTACATGAGGTATGGGTGTTTGTTTTTGACATTGAGGATAATCCTTTACAAAAGATCAAACATCACTCCTCATAGTTGGCCAAAATACTCCAAGTCTCAAGATTCTTTGCATAGTTTGATCTTTCGCAAAGTGAAGTCCTACTATGGTAAATATGTGCTTGACTTAGGTACTGGTTTTTCTCCTCAGGATTAATGCATAAGAGCAATATTTCATCTCGATTTCTTTTGGATAGCCTACCAACTAGTAATTGATACATAGCCGATTGCTTGATTAATCCAATTGTAATAGGAAGTGGTATTTGTGAATCAACTTGAGCTATTGTCATCAATAATACAATGTTTTTTGACCATCGAGGTATCATTTCCACGAAGAACAAATAGGCATCTGGTAGATCATCGTCTACCCCTTTAGGTGATTCTCCTGAAATAATCCTTGACAAATGATCTTCTCTTTGATGTGTAGTGCCCTTATTTACAACCACAGTGAATTCAAATTCCAGAAGAATGATGAAACATCTCACTATTCTTCCTGTGTTGCATGGCTTGTTGACCAAATACAGCAAATCTTGGTGGTCTACAAAGAACACAAACTTGTTGGCTAATAGGTAATGTCTATATTTTTTACCAACATAGATCATTCCTAACCCCTCTCTTTCAATGGTAGTGTAATTCTTTTCTGCCATGTTCAATTGTCGACTAGCATAAGAAATAGGAAAGTCGATTTTTCTGTCTCCTGGTTGAGCTAGTATACAACCAATAGCAAAATTGGAAGCATCTACATATATGTGGAATATCTTATTCCAATCTGGTGCTTTTAATATTGGAGCTAAGGTGACAACTTGCTTAAGCTTCATGAAGGATTCTTCACATGCATCGGTCCATTCAAAGTGTGTAATCAAGCTATACATGGGTTTTGCAATTATAGCCATGTAAATGAACCGTCTATAATATCCACAATGCCCCATGAAGGCTTGAACCCCCTTGAATGTTGTTGGTCTAAGCAAATCAGCAATAACATGAATTTTATCCCATATCAGTAGCTATTCCATTTTTAGACACTATATGTCCAAGAATTTTTCCTTGTCTACCCATGAATGTGCACTTTTTAGGATTTAGGCAAATCCTATAAAGTCTACATTTTTCGAATACCTTTTTGAGGTGTTCAAAATGATCAGCTTGGATTGATGAATATACGCATAGATCATCCATATATACTTCCAAGAATTTCCTAAGATATCCTTTAAAAGCATGGCTCATCAATCTTTGAAATATGGCAGGAGCATTAGTTAACCCAAAGGGCATAACCCGATAGGCAAAAATACCCCATTCCGTTGCAAAAGCAGTTTTATGCTGATCTTTTGGGTCAACCAAAAGTTGATTGTATCCCGAAAAGCCATCTAAGAAACTGTAGGCTTCTTTTCCTGCAACTCTTTTTAAAACATGCTCAGTGATTGGAAGAGGAAAGTTTTCTCTAATGGTAGCTGCATTCACCTTTTTCAGATTAACACACACTCGTAATTTTCCATTCTTCTTGGGTACTACCACAATTGGAGACACCCAATCGGTGTCTTCAATTTCGTAAATGAATTTGGCTTCCTTTAGTTTCTCAATCTCTTCTTTGAGTTTTCTGGAAAATGTTTCATTATATGTGTATGGACTTTGTCTACTTGGTTTTGCATCATCTCTCATGAGTGTGGTATATTGACAGATTTCTGGATCAACACCCTTCAGATCCTTGTAAGACCAAGCAAAGATATCTCGGTATTCTTTTAGCAAGCTTAGCAAAAGCTCTTCTTCTTTCTCTATTAGGTCATTTGTAATGTAGGCAGGTCTAGGTTCCTCCTTTGGTTCAGCCAAGTCTATCTTTTTCACATTCTCGGGCCCTTCGTAGGACTCACCTTGTTTTTGTAATTCCCTAACAGGTTGTTCGACAATGATTTTTTGATCTTGAAGAGTATAATTTTTGTAATGGGATGGAACACTCATTACATCCTTACCATCATGTTCTATGGTTTCCATTTCGGTCGTATATATCTCCTTTAGAGCTTTTTTGAACTTTTGATACTTCTTTTTCCGCTCAACTCATGTCATGGTTGGTTCCTTGTCTTGTTTTTTTGGTTTTTCTTGAGTATCCTTCCTTGTTTTTCTCGGTGTTTTTGACATTTTTGGATTTTTGTTTGAAGGATATCTGCCAGTGATTTTGTCCTTGACACAATCATGTGCATCTATCTGCATCAGGAATTGTGTTCTATTGGAGACTGATGGCATAGGTTGTGTTTTCACGTTTCTGATGTCTCTTTTTCGTCTATACCATTTTTTCCTTCTTGATTTTTGGTTAGAGAGGTCAAAAAACTTTTCCTCCTCTCCTTTCATGAGTATCGTAGCTTTCACATGTTCTTTTTCTGACCCCGGATCTGCTTAGGTAGTTGAGTGTTCATCTAACTCATCTGTTGCATCATAGTAGAGATTTGAAAAGACTTGTTGAGATTTCATCAAGTCCTTGGGTTCCTCAATTTCATCTTCAATGTTGAGGGTTGAAATCATTTGGATGGGGATTATACCATAGCCATCCTCATTGTAAAATTGAGTAGGCATAGACGTATTCACACATACATCCATTGTCGCTAAAATTTGAGTCCACTCAAATGGCTCAAACAAATGCTCTGGAAAGGGTGCAAGTACATATGCTTCATCTGTGCAATCCCTTTCTAAGATACACTCTTCCCGTTTTAAGATCCTGTTTTCTAAAGCTCCACACATCCAAATAGGAGTATCTTTGTTTAACCAAGATGGAAGCTTAGTTTCAGCCGAAGAGACTGAATCAAAATCTTGTATGGGTGTTTTCAAGACATCTCTATAAGTGTGATCTTTCAAATTAACTTTTGTTATAGATCCCACTTGCTTCAAGTATAGATAGTTGTTTTTTCGATCTTGGATGAGCTGTACCTGTCGCATGAAAGGTCTTCCCATTATGATTTTGTAATTGAGTTTTTTTTCCAAAGTCTACTATGGCAAAAGTGTGTTGATAGTCAATCCCACAGGGATTGACTATCACTTTTTCAAGCAGCCGTAGGGGTCTTTCAATGTGTCCGTCATCCAATTGCAATTTCATTCAATTTTGTCTAATGGATGGTTGTCCCCAGGATTCCCATATTGCTTTCGTGGCTATGGCTATGCCTGCTCCATTATCCACTATTTCCATGATTTCAATGTCATTATATTTCACTAGAAGGGTTGTGTTTCCTTCTTCCCCTTCTAATATTCTCCGACTTTATTTATTGGAACATATCGAATGTCTTTGTTGTCCATTTTGTTTTTCAATTTCCCCAATTTTTTTGAGATTAGCCTTGTTATCCCCACCTTCTCTAGGGTTTTCTGTAGATCATTCCATAAATATGGTGTGAGTTTTAACAGTTCCCCCAAGGTAAGAGTGCATTGGATGGGTGTAAACATGATTGAATGAATGTTATCTACTTCTAGGGTCTATTCAGCTTTTTTTACTTGAGTGGTCTTACACACTATGGATTCATCTTCGTTATCTCCCAAGTAAGAGGGTAATGTTTTCAAGGTCAATGGTTTAGACATTCTTGAAGCTTTAGATCCACAATCCCCATACAAGGATTGTACATCCACATCCATATTAGAAGGTAGGTTATCTAACCAAACTTCCTCTATAGGAGCTGACTTTAGTGTTAGGCTCCCATCATTGATCTCTCTAACTTCGTGTCCTGGCCAGTCTTCCTCCATGAATGGAATTATGTCTAAGGCATCTTCGCTTTTGCGATACTTTCAAGCTTGGGTTTTTGTTTTTCCAGCATTTCTTGCGTGATTCTTACCAAATTTTAATAAGCTTCAAGCTTAGCTGCTTCCATGTCTGGGGAGGGATAGTTTTTCCATTTGTTTTCCATGTTTTGGCTTGCTTTAAGTCCCGCTTGATAAGCTTCCAAGGCTGCATTAATAGACTCAAAAAAATTATCAACCAAAATTAATCCTCCATATTTCACGGTTGTTTCTTTGATTTTGCTTCCAATTTCTTTCACCTTTTCCTGGAGTAGCTTTTTTGCTTTCTCCTTGATTTCCGTCTGTGTTTTTGCTTCTGCTTCTTCTGATCTTTTGAGAGGAAATTTTTCTATTTCCTGAATCATCAGAGGAGTTGTGTTTCTTTTTCTTAGCATAGGCTCTAGTGATTACCTTGATCGGAACAATTGGTTCACTCTCAGCTGAGCTACTAGGTATTACTTGGACTACGTTTACTACCGTTTTACCCTTGTTTAAAGGATTTTTAGGACAATCTTTCGGAAAGTGTCCTCCCTTTTTGCAACATTGTATGCAATAAGCTTCAACCGGCTTGAGGTTTTTGTCAGGCTGTGGGCATTCATTTTTCCAATGATCATCTGCACCACAGTTATGACAATTTACTATTCTTGGCTTAATCATGGGTCTTACCATGGGAGGTCTGACACCTTGATTATCTACTTAATACATTGGTGCGAGCTCTTGTGGAGCATAAGTCACAAGTTCTTCCATTGCTAGTGGATGTGAATTATACCAATCTCCCTCCACCATTACTGTAGATGGACTAGGCTCCACATAGGGTGTAATAGGCACTAATGCTTGTTCATATATGACTCCTTCAGAATGCATGTACTTTATAGGAACTGCATTATGTCTTGGATATGGAGATTACTGAGGTTGAAGTCTTTCCATACCCATCGGTGGTCTTTGAGCTTGGCCATATTAGGGTGATATCTATACATGGGTTGTCCTTGTGGCCTCATAGGCACATAATGAACATTTCCATCATAATTTGGTCGGAAGTAGCACTCGTGGGTCTCATGGTTGGTCCATTTACCCTCGATTGCACACCATTTTTGTGGCCTAATTGGCTGTCCCTATTGAAATATCCCTTGTCCTGGTCCCCTCATAGGTGCTTTTTGCATGTTATTCATCATGTCGCTCATTCTTTTGAGCATATCTTCTATGGTTAAAAGTGGTGCTACAGCAGCCATTCCCACTTGTGCTGGTTGAATGGATATTGTTTTATCACTTTGGTTATCCTTAGGGACATCTTCTTTGTTGAAAATATCACAATTGTCTCCTAAGTCAATAGCGTCTGACACACACTCCTCTAGGGTTGTATGCTTCTTGCTATAGAGTATGGCATGAAGTTCTTTGTTTAGCAATCCCTCTAGAAACAAAGATACGAGTCGTTCTTATGCAGGTATCTCTAGCCTTGGCCATCTAGCAATGTATTGTTTCATTCGAATTGCACAATCCCTAACAGACTCACCATGTTTCTGTTTAAAGTTGTAGATTTGAGCTATCGTATTATGTTTGATCCCCGTTTGCAAACAAGCCGCTACAAATCCTTGAGCTAATGTGTTTAAGTCCATGATTGACCTTGGTGGAATGTTGAACCATGTCAATGCTTTTTATTCTAATGTCATTCCAAAACCCTCAAATTGAGTATGGACATGGAATATACGTTCTGCTCTTAGCACTTGCTTAAAGCTTGCTAAGTGGTTATATGGATCCTCTGATCCACTGTATTTTTTAACCCATTTCTAAAAATTAATCAATTTGACATGTCTGTTTGGTTCAACTCCCGGTCTCTTGGCAGTTGGTCCTGTTCTGAGTCCTGCAAACCAGTCTGTTGGAAATAGTGACTCATGTATCCCTAAACTGGCCTTAGTGTCACTCGGTTTTCTACGTGATGAGGTGGTTTCTGGTTTCTTAACACTACTCTCAGATGATCTCTCACAGTGTTCATCTCTTGGAATTGTTTCTGATCCTTGTCCCAATATCAAATTCCTTCTGGAATACCCTTGGTATTTGGTTTATTCTACCTCCTCAAGAGTCATCATAGCAAAGTTGTTGTTATAAAAATCCCTAAACTGGTAGGTTGGTAGGTCTGATGATCCCTCATCTTTGATCTTGAAGATATAGATGATCTTCATAGCCGTTAGTTGTCCCGATTTGGCATGCAAAGTCCACAGAAGATATTTTATGTTTCTATCCTCCCATCAATAGACTCCTATCCTAGGATTATCCTTACTAAGCCGTTTCAAAGGCTTCAAATCTACTTGATCGTATCCTTCGAATTCTAAAGTTGGTGGTCCTTCTTTTGCTAACATAACTGGGATTATGGTGTTTACTTCTAACCCCCATTTGTCTATCACGTCAAGGTTTTTGACTTGTACATACTGAGTTCCGTTTCTGTCCATGTGCATTTTTCCTTGTTTGTTTGCCCTAATTTCTTCTTTGAACTCAATAGCATGGTCATCAATGCGAATAGCATATCCCTTGTTAGTATCTAGGTAAGCCTAAGCTCCATGGCAATTAGTCTTATAAAAAGAGAGTGTATGCTTATAGCACATTGTCGTTCCGATTTTTGAGTGAGTCGAATAAGAAGACATTTCAGATGTTGAATTTAAAAAAGTGTCTGAAACTTCTTCAAGAATAGTGTGCAAGGAATTTCCTTGATTCACGCTTTCTTCGGTGGATACTCTACTGGAGGTTTCTCCAAGTATGCTCTGATTTCCTAGTACACGACAAGATCTAAGGTTTATATAGACTTATGAAGCCCTGGATAGAGTACTTACCTTTGGATTGACTTGTTGTCAATTTCCACTTGATTCAATTGCAATCTTTCTGTCAAGCTACCGATTCCTTTTCTGCAACCTGATTCCTGTATAAATTTGATAAAGTTAGCTATTCTTTCACAAAGACTGTATAATTTTTGCTAACTATTGTGATTGGTATGTGTGTATCACTTCAAATCAAGCTATGGGAGTTAGCAAATAACTTTGAGATTCGACGTTGACAAAAAATCAAAGGATCAATCTGCAACTTGGATATTGAGTGAACATGTACCAATTTGGATCCGATTGAACCCAAAATTACCCGGTGGCTTTGTATTATGCTAGTCTAACACTGTACAAGTTCAAAAGTCAAAACTGGTGTCCCTGTGTAGCAGATGTAAATAATCGCGATTATTTACTTTTGCTAGTTTTTTGCACTTTTTGGCTTAGTTTGGCAAGTATACAACCTATTAGTGTCCTTGGAAAAGTTTCAACAAGGTTGGACAAAATCTATTCAAGTTTATCAACTGTTTTGTGTCCGCAAACTTTGATTTCAAGAATCTGGCTTAAGTCTCACTTTTGTGATCCAAATTTCACCAGAATTGATTTGTGGGGTCTACTTGATATGCTTGACCTTGTGGTATACTCAAATTTGCAAATTTGTCAATTTTTGAAGCAGACGTAAATAATCGCGATTATTTACTCCAGGTATATTTTAGCAATTTTTTGTCCCAACTTTGACATAGATCTGTTAAAAATCTCAAGTTAAGGTCTCTAGCCAAGTTTGGACAAGTTTTGGTCAAATGGTCATCAATTTTCTGTCCACCGCAGACTAACTTTGCAAACTTGGTCACAATTTTCAATCCAATGATCCAAATATTACCAAATTTGGTTTGTGAGTTTATTACAACATGATAAAACTAGTGGTGTGCCAACTTGGTCAAAAATTTAAAAAATGGGGCAGATATAAATAATCGCGATTATTTACTTCTAGTAACTTTTTGCATATTTTTGGTCAAGTGAGCATGTACACATGTTTATCACATCAATATAAGCCTATGAATCAAATTTCAACAAGTTTGGACAAATTTTTTTCCAATTTACACTCAAGATTCGGAAAGTCAGTATAAAATTTAGTTTTTACCCAGTTTTTTGTCAGTTTGGTGATCCAAATCTTTTGTACCTTCACAAAAGCTGTTTGTACATATGCAATGAGTCAATGGTATGAACCTTGGTCAAATTTGAGCTGAAAGTTAATAATCGCAATTATTAATTCAGGCTTGAAATGAACCAATTTTTGTACTTTTTTCAAGGACATTCTCTTTATGATTTATTTTAAGCCTATGAATCAAGTGAAAACTTAATTTGGCCTAAAATGTCAAGAAAAAGTAAATAATTTGAGTTTTGGCCAACTCTTGAAATTTTTACCTCGAAGTGTCCTTGAGCTTACCCACTGGTTCAGACAACTTTTAAGCTTACTCTCCAGTCGGATTGAGTGTTTTGGAGTCTTTTTGTGCTATTTCTAGCCGTAGACCTGAAACTTTACAACTTCCAATAACAACTCACAATGATTCTTTCAAAGAGAGCAATGTTTAGAAATCCACCTCGGATCCTACTTACCCTACTCCTAGATTCTCATGCAATGGGGTTGTCGAAAGTGTTCACAAACACTCGTTTTTTTGTCTTTTATGATTTTCTGAGCATTGATGTTAAGACTTGTCTCATCTATCAAAATCATTCTCAAAATCCTAATCTATTTCTATAATCCTACAATCCTAAAGGCACTCGACAAGTACGATTACTTCCAAGCTACCTCTACACAGCAAAAGACGAAAATCTTAGGCTATGCGGTTTCTAAAAGAAATTTTTGAACTCTAAGCGATCCTAGAGGAAATTAAAGGATAACTTCATAAGACGCTCGTATTTTTTCCTAGTTTTCAATCCCCGACCAGCGACGCCAAATGTGGGACACGTATCTAACCTCACTATCCTATCTTATTGCAGTATTAGCGAGAACCACGATTATATTGTCAATCCATGGGATGAAGCTGACTCGAATAGTGCATAGAGGCTACAAGAGGGTGTCAATCTCTCGAAAAACAACTAGCAACTCGCATCTAAATCAAGCTACACTCAACTAACGAAAATCACTAAAAGCCAATCGCTCATCGGCAAACAAATCACATTCGTTGCAGCATCAAATGACATCCAAACGTAATGAAACTTTAGGACATGTTTATCAGACCTAATTACACGTGCTTATGGTCTCAAATCCCACTTTAGGTCAAGTGCCAAAATCGCGATTATTAACAACAGTCGATTTTTTGACGTGGTCGTTTTCAACTCGGAATGCATCTAAATGCTTAGCAATGATGCCCCAATACCCCGCCTATGCTTAGTTTTTTATTTGAAATTTAAATTTCTAGTTATGATGAAATTAGGCCGCGCGTCAGCTACACTAAAAGCTACAAAATACCGTGATGTGTTTACGTCAATGCGTAGAGCTCTTACCTGTGGTTGCAATCAAACACGACTGCAATGTGACAACCGGGGAGGGAGTAGGAAGCGCGAGAAGGAGAGAGGTGAGCGTCGTTAGCTCACGCTGTGTATTTCATTATTCGAAAACTTTATAATAACTTACAAAAATTGGCTTTTATACCTTAGCCAAGGTTTTTGGTGGTCAAAAATAATAATCTGGGAGTTCTACCAAAGATGGGTAATGACAGGTTGATACAATCTGAAAGCTTGTAGCCCCAACTCATCAATTACAAGGTTTATCCGAGAAAATAAGAGTTACAATATTCTCTGTTTATCAAAATATTGAGCGTTTTTACAATGAGGACTCTGAAAAATGGTATCCGTGGTATCTGTGTTTGCAGTTGTTGCTAACATAATTCATTGGTAACTTTTGGCATAGGCATTGCTGATAATCCAAAAGCTTCAAGGTACAGCTCTCTCTGAGAAGAATTTGTGATGTTCTCCTCCTCCATCCATGCATTGAGGGCCAAAAGAAGTACCCTTGACCAAATTATTTGGTGGGCCTAGCTTACCTTTCTATTATTTGCTTGTGCCCTGTGACTTGTTGGTAGACCTTTAGGCCTCCCTTGTCCCAGTGGCACCTCAATCTGAATCATCAAATATCTATGATGAACCATCAATTGATTCCCTTGCATCATCAAAACCCTTGGATGCACTATCATTTGATTCATTGTTCTCATTGGAATCCTCTTACAAACTTGCATTTGGTTCCCTTGGTTTGTTGGAACCCTCGGATGCACTATCATTTGATTCTCATATCCCAAAACCTCTAGCCGTAGCCATCCAATGTGTCTTTCTTAGTCATTCTCAAATGATGCCAAGTTGGGATGACATATTCTTCTGTTATCCAAGAAAAAGTGAAAATTCTCTTGAATTTTACCCAATTCTTAGGTGCTTCCTTGTGTAACAACAGAGTAGACCAAATGTATGTGCAGTTCTTTTGTCTAATATGCCACCCTTCACCCCCTTAAGAAATGCGAGGACCGATCTCTCAAGAAGGCGATGCCAAACTGCTGCATGAACTCAAGGGCTCGTTGCATGTCTTGGTAGCTTGAAAACTTGTCAAACTTGATTGCTTGAATCTCATCCCTAAACTCCTTGGTCTTCTTGTCTATTTGTTCACTAACTGAAGAGGACAAGCTCTTCTCTTTTGAATGGCTAGATGGCCTTCCATGCCTTCTAGACTTTTTCAAATTTCTGCTTTTCTAAAATTTTCTCCGCTCCTTCTACCTTTTCTCATCCTCTCTCAAACTAGAGGATGATGAACTACCAAAACTCTCTAAAGACAAAGAAAAACATGGGTCATCCTCAAAACGAACATGCTTGTTGGATCTGCTTACCACCTTGAAAGTCAACTTTTGGCCCAAATAATCCAGGAAATCTATTGATTTTCTTTTCTTTCAAGAGTGCCATAAGCCTTTCCATGACTGGTTCATCTTCTTTACAAGAGCAAGTGCAACTTTTGCTTTTTTTTAAAGGATTTTATTTCTAGTTTCTTACCATCTTGAGAGGAGAATCAATGGCCTCTCACCATCTCGAGTGAATCTCATCAATTGGATAATTCTTTAGGTGATTCACACATTTCAAATCTTTGGAGTACTTGATCAATTATGTCACACATGTGTCAACCTAGACTTGCCATTTGTGCTCCATTTTGTTGAGATTCCTCACCAAAATTTTTCCAAAATATTTGTTGGTTTCTTATGTTTCCACGCTTGGTTTCAACTTTTCTTTATCTCCTCAAATGACCAACATTCATAGAAATATCTCTATCAGATTCTCTACAAGAACCCATGTGTGTGTTGCAAAAAGGAGCTATAGAAGAAGATTTGTTATGAGCTTTGATGTCACTATTACATTCCAATAAATAACTCAACTTCTACAAACACACAAACAAAAATTACAAAATTGTTGAACTTGATTAGAGAGAGAGAGAGAGAGAGAGAGAAGGATAGTAAGCACAACATGGTAGAGTTTTGAGCCAAGATACACTAATCACAAAGACTTACTTCCCTTTTGGTATGTCTTATTATTGTATTTATCAAAGTACAACTCTCAACGATCCAACTCTATTCGCGACTCTGCATCTAGATGCTTTCCAGAATAGTGGCCCTCTATGCTCTAGGCTCTTTTAAACTAATGAATTCCCAATAGCATAGTCCCAAAAACACTTCGTTCAAAAGCACTAAACCCCAAAAGCATCTGCTCTTGAAAGCTAGCGTCACAAACTACCAAAATTTGCCAGCGTAAATTATGGAAATTTGTACAGTAGTTACACATGGCATGTCAATGCAAATTTTAAAAAAATCTACAATCACTCCAATTCTAAATCCATATCACTTACATTATATACATCGATAACAAAATTATACTAGGAGAAATGGTGGTGGCCAGCCAGTGCAATATGATTTTGTGATAGGTTTTGCCTAGATTGGCAAATTGACACCAATCAAACGTGCTACCTAAATTGAAAAATCTACACTTTTACTGCCTAAATTGGCAAATTTTCACTAAGACTGTTTAAAGTAGTGATTCTGCTATTTGTTGATGTGCTATTTAAATCGACAAATCTACACTTGTGCTACCTAAATCGATGGATTTGCACAATTTTGGTGTCGTCTAAATCAAAAAATCTACACCAAGATGAGCATACACACACTGCCTAAATTGGTGAATCTAAGTGCTCGTGACCAATGGACTAAACAAGGCATAAAACACAAAACATTTACTACCCATTTGACACCAACTTGGAGTAGGTTGGAATAGTGAAGTACGTACGAAGTGTTATCGATCGTCTGAGCTCACGTGAGTAGCTTTATAGCTCAATGATTAATCATGTCAAGAGTTATTTCAATTAGTGCAAGTATATGACATGATGTTAGAGATGGTTGATCTCATAGCTTGTAAAATAATGCAAGTAAGTAAAAGAGCCGTGTCTTCTAAAAGTGTTCGGCAGTATTCTTCTTTGTTGCAAAACTATTTCGTTGTGGCCCCATATACATGTCAATAGAGAGAGTAACTTACAAGAAAGTAAAGTAAGTGAGCACTTATTAAATTGAGGAATTTCCATATTAAAAGTTATTGTAAGAGTAGTTAGTAATCAACTAATGAGCAAACCATTTGAGTTGAGTTTGTGTCGGGCAATATTCTTCCTTGTTGCAAAACTATTTGGATGTGGCCCCATATACATATCTATAGAGAGAGTAACGTACAAGAAAGTGAAGTAAGTGACCACTTCCATTTGAGTTGAGTTTGTGTACATGTGTTGTACTTTGGAATATTAGCATGAGGCTTTTCGATTAAAGAGTTAGCATGCAGAAACAAAATTGACCTATAAAACCGCTTAAAAGCATTGAGAAATAGATGAGACTATAGATGGAGATTTACATTTGTTCTTGGGGTTGACCTAGAAGATCTCCTACACCAAAAAATGTACCTATGTGGGAGGGTTATACATGAAATTCCACAACTTAAATGTGATGCCTTTTTTTATTTTCAAATAGGTTCACTGTGACAAGCTAGAGGGACCTCAAATTATCAATATCATACCAAAGTGTGCAAGAATAGGTATAGAAAAATATGTGTGAATCATCTATGGTACATGTTTTTAATATATGCATTCATATAGGTGATTGCATAGAATGAATGTCTTGTTAGTGTGGTATATTTTAACTTAGTATAAAAATAAATGTATCTCAAGTAAATAGATCAATTTTGTAATGTAATATAAATTAACCTACAATATAGAAGAAAATCAAAGGAGAAAAACTTTTGGTGTAGATGAGTAAAGATTGTGTGTTTGATTATGAATGGACATGACTTGCTACCCATTTTTGGATAAAGTATACCTCTATAAAGCTGCAAAAATGATCGATGATTGGGATATTGATAAGAGCATTAGTTTTAAAATTATGTGTAAGAATATAAATGGAAATTAAAAGCACTATCTAGAGGAATTTTAAAATTGTGAGATAGAAAATGGATTTTAAGGACTATAACCATTGAAAGATTACAATGCATTAGCGAAAAGTTACAACTAAATGAATTAGACAATCAACATTCACTTAGGGTTATCAACATATCTTTTGTTGTAGAGGACTTAGTTACCTATTTGAGCCCTGTAGAAACCATTTTTTGTGCATTAAACAGGAAAAAGTAAAAGAAATAGTGTGCACACTTTTGTGCTAGAAGTAGGAGACTTTTCACATGGGTTAGAAACTTAGAGGTAGTTTCTAGTAATGCTCACATAGCCCAGTTTGTAGTGAATTTTTTAAGTTGAAGTCGAAAAAAATCATGGTAAGAATTTCATGGGTCCTTAATTTTCAAGGAGAATTTATGGGCACGTTAGTTTTAAATGATGAGAATAACTTGATCTTTGGCCATAAATCTCAGTTGGTTTGGTAGTTGAGCTTAAAAACAACGTCAATAAAAATGTGTTGTTTTGATTGTGGGTGAGATGAATGCTACTTTCAAGATGAAAGATTTGGGATTTTTGCATCATTACTTGGGTATACAATTTAAGCAGTGTGATGGTGGTATTGCCTTGTGTCAGAAAAGTTACATAGAGGCATTGCTATGTAAGTTTGTACTTGAGGATTGCAAACCTATTGCCACTCCCATGGAAACAGGTTTGAAGTTGAGTCTACATGATGCTGGCGATCCTACTGATGTCACTCTTTACCAAACTTTTGTTGGCTACCTCATTTATGTATGCAACACGAGGCTAGATATTCAGTTTGCAGTCTCACACGTCAGCAGATTTATGCATAGCCCAGGGTCTAAGCATTGGCAGGCTGTCAAGAGGATTTTCCACTACCTTAATGGGCACTTTACATCTTGGCTTGTTTTATCCCAAGGGGGGATCATTGCTGCCAGACTTACATGCTTTTTCAAACTCAGATTGGGCTGGTTGTTTTGACACACGAGTGTCCACAAGTGGTTTTTGTTTCATGCTTGGCTGTTCATGTATATCATGGTTGAGCAAGAAGCAACCTACTGTGGCCACTTCGAGTTGTGAGGCTGAGTACAGGGCAGTGTTCACAGCTACGGTTGAGTGTGTATGGATCAGATGCCTTATGCCTGATTTGGGTGTTGGACAGGACACTGCCAACACTATCTACACTGATAGTCAGAGCGCATTGGCAGTTGCGAGGAACCCAGTTTTTCATGCTCGCACAAAGCACATTGAGGTGCATTACCACTATGTCAGGGAGAGGCTCTCAGCAGAAGAGATCAGCTTGGCTTATGTGCCAACACAAGACAACCTTGCAGATCTTTTCACAAAGGCATTGTCTCGTGAGAAGCTTGAAGCTTTCCACAAAGCTTTGGGCTTACTCCCCTTTGTGGACTGATCCTATCCTCAGTGCATGGCACTTCCCTTTACTCATGTGCCAGCTCTCGTTCACCGCATCACTCTAGGGGGGATTTGTTACCATATACATGCGGTAGTGATGTGTTTGAACACACTAGGACCACCGGGGCATTTTTTCCCTCTTTAGGAGGTTTTTTCCCCCGTGCATTGTATATACGCCCATCACTCTGGGGCTATCTATCTTTCCATTGCACACTAAGTAACATACTCTCTAGTGTGTGCCTTGAGCTTCCTTCGTCTTCTCCAAGCTGTGTGTGTTTCTCTGCAACCCTAATTCCAACACTCCCCAACAAACATTAAACACGATAGTATAGTTGAAAAAAACATTCTCTCAAAGTCACTTGGGAGTTCATCTAGACGATTAAAGAGATCCATTTAAAACAAGACAAGGAGAGAGAAGACTTAGTACACATGGACATCAAATTTGATTCTATGCTCTTTATTCATTAAAATTTGATTTTTATGGGTGCTTACAATATTACACAGACATGGAGCTAACTCTCTAAATACCCTCTTAACTCTCATCTCACTGGAAATTTCCTTAGACCTCTCACACAACACCCTGGTCTATAGGTATCTTCTAATCTTTCCTTCCCTATGATGGCGGCAAGTGCTTCAAATTTCTTGGTAACTTTGATAATCCTAAGCATCCACAAGTGCATTACCAAGTAATAGTACATATCCCCTAGGACTAGCCACATCCTAAGCTAGAAAGCCTTAGGTTGGAAAACCAATCCTTTGGGCCATCATCAATATAGATAAAGAACTCACATAAGGGTTATTCATTACAAGTGAGGTAACTACAATCAACACTCTTCCAACAAGTCATCATTCCTACCATTTCAAAAACCTTATCCTTGATCTCAAGGTAAAGGAGCTCCCTTGCATCCCTTGGTAATTGTGTTGCTATGTTATTGAATACTATGACCAGAACTTCGTTCCCCTTGTTAAAGCATTCAGACGTTACCTTAGGAGCCATTGTTCAACTATAAAACAAATATTTAAAGATCATTGATACACTTGTATCACACTCCAATTGATTTTTTGTAACCCAATACCACGCAATTCCACACAAGAAGGTAATCCAAGCAGGTATCTCAACAATCAATGTCACTCATAAATGCTCATGAATACAGTATTCTTTCCCAAACAGCATGCATGAATGCGTGCATAATGCATGACTACCCCAACTAGTATCAGGCTTCACACTATCCTCATAATCTTAGGCTTTGATAGCAGGTGAAAGATGCCCCTCCCCAATGGTCTGAAAAAATTATACAATTTGCACTTTTATACATTTTCAATATACATCAGAGTTGTGACACCATTTTCATAGGAAATAATTTCTCAATGCCCGACCTAGAATGGAGTTTAAGCCCACTTCCATTTCTACTACAAGCAAAGAGAACTTCATTTCATAGGGAGCAAGATAGAACATCTCCAACTTACCTCATCCATACATAAGCTAAGGCTGCTTTACCTCCCACCATCAACCCGAGCTTTGAAAGGATTCCAAATACCAATAGGTGGTAAGAAAATCAACACCAACCATACCAGTTTAAGCACCACACCTCTTCAATGCCCAGCATTCCCCGACATACTAATTGTGTAGATGAGCCTAACCAAAAGAAGATGCAAGCAACACCCCCGATCTAACAAAGCCCTAGATCATTGATCCTTTCATCTAAGGTCAAGTCATGTAGGTGGTCATAATCTTATAGCGATGTTGTTATGAGAAACATAGAACATGGGTCCAATCAAAATAACAATTTTCATATGCACAAACAATCCTTTCAAGCAGTCAACAAATTGTACAGGGTCTCTGTTGGAATTAGGGTTGTAGAGAAACACACAGCTGGGAGAAGACGAAGGAAGCTCAAGGCACACAATAGAGAATATGTTACTTAGTGTGAAATGGAAAGATAGATAGCCCTAGAGTGATGGGCGTATATACAATGCACGGGGGGGAAAACCTCCTAAAGAGGGAAAAAATGCCCCCGTGGTCCTAGTGTGTTCACACACATCACTACCACATGTATATGGTAACAAATCCCCCCCGGAGTGATGCGGTGAACGAGAGCTGGCACATGAGTAAAGGGAACTGCCATGCCCTGAGGACAGGATCAGTCCACAAAGGGGAGTAAGCCCAAAGCTTTGCGGAAAGCTTCAAGCTTCTCACGAGACAATGCCTTTGTGAAAAGATCTGCAAGGTTGTCCTGTGTTGGCACATAAGCCAAGCTGATCTCTCCTGCTGAGAGCCTCTCGCTGACATAGTGGTAATGCACCTCAATGTGCTTTGTGCGAGCATGAAAAACTGGGTTCCTCACAACTGCCAATGCGCTCTGACTGTCAGTGTAGATAGTGTTGGCAGTGTCCTGTCCAACACCCAAATCAGCCATAAGGCGTCTGAGCCATACACACTCAACCGTAGCTGTGAAGACTGCCATGTACTCAACCTCACAACTCGAAGTGGCCACAGTAGGTTGCTTCTTGCTCAACCATGATATACATGAAATGCCAAGCATGAAACAAAAACCACTTGTGGACACTCTCGTGTCAAAACAACCAACCCAATCTGAGTCCGAAAAAGCATGTAAGTCTGGCGGCAATGATCCCCCCTTGGGATAAAACAAGCCAAGATGTAAAGTGCCACTAAGGTAGCGGAAAATCCTCTTGACAGCCTGCCAATGCTTAGACCCTGGGCTATGCATAAATCTGCTAACCTGTGAGACTGCAAACTGAATATCCGGCCTCGTGTTGCATACATAAATGAGGCAGCCAATAGCAGTTTGGTAAAGACTGACATCAGCTGGATCGCCAGCATCATGTAGACTCAACTTCAAACCTGTTTCCATGGGAGTGGCAATAGGTTTGCAATCCTCAAGTCCAAACTTACATAGCAATGTCTCTATGTAACTTTTTTGACACAAGGCAATACCACCATCACACTGCTTAAACTGTATGCCCAAATAATGATGTAACAACCCCAAATCTTTCATCTTGAAAGTAGCATTCAAATCAGCTTTAAATTCATCAATATGTCTCTCATTTGGTCCAGTGATCAGCAAATCATCAACATAAAGAACCACGATGAGAAATACATCACCCTCACGCTTTACATACAATGTGCTTTCTGTTGGACTGTTACGAAAGCCTTGTTTGACCAAATGAGTGTCAGCTTTCTCATACCAAGCACGAGGAGATTGCTTCAACCCATACAAAGCCTTGTTACATTTTCACACTTTGTCCTCTTGTCCGTTTATGAAAAAACTGCGAGGCTGCGTTACATAAACTTCCTCAAATATGTCACCATTCAAGAAAGCAGTAACAATGTCTGATTGATGTACATCCCAACCAAAATGAGCTGCCAATGCACATAGAAAATGCACAGTAGTCATACGACAAGTGGGAGCAAAAGTCTCTTCATAATCTATGCCTTTTTGTTGTGCATAACCCTTTGCAACAAGTCGAGCCTTATGGCGATCGATCTCACCATCCGGCTTGCGTTTCAACTTGTAAACCCACTTCGTACCAATGGACTTTTTGCCAGGAGGCAAATCACATAAAGTCCATGTGTCATTTTCTATAAGTGCATCATATTCTGATTGCATGGCAGCCATCCACTTTTCTGAATTCTGTGCTTTATCAAAAGACAGAGGCTCCTCAACATCATGTAAACTAGACACAGCCAAAGCATAACAATCTGATGCATAAGATGCATGGCGAGAGCCTGAATGAGTACGACTAGACAAAGGTGCATCCAATTTACTATCACGCAAAGTGTGCACCAGCCATTTTGGCATACCTCTAGCCTGCTCATTTTCAGCCCTTTCCTCATCAAGTACATCATGTACATCTGCATCAGTAATAGGCTGATCTAGAACATTTTCAGAAACCCCCATAGGCTATACATTTGCCTCATTGAAACTTACATTCGTATTTCCACCACTAAAAAGAGGCAACAAAGTATCATAAATGTCCTGTGAGCTTACATTACTGTCTCTAGTACATGACAACAAGGGCTGAACAGAATCTTCCACAAACACTACATCCCGAGAAACCAGAATACGTTTTGTTTGCGGATGATACAACCTGTAACCTTTGCTTTCAACACTATAACCAACAAAAATACATTTGACAGCCTTATCATCCAATTTTCTACGCTGCACTTGTGGCACCAAAGCATATGCCAAACAGCCAAAAACACGCATGTGCTCAATAGAAGGTTTTCTATCATGCCATTCTTCATATGGAGTAATAGACTGCAAAGCTTTCGTAGGACACCTATTAAGTACATAAGTGGCACACATAATGGCCTCAAGCCAAAAAGAATGCGGCAAAGCTTGACTTTTGACCATACATCGTGCCATTTCCGTCAGTGACCTGTTTTTCCTCTCAGCAACACGATTTTGCTGAGGTGTATAAGGCATTGTACATTGGTGTTTTATCCCACGACTAGCCAGAAATGCATTAAATTCATGAGACATATACTCCCCCCCTCGATCAGAACGGAGGGTGCCCATAGTACATTTCGAGACATTTTCAGCCATAGCCAGAAATTGTTTGAAGCACATAAAAACTTCGGACTTCGCTTTAAGCGGAAATACCCATGCATGCCTGGAGTAATCATCAATGAAAGTCACGAAGTACAGGTAATTGCCCAAGGACGGAGTTTGCATGGGCCCACAAACATCACTATGCACAAGCTGCAACCTGCATGTGGCCCGAACTGAACCATCCTTTGGAAACTTAGAACCATCCTTTGACAGGTGCTTCAAGAGGTGTCAAAGCAGCAACCATGTCAGATTTCTGCAAACGCAACAAACTGGCAAAATTCAGAAGGCCAAAACGTGCATGCCAAAGTTTTGCATCTGAAATAGCCCTTGAATCTGCAACCGCATTTGCAAATTTTTATCCACACTTGTCATACAAAGTGAGCTAATACATCCCACGGCAAAAAACGCCAGATTCAACAATTTCATCACCAGAACTGAGATCATGAACTGTACATCTGTCATCCACAAATTTGATTCCAAGTCCAAGTCTAGAAACTGCGGATACAGACAAGAGATTCTACTTGATCCCAGGTACATAAAGTGCATCAACAAGTGTGAAAGAACTGCCATTAGTAGCAGTAAGCACAATCTTTCCAACTCCTTGAACTGGATGAGAGGCGTTGTTGGCACAAGTGACTGAATTCCCATGAGGGACAGACTCGAGAGAGGTAAACAATTCACAATGTGAGGTAATGTGCTTTGTAGCACCACTGTCAAAATACCACACATGTGAATCTGCAACAACTGACAAGCATGCATCATGGACAGCAGGATTGTAAGTGCATTCTGCACTAAACACCCATTCTGCATCAACATCAGCATCACAGTCTCCTTTCACAGAAGACTCAACAATGGCTGCATTTGTAGTGGAACCAGCATTTGCAGTGGAACCACCCTCTTTCTTCTTAGCCTCTTTGACCTTCAACTTAGGACACGACTTGATCAAGTGATCATTGGCTTTACAATAATGGCAACGCATCTTCTTTTTGCCCTTATCGCCAGAATTGCCAGACGAAGTGCTGCCAGCAGAAGCATTATAAACAGAAGTTTTTCCACTCGCACTAGAACCATAAGAAGCAGTTGCATTACTGTTACCACCCTTTCTTTGAGAAGCAATAAAAGCCTGTTCAATAGCACGCTGCCTAGTCCTGTTTTTTCTGGAAAGTGACTCTTGCAACAGCAATGTGCATAATGCATCAAACTTGACAAATTCAGGATTTCCTTGGGTCATCAGTCTCCAAGTACTAGCAAAAGTCTGGTAGGAATCTGGTAAGGCATCAAGAACAGTCTACACAAGGGAACTGTCTGAAATGACTTCACCTTCAGAAATAAGCTGCTCATTGATATCCTTGACTCTAGCAAGGAAAGTGTCCATATCATCTTCCTCATGCATAATCTTCGACTCCAGCTCTTTATGCAGCAAAGCAATTTTAGCCTCATTGCGGCTTGCATAAAGACCTGCTAAAATATCCCAAGCCTGTTTTGCACATTTTGTTGAACAGATGTGAGGAACAATGGTGCGCTTCATAGACAACGTAATCAATGCATGAGCCTGCGCATCCTTAACATCCCAACGAGCTTGTTCTACCGTAGGCAAAACAACTCTAACAGCTACAATCCTTGCAGCAAGACCTGCAACATCCTCAACATCGCCTACATCCTCAGAACTAGGACGTACATCAATACCCTACACAATGTTCCAGACACCCTTTGACACAAGAACATGTTGCATCATATAAGCCCACATACGGTAGTTGTCCCCATCCAACCTGTCCTCAGCAACAAACATCTTGAACACATCTGTGTTGTTGTTGTCAGCCATGGTAAATGTTGCACCTGATGTGAAAGCTACCCGAAAATAGGAGAAACGGGGCGGGAACAACCTGTGCTATATAGCACTATCCGTAGAAGACTATAAGGCACCTGTTATGCAGAAAACGGCACTGACAAAAATTTTGCACAAAATGACGAAATAGCCTGTGCAGTACTGCCTGTAGTGGAAATAGAGGCCGAAATGAGCCCAAAATTTTTGTTGACCTGCGAACGCTCGCCAAAGCTCACTGAAATCGGAGAAAGTGAGCAGGTGTGTAATGGAGCAGCTGGCGACTAAGCCCGGGAGGACGTGACCTGCTCTGATACCAATTGTTGGAATTAGGGTTGTAGAGAAACACACACAGCTTGGAGAAGACGAAGGAATCTCAAGGCACACAATAGAGAGTATGTTACTTAGTGTGCAATGGAAAGATAGATATCCCTAGAGTGATGGGCGTATATACAATGCACGGGGGGAAAAACCTCCTAAAGAGGGAAAAAATGCCCCGGCGGTCCTAGTGTGTTCACACACATCACTACCACATGTATATGGTAACAGTCTCTAGCCTTACACGTCTATCATAAACCATCAAAATCACATCATAATCCAATTCAAGACAACAAATCAAAATCCAATCTCATCACATGGATGAGCACTCCACCAAAATCTGGGTGATGCACATCCGATCTGCAAAACCACTTTAGCACATAATATGGCTATAAAAAATTTGACAACATTTTGGTAACACAACTATAAAAAAAAAAAATGATCCAAGAGCCACACTGGCAAGTTCCACAACCAAAAGCACGACCATTCTCCATGGGGGATCTCAGTACTTTACTGTAAACCATATTCCTTATTGAACCAACTCCCACACTTGGAGTTTGACCATGCACACTTCAATCAAACCAAGCCAACACACATGGCCCTTAAAAAATGAAATTTTAATGCATAAAATAAGTTTGACCAGCAACAACTAAATATAACTTCAAAATCCCATTTTGATAATTTTTAACCATGCATAGTAACACACTATGAACGCACCTGACCCTCCTAGTACTAGAAGACGCCGACAGTATCATGAGAGATGAGAAGTGCTAGAAGTGCCCAAGAGTAGAATGGAGTTATGCTCGTTGCCCAAGAGTGCTCATGGTGCCTTCAAGTGCTTGCCTACTACCTTAGTGCATGGTTTTTGCATGAGTGAATGTGGTGACTGTTGTGCATCCCTCTTGGTTGGTGTGTTGCATCTCTCGTGTCTCATGTATTATATCTTGTGTGATGTCATGTCGGTGTGCCCCCCTCCCCCGCCCTGAGAGTGACCTCTAACCCTCTTTATATAGGTGGAGGGGTGGAATTGTTCACAATTTTTCATTGCCAAACAAAGAGGGCCCTGGCACATGGGCCGACCCTCCCTGGAAGACCATTGCTCTAGTGTTATTTAGGGATGATGATGATGCCTAGATGCCCTCTAGCCAATGGGTATCTGTTGCGGCTAGAGAGTGGTACATACAATGAATTTTGGTTATAAATTTACAAGAAAATATGATTGTGGTGATAGGTAGGGTAAAAGAAATATTTACAAATGGTCATGCCGTCGAAGACAACATCCAATGCTTGTACAAGATGGTCGCGACATGCCTATTGATGACAATCGGTGATCCAATGCTCGTTCGACTACACTTGTAGCTTCATTGTGTTGTCTGCAGCCATTGTCAGATGCTTTGGTAGAGGAGTGTGTATGCATGCAAATGTGTGTGTGCATGGTTAGACAGTAGGCAAGCTTCGAAAACAAACTCTCAATTTCTCTTTTACACCAACACAAACACTACGGAAAGAGACTAAGTGAGGGGCTCACAGCCATCCTCACATTTATATAGTGTTTTGATGGTGATGCAGACCAGGGGTATTGAAACCGGCTCCATTCTCAAAGTGTATGGCTTCTAGCAACAGCCACATTGGCCCCATATGGGGATTGAGTGGGAGAGAGGATATGAAGAACATAATCATGCACCATGTGGGTGCACACAGCTCCTATGTGTGGTATACACTATAAGCGACAGGCGTGAACAACTCAATATAGCTTCCAGCGGCAGCCATCTTGGTCCCATAGGGGGACTGAGTGTGAAAGAGAAGGTGAAGAGCATCATCATGCAGTGTGTGTGTGTGCATAGAGCTCCCATGTGTGGTATACGATATAAGTGACAAGCAAACACCTCGATCGACTCAAAATCATTAACCACAATTAATATCCAGTGATGTTTGCCAATTTATTATGGAGTATTGTTTTATTTTCAATGCACCTTTGAAAGGCATTTATCCAAATTATTCTTTAAGGGGTCATTCCCATATAAAAAAAGGGGCAAAAAAAAAAGAGGGGGGGGGGGGGGGGGGGGAAGGAACCATTTTTTATTTATAAATTTTGAGGGGTTGTGGTAAAGAAGTCCTAAACCCGTCAAAAAGAGTCGGGGTTTTTTTTTGGGTTTAAATACTAGTTGTAAAAGTACTTAAAAGTGTGTGTGTGTGTGTGTGTGTGTGTGTGTGTGTGTGTGTGTGTGTGTGTGTGTGTGTGTGTGTGTGCGCCCGCCATGTCCCAGGCACCATACACAATGGGTCGATAGTAGGCCCAGTGTGAATGGGCCTACTACCTAATTAGGGAAATGAGGTTAGTATGGTTGAAATGTAGGCCAAGCCATTCATTTTGAGAAAGAGATTTTATGGTTTTGTTAATTATGTCACTTCTCTTGAACAAGGAAAAATTTGTGGCTAAGTATCTTGATGTCTTCCCATACTAAGAAGCAGTTAGAGGAGTACACAATCAAGTATAGGAGGCTGATGGTGAGGTACTAAGAGTAGCTTTATATGGTAGATTACTGTTCTATTTTATGAATTCAATGGGTGGGATATCTAATAGGTCCCTCTTCCAAGTAAATCGTTGGTCATAACCTCCCACACAAGGGTTATGGAGTGTAATTGTAAAGTTAAGGAATTGTACCGAAGTAGAAAAGAAGCCGTTTGATGTTTTAAACCCTTGTCCATAGGTTCTATATAAGGTAGTTAGGGTAAATATGACTAATTTCTTCCGGGAATTTTTTATTGTTGAGGCTTAATATGTCATCCATATATCTCTAAGCGTATTTAAATAGTGCAAGTTTATGATAGTTGTTTTTGTCACTCATGGTTTCGAGAAACCATTTGTATTCAAAGAAGGCCAAGTATAAATTACACATAATTGGTGAGCATGAAAAACCCATGGGAATGCCTAGGTTTTGGTTAAAGCATTGTCCTCCAAGAAGAACGCAGTTATCAAGGACCCAAGTTATATATTTTTAAATAGTTTATCCTCATCGAAGTGTAAGAGATGAGAAAATTGTGTTTTCCTGATCCATCTAGGTTTTTTGGAACGAGACATGTAAAAGAAACCATTCTTCCTAGCATGTTTAAAGGCAAGCTTAATCATTTGTAATAGAACATCTTTCAATCATAATTCTCCGTCCAGGGGTATGTTCCCATAGCATTGAGTAATATCGGCTATGAAGAGATGGAAAAGCTGTTTAAAGAGGTTAAGAGTAACTTCTGTGGTGTTTTCCACTAGCCAAAAAGGGCTATAGTGTATTCGGAGAAAGTTAGAGTAGATTTTTTGTTTAGAGGCGCATACAAATTCAAATTCTGAAAGTACTAAGTCAAGGCAAAGGGTGAAAGTGTCTTTCGGTGTATCCAATCCATAAGTTCACTTTGAAAAAGACAATGTTCGTAAATATACTCTTTGCAAGAAGTCTTTTTGGTAAGATGCATCCTTCCACAAGGGCCAATAGCAACCTGCACAACATAGGTGATCATAAGTCAAGAAGGTGCCAGATAGGGGTGTTTCTTCCTCTAGTAAAATTAGAGGACGAGCGAAGTGTCAGAAATGACATGTATGAATTTGGGGTGGCTAGAGAGTTAGGTACTTTCAATGAGGGGGAATCATCATCCTCAATACATGGCTTGAGACGGTGATAATCTTAACACCTATGTAGTTTGCATACGTAGTCAAATATGTCCCAAATTCATCAGATTTCAATTCTTTAAGGATATCCAGCATAAGCCCACAAAAAATATTGAAAGCAATCTAAGAAATCACTAATTGTTTAGCTTGGCCACCTAACCAAGAACAGATAAGGGATAGCTGAAAGTCCACTAGCTTCTTGGGAAAGAGCTGGTCTAGATGGCTGAGGATAAACTAGATCGCATGGTCAAACCACATAATGTTGGATTCACACGATGCTTTAGGGTCAAGAAACTTGCAAGCACATTTAACATATGGTAGAAAAAAAATCTAAATAGATTCCGTGTAGAAGTCAGGATTACTTTTAGCAAACTCCATGTTCCCTTTTGTCTGAATGTATAGACCTGTATAGTGCAAGAGCGTTTGGAATAATCAATAAGGTTAAGGTTGAAGGGGGCTTTAATGAGTTCTGCTTTGTCTAAGACTTGTCCTCCTTTCAAAATTTTGAGTCTACAATCCTCAACTGTGGAGGCAAGAAGATTACCCAGATAGAACTAAAAATTGGTGCCAAAAAGGCTTTGTTAGGTAAAGCCCAGGGCTAATGGTCCACACCAAAAGATTCAATCTTCATTTGTCTAACTGGTAGGAAAGGAAAAACCTTGGACACTTTGGGTACCATTTCTAAGAGATTAGAGTCACTAAGGGAGCAAAGATTGTTTGACAGCTTCAAGAGCTGCACTATCTCTGCAAAAGATACCACCGGTTTGAGGGACATTTGGAGTAGCAGGGGTACTGATAAAAGAAGTATCGAGGCCACATAATTTTTTCAAAAAGTTAGATAACTCAATCCCAAACAAAGAAAATAAGGTCAGCTCTTGCTGATACTGTACAGAAAGTACAGGTAGTTGGGCTATGTAGTGGGAAATCATATTAACCCCATCTTTGGAGTCCTTGTCTACGGTAGCCAAAATCTTGACCTAATCATTGAAAGACAGCATGTGTAAGATAGATAGCTTTTTATTTGAGGTAAGAGCCGAATCATATAATAATTGAGAAGCATCGAGACTGCCAATACATCTTAGAACAAGAGAGGTAGCCACAGAGAGGGGCTCAGAAGACAGTTCCAAGCCTTGCGAGAGGACAAGGTTCTGCAATAGACAAAATTATCAGTAAGTCACGGATTAGTTATGGTAATATGTAACACAACGTTTGGCCCGTAGAGCAAGAAAAGGTCTAGTTCTAATAGCCAAGGCTTTTTTTGGAGAATGGTCCTTTAGGTAAAACCTAATTTGTTCTAAAATCCTTGTATTCTTCTCAAGGTTGTGGTTTACTCTCATGCGAGTTGTTAATTTAAAATGTTTGTGATCCTAAAAGAAAATATACAATTACTCCTGTAGGTTGGGCTTGCAATCCTTAATCCGGTAAAGTTAGAGACTATAATAGCCGTGAGCAGGTATCCAAAACATTAGACTATGAAGGACCACCTAACACCTACCAACCAAAAAAAGATTTATAGGCAGTTGGTCCAACCTAGAACTAAGATTCACACTAGTTTCCAAAGCTAGCATCATGGTTTTTCCAAGAAGAATGAAAACCTTATGTATAGGACGTGTGTGTAGCTATTTTTACTTAAATAATAAAACATAAATGAACTTTAGCATTCAAGAGACAGGTTGATTTAAAGAAAAGGCAAAGATTAGTACAAAAACAACTCACTCTTAGAATTATCATTGTACATGGCATATAAGAATGAGACCTCATTCTAGTATATAATGATAGTAACCCATTAAAGAAGTACTTCCCAAGTAGTATGAGCCAGTGTAATCATGGATAGACATTTGCTTCAAGCTAAAAAAAATCCAAGAAAGGATAGAGTCCTCACTTGCATCCATTCTCAAGACAACAGATATGTTAGTCTTGAATGCGTTTTACAGGTGTCAATGGACTATATCAGTTGTTATCCATGTCAAACTTACAACTTTTTTACTTTAAACAAACGTCCAAAGTGTAAATGTATTTCAATTTGTAAAAATTCTTTAAAGCTTTGTGAAAAAATCATAACCCCTTGGAATTATGGTCGCTATTATATGTATGGTTTCTATATGGCCCAATTTTTAATAGACCTTAAATAGATATTTACATATGTATCATTTTGATCAGAAGGTCACCACCCCTTCTGATCCAAGTGACTTAATACCACCATTAGTTCAAAGTTTATTTTGTGCCTACTTCTCAATCTTTTCCATCAAGATTATGTTATTCTTTACTTAATGTGGTAAAATATAGTCAGACAACTTTCCTAAACTAATCAAGTAAATGCAATAATCTCTTTCCATTTCCATCTTAAAACCATTAGTCAAAACATAGTTACTTTTGTCTTTAGCTTTAGATAAATCCCTCAAAACATCGTTCTATACCTTAAATAGTTTGTCAGTTGCTTGGCTTAGGCAAAAAAACACTCAGCAAAACATATCAACTCCTCTACATTAAGGGTAAGAGGAATCAAAAATTTCTGAAAATTGTACAAACGAGTGTAGATAAGCCATGCCTTGAGTGAAAAAAAACAAGAAATCCAAACTGTTTACTCACGACATCACCATCATGGTATGCAATGTAGCCCATATTATATAGCGCACCTTTTTATCAATGTGACACCATGATTACGCTACAGCTCGTCAAAAAACCAGTCATCAAAATGCAATCAAAGGCTCGTTGGACTCCGCCCCTCTTTTTTACAGTTATAACAACATTTCCAATCAGTATGTAGCTATACCCTGGGAGTTTATTGCCTTATATTGGCATTAGCGCCCGCAGCAATGTCCTAATCATATTGAGTTAGTACGCAGAATAACGAACTCAAAACGAAGGCCACGGGCATATTGCCATGCTTGTACATGATGTAAACAGATATTATCTAATGCCAGTCACCCCAAACCATCAAAGAGATGGAAAAAATTTCCAAAAATGCTAGTCCAAGCCTTGGTGTAGGGAAACCTATACCCATGCAATCATAAAATATACCTAGCATGTGAAAACGACCCATCATAAAGCTATACAAACCTTTTTTAATGTTCTCAGGCCAAGTGCCTTTTATGCCTAACAACAAAATTCTGTCGACTACCGTAAACAGATCACCTGCGTTAAAAAACCAGAGAAAATACGGATAGTTTTTTAATATATGGTCGCTAAATATCAAGCCAAACCATTTTCTTGTACATCATATGAAAACCAGAATGTCTGGTGCATAAAAACCAGTAAAAAAGAAATTTGTACAGAATGCGGACCTGAGAAGCACCCTCTTTTGCCACAAGCTCCATGGTTAGACAGTAGGCAAGCTTCCAAAACAAACTCTCAATCTCTCTTTACACCAACACAAACTCTACACAAAGAGACTAAGTGAGGGGCTCAGGGTCATCCTCACCTTTATATAGTGTTTTGATGGTGATGCAGACCAGGGTATTGAAACCGGCTCCGTTCCCAAAGTGTATGGCTTCAAGAAGCAGCCACCTTGGCCCCATATGGGGACTGAGTGGGAGAGAGGATATGAAGAACATCATCATGCAATATGCGAGTGCATAGAGCTCCTATGTGTGGTATACATTTTAAGCGACAGGCGTGAACAACTCAATATGGCTTCTAGGGGCAGCCACCTTGGCCCCATAGGGGGACTGAGTGTGAGAGAGGAGGTAAAGAGCATCATCATGCAGCGTGTGTGTGCATAGAGCTCCCATGTGTGGTATACACTATAAGTGACGGGCGTGAACACCTCGATAGACTCAAGATCATTAACCACAATACCCAATGCTTTCCGCCAATTTATTATGGGGTATTGTTTTATTTTCAATGCGCCTTTGAAAGGCTTTTATCCAAATTATGCTTTAACCATTCCGGTTGGATTTAGGGTTGCAGAGAAACGCACACAGCTTGGAGAAGACGAAGGAAGCTCAAGGCACAAAATAGAGAGTGTGTTACTTAGTGTGCAATGGAAAGATAGATAGCCCTAGAGTGATGGGCGTATATACAATTCTCGGGGGGAAAAACCTCCTAAAGAGGGAAAAAATGCCCCGGCGGTCCTAGTGTGTTCACACACATCACTACCACATGTATATGGTAACAAATCCCCCTTGGCGTGATGCGGTGAACGAGAGCTGGCACATAGTAAAGGGAAGTGCCATGCCCTAAGGACATGATTAGTCCACAAAGGGGAGTAAGCCCAAAGCTTTGCGGAAAGCTTCAAGCTTCTCACGAGACAATGCCTTTGTGAAAAGATCTGCAAGGTTGTCCTCTGTTGGCACATCAGCCAAGCTAATCTCTCCTGCTGAGAGCCTCTCCCTGACATAGTGGTAATGCACCTCAATGTGCTTTGTGCGAGCATGAAAAAATGGGTTCCTCGCAACTGCCAATGCGCTCTGACTATCAGTGTAGATAGTGTTGGCAGTGTCCTGTCCAACACCCAAATCAGGCATAAGGCATCTGAGCCATACACACTCAACCGTAGCTGTGAACATTGCCCTGTACTCAGACTCACAACTCGAAGTGGCCACAGTAGGTTGCTTCTTGCTCAACCATGATATACATGAATTGCCAAGCATGAAACAAAAACCACTTGTGGACACTCGTGTGTCAAAACAATTAGCCCAATTTGAGTCCGAAAAAGCATCTAAGTCTGGCGGCAATGATCCCCCCTTGGGATAAAACAAGCCAAGATGTAAAGTGCCACTAAGGTAGCGGAAAATCATCTTGACAGCCTGCAAATGCTTAGACCCTGGGCTATGCATAAATCTGCTGACCTGTGAGACTGCAAACTGAATATTCGGCCTCGTGTTGCATACATGAATGAGGCAGCCAACAGCAGTTTGGTAAAGAGTGACATCAACAGGATTGCCAGCATCATGTAGACTCAACTTCAAACCTGTTTCCATGGGAGTGGCAATAGGTTTGCAATCCTCAAGTCCAAACTTACATAGCAATGTCTCTATGTAACTTTTCTGACACAAGGCAATACCACCATCACACTCCTTAAACTGTATACCCAACTAATGATGCAACAGCCCCAAATCTTTCATCTTGAAAGTAGCATTCAAATGAGTAATATGTCTTGAAAGTAAAGCTCCTCAACATCATGTAAGCTAGACACAGCCAAAGCATAACAATCTGATGCATAAGATGCATGGCGAGAACCTGAACGAGTACGACTAGACAAAGGTGCATCCAATTTATTGTCACGCAAAGTGTACACCAGCCATTTTGGCATACCTCTAGCCTGCTCATTTTCATCCCTTTCCTCATCAAGTACATCATGTACATTTGCATCAGTCATAGGCTGATCTGTAACATTTTTAGAAACCCCCATAGGCTGTACATTTGCCTCATTGGAACTTACATTCGTTTTTCCACCACTGAAAAGAGGTAACAAAGTGTCATAAATGTCCTGTGAGCTTACATTACTGTCTCTAGTACATGACAGCAAGGGCTGAACAGAATCTTCCACAAACACTACATCCCGTGAAACCAGAATAGGCTTTGTTTACGGATGATATAACCTGTAACCTTTGCTTTCAGCACTATAACCAACAAAAATACATTTGACAGCCTTCTCATCCAATTTTCTGCGCTATGTTTGTGGCACCAAAGCATATGCCAAACAGCAAAAAACACGCATGTGCTCAATAGAAGGCTTCTATCATGCCATGCTTCATATGGAATAATAGAGTGCAAAGCTTTCGTAGGACACCTATTAAGTACATAAGTGGCACACATGATGACCTCAAGCCAAAAAGAATGCGGCAAAGCTTGACTTTTGACCATACGTTGTGCCATTTCCGTCAGCGACCTGTTTTTCTTCTCAGCAACACCATTTTGTTGAGGTGTATAAGGCACTGTACATTGGTGTTTTATCCCACGACTAGCCAGAAATGCACTAAATTCATGAGGCATATACTCCCCCCCTCGATCAAAACGGAAGGTGCCCATAGTACATTTCGAGACATTTTCAACCATAGCAACAAAATTTTTTGAAGCACATAAAAACTTCGGACTTCGCTTTAAGTGGAAATACCCATGCATGCCTTGAGTAATCATCAATGAAAGTTACGAAGTAAAGGTAATTGCCCAAGGACGGAGTTGCATGGGCCCACAAACATCACTATGCACAAGCTGCAACTTGCATGTGCCCGAACTGAACCATCCTTTGGAAACTTAGAACGCTGCATCTTACCCAAAATACAACCTTCACAAACATGTTTGACAGGTGCTTCAAGAGGCGGCAAAGAAGCAACCATATCAGATTTCTGCAAACACAGCAAACTGGCAAAATTTAGATGACCAAAACGTGCATGCCAAAGTTTTGCATCTGAAATAGCCCTTGAATCTGCAACAGCATTTGCAAAATTTTGTCCACACTTGTCATACAAAGTGAGCTTATATAGCCCACGGCACAAAAGGCCAGATGCAACAATTTCATCACCAAAACTGAGATCATGAACTGTACATCTGTCATCCACAAATTTGACTACAAGTCCAAGTCTAGCAAGTGCGGATACAGACAAGAGATTCTTCTTGATCCCAGGTACATAAAGTGCATCCACAAGTGTGAAGGAACTGCCATTTGTAGCAGTAAGCACAATCTTTCCAACTCCTTGAACCGGATAAGAGGCATTGTTGGCACAAGTGACTCAATTCCCATGAGGGACAGACTCGAGAGAGGTGAACAATTCACTATGTGAGGTAATGTGCTTTGTAGCACCACTATCGAAATACCACACATGTGAATCTGCAGCAAACTGACAAGCATGCATCATGGACAGCAAGATTGTAAGTGCACTCTGCGCCAAAAGGCCATTCTAAATCAACATCAGCATCACAGTCTCCTTTCACAGAAGACTCAACAATGGCTGCATTTGTAGTGGAACCAGCATTTGCAGTGGAACCACCCTCTTTCTTCGTAGCCTTTTTTGCCTTCACCTTAGGACACGACTTGATCAAGTGATCATTAGCTTTACAATAATGGCAACGCATCTTCTTTTGCCCCTTATCACCAAAATTGCCAGATGAAGTGCTGCCAGCAAAAGGATTAGGAACAAAAGTTTTGCCACTCGCAGCAGAACCATAAGAGGTGGCTGCATTGCTGTTACCACCTTTTCTTTGAGAAGCAATAACAGCATGTTCAACTGCACGCTGTCTAGTCCTGTTTTTTCTAGAAAGTGACTCTTGCAACAGTAATGTGCATAATGCATCAAACTTGACAACTTCTGGATTTCCTTGGGTCATAAGTCTCCAAGTACTAGCAAAAGTTTAGTAAGAATCTGGTAAGGCATCAAGAACAGTCTACACAAGTGAACTGTCTGGAATGACTTCACCTGCAGAAATAAGCTGCTCATTGATATCCTTGACTCTAGCAAGGAAAGTGTCCATATCATCTTCCTCATGCATAATCTTCGACTCCAGCTCTTTACGCAGCAAAGCAATTTTAGCCTCATTGTGACTTGCATAAAGACCAACCAAAATATCCCAAGCCTGTTTTGTTGATTTTGTTGAACGGATGTGAGGAACAATGGTGCGCTTCACAGACAACGCAATCAATGCATGAGCTTGCGCATCCTTAACATCCCAACGAGCTTGTTCTGCCGTAGGCAAAACAACTCTAATAGTAGCAATCCTTGCAGCAAGACCTGCAACATCCTCAACATCGCCTACATCCTCAGAACTAGGACGTACATCAATGCCCTGCACAATGTTCCAGACACCCTTTGACACAAGAACATGTTGCATCATATAAGCCCACATAGGGTAGTTGCCCCCATCCAACCTGTCCACAGCAGCAAACATCTTGAACACATCTGTGTTGTTGTTGTCAGCCATGGTAAATGCTGCACCTGATGTGAAAACTGCCCAAAAATAGGAGAAACAGAGCGGGAACAACATGTGCTATATAGCACAAACTGTAGAAGACTATAAGGCACCTGGTATGCAGAAAACGGCACTAACAAAATTTTTGCACAAAATGACGAAATAGCCTGTGCAGTACTGTCTGTAGTGGAAACGAAGGCCGAAATGAGTCCGAATCAAAAATCTGAGCCCTAGAGTGTTGTGCGTATATACAATGCTCGGGGGAAAAAACCTCCTAAAGAGGGAAAAAATGCCCCGGCGGTCCTAGTGTGTTCACACACATCACTACCACATGTATATGGTAACAATTCCCATATAGGAAAAGAGGAAGAGGAAAAAAAAAAAGGGGGGGGGGGGGGGGGGGGGGGGGGGGGGGAGAGACCTTTTTTTATTATATATTTTGAGGGGTTGTGGTAAAGAAGTCCTAAACTCGTCAAAAAGAGTCGGGGGTCTCTTTACTGGGTTTAAATACTAGATGTAGAAGTACTTAAGTGTGTGTGTGTGTGTGTGTGTGTGTACCCGCCATGTCCCAATTACTATACACAACAGGTTGATAGTAGGCCCATTGTGAATCGACCTACTACCTAATTAGAGAAATGAGGTTAGTATGGTTGAAATGTAAGCCAAGCCAATCATTTTGAGAAAGAGATTTTATGATTTTGTTAATTATGTCACTTCTCTTGAATCCATCAAGGCATAATTTGTGGATAAGTATCTTGATATCTTCCCATGCTAAGAAGCAATTAGAGGAGGATTACACAATCAAGTATAGGAGGCCGATGCAGGTACTAAGAGCAGCTTTATAGATTACTGTTCTTTTGTATGAATTCAATGGGTGGGATATCTAATAGGTCCCTCTTCCAAGTAAACCATTGGTCATAACCTCCCACACAAGGGTTATGGAGTGTAATTGTAAAGTTAAAGAATTGTACCGAAGTAGAAAAGAAGCCGGTTAATGTTTTAAACCCTTGTCCATATGTTAGTTCTATTTTTAGTCAGTTAGGGTAAATATAACTACTTTCTTCCGAGAATGTTTTACTTTTGAGGTTTAATATGTCATCCATATATCTATAAGTGTGTTTAAATAGTGCAAGTTTATGATACTTGTTTTTGTCACTCATGGTTTTGAGAAACTATTTGTATTTAAAGAAGGCCAAGTATAAATTACACATAAGTGGTGAGCATGAAAACCCATGGGAATGCCTAAGTTTTGGTTAAAGCATTGTCCTCCAAAAAGAATAGTGCAGTTATCAAGGATCCAAGATATATTTTAAAATAGTTTATCCTTATCGAAGTGTAAGGGATTAGAAAACAGTATTTTCTTGATCCATCTAGGTTTTTTGGAAAGAGACATGTAAAAGAAATCATTCTTCATGACATGTTTAAAAGCAAGCTTAATCATTTGTAATAGAACATCTTTCGATCCTAATTTTTCGTACCATGGGTATGTTCTCATAGCATTGAGTAATATCGGCTATGAAGAGATGGAAAAGTTGTTTAAGGAGGTTAAGAGTAACTTATGTGGAGTTTTTTACTAGCCAAAAAGAATTATAATGTACTTGGAGAAAGTTAGAGCAGATTTTTTGTTTAGAGACACAGACAAATTCATATTTTGAAAGTACTAAGTCAAGGCAAAGGGTGATATCCTTGGTAATGTTAGTAAAAATACCATTCGAAGCATCAGATATCCATCTGAATTTATGCTTGTGTAGTTTATAGGTGGAAAAAAGTACTAGAAGTTTGGTATCTTGAAGACAATAGCATAATTTATCTAGATGTTTTGAAATTGTATTAGTGACCTCATACAGAGAGGTGTTAAGTGGTGTGAATTCCTTCCCAAAAACTCAAAAGAGAAAGCTATTTTCCAAACCAAGTTTTTGCATAAAAAAGTGGGACAGTTTGAACTTTTATCTAGTTGTAGGCTAGAGGAGAGCTACGCGACAATGCCAAGCATTCCACGCGAGACGAAGCACACGCATTGACGCACGTACAAGATATTTGTGGTCATAAGTGTATCAAACGATATCTATTTTTTGCGTGCAAGTAGTCATTAGAATCGTGGTGACATCAACTACGCATAGGTACTCATAGATTTCAGTTTCGGGCATTTTAGAATTCTGCTTTGTCTTTATACGGGTTTTTCGCATATGGGTTTAGAGCAAGGGTTTTGAGTGTAGAGGCTTTGGGACAGGTGTATCCTAGTAAGGGGATGGTGTTCCTTGAGTTTCTACGATTCTAGCATGATTTGATGGGTTTCCTTCCGTTGTGTGTATGTTCCAGAGTGTCGTATGTGTAGGATGGTCTCAACCTGACAAGCTAGAGAGATTTTCATCGTGTTCTTATCATGTCATTTGTGTCATCGATTGAGATTATGTTGATCGGTTGTGTTACATGCACTTTATGGGTGGTGTGATTCACGCCCGCAACAGGGACACTCAATATGCATATGAGAAATTTTTCAAACAAAAGCATGCAGTGTGAAAGATGGAGTTGATGGGTGCTTCAAAAAACAAATGTAGCACATGTGATATTTAAGGATGTCGCAATAGCTTTCACGTTTCCAAGAAGGGTTGTCGATGTAGAAGTTTCTCCACTCATCCCTCATTATGCCCATTGTGTAAGTGTCTTTGGGACTTCCTTCTTCACTTCATCAGACTTATAATACATAGACTTCGACTCTTATGCTCACGTATACCAGCAATAGCTTCCACGTTCCCAAGAAGGGTTGTCGATGTAGAAGTTTCTCCACTCATCCCTCATGGTGGCTAGTGTGCATGGGACTTCACTAAGACTTTTAGACCACATAAAATATTACGTGAAGCTTTGGGATTGATGTCTTGCTCATTTAGTGGCTTAGCTGCTCGACTCTAACTCTTATTCCATATATTTTTAATGGCGACTTGGACGTACATATTCAAGGCAAGAAACCTAATTCCAAAGGTTCTTGAGATTTAGGCCGCTTGCATTGTGTTGGTCTTTGGATACCACCATTTTATCCAATAGGTTGGCATACTTGTGCTCCTCTTGCTTCGTTTGTCGTATGTCAATAGTACTTTGTGAAGTAGACTCTATAGTTGTAGTAGAGATTGATGGAGCCTTTGCTTTATCTCCCATGAGAAGCAGTTATAGACGTGTGGATTCTCTTTGATGGAGTTTCCAATAGCAATTTTGGGAACCACCTTGTTTTTTGTCTCCATGTGACCATCTTTTGTATTTGCTCCTTTTGCCCATGACTTGATGGACACTAGGTTTTGGTATCCATATATGATGATTATAGTTGTAAAAGTCTTGATTATGCAGTGGAAGACGAGGTATCCATCTAAAGGTCACAGCATCCTCGGTTGTGACTGTCTTATGTTGGCTCTTTGTTGTTGTGAGTGCTTGCCTTTTGACGGAGCCTGTGTTGCATGACTGATCTTGGTTGTTTCAAGTTGAGCTACTACTTTGGGTAGTCATATTTGAGTGTTGCTTTCATAAAATCCATGTGCTTCGAGTAGCTTGACTAGAATCATCCGTTGATTCATCCGTCTTTGTGAAATCTGACTTTGGTATCCATACTTGTCGCATTGGTGTTTTCTTTGAAGATCTTTTCTTTTGCCTTTTGTGTTTGTTCTTCCTCTTAATTGAGGTGTTTGCCTTCCGTTGATAGCTTAACTCTCTCTTTGCAGAATTGTTCTCTCGAGGTGATTAGGTCCAGACTATTACGTTAAGCTTTTTGGCCTAAACTCATCTGATACTACCCAAGCCGTCACCTGTGGCTGTTGAGGTTGAACTTGTGATAGGTGTATCCAACCTGGATCTTTAACTTTGATGGGCTCTTTACATATTAACACTTGGTTAACTCTTTTCGACTTCTTTTGGAGGCTTTGTGATGAAAACTTGGATTGATAGATTTTCTGCTTAGGTTTCCATTGCATTGTTGATGGTTTGGCTTTTGATGTACCACTATCATTAGTTGTTTCTTCTCTGTATAAACTTGAGATGCTTTTGGGACCTTTGTTGTTGTTGAAGCTTTTTGTTGTTGTCGAAAGAAGATGTTTATCCAACTTTTGTCAGGATCGCACTCTCTTTGATGTGATGGAAGTCGATTATGTAAAAAATGTCATTGAACTCTCGAGTACTTAGCTTGAGTATGGCTTCTGCAACACCAAAGCTAAGAATTTGCATTTGAGAACTAGACTACTAGTGTACATTGTTTCTTCTAACTCTTTGATTGGTGGCTTTCCCATCATTATCCAAGTGTCATAAGACATTAGATTCCTTGTCGCATAAGGACCTATCAACGTTGAACATGTAATTTTTATCCACATACGCTGAATTTGATTCTTGTAAGAGACAATCGTTCCTTTGTCTTATCCCCGATCTTCTTGTGATCTTGAGTTTCTCGAACATCTGATGTGGAACTTGGTAACATTGCTTCTTCATCTCCTTTCCATTGCACTTTTATTGGAGTCGGCTTCCTTGAATCAATTATTGTGGATTCCTCAAGTACAGAATGTAGTTCGTGTCCTCTATTGATCTCTCTAGGATGCAATCTTCTTTCCTCAAGCTCCCACATTCGGATGCTCCGCATATCCAAATATGCGCATTGTCGTGCAACCGTGCAAGTATTTTTTTTCATTGATTCAAAGTCCTCTACGGGAGTTCGACTAACATCGCTGTAGCTATGGTCTTTGATGTCGATCCTCATCGTAACATCCTTATGCCGCAAGTGGATATGATCATAGCCCCAATCTTGCACCATCTTAAGCTGACGCATGACTGGTCGTCCCAAAATGATATCAAAGTTATTGACTTTTCCAAAATCCACTACTGCAAAGGTATGCTCGTATTCGATTCCACATGAGGATACTATGATTTAATCCAACATGCCCAAATGTCTTTTTATAAATCCATCTACACGTTGCAGTTTCATTCGTGTCTTCCTGAAAGCTGGTCTCCCCCATTTTTCCCATATTTCTTTTGTTGCTATGGCCACCCCAGCCCCGCTATCAAGTATGGCAATCATTTTTATCCCTTTGTGCTCCAGTGGCAAGGTGGTGTTTCCCTCTTCTCCTGCACAATAATCTCTCTCTTTGTTTACAGATATTGGTTTTGCTTGCGGTTTCTCTTGTGTCATTTTACCCATATATTCATCTAAGGGGATGGCTCACTGAGGAATTTTCAATCCCTTCTTATCTAGATATTTGCTCACTTCTCTCCATAGATGTGTAATTTTCAAGATATTTGAGAGAGAAAGTGTGCATTGTATAAAAGAAGACATAAGCTTTTGGTATCCATCATTTTTGGTGTGGCTTTTCACATTCCGAGTGCTGATGTGTCGAAAGCAGCTGACATTCCATGTGCTAACTTGGAAGGTGTTGATTGGTTGACATCATGCAGATTACGCATGCTAATTTGGCAAGCATCCAACAACTGCAATGTAGATTACGGCCGATAATGACCACTAGATAGACGGCCAAGATCAGCAGTTCCCTCTCCTTGACGGAGAAGGTAACAATGATGGGATACTCACTGTGGTGGGTTGCTCGTGGAAGCGTGACAACCTGGGAGACTGGTGTGCCCACTAATGGTGTATAAATAAATGTACGATAACAAGAACATCACACCAAGCTTTTGCATACTTGACGAGAGTGGAGGAAGTGACTAGGAATAAAGACTTGATTTTTACCTTGATTATGTAATATCGTATTTGAAAATGCTGCAAGAATACCTATGCCACTTGGCAGAATCCCATTGGAGAGATTTAATTATTATCAAAAAAGCGAAAGGGCGAAAGGCAGTGAGGTATTTTTGGAAAACGAGTGGAGCATACCGTAGCCAGGAAGAGAGAGAATCAGGTGCGCGGAGCATAGAGAGAGAGAGAGAGAGAGGGAGAGAGGGCCTCAAGCTCCGGATGCAATCACCTACACGTGAAGCTTGAAGGCATCTCGTATCATGCTCCTGTCAGTGCCCAACAAGTCTTTGACAAGCTTACTATGCGGGATGTCGTCTTGTGGAATGCAGTGATTGCAAGATATGCCCAACAAGGTCTGAGCGCTTGGTTGTTTTCAGCAGATGCAAAGAGAGGACAGCTCTCCCAAATGCAATCACCTACGCTTGTGTCGCATGTGGCATTATGTAAATGGTGATATGGGCAAAAAAAATCACGATGATATTGTTAGCCAGAGGTTGTCGAAAATTATGCATATGCTGATATGGGCAAAAGAATTCACGATGATATTGTTAGCCAGAGGTTGTCGAAAATTATGCGTATGCTGATATGGGCAAAGGAATTCACGATGATATTGTTAGCCAGAGGTTGTCAGAAAAAAACAAGGTACTTGGCACTGTCTTGGCATGTATACCAAATGTGGTGCACTTGAGAAAGCACAAAAAGTACTTGAGAAGCTTATTGTTCAGAGCGGCATCTCTTGGAATGCACTGAATGCAGGATATGCACAAGAGGACCAGGGCTTGGAAGCTGTGAACTGTTTTCAGCAGATGTGAAGCGAGAGCTATCTCCAGACGCAATCACCTACGTCACACGCGTATATCTTAAATGCATGTAGTTCTACGCAAGATGCTGATATGGACACAGAATCTTCTCTGTGAGTGCATTGATTGTGGGATACGCCCAACAAGGCTAGGGTCAGGAACCTCTGGATTGTTTTCAGCATATGCGAAGAGAGGGCCTCAAGAATCAAGTACACGTGAAGCTTGAAGGCATCTCGCATCATGCTCCTGTCAGTGCCCAACAAGTCTTTGACGAGCTTACTATGCGGGATGTCGTCTTGTGGAATGCAGTGATTGCAAGATATGCCCAACAGGGTCCTAGCGCTTGGTTGTTTTCAGCAGATTCAAAGAGAGGACAGCTCTCCCAAATGCAATCACCTACGCTTGTATCGCATGTGGCATTATGTAGATGGTGATATGGGCAAAAGAATTCACGATGATATTGTTAGCCAGAGGTTGTCGGAAATTATGCATATGCTGATATGGGCAAAAGAATTCACGATGATACTGTTAGCCAGAGGTTGTCGGAAAAAACCAAGGTACTTGGCACCGTCTTGGCATGTATACTAAATGTGGTGCACTTGAGAAAGCACAAAAAGTGCTTGAGAAGCTTATTGTTCGGAGCGGCATCTCTAGGAATGCAGGATATGCACAAGAGGACCAGGGCTAGGAAGCTGTGAACTGTTTTCGGCAGATGTGAAGCAAGAGCTATCTCCAGACGCAATCACCTACATGTATATCTTAAAGGCATGTAGTTCTACGCAAGATGCTGATATGGACACAGAAATTCATGATGATATTGTTACTCAAATGCATACCGTAGCTGGGAAGAGAGAGAATCAGGTGCGCGGAGCAGAGAGAGAGAGAGAGAGACCGCAAAGCTCTAGACTGTTTTCAGCATATGCAAAGAGAGGGTCTCAAGCTCCGGATACAATCACCTACATGTGCAGCTTGAAGGCATTCCAACAAGTCTTTGACGAGCTTACTATGCGGGATGTCGTCTTGTGGAATGCATTGATTGCAAGATATGCCCAACAGGGTCCTAGCGCTGGGCTGTTTTCAGCAAATGCAAAGAGAGGGAAGCTCTCCCAAATGCAATCACCTATGCTTGTATCTTCAAGGCATGTATGGGCAAAAGAATTCACGATGATATTGTTAGCCAGAGGTTGTCGGAAAAAAACGAGGTACTTCGCACTGTCTTGGCATGTATACCAAATGTGGTGCACTTGAGAAAGCACAAAAAGTGCTTGAGAAGCTTACTGTTCGGAGCGGCATCTCTTGGAATGCACTGAATGCAGGATATGCACAAGAGGACCAGGGCTAGGAAGCTGTGGACTGTTTTCAGCAGATGTGAAGCGAGAGCTATCTCCATATGCGATCGCCTACGTGTATATCTTAAAGCCATGTTGCTCTACGCAAGATGCTGATATGGACACAGAAATTCACGATGATATTGTCACTCAGATGCATACCATAGCCGGGAAGAGAGAGATAATCGAGACCGCAAAGCTCTGGACTGTTTTCTGCTGCAGCTTGAAAGCCTCCAGCTCCGGATGCAATCACCTACACGTGCAGCTTGAAGGCATCTTGCATGATGAGCTTTGGACTGTTTTCTGCTACAGCTTGAAAGCATCCAGCTCCGGATGCAATCACCTACACGTGCAGCTTGAAGGCATCTCGCATCATGCAAGATGTTGGTATGGGCAAAAGAGTTTACAATGATCTTGTTAGTCAGAGCACACCGCAACCGGGGAGAGAGTGTATCAGCAATGGTTGAACTAGCTTCCTCTGCAGAATCTTGTCTCTTCGAGTGCATTGATTGTGGGATATGCCCAACAGGGGTAGGGCCAGGAACCTTTGGACTGTTTTCAGCATATGCGAAGAGAGGGCCTCAAGCTCCGGATGCAATCACCTACACGTGAGGGTTGAAGGCATCTCGCATCATGCTCCTGTCAATGCCCAACAAGTCTTTGGCGAGCTTACTATGCGGGATGTCGTCTTGTGGAATGCTGTGATTGCAAGATATGCCAAACAGGGTCCTAGCACTGGGCTGTTTTCAGCAGATGCAAAGAGAGGGCAGCTCTCCTAAATGCAATCACCTACGCTTGTATCTTCAAGGCATGTGGCATTATGCAGATGCTGATATGGGCAAAAGAATTCACGATGATATTGTTAGCCAGAGGTTGTCGGAAAAAAACGAGGTACTTGCACTGTCTTGGCATGTATACCAAATGTGGTGCACTTCAGAAAGCACAAAAAGTGCTTGAGGAGCCTACTGTTCGGAGTGGCATCTCTTGGAATGCACTGAATGCAGGATATGCATAAGAGGACCTGTGGACTGTTTTCAGCAGATGTGAAGCGAGAGCTATCTCCAGATGCAATCGCCTACGTGTATATCTTAAAGGCATGTAGCTCTACGCAAGATGCTGATATGGACACAGAAGTTCATGATGATATTGTTACTCAGATGCTATTGAAAAGAAATGCCATGCTGACACTCTCTTGGTCGATGTGTGTGCCAAATGTGGTGCACTTGAGAAAGCACAATTAGTGCTCGAGGAGCTTTTCGTTCGGAACAGCATCTCTTGGAATGCACTGATTGCGGGATACGCACAACAGGAGTAGGGCTACAAAGCTCTAGGATGTTTTCGGCAGATGCATAGTGAGAGCCTTTCTCCAGATGCAATCACCTACGTATGCATCTTGAAGGCATGTGGCTCTACGTAAGATGCTGATATGGGCACAAAAATTTACACTTTCTTTGTTTGTCTGAGGCTTTTGAAAATAGAGGTCGTGGTTGGCACTCCCTTGGTCGATATTTATGTCAAATGTGGTACGCTTCAGAAAGCATAAAAAGTGCTTGAGGAGCTTCTTGTCCGGAATGTCGTCTCTTGGAACGCACTAATTACGGGATATGCGCAACAGGAGCAGGGACAAAAAGCTCTAGGCTGTTTTCAGCGGATGCAAAGCGAGTGTATCTCTCACCATTCAGTCAACTAATGCAGGGGAGCCCTGGAATGGCTTGCTTGGTCAACTTTCTTTTGATATACTTCGAGGCATTCTTGTTCAACCTGTAGCAACATCTTGTATCTCTCTCCATGGCTTTCTCCAACTTCATCCCATTATGTACTGTCAACGAGGCTATCAAAAACCTTAAATATGTTGACATGCTAGCAAGTAGAAACATTCATACATCTTTTCATGCAAAATCTCATTTGTGATGCGAGGTCATAGAGCTTTTGGCGAAAGCTTTGAGGAGAGATGCTATGGAGCCATCATCACGAGCTATGCCAGGCGGTAAAATCCACACCACTATCGCTATTTTACTTCTCACCATCTGCACAGTGAGTCTCAATCAAGGCAAACTAGTTTCCATGATGCCGGCGATGTGCACCTCTTCCTGCTGCATTGGTTCCAAAGCTTCTTGATGCATTGTTGAAGGGCAACTCTCAAGATGGCATTGCTATGACCATTAGAACCGACGCAATCAGCTGCATGTTGGGAGAGAAATGGTTTCAAATCGCCTTTGTGAACTGCTTCATGATGGGGATGGAGGGCTACTCCTCGAGTTCAATCCCAAGACAGGTCATTTCACTGCACAAATCATGCCATACATCTGCTTTGATTCGCCGCAAAATAACAAGCGATCTCAAGCACTGCTCTGTTGCCCTGACAACAGAAACAGACGTGGCCGCCAGTTGTTCCAGCATGTCATGGTAACATTCCCTGATGAGAAGCCACCATAACAAAAAGTTGAAGAACTACCAAGCTTTCATAATAAAGCTAGAGGTTCAAGTGCCAAACCCCTTTCCCAGCAATACAATGAAGAGCATGCATCAGAAGCCATCTCATCAGAAAACCTTAACAGAAGCATGCAAGCCGATGAAATGAATAGTGTAGTGGTGCGAAATGGCACTAGTGTGCTTACTCCTGATCTTCTTTGAAGATGCATTTCTGGTTAGTAATAAACAAAAGCAGCAGCAGCCATATCTGGAAACAGGGAGCCCCATCCCGATCCGCTACAGCAGCAGCCCCTCTCAACAAACACAATCCCAAGAGCGAAGCGGTTGCAACAACAGACGAGAAAGGTGGCCCTAAGAAACAAAAGCAAGACATTGATCTCATGCAGAAACAGCTTGGCGACCCTGCCCCATTCAGAGGAGGGAAATAATAGAAGCATATTCTGCGCAGTGATGAATTACGTGCACACACCAGAGGCGGTTCCTCGCAGAGCCTGAACTTGCACCAATGCATCTCCCAAGGTTCTTGCTCTACATTCACTGTGTCACATGACGACACAAGCTGCATCGCCAAAAGAGGTCCCTATCACTAATCGTAGAACTGAATGGAACGGCCTAGGAATTGCACACACCAACGTCTACGGCCTTCTGCAGGCCGAAAACCAAATGCCTTATACTTAGCCTATGGTGTAGATAGTGCACAATAGGTTGGTTCTTACTAGTCTAGGAAGACACCTTGGCCCCTAATGAGAAGCAATACTGATTTTTGAAAAATGGTAAACCAACAAATCTTGATAGAAACTATTCCAACATAGCATGCTAGAAATGAATGCACACTTGAAATCAGATGCATGGTCAATATTAGCATCCTACAGGATTTCAAATCAATCCAACGTCATTTCAATTTGAAAAGCACAAAAGCAATTGTTTCTCTGTTATCAAAATTTGACATAACCAGAGATATAAGTGCGCAGAAATTTAAATAAATTAACACAGAATCACAAAGTTGACGTGACACAATCAAGGATGGGGTTGTGGTACATGTGTATTGTCCAAAGCAAAGAATTAAACATAAATCTTCACCAAGGCATCTAGGAATTATCCACTTCAAGGACATAGTTCATTAGACACTGGGTCATCCAGGTTAGTAATCATTCCCTTGTTTTCCTACAACTAGGGACATTTGATATGGAGATATGCTACTCTATCTGTCTCGAGCTGCCCAACATGCTCTAAATTTTATTTGGAAGAGGAAAACATCCAGAATTATGACAAGAGAAAATCTGTGTTAACCTGGATGCAAAATGGGGACCTTATCGACAGAACCACAGTTTCTTTGCTAGAACAACAAGTACACAGCTTCTGAAAAGCAAAAATCAACATGCAAATGAACCAGCTTTGATTACAACAAGAGTAGCGTATTCGACATGTTCATAACTGAGGAGATTTTTAAGGCCCAGCTTTCAAGACAATCAAATACATCAGTTAGCTCCACAAAAAATCATAGCTAATGATAATCAAATTGATCTAAACCTCCTCCAGTAAGCAGCATGCTGCCTGGATTTACAATAGTGATACAATCGCCAATGTCTCTTTACACTGATGATACACAGAGACTGCAAAATGCTTGGAAATAGACAACAGCAAGTTTTGGCACGCATTTTTGCAGAAAAATAATGAAATAATAGTACCAGGTGGGTTATAGTTTGCTCTTCTGCAGACTTCCCATGGCTTTTGCTCGTTCTCGCAGTAAGTACTTTTGAACCTTCCCAGTTGAAGTTTTGGGCAGTTCTCCAAAAACCACACTGCGTGGAACCATGAAGTGAGGTAGACGCTCGCGGCAATGTGTAATGACGCTCTCGGACGACAACTGGCCTGTCACATGCACAAAGGCACAAGGGGTTTCACCCCAGTGCTCATCAGGTCGAGCTACTACTGCAGCTTCAAGTACCTGAGGATGATTATAAAGCACCGATTCCACCTCTATGCTGCTTATGTTCTCACCGCCAGATATAATTATGTCCTTTGATCTGTCTTTCAGCTGAATATATCCATCTGAGTGCATCACCCCCAAATCACCTGTATGAAACCAACCTCCTTCAAAGGCGAGGTTGGTCGCCTTTTCATCATTCCAGTACCCTTTCATTATGGCAACCCCTCTAAGCATTACCTCCCCAATTGTCTTACCATCTCTCGGAGCTTTCTCCATGGTCTTGGGATTCATTACAGCAGCTTCAACCACCGCAAGGGTGCCCAGGCCTTGGCGGGACTTGAAAACAGCCCGCTCTTCAAGCACCAATGCATTCCACTCAGGCTTCCATCTGCAATACAGAGCAGGTCCAAATGTCTCTGTAAGACCATATGAGTGTGTTACGACAAAGCCAAGGTCCTCCATTCGAGAAAGGATTGATGGAGGTGGGGGGGCACCTCCAGTCAGAACATGCACTGTGGACGGTAACCGCTTGATTTCGTTGATGGGTGCAGAGGCAAGTATGTTCAAGACAATGGGGGCCCCAGATAGATGAGTGACTTTATGTTTTAGAATGGCCTCAAAGGCGCTCTTAGCTGTGATGCTTCTAAGGCACACATTAGTTCCAGCCTGTGCGGCCATAGTCCATGTGAGACACCAACCATTGCAATGAAACATTGGCACAGTCCATAGATGAACTGGAAAATCTTTCATTCCCCACATTGAGGCTGCTACAATGGCATTTATGTATGCACCCCTGTGATGGTATTCCACACCTTTGGGCCTTGATGTAGTCCCTGAAGTATAGTTTAAACTGATGGTTTCCCACTCATCGGTTGGCCATCGAATTGGGAACTGCGGATCACTAATTTTTAGGAGCCTTTCATATTCAAGCTCTGTACTGCTCAACTTATTTCCAAAATCCAATGGGTCATCAATAGCAATCACGATTGGTATCTTGAAAGATTGTTCCATGAGAAGTTTCACAGAGCTTAGTGCTAGAGGTAAGTACTGGCTATCAGCAAAGACCACCTTGGAACCAGAATGCTTCAGAAGGCTTGCCATTGTTGAAGCATTAAGGCGAACATTTAAGGTGTTCAGAATTGCACCAACCATTGGAACCCCAAAATGCATCTCATACATTGCTGGAACATTAGGCGCCACCACCGAAACCTGAAAAAACACATAACACCCAGAGTATTTGAATCATCTTTCCACCATGTAGCACATAAGAATTCTGACAACTCCTAGGCAAAAAGAACCTTGGTAAAAGCCTCCAGCAACATCTGATTTTTTAAAAACATGGTTGACACTCTAGAGGCCTCAAATTTTATCATAAAAAGTTGCAAAGTTCTAGACAGTGCAAGAGAGTCTTTGGCTTGTTCCTCAGCATGTGTTTATGCTATATATCATGTGCACAGTAATTTCACAGCGCGTTTGGCTCACGCCTTCTAACCATGCGCAAATGGGGTTATTAAGTGGATAAATTCAATCATACAAAGATGCTCATTTCGTGATCAAACTATAGCGGATGATTCAAGGCTCCCACCCACTCCTAGGGTTCTTACAGAGACAGCCACAATACAGCATGCTTCAACTACTTATAGCATACCATCCAGTGTTATAGCTATGAATCACCTTCTTCAGGAAAACATTTGGAAAACCAAATGTACTAGCCTGTTTGTTAGCCCCAAACAAATCCTTTTCTAACAAGATTCTTACTCATTACCTCAATACCACACCTTTAGCCCCACAATACTGCTTGCACATTATCTAACGCTTAGGCAAGCATTTCATTTACAAGTTTTCAAAAAAAAGCCTTAGTACATGCTTCACTGGCCCTCTCATTGACAGCAAAGAGCTGCTCTACAAGGGCCTTTCCAGCTTCTCAGGGTCTCAAAGAGATAATGCATACCTGATCAAATTGACTGCAGAAAACACCACAGAAGCCAATATGACAGTATTTTCACAACAAACATTGCATCAAAAACACATCATGGCTAGATCTAAACAGCCACTTGTTTCTGTTACTAGGCAAAACGTTGGGTCTATTTCAAGACTCCCACGCACACTTAGATACATTGCCATGGACAAACTCACAAATTTTACATGAATGTGTAGCAGTACACATCAACGCAAGCAGAAATATGTACATCAGATTTTTCCTTTAGAAAGTCAATTTGAGGCCACGGACAAACACACTAATGTCTACCATTAATACATCACCGGAAGAAGAAATATGCACAGCAGATTCTTTCTTCAGAAAATCAAGTTTGACCGCTCCTAGTTAAGATCCGCATGTTTGGACCACATATTCAAATCTACAATGTCATAGCATATTGAAGGGAAATGTCTAGAACTAAAGGCATACCACATCTCCGGGTTGAACTTGAAGCGAATTGAGTGCAGATGCAAGCCTCCTGCAGCGTTCAAAAGTTTGAGACCAAGTGTACTGAATGTCACCATAGATGATGGATGTGCGGTCTCCGTAGGAGATGGCAGTCCGTTCCAAAAACATGAGTGGAGTGAGAGCAGGATAGTTCGCAGCACATTTGGTACCCATGTCTGCAATTTTCCCTGTCCGTTCTACAAGTGGGAACTCACGAGATGTTTCTTTGCTGCAATGGGTTTGATTCTTTCACAGAAGACGGATGTTTTCTGTAAGGGAGGAAGAAACGCAAGACAAGCTGTGCAGAAGATGCGAGAGTACAGATTTAAGTAGGTTCTTGCCACGATCAAAGAAGCCTTATCCGCAGGAGAAGAGGCTGTGCGGGATTCTGCATCTCTGTGAGCGGCTGTGATTATGTGTTCAAGCTTGCGGGCTGAGCACCTAAGAGCTGAGCACCAAATTCTTAAACGACTTTATGTGCTCAAGCGCTCTCTCTCTCTCTCTCACCTCCAAAGTTTGTAAATTTCGCTTCCTCTCACACGCACGCGCAAAGGGAAAGGGATGCGATGGCGGAAAGGGAGATCCAAGAAGAGGAGGGAAAAGCGATAGAAAAGCTCTGTCTGCGCAATCTGTTTAAGTAGAGTTTCAAAATTTGGACAGCAATCAATCAATCCACAATCTACGAGCATTGGGGTCTTACAACATCAATGACATAAGAAAGGTGCTCACGAGTCACTGCTTGCCTGCTCTCCATTTCTTCTTTCTATTTTCTTAATTTGTGCTGTGGACCCTCTGGTTTATGTCACCGCCGTCGCCACCATTTCAAGAGACTCCAACGTGTGGCAGGTGTGAACCAGTCTTTGGTGGTGTGCTTGGAAGTTGGATGTGATCTTACTACTCTCTAGATGGGGTTGGCCACCGCCGCCGATCGCTTCTGTGTGTGTGTGCGCGCGTGCGCGTGCACATGCATGCATGTGTGTGCTAAATTAATGTAAGATGGGTCTACTATGTGTGTAAGAGGGAGGGAGAGACTGAGGGAGGGATCTCTCCATGATGGTGAGAGATTAGGTTTGTGAGAGGGAATAGCAAGTTGGACTTTAACACTCGTCATATAGGGTAAAGGGGCCAATAAGGGGACGGGTACCACAACAAAGCTGCACCTCCCCCCAATTTAGAGCCAAAAAATTGGAATATGCTTGGAATCTTGGTGATGTGTCCTTCTTTGTTGAAAAACTGATTATTACTTGGTCTTGTCTGTCTCTAACACGTGAGAAGCTTCATTTTACATTGGAAAATGCGCTACGCTATGTATTATTCTGCAATCGTAGGCAGATTGCGCTCAGATTTTTTCTATGAAACCCTCTCTTCAGCGTGCATCGTTTGCACCTCCTCCGACTCAAATCTGATAACGGGGGAGGGAGCTATGGCCAACGCCTCTTAGCTGGTCCACCACTGGCCCCTTTACCCTACTATGGGAACAAGGTGGCGGAGAGAGAGAGAGAGAGAGAGAGAGAGAGAGAGAGAGAGAGAGAAGAAGAAGAAGAGCGGGAAAAAAAGGAGAATTTTTACCGTCCTATGAGCATTCCCAAGAGACCTCAACAATTGACTTCAAAATCGTGTGTGTGTGTGTGTGTGTGTGTGTGTGTGTGTGTGTGTGTGTGTGTGTGTGTTTTGTTGTTTTTAAAATAATACTTATACACAAAAGAACATAACAGTCCAAAAGACAATTGGCTTTTAAACACGGGACAAGGATTAGGTGGTGGTCGTGCGAGGCACAGTTATCGATAATTGATAATTGTGCCTACTATGCTTTATTTTGAGAAATTCGACAATTACTGAGCCTACTCCATAGTCACTCCAAAAAACCAAGCCAAAACTGAACCTGCGTTGCTGCCACCTGGCGGTTGAGCTCCGACCACGAGTCGGTGGTTGGCCTTGGATGTGCCTCACAACAAAATGTCTGCTCTGCACGTGCTGCAGCTGCCATGGCCACGTAACCTTCTCTCTCTCTCTCTCTCTCTCTCTCTCTCTCTCTCTCTCTCTCTCTCTCTCTCTCTCTCTCAAAGAGGTGTAGACAGCACCATCAACATGCGCAGGCTTTAAAAAAGCAAAAAAATTAAGGTACAGCCAATAGGCCTTTGCAACTATGCGAATTTTGGCATAGTTACAAGAGCCTATGCTTAGTAGAACTGAGTTGCCTCGATTATGAATGCGTGACCACAAAGGAGGCTCAATTATTCGCCCAACTTACTGATAATTGAGCCTCGTGTGACCATGCCCTTAGCACAAAAACAACTCATTCTTTGATTCATTTTTGTACATCATAATGAGAATGAGGTTTCTAGTGTTTTTTCCAAAGGATAGTCAAGCACAAATGATTCTAAGGTGAAAAAAGAGGCCAAGTTCGACACTGATGGACAACAGTTAAGCCAAAAAAAAAGGATCCTAAGTAAAGATAGAGTCCTCACCTACATCCATATAAACAAGATAACATATTCGTTAGCCTTGAGTACGTTTTACAGGTGTCAACGAACCCTATCAATTGTAATCCATGTCCTACTTAAAACCTTTTTTTTTCCTTAACTTATACCTATCATAATGCTAATAAAAAAGGTAAACCAGTTTGGCCACAGTCAGTAGATCGTCAAGAAGTTTAGTATTTTGAAATAGTATCAACTTAGACCAGAAAAATAAAATATCGACACCAACTTGAGAGTTCTCACACTTCTCTATAGTTTCCATAGTGCAAACAGCAAGCCGATGGACACACCACGACCCTCACTCAACAGAATGCAAGAAAAAACAAGATTCAAGGCTAAGTGAGTGGAAGATTCAACCCTCACCTCAATATATAGTGGTAGCTGGAGGTTGATCTCCCCCATGTTAAGCTTACAAGATCGGTTCAGAGACTAAGACCACATCTACGCAGTTTAGCTAATAGGCATATGGAAGAAAGAGAAAGAGAATGGAGGACCAAACAATGTAATAGGCTTGGCATGAGCTCTGCAGACAGGTACTTCATGCTCAGAGGGCGTGGAATTAAAAGGCCAGTACCCGCATAGGCCGGGGGGTAATAATTTCAATGAGAATAAGTTTGAGGGTGCATTTTTACCAAAGCCATCGTCTTTAAGTCAAAGTAAGCCTAAGGGGGAGGTCCCACTATTAATGATCAAGTAGGTGTATAACCAAATAGGGGTTTTTATATTGAGTTTAGGGATAAGGTTGAATTGTCAGAGCTTCCGAAGAATACAAGGTAAACAACATCCCCTGTAGCTAGTTTTAGTAGTTAGGCTGAGGATGTTGGTTTATGTAATTAGAAGGTAAATGGATGGAGAGAGGAATAAAGCCAAAATATATGGGGTTCATATATATTTAAAAAGGTAAGTTCTTTAGAGGATAGGGGTAGAAGAGTTGAAATAGTAGTTACACAATTTAGGGAAGGACCACATAGTAGGGTTGAGTGGTGAGTTTAGCCATAGGTTTAGCAGAATTAGACATAGTGCAGGCCAAGGTTAGGCTCCAAAGGAGAGCTAAAAGCATCTACTAGGGTAAGACCTAGTTTTATTTTATAAGTTTGAGAACAGAGGTTTTAGGGTAAGCTATAGGTAAGTCATGGAAGAAAGTGGCATGTGTGTGTGTGTGTGTAGAGAGAGAGAGAGAGAGAGAGAGAGAGAGAGAGAGTTTGGCAAACCATGCTTTACATTGCACACGAGACAACATGAATACAAATGTGAAAACCATAGGGTGTTCTGAAGCCTTTTCCAGAAACAAGGGAAGCACTAAATCATGACAACCTGCGGCCAAAATTTTTTGTTGATGAGAAACCCATTGAAAATATTCATAGAACCATCATGCTTGCAGATAATGATTGTCGTTGAGTAATTTCATAACCCCAAAAACATTGTTGGGTGGATCACACAATGCGTACTATTCCCTTGGCTCTTGATTGGGCAAAATTAATGTTGCCAAAGTGTTTTGTGTTTGTGTTGGATGGGCAATCATAGAAATAAAGTTTTGCAAAGTTGAATAATCACTATCTACTCCGTCATCTGCAAGTTAGCAATGGAAAGAGAGGTGATTGGGATGTGTCTCAAGTAATCATAAACATAAGTTTTCTCGTCTGACACTGCCAAATCACAATAGGTAAGTTGTAGGTAATCACTATGTGCTCCGTCATCTTCAAGTTAGCAATGGAAAGAGAGGTGATTGGGATGTGTCTCAAGTAATCATAAGCATAAGTTTTCTTGTCTGACACTGCCAAATCACAATAGGTAAGTTGTAGGTAATCACTATGTGCTCCGTCATCTTCAAGTTAGCAATGGAAAGAGAGGTGATTGGGATGTGTCTCAAGTAATCATAAGCATAATTTTTCTCGTCTGACACTGCTAAATCACAGTAGGTAAGTTGTAGAGACATACCTCACTCCTTGGGCACCATGTGTGGGAAAATTTTGGGATGAAAATGTGGCTTCCTTGTATCACAACATTTTGGGTATGTTGGCTTCAGTGTCTAGCTCCTTGGTGGCAAACCTAAGGGCCTTAGTCATGGCATGTTCGTGAACTTATGGTGATGTATTTTCATGGATTTCATAGTCCTTTTCTCCAAGACATGTTATGCCAATGTGTTTACACTTTTTCTAAAACAAACATTAGAATCTATCCATCTTCAAAAGTGAAGTATTGGGCATCTATGTGTCCATAATTCTTGAGTTATAACTTGTTTTGTTATATCCTCGTTATATCAATGATTTGAAAACTAGTTGATGACTGCATAGTTTGAGGAATAAGCAGATTTTAGATGGGTAGGTTTGGTTTATGATTGTGCTTATGCTTGAGCGGAAGCCATAATTTTGAAGTGCACTCTATGTGCATGGGTTGACTATAAGCTCCATAGACGATGGACGCATACCATTCACTAACATCTTTTGACGTAACGTTGATAGCTAGATTGCTTATGAGCCATTTTTGCATGTGGATTATCCATAAGCATAGATTATGGGATGCATTGCCTAGGCATTGTCTTCTTTCACTTCTAGTTATCAAAAAGTTGGTTAAAAACTCCAAAAAATGGTGATGAGAAAGCTGGATATTGCACATATTTTCATGGTCTCTTATGCACAAAGTGTGATTAGATGGAAACTTGCCTATGAAGAGCAAAATGCCTACCTAGTCCTATAAACAAGACAATGTGTGCTTATTTTTTTATATTTACCGTACAAGCAAGTGAAGGTTTTTTTTTAGGTGTGCACTTAGTGTAAGAATTTTGTTCGTTGATATTTGTAGGCAAGTGAGGGATAGCAAATTGGATAGTACCAACAAATGCTATCAAATATAAGAAATGGCAAAACACAAAGCCTTAACGCTTGGTGAATGCTTGTTGTTGTGACTTGTCACAAAAGTCATTGAGTTCTTGGCTAAGGTCATCGAGAAGGCTTGGTAAGTGCTTGTTATTGTGAAGTGTGTCAAGAAAGCCCTAAAGTTCCACGCTAAGCTTAACAAAAATATTAGTACACTCTCTCCGAAGCCCTTGTCAATGTCTTGGGGTCCCCCCCCCCCCAATCAGTCGATGCATTTGTGGTTGCTAGGAGACATCATGGCTCATCTTATGAGCAGAATTTGTAATTTATTGGATTTGCTAATATAATTCACTCATCATTGTGAGTTTTGCAAACAAAAATAAAAATAAAAGTACTAGTACTTATAGTGGGTATTATGAAACATATAGTATGCCCCTTCAGAGTCCAACAGCATAACCCACTTTGTGGATTGGCTACAACTATTTCCTCAAAACCCAAGGCGTTCACTAAGTAAAATTTTTATATATCACGTGTGCTCACCAAAATGGATTTCAATTAACCCCTATACCCCTCTTGTACACATGAATCTATAAATTTACAAGAAATTGAAATCCCTTCTGTTGAACGCAAGTGCTATATTACATATACTTTAGTGAACTCCTTGGAAATAAAAACCATCACCTCATTCAAAATATCTTGGGCATATTTAGAATGGAGAAGCATCTTGACACATTGCTCAATTTTGTTTGCATGTGTGTGACAACTAGACAATTATGCCATGCCAATGGTGGTTTCCTACATGCCAATTTTAATTGATACCCAATATCAATGGAAAATAATTTTTTTCTAAACATAGTTAAAAGTTTGCATGATTTTTGAAGTTTGCATGATTCCTTTGGCTCTTAATTGGCACATGTGCTTGAAAAAAGCCTAGGTTTAGTGTAATTCAACCTATTTTCTTCTAAATTTGAAGGTGAGGAAACCTACAAAATTTAGAGAAGTTTAGTGTAACAAGTGATCAATCACGAGGCCTACCAATGAAAATGCACATCAATCTAAGCTAGCTTTACCCAAAAAAAATCATTGAGCTTAAGGTTTCTTTCTCACAAAATCTATCTTCGTGGACAATCAACCCCCTTTGAAAGTGCACCGAAGTGCATAGCCAGGTGCCCCTACCAATGTGCTCACACTTACGTGAGTGTCCATTGAAATTATTAGTGTTTCCATGCCAAAGTCAAACACTCTAGTCTTAAGATTTTGGTCAAGCAACACGTCGTTGGACTTTATGTCCTTGTGGATTATATGGGGCGGCCACTCTTGATGTGAAAATCGTAGCCCTAGAGTTGCCCACACACAATTTTCTTATGGCGTTTCCATGGCAGGCTCTGCTTCATCCTCTCATCTCCATGCAACCTATTATCTAAGCATAGTAAAGTGATTATGACTGATGCATGTTCCGCATGCACTACCACTAATGCATCTCACAAATGTCTTGTTATCTTATGACTCTTTGGCACAAGTTGGCAGGGGTTCACTGCATAGATATGGGTTGTGTTCAAAACCTGTTGAAGAAGCAATGCTCAATTGCCCAATTGAAGGGATTGGGCCAGAGAAATAGTTGCTAGACACATCAATTTGAACCATAAAAGAGAAATTGGCAAGTGGCCAAAGGCCTGCTTCAAGCTTGTTATATGAGAGGTCTAGAACTCCCATGGTTCTGAGATGCATTAAACTCGTAGGGGTGGCACCCACCAACAAGTTGTGCCCCAAGCTCAACATCATTAGAGCAGTGAGATAACTGATATCTTTGGGTATGTTTCCCTCCAGTTTTTTGTAGGAGAGGTCCAACAGCTACATGCTACTAAGGTCTCGATCATTATTTAAAAGGTCTCCTGGGTAGAGTCTAGAGGAGTTACATGAATTCATCAATCGACTTGGGGTGAGAGCTTTTGGAGTTATGCCTAGAAATTCCAATAAAGTGTTGGGGGAAAGGCATTGCACCTTTGCCCGGGGCCAGATGTCCGATGTTCTTCATATACATGAAAATAAGGAGCTCCTCATTGCTACTTCCAGAGGTTGCTCCACCCACACGGTCTCTTGCTCCTCCCCTTCCCCGCACGCACCACGTCGCACACATACACATGCATCCGCACACATGCGTGCTCACAAGAGGTATCAGAGCTACGACGGCAAACTGCGTGCGTGACCTCTCTCCAACGATCGACTCGGAAGCATCGGAGCTCAAGTTTGAGCTTGGCGGTGGCAGCAGATCCGACACGGATTAAGGCTCGATCGGAGGAGATCGAGGATTTCCGATCTCGAAAGTCCAATCCCCAGTGTGCACGAACCCTTTCGGGCTTGGAGAATCCCTGCAAGAAACATGGTATTCACAAGACCATGAGCTCATGGGAAGAGTCGAGAGCTTGACAGGAAAGCTTGATAGACAAAGCAGGCAAAGAGAGCTTTGTCTCGCTTGTGAAACCATTGCAAGATTGGGAGCATTAAAGCAGGAAATTTTGACGCTTGCAAGGAAGCCAAGGCAAGCTCTGTAGGAGCCGTGAGCAGTCTCGGCAAAGGCAGTACAAGTGGTCGACAAATTTGAGGTTTTGAAGGCAAGCCTTGGAAGTCAAAAAAAGATTGAGAGAGCTTGGAACTGGAGGTCAATTGTAAGGTGTGTGTGAACACAACACACACACACACACACACACACACTGTGTGCAAGCTTGGCACGAACAAAAGGGTAAAAGCTCATTTGATTCCATTTTCAGTACGAATACAAATTGTGAAAGCATGGCCTATCAATCCTTTAGTCTTTCAGAATCTAAAGCTAGAGGTGTCAGAAAAGTTACCACAGGGATAATTGGCTTGTGGCATCCAAGCGTTCATAGCAATGTTGCTTTTTGATCCTTCGATGTCGGCTCTTCCTATCATTGCGAAGCAAAATTCACCAAGTGTTGGATTGTTCACCCACCAATAGGGAACGTGAGCTGGGTTTAGACCATCGTGAGACAGCTTAGTTTTACCCTACTGATGAGTGGTGCTGCAATAGTAATTCAACTTAGTACGAGAGGAACTGTTGGTTCTTTTTAGACAAAGCTAATTATGGAAGCAGCGGGTGAAACGGGGCCGTGAGCAACAGATCTCAGGAGAGCATCGTCAAATGCAGTAGACAGCGGGCAATTGAGAGGGAATTCAAATGTAGTGCAGCGCACAATCAAATTGGGCAGTGCACTGCATAGCAAATTAAGCATCGCAGTCAAGCAGTGATCAGAGCAAGGGCAGTGCTATGGTGAGTAGGGCCGAACACTGGGAATTGGGGGCACACCTGAGCAGGTAGCGACAGTCCGATAGAAGACAGGCTCATCAGACAATCAGACAATAGTCTGCAGGCTCAGGAATTCGACAGTGAGTTAATTTTTTTTTTAAACATTGAGCCTTACACACTTTTTGTGTGCAAGGGCTCGCTCCCACAGGGGTTTTCTTGACACTCCGACTCTGCTCTCACACCCCAAATCACACACATGCCCGACAGAGCTTGGTAGAAAAAGAGGGAAAGAGAGTGAGTCTACGCTCTAAGATGTGTGTACACAGGATAGAGAGAGACGACATTGTTTTCCAGCCACATGGGCGAATAAGCCCGACGGGTACACACCGGCATCCACCTGAATCCCTACAACGGCTCAGTCTCTGCTTCAAGCATAGATTTCTATGGCCATACATAGGCTTGGCACCCATTGATGCTCAATGAGCGATTTCCACCCATCGGTTTTTTTATTGACGCTACAACATCGACGCTTCTGCTCGACGATGAAAGACGGCTCCGACGACCATCCTTGGCTTTTCGACTTCGACGATTCTCTCCAATTTTGGCTTTGACGGCACATACCGACATTTTCGATTCCAATGGCCCATTTCGGAGCGGGTTTTTCCTTGAGCGCACTTAGCTCTTGGACGGTGTTTTTGGTTGACGAGTTTATCGATCGATGAGGTACTAATTGCCAGTTTTCCAGTAGTTTTGCTCACAATTTGTAGTGTAGCTTGTGTGGAGCACTAGAGAGCAAGTTTTCAACGGTCTTGTGCAGTTTCATGCTATGTATGCATTATGTGGATACAACTAGAGCTAGGTGTAGCTCGCAAGTAGCAAATTTACAGGTTTGCAACGGTTTTTGGACAGGTACATGTCCATAGAGCCACTCGGTCAAGAGTGAGCCAGTTTGCCAGGCTTTTGGCATTGCATGTAGACCATTTGTGGATCTGTTTACTGAGACATTGAGTGTCTGTTATTTATGCGATTTGGTGAGACCTTTTTTGAGTTTTTGCTCAGCTTCCAGGGGAAACTTTGTCGAATTTTTGAGTTTTTGCTCAGCTTCCAGGGGAAACTTTGTCGAATTCTTCCCAGGATTTCTCGTCATGGTTTATGTGTATTCAAAGTTTACTCTCTGATGGTTTATTTAGTGGTCAAGCCAGACTCCGAGTGTTCACTCTCACTTTCGACAAGTTCTGTCAGTTTGGACACAATTTGGTGTTCTTGTACCCACTCTCGTAGGAGTGAGGATTTGCATATGCTTGTGTGGCTACAGTCAGGTTTCACAGGTTTTCTCAGATTTTTGTAGGCAGTTTCTCTTGGGGGATGCGTTTTGAGCTAGTTTGCTCTCTACATGCATATATGGCTATGCGCTTTATGCTCGGTTGAGCAGTTTTTCCTAGGTTGTTTTGCTTGCAAAGTTTGCAGATTGTGTTGATTTTAGGCATATGTGAGCGTCAGTTTTGATGTGTTTTATCATGCTTTTGAGCATTGTGTAGTGGTCGAGTTACCTCCCACTTTGTTGCCAGTTTGGCGTGGTTTATGGTTGAGATTGTACTTGAGGTTTTGCTCAGTTTACAAGGGAAACTTTGCTAGATTTTTCCTAGATTTCTCGCCATACTTTGGTTCTTAGCCATCCACTTATGGATGCAGATATGTGTGACAATGTAGAGTCCACTACGGTGACTTTTGAGAGACGACGATCTCGTTCTTGCCCATACTTGCGTTGTTGGCATTGCGGTCACACAAGGCACATTAGACGTCGTTGATTTAGACGTATGAGACAACATCTGAGATGTTTGCATGGTGCACATGAGCTTTTGACACATGCTAGAGCAGTGGCTTCATATGCCAGTGACGGTGATGCCACATTTGCCTTTAGTGTTCCTCCTGATTACATGTCTTTGAGTAGTGACACTTCTCAACATTGGTTGCTAGATGAGGATGCAGTTTTCCATGTCACACCGCATCGTGACTGGTTTAGCACCTTCTCTAGTGGGAGTTTTGGTTGTCTACACTTGGCCGATGATTCGGCGTTTGACATAGAGGGTGCAGGAGACATTTGTTTGTCTTTGCCCAGTGGTGCATCTTACACGCTACGACATGTGTGATATGTTCCTCAATTGAGACAGAGCTTGATCTCAGTGAGACAATTATTAGCGGACTTTGGTTGTCAGATACTTCTTAGAGAGCAGTCTTTCCAGATGCTTCAGGTTCATTAGTGATATCCAGAGGAGCCCGCAATGGCATGGTAAATCCTATACATGTGTTTGAGGTTCGAGACGGCGTAGTCTCGATTTTGTTGCTGACATGCTTTGAGCGAGAGACGAGACATGTCTCTTTCCCGGGTGAGCTTCACCATGCTCACAAGACAGAGCAATTAGTTGTGCAGGGCGTACCAATGGACTCTGTAGGGACAGAGATAGAGCAACAGTGCTCTAGTGAGACACAACAGGTGTTATCAGACTTTATGCAGACAAAGGTAGAGTAGGTATGCTCCCTTGAGACATAGACGAAGCTGACAGATATGGAGTTCTTTGATACCAGGATGTACAGTTTTGCCTATGGGTGACAGGGATGTAGGTTTCCCACTGTCGGTGTTGACACATCCATACGCGATGGGTAGTCTTGATGATACAGTGATTGCAGATAGCGTAGGGGAGGCGAGTACAACCAGGTTTACGCAACTTTCATCAACGTTTGAGCGTCTCATGTTCAACTTGTTATTGTCGAGGCTCGATCTAGCAACTGTAGTGGGAGCATTTGCAGCAGGGGTTGTCAGTCGTGCGATGGCTGACACTAGCATGATGCATAGTAGTCTACGAGATTTACATGCAGGCTCTAGCGTGGGTACGCACACTCGTCTACCACCAGAGCCGATACAATTGTGTGTAGATCGATAGAGTGAGCCAGTGGGCATAGGTTGAGAGACTCTCTCACCTAGTTTCTTATACATACTAGTAGTTTAGCTAGTAGGTCTCACTTATCTGTGCATTGCCTTTAAGTAGGAGATTGTTGGGGTAAAGGCACTGCGCCTTTGCCCGGGACCGGACGTCCGATGTCTGGCCGCCCGTCCACATGTGTACATACCCTTATTATTCATATACATGAGAATAAAGACTACTACTTCCAGAGGTTGCTCCACCCACACGGTCTCTTGCTCCTCCCCTTCCCCGTACTCATGCACCGCACATGCGCACTCACATAAAGTCCCCAATTATCTACAACCACTTCCTTGAATTTGTATGAATGCAAACACTTGACCATGGAGGTAATCTTCGGGCCCATTCACATAGTGCCCAATCCTTGGAGGGATGGGCCCACTCAAGGAATTTCTAATGGGATCAACCCATAGAAATTTGGTGGCATTAGTGCAATCTCAACATGTATAGGGCCTCAAAGCCTATACAATTGGTGCCAAAATCTTAACGTATAATCAATTTACTCCCTTGACATGCCCTTAATTGGTTGGCCTTATAAGTTACGGCCCATCCTCCACACTATCTCGCACGGGCGGCTTCAAATGGGATTGACGGTTGAAGTGATTCGGACCGCTAGATGCACATTTGTAAATTTGGGACATATGGTAAATTCGGAGAGAAAAGTAAATGCGGGTAGGCTTGTAAATTCGGAGCGGTCCGCACCCATGTCTTGAACCCGCGACCTCCCCACTACGAGCCATGAGCACTAACCACTACGCCCGCATGCGTTCGTTGAAATATAGGTGATTCGAGTATGTCATATTGTAAATGTGGGCCGAGTAGTAAATTCGGGGCAAATTTGTAAATTCGAAAAAAATGTCGAATCTGACAGTCCACAATTGGTGCCCCCGTGTTTTCCTCCTCCACCATTGATCCCATTTGACCATGCCTGTGTGATATAGCGATGAGGACGGCCCACGAGGAATCAATGTAAAAGTTGAAACTCTTGTTAGATACACAACCGCCGGTAAAGGTTGATGGGCAGTTCGTTGGACAATAGTGCCACGCGACCTAGCCCTAAGCTTTTCCATGTACTTCATGTGTATTAGTTAGTTGACATGGCAAAGCAGTATTGAAAGTACTGAGGTTTGTGCATTTGATGATTAAGAAACGTCTAAGGGCATGGTCACGCAAGGCTTAGTTAGAACTAAGCCCTGACATCCTCTGGCAAGAGCTCAGCGCCATGACCGTTTGTTGCAGGTAGAGAGATGAACAGCAAAGCGCAAGCAGGAGAGAGAAACAAGGCGTTGACCGACAGTGGGTGGGCATAGTTGTGTGACTATGCCTAAAAAGGTATAGTTAACCTACTATGTCGGTTGCTGCCTACGAAAAGCTGCCGACCGTCAGACCTTGCCGGCTCAAGTTACAGGAAACTAAGCTCCGCGTGACCATAGCGTAAGTGGCACCATGGGAAAGCACAAACCGCAGCATGCCAAAAAGTAGTAGTGAAAAGACTACAAAAAGTTCAAACAGTGAGTCATTAATGATCATGGAGAGAGACATAAAGGTCAAGATGGACTTTACAGCATATAATATATCCTCCCGAGTCCCTCGCACATAGGAATTTGGAGTCGTGTAGCTCTCAGTGCCTCTCACTTCCAAGTTCCATATCATTTGATGCTTGCCCTAGATGATTTGTATGTTGACTCTTTACCATTTCCTTCATACAATATTTGATTCGTTTCACATGTATCGTCTCCCAAGCACACTAATTGTGCCATGAATCATGTTGATTGGTGAGTCACAAATTGTAAATCTTATAGCCAAGGGTTGTTTGGGTTTGGTTTGGTGGTTTTTGTTGAGTGCTTTGAGGTGCAATTGCAAAACAAACACAAAATTTAAGCTGGCATCCCCTCCAGACTATCTCGCACGGGCATGCTCAACTGGGATCGATGGTTGAGGTGATTTGAACCGTCAGATGCGTATTTGGTAAATTCGGAGCGTTTGGTAAATTCGAGAAGAAAAATAAATTCGGGTAGACTTATAAATTCGGGTCGATCCGCACCCCATGTTTCGAAACCCCGACCTCCTCGCCACGAGCCATGTGCACTAACCACTACGTTCTCATGCGTACGTTGAAATATAGGGAATTCAAGTATGTCATATTATAAATGTGGATCGATTAGTAAATTCGAGAAAACTGATGAATTTGGGGCAAATTTCAGATCTGACGGTCCATAATTGACGCGCGTCGCCTTTTCCTCCTATACCAATAGACCACCATTGATCCCATTGGACCATGCCCGTGTGATATAGTGTTGAGGGATCCATGTGTGTGTAAGAGTGGTCCAATCAAATCAATCAATTCATGATCGTTTTTACTAGTATCCTCTCTCCTATGGGGATACCTAAATAGGCACCCACACAAAAAAAGGGTAATTGTTTTCCCTTCCAAGTTCCATGTGTGTGTAAGAGTGGTCCAATCAAATCAATCAATTCATGATCGTTTTTACTAATATCCTCTCTCGTATGGGGATACCTAAATAGGCACCCACAAAAAAAAGGGTAATTGTTTTCCCTCCCAAGTTCCACCCTTCACTAGGCTAACTGCACCTCTTTGAAGTGACTAGTATGTGACCCGCGCGGTGCTGCGGCCCTCATAATACTCCTCCCCCTTCAAAGGAACAAAAAAAACAATGATTTTTTTGTGTTCTCACCATGTAAGACCAATTATGCAATGCATATATCATTAATATATATAAAATGTTTCTTATACATTGATAAACTTCTTCACTTTAATCAAATACAATAACACCAACTCAACTAAGAAGGTGGACCTACCTATGGTGTACACCATACTCACCTTTCCTTTTCCTCTTCCTCCTCCTCCTCCTCCTCCTCCTCTCTCTCTCTCTCTCTCTCTCTCTCTCTCTCTATCTATCTATCTATATATATATATATATATATATATATATATATATATATATATATATATATATATATATATATATATATGTAACCCCATATATGTATCAAATTTAGAGACTCTGTATATGCATGTGTTACTTTTTAGGCTTGCCTTATGACTACATTATATGCAAACACCTCCTTCCAAAGGGCCATAAAGCTCTGTTTGCTTATTTTGGTGCATGCATACCTAGCAAGGAGACCATGACTCTCTCTCTCTCTCCCTCTCTCTCTCTCTCTTTCTCTCTTTTTGCCTATAAAGTTATGTATGTTAATTTGTTTAGCTTTTTATTTGGGCTTGTATGTATACCAAAGCACACATAGACCCTGTGTGTGTGCGCGCGCGCTCGCGTGCAAGAGTCATCGAATAGATCTTTGAGATTGTTCCTATAGCATTAAAAGTTCTATATTCTCTCTCTCTCTCTCTCTCTCTCTCTCTCTCTCTCTCTCTCACGCGTGCACACACACACACACACACAATCTAGATGATAGATCCATGCACGCGCGTGCACACACACACAATCTAGGTGATAGATCTTTGAGATTGCTCCTATGACATTGAAAGTTCCCCCCCCCCCCCCCCCCCCCCCCCTCCCCCCTCCTCTCTCTCTCTCTCGTGCACGCGTGCATGCGCGCGTGCACACACACACACACACACACACACACACAATCTAGGTGATAGATCCATGCACGCGCGCGCACACACACACACACACACACACACACAATCTAGGTGATAGATCTTTGAGATTGCTCCTCTGACATTGAAAGTCCCCCCCCCCCCCCCCCCCCAAGCTTCTCTTTCTCCAAGTTTTGAGTTCAAGTCTTGTGGGATAAAATTTTGAGGTCTCTTCTAATACGTCGAAAGTTCAAGTCTCATCAAATCCAGGTATTTAAGGTCTCTTGGGATTGTTCAAATGCATTTAAAAGTTCTCTCCCGGTTCTCTCTCTCTCTCTCTCTCTCTCTCTCTCTCTCTCTCTTTGTGTGTGTCTCACACACACACACACACACACACACAAAACACACACACTCAAGTGTCTATGTGTGAATAAGAAGAGGAAGCTTGAACAATCATTCTGCAACCCGAGTGCGGTAGATTGGTTATCCCTATTCCCATTGAGTATTAGATCTTGGGTTTAAGGCTCGTCAAATTGGATTTTGAGGTCCCTTGAGATTGTTCCTATGATGTTATGATTTCCCTTCTTCTCTCTAGAAACACATCTTGAGTTCAAGAATTTTGGGGTATATTTTTGAGGTCTCTAGGGTGTTAGATCTTGGGTTCAAGGTTTGTCATGTAGATCTTTGAGGTCTCTCTAGCACAATAGGTCTTGAGTCAAGATTTGTTGGATGGATCTTTGAGGTCTCTAGGGATTAATGTTTGTCGATAGAATATTTTATGTCTTTTAACCCCACCCCCCACCCTCTCTCTCTCTCTCTCTCTCTCTCTCTCTCTCAATCTGAGTGACTTGAGCTTTCATGCACTTGTTCCTGTGACGTTCAGAGATCTCTTCACCGTCGTCTCTCACAAAATCCGGATAATCTTTCTATCACCCAAGTGTGGTAGATTGTTTTTCCCAATCCCCTTTCGAGTACTCAAGCCTTATGCTCAAGATTTGTTGGATAGATCTTTTGAGATCTCACAGGATTATTCCTACGACATTAAAATCTCCCTGCTTGTGTGTGTGTGTGTGTGTGTCCCAATTTTCTATGGCGTTTTCAGGTCTCTCAGGATTCTCTTTACAATGTTGGGATTAATCCTATATGAAGTCAAAATAGATTTTTGAGGCGTCTTGGGATTCTTCCTAGAGTGTTGGAGTTGTTCTTATGATGTCAAAATTTCTCCTTCCTTCTTCTTCTTTTATATATATATATATATATATGTATGTATATGTATATATGTATACACACACACACACATACATATATATATATATATATATATATATATATATATATATTGGGGATGAGTTATGTAATAGATGCAAAAGAGAGAAGCAATGCATTCATTGGTTCAAGACATGAAAACTAATCCTATAAAAGACATCAAAAGCCTTCAGCTTGTTACTCTTTACCATCAAAGGCCTAGAACTTTGATTGAGCTACAACCCATGACTCTAATACTCATTGTAGTTAACATATCCAAAGAAAAAACTTGTACATATTAATTTTCTCTTCTTCTAATCAGGCTTTGGTGTTTATTCATCATCATCATTGTTTCCTTCCATTGTATCCTTCTCATCTTCTTCATCATCCCATTTTCCTTTTTCATTGTCATCATCCTCGCCTCCACCACCAACATGGACCTCCAAGTCCTCCATCATCACCTACGCCCTCCTCATTTGCAACAACATCGTGGCTGTCCTCATCATCATCATCTTTCTTCTCGGTAACAGCAAGCCACGCACTTGTGTCCTTCCCTCCATCCTCTCTTGCTCATATCTAGTCCTTGCGTAGACTCTCCATATAGCATCGAGTTGGCCTCACCATGCTCCTCAAAAGTAACTGAGTCTTTTGCTATGTTAAACAGCTCAGAATCCAAGCAAGGTTCGATGTCCTGAGGCTTCAGCTTCACAGATACGCATGAGAAAACTGGCTTGTTTGTCAAAAGGAGGAATGTGCAAGCCTTAATATAGGCAAAACAAAGAAGGACAATGCTAGAAGATTAGTTTTGAGGGCCTGGGATTGAATCTTAATACACATGCTGCAGTAGAAAATCTCCATAGTCCTTGTTAAAAGTAGAGAATGGAAGAAAAACCATGCTCGATAATGGCCCCCCCATTGAAGCAACCTTCATGAACCTCGAATTTCACTCAGAAATGCAACACAAAAAGCTTTTCGATGTGGTAGGGCATGTAGAGGGCTTAAGCAATGGGGCCAAACACGAAGTACTTGGCCATTCCCATGGCGAGTTTCGTAGTTCTTGTAGCTACATAGATTATTCGCAGTTTTGGTAGTGGCCTGCATACTCCCTCAGCACTCGAATAGTGCACCTCAGCCTCTCTTTCTTTGGTTTGTTTGTGAGTGTTTCTACTAGTAGTAGATCTGTAACATTTAATGGCCTAATAACTTGTGTGTAGCGGAAATTAGCATGAACATAGTGGGCATTTCATTAGAATAGATTCCTAATGAGAATTACAAGAGTGCTTTGGTGGAGAGAGCAACAAAAAGCATAACACCTAGTTAGATAGCATCGACAATACTTTCAAAAGAGAGAGAAATTAAGCTATTGACAACAGTTGAGGACCGGATTTTCATGGAGCCGGTCCCCCCTCCAAAAGGCTTTGTATTATGGTTTCTCCCATCAAGAGAGACATTGTACAATACGATTCTTTGTGTTCCTTCAAGACTAGCTAGTGCAATGAAGATGGAAACTTCATGCACTAAGCAAAACACTTAACAAACACAACTTGAATTATCCCCGTTCTCAGACCCAAGACCTCACACACCTTCGAAGATGGTGAGAGCTAGCAGGGTATGAGAGTAGATTGAGAGGAAGAAGGAGTATCTTACGAGAAAGATGTACATCTCCTCACATAATCACTCATATGTAGCATAGCTTAGCTTAGTAATTAGCTTGGTAGAGGAGATGAGCATGCATTGAAGCTTGGCTCTTGGTTGGATTTGCATCCACATGCCAAGAGAGTGTTGATGTAGGCTTCTATCTCACAAGCTTGGAGTAGGTGATGAGTTCTCCATTAAAGCTGGGGAAGAGATAGTCTTCTCTTTCTTCACACATGAGCTTGTGTGAGTGTGTGTGTGATAATGCCTTGCAAAAATCAGCCCCCTCTCTCTCTTAGGCGAGCCCTCTTGCTAATTGCTCTTGCTGAAGCCTCATTGGCCCTCCCCAAGTCAAGCCAATTACAATTAAGCAGCATAAGTGATAGCCTTCTGACATGTGTCCCCCTTTCCCCTTTTGTGAGAGCTTTAGGTAATTAAATAATTAAACTAAACTCTCATTGGACCCCTTTGCCTCCTGGCCAATAGGAATCAGGCAAGCCATGGGGCTCCTGAATGCTCATTGGACCCCTTGGGAGACTGCCCAATAGTCTTCTAGGAGACTTAATTCTCATTGGTTTCTTTTATTAAATGTTTTTAAATTAATTAAACTAGATTTACTCTAGCTTAATTCGCATTGGTCCACTTCAAGGGTCATCCAATAGAAATTGGGCACACCTTGTGGGCATCTGGCCTAGGGAGCTGACATGTGTCCCTCATTCCCTTTGTGTAAAGGGAGCCTCTGTGTGTGTGTGTGTGTGTGTGTGTGTGGCTTTCTCTCTCATCCCCTACCTTTAGGGCTCGCCCCCTCCCATGTAGGGATGTGCAAAGACTTTTAGGGCACACACAAAGCATCCAATTTTCCCTAGGGTTGACCTTTTGGACACAACCTTTGAATTTTGGAACCTTAGCATTTTGGAAGTCTTAATGGACTGAACCTTAGGGTCTTTTTAGCCCATTGTTGCACATGGCTCTTTTGCAGATGGCCCCCCCTTTGGATCCCTATTTTCCCTCCTTTGGATCCCTACTGTGGCCGGTCTGCTAGCTTAACCAATATTCTAGCTTTTTCTCCCCTGGCCTTCCCCACATTAAATGATCAGTTTAATATGAGAAAATCATTTAGGAGAATTAGATATTGATTATTATGACAAAATCTAGCTCACTTGCATGCTTGATCCTTTTACCATCCTTGGATTGTGTCCACCTACGCTTTGCATATTAACTTGGTCCATGCCTTGTAGCCTAGTTAACTTGCAGCTCTGACCAATGTCATCCATTCTATCATCAGAATCACGACCAAATGTATGCTCCTCAACCACAGTTAACATGACTATCAATAAGGAAAACAACATATCCTCATGCTAAAATGTTTTTGGTTGTTTCAAATTGCTTGCACCTCAATTTTGATGAAATAAAACATGCAAACCCTTTTTGAAAACATTTGAAAACATGCAAACCCTTTTTGAAACATTTGAAACTTTTTTGGTTGTTTCAAATTGCTTGCACCTCAATGTTGATGAAAGGAAACCTTCAAACCCTTTTAGCACCCTTTTAGCACATTCCCAACTTGGCTAATGGTAGTTGCAAGGTCTCAAACCTATTTCTCAACCTAACGAAGTTCCTCTTATAGCTTTTCTCTCTTGGCGAGCAGTGAGGCAAGAGTTGCCTGAGGGTTAAATGCATCCCAACTAAGACAAAGTCGATAATGTGAATCACCAAATCCCGCACCACGTACACAGTTCCAACAACCAACATCAGAGCCACGGGTGATGTAGTTGATGATTGATTCACCTCTTATGGCTCCGCCAGCACCACATCCAAGGCTTGGCCCACCACTAGTGTCAAATTTTGTAGTGGGAACTCAATCGTCAGAGCCACAGATGCCTTGTCAGAGAAAGTTACAATATGGTACCCAAACCAAGAAAATGTCCACCCTTCACCATGGTGTCAACCATTGCGCTCATAGGCTGCAATATGTGCTAAGCACCAGCATAGCTAGCGTAGTTGGTAAGGAAAATTTACAAACGGGGAGGTGTGAGACCCTCTCTCTCTCTCTCTCTCTCTCTCTCTCTCTCTCTCTCTCTCTCCCCCCATCCATGCAATTGAGTTGCCAAGCATTGAGTCTCGCCGATCTCTCTCTCTCTCTCTCTCTCTCACACACACACACACACACACACACACATAGGTGCCAGTCGTGCTCTCTCTCTCTCTCTCTCTCTCTCTCTCACACACACACACACACACACACACACACACAGGTGCCAGTCGTGCTCTCTCTCTCTCTCTCTCTCTCTCTCTCTCTCTCTCTCTCTCTCTCTCTCTCTCTCTCTCTCCCCAATCGTTGAGTCTCGCTGATCTCTCTCTCACAGACACACACACACACACATGCACTCAAGCGGCTATAGATTTGAACAACATAGCTTAAGCTTCCAAATTCCATTTGAAAGGAGTTCCCAAATTCCATTTGAAAGGTGCATTTCCACTGCAAGTCCGTGCAAACGCTCCAAGAGCTGACACGTGGAGGCCTTCTCCTTCTTTAAACATTTTAAACTCCATTATATATAGTATAGATATAAATTGTAGAAAATTTTGAAAAAAATAGGTGTATGCCCTTTCAATTTGTGTAGAAAGAAAAAGGAAGTTTCCTTATGACTTTCTCAAAAAGGAAAAGTAGTAGGTTGCCCAAGAAATTTGAGGGTTGTTTGTGATTCATGAACCTTATGAAATGCTTAATTGGAACCGGTGTTCACAAATAATCGGTTTTAGTGTATTTTAAATGGCCATATTTACAAAATTACATACTCTCTCTCTCTCTTGTGCATGTGTGTGTGCGCGCACACACACACACAATTACTTGCTGAAGACACAATACTATTTATGGGACGCAGCTGTAGTATATCAATTCTCCTTGCATTTTCTCTCGCATCAGCTCCAGGTGATACGACTCGCGTTCTCTCTCTCTCTCTCTCTCTCTCTCACACACACACACACACACACACACACACACACACACACACACACACACATGAACACCATCAAGAAACAATGAGCCATGTTCTCTCTCTCTCTCTCTCTCTCTCTCTCACACACACACACACACACACACACACACACACACACACACACACACACGTCGCAACGGACCTGACTTCGTTCTGTGATGTCGTAGGCTTGGCTTTGTTCTCTCTCTCTCTCTCTCTCTCTCTCTCTCTCTACTCATTGAGACACAGGGTTCATAGGCCTGGCTCTCTCTCTCTCTCTCTCTCTCTACTCATTGACACACACAGGGTTCGTAGGCCTGGCTTTGTTCTCTCTCTCTCTCTCTCTCTCACTCTCTCTCTCTCTCTCTCTCACACACACACACACACACACACACACAGAGGGTGTGGTGGATAGCGAAAAATATGCATGACGGTTCTCTCTCTTACACACACACATACACACACTCAAGGAGATCCTGGTCTTATTTTGTGTCAACAATATCGTGTGTTCACTTCCCGGGCGCCTTAGAAGTACACTAAGCCATGCCTTGTTTGAGGATGTGCATTCAATTTTTTTTTTCCCTTCCAAGGCGCAAGTTAGTGGGATTAATTGAAGTGCATAAGGTTTTTCTTTTATTCAAAAGGTTGAAATGAAACTTCAATTATGAAAGGATGATTGATGGGATGCATTCAAGGTCATTTCCCCTTTCAAGGTGGGTACAGAAGTAGTCAGTCCCTTTTTTTTTCTTGCCAAACTCACAAATAGTGAGTGAATATATTGCAAATAAGAAAAAGTGCACATGTCAGTCTTTGATTAAATTTAAATAGTATGTGACCCGCGCGTTGCTGTGGCCAATTAATATGATTTCTATTGTTAAAATGCTATCTTCCCTTAACTATAAAATAATCAATGTTTTATTTCTACATTTATAAAGTTAGTTGCATTCTTGAAAGTGATAGTCCAAGAGTTCATGCTCTCCTTGGTCTACATTGGGAGCACAATGCTTTAAATATCGATGGTACAAACCAACTATGACAGTAAATTATGAAAAGATGAGAACTAAGAGCTGAGTTGGCTTTCTTTTAGTATCCGTTGAAAGGTAATTAGTATGTATGTCTACAATTCTCTTTAGATGCCTCACATGCTTGTACCTCCACCTATGTTGTGAACCACGTATGAAAGATATGAAAATAGCATACATCATCACCCAATCACAACAATACATATGCATGTTATTTTTGTAGCACATATATTCTTTATAGGTGTACTCAAGCACCATTGGCACCTCAAAAGTTGATGGCAGCAAAAGAAAAAGAAAAAAATTGCTTAGTTATTTATCTCTGCAAGTGTTTTGGGCATTATGCTAAACTAAGGGCATGTTACAAAATTGAAGCCTTGACTTGAAAGCATTCAATGATCTCTCTCTCTCTCTCTCTCTCTCTCTCTCTCTCTCTCACACACACACACACACACACACACACACACACACACACACACACACACACACATTACAAAAGTATGTTTTTACATGGGAGAGGAGACTATATTCATTTAGATGATTGAGACTATTCCCTAAGCCACACTTTGCACAATGCTAGCCATCCAGTTTGGTTCCCACTCCCTTAGATGCAAGATGCAATGTTGAGGATTGAAAAAAGTCTCTTTTTGTATGCACATTATGTCTCTTTTCTATTCAAGCATCTAAGTTTCATGTCCTACTGATCGAGTGCTCAAATTCTCATAACGTGAGATTTTTTACATGATTGAGTCTACTCCTTTATCTAAACCACATCATAATAGCCATCTAACATAGCTCCCGCTCCTCTCAATGCATAACATAATGTTGAGGCATCATGGAAAAGTCTCTCATGTATGCACATTATGTGCCTTGAGACTCTGGGAGTCTAAGAATCATACCCTATGTGAGTGCTCAGTTTCTCATCACACTAAGCTTGCTTTTCTCACATTTTAACCTCAACCATTGCCAACATACCTTTCTCTCCTAGCCCTCATGGATTTTTAGTTGCCATCCTTAAATCCGTAATCTTCAAGTCTCAAGATTCATTGATCAAATCAACATAGAGCATGCAACATTTTTCATTGGTCCCGTAGGTCAATTTGATGTTTACTGATGATAATGCTTGAATTGTATTAATCACAAAATGTTACGATCAGCCCTGTCATAACCTTTTGGATGCACCTCCACAACTTCTCTTACTTGTTAAGTTTGCAATTTTAATTCTTTCTAGAAATGATATTCCCATGGAAAACCTTGACTCTAAGATAATGAATGCCACCTTGCCAAGGTTGTATTTGTGACACAACCCCAATAGGAGAGAAGAGAGCCAGAGAAGAGAAGGTTTTATCTAGAAAATGCAGTGTGAAAGACATCAAATAAGCATTGCCATCTCTATCATTTAAAAAGTTTTGCATTCTCCACACACACACACACACACACACACACACAACCTTGTGCTTCTTGACTGTTTCCTATTGTTCACCTCTATGCTAGCACATTTTTTTGACCTCCTTGGCTGAAAATTTCCCTCAAATCTCAAGTATGTACTCATATCTACCGAGTTCCAAATATGTAAGTCTCATCTTTTGGAATGTCCTTTTCTTGAAATCCAAGACCAAGGAAAGGGGAAAGATGGTGAGAGAGGTCCCAAAAAAGATTAATATGTTTCCTTAACCATGTAGATTTACAACCACGTAGTCCATCCGAACACTTGATCTATCCCACTCGGAGCGAATTTGTTCCTTTAATAAGGACCAAATACACATACCCGTAGGAAACATCTCAATAGGTTTGATGGACATGCTGGTCTACCCCACTTGAGACAATGATTGTGACTACATGCACACACTCTTGATGGAAATCTTAGTCTACCCCAATCAAGCAGATAATACACCCTCAAAAACAACTCAATATCTTAATGGGGAAAAGATGCCATCATGTTGTAACACTCTTTGTTTTGTTTACTATGTATTATCCTAGTATGTTTTTATTGGAAAAAATGTATGATAACATGGTGATGTTATAATCTTAGGTGTGCGCTTACATATTGGTTTGCTTCATTGCTCAAAAAAACCATTTTGTCTGCCATGGTTTTCAAAAAGAAAAGCAATGAGACAATCAAATTTCTTTGACAAAATCTAGGATTTTTACTGAGATTTATAACAAAAATGTCCATATTTTTACCTTGAAAATCAAGGTCCAACTGAATCACAACTATGATTTTTAAATTTTGATTGAGAAATTTACATTACAAACCACGATACATGAGCACTGGTTTGCTACATATTTTGGAGTTGGGAGTCAAACCCCGAAGTCTCAACTTCTCTCTCAGAGTCTATCTCTCTTTACATAAAGCATAAAAGGCACACAATGGAAAAGTCACACACATAGACACCACATGCATGCATGATTACACACACATATGTACATGCAAACTCATCGATTCCTCTTTTAGTTTCGAAAGTCTATTTCCAAAATATTTCACCACATTCCCAAACCCTTCTAGGACCACCACCACCATTAAAACTTTTCAAAAGTCTATTTCCAAAATATTTCACCACATTCCCAAACCCTTCTAGGTGTTGGGGTATAAAGCCCAATGTGGTCGCCCAGGTAAGTGGGCGGGCCGCCAGGTATGTACACATATTCTTTTGTAAAAACCTAATAAGAACTCATTATGCTCTACACATTACAGTAGAGCGAGTTCACCATATCGTCGTGCTCTTCTTCTCGCACTCTCTCTCGCGTCGCACTTCCGCTCGTACTCCTTCAACTGGTATCAGAGCTCAGATCGAGGCTCGGGGCAGCACTGCAGGAGGCTAGAGTCACCAACTCAGATTGGAGTGAAATTCGACAGGCGAAGACACGACCCCAAATCTTGTGGGACAGCCCAAAGGGCATGGTGTTCTCAGAATTTCATTCTGAGGTCATCTTGGCCACCGTTCGGCTTCGACAAAGGTCTGCGCAGGCCATTTTTGACTACGTGGTCTCGACGGGTGCAGATCTGACTCTGCAAATTTGGGGTTTTCGGCCTACGACTGCAGGTGCTGAGGATATCGACACTCCCAGAGTGCTGATTTGTGGTTGTCTACACATCGAAGGACGGCTCACAGTTCTTGGAGGCGTGTCACATACGACACGGGCGCATCTACACACAGACTGTAGGCGACATTCACTAGTTCATAAGGTAGCTTGTGTTTGCTGCTTGATATTCCAGATTTCATCCTGACATTGCAGGTACTTCCACATGGGATGTATTGTCAGAGATGATGTATGTCTGTTGAGGGTTTGCTGGCTGTGAGTCACGCAGCAAACAACCGCCGCAGTGGTTACAACATACAGTAGGAAATTTGTGGATGTATGACTTTGTGGGAAGTCTATGTACTGTCAGATTTACTGCAGCCTTTGTTGAGGGTCGAGTGAGGTTTTATTGAGCTGGGGGATTCTCGAATGTTGAGATCCTTTCGGTGATACAGGTCTTGGAGCGATCCCTCGAGCACCCTTAGATAGGCAGCTGGGATGTATTGACTGTGGGTTAGACAGTTGGGATTGCATCTTTGCTTTACTGCCGTTGAGGCATTGTCACAGTCTATGCTTATAGGACAGTGACAGGACAGTGAGAGACAGTATAGGTGCAGGACAGGTTTACCCGCAGCTTACAGTGTCAGAGAGAGTGTTTTTGGAGCTGTTTTTTGGTCTGTTTTTAGTACACCAGAGCCATTTTACAAAGGAGACTCTGCCAAAATTTCTGCAGAATCTGAAGCTTTCTTGGTTCATTTGACAGGTTGATATTGGTTTAGAGGTCAGTTTACAGGGGAAACTCTGCCGAATTTTTCCGAGAAAAGTAAACTACTGTGAAGCGTAGCTATGGCTGGATCACAGGACACTGCTCTTTACAATATCAAGAAGCTGGATGGAACCAATTTCCCATTGTGGGAGAAGCAGATTTGGCACGTGTTGGTACAAAAGAAGCAGATAAAACCTATAAAGCTCAAGGGGATAAAACCAGAAGATATGGACGAAGATGAATGGAGCAAAATGGATGAATTGGCACTTTCTACCATTATGCTGACTTTGGCAGAAAGCGTTTACTTCAATGTAGCAGACTAGATGTCGGCTTATCAAGCATGGTTAAAGCTGAGTGATCTTTATGAGAAACAGAGTGCAGCTTCACAGGTATACTGGCTTAAGAAGCTTGTTGACTTGAAGATGAAAGAAGGGACACCTATGTCGAATCATCTGAATGAATTCAACACAATCTATAGTCAGTTTTCAGCTCAAGGTGTCAAGTTTGATGAACCTGTTAGAGCTATGTTCCTGTTGATCACATTGCCGGAAAGTTGGGACACTTTTCGCACAGCTTTGAGTAATTCTGCACCTCCAGATGGTTTGAACATAGCAGGTGTAGAAGGAAGTCTGCTTATTGAAGAAACTAATAGAAAGACAATGGACAAAGGCAAAGGAACAGCCTTAGTTGTCTGGGGAAGGACCAAAGAAAAGTACAAAGGTGGAAAGAGGAATCAGTCTCGTAGCAAGTCCTGCAGTGCTAAAGGCAAGAGTGACATAGAATGCTACCATTGTGGCAAGAAGGGTCACATGAAAAGAGACTGGAGAGAATGGAAAGCAGAAAAAGGCAAAGAGAAAGCTGAAGACCATGGTGAGAAGAACAAGTCCTCAGTGAAGATTCAAGAAATAAATGTGACAAACACTGTTGCAGAGGATGACAGTCTAGTGTCAGGAGACATCTACTTCTTGAAGAATACAATGGACTCAGCTCTTCTTACAACATCTGATGGAAATGCACTGAGTGACTGGATTATAGACTCAGGGGCATCACTTCATGTGTCTCCAAACAAGGAGTGGTTTACCTCTTATGTGACCACTAAAGATCATGTTCGGCTAGGCAATGGGTAGACATGTGAGATCTTAGGTGTTGGAGATGTTCAATTGAAGTTTCAGAATGGCTCTTCTTTCACGCTGAAGAATGTGAGACATGTTCCCGCAATTACAAAGAGCTTGATCAGCACAAGTTTACTTGATGATGCTGGCTACGTCACCACTTTTGGACAGAACATGTGGAAGATATCCAAGGGTTCTATGACAGTAGCACATGGAGTAAAGTCTGGAGGACTTTACATGATTTATGTATCAAATGTCTCTAAAAATGTAATCAATGTAACCGAGTAGCCGAACGTTTCTTTGTGGTATAGCCAGTTAGGACATATGTCCAAGAAGGGAATGGAAATCTTGTCTCGTTCTGGTTATTTGCCTGGCTTTTCATTTAATGATTTTGAATTCTGTGAACATTGTCTGTATTTTAAGCAAACACAACAGCCACATAAGCATAGAAGCAGTAGAAGAGATACACAGTTGGCACTTGTTCATAGTGATTTGTGTGGACTTATGCCTAACCTATCTCTAGGGGGAGCTTCTTACTTTATGACATTTATAGATGATTACTCGAGGAAAGTATGGGTTTACTTTCTCAAGCACAAGGATGAAGCGTTTAGTGTTTTCAAAACGTTTGTGACACTTGTGGAGAATCAGAGTGGCAAGAAGCTTAAATGCATACACACTGAGAATGGTGGAGAGTATGTTTCAAAGGCCTTTCAGGACTTTTGTGAGTCAAAAGGTATAAAACGTGAACTTACTGCTCCTTACAATCCTCCTCAAAATGGTGTTGCTGAGAGGATGAATAGGACCATACAAGAGAAGGTCAGAAGTATGTTGTCTAATGCACAGCTTCCAAATGGGTTTTGGGCTGAAGCTGTATCAACAGCTGTTCATCTTGTGAATAGATCTCCTAGCAAGGTTTTGCAGAAGGATTCAGTGCCAGAGATGTTATGGTCAGGCAAAATGCCCTCATACAAGCATCTCAGAGTCTTTGGCTGTGAGGCATATACTCACGTTCCAAAGGAATTTAGGAACAAACTTGAGCCAAAGAGTAGAAAGTGCATCTTTCTAGGCTATGGTAATTCTGGTGAGATGGGGTACAAACTTTGGGATCCCGAATCCAGAAAGGTTGTCCGTAGCAATGATGTTCACTTTAATGAATCCAAATATCATTCTAAACCAGAGAGGGTTGAGGAGATTAGAAGAGTTGTCTTCCAAGAAGATGGACCTGCACGTGCAAGACAAAATGTCAGGGCTCAAGAGGAGCAAGGACAGGATAGAGTGGAACCACAGGTTGTGGCTGAGCCTAAGCCACCTATTGTGCGTAGATTTGGACGTGTCACGCGACCTCCTGATAGGTTTGTTCCATCTATGAACTATGTCATGTTGACTGATTGCAATGAGCCTTCATGTTACAAGGAAGCAGTGCAAATGAAGGACTCCGGGAATTGGCAATTGGCCATGCAGTCAGAGATGACAGCTCTGCATAAAAACCAGACATGGAAGCTAGTTAAATTACCACGGGGCAAAAAGGCTCTACCCTGTAAATGGGTTTACAGGTATAAGATCACCCCTCATGATAGTCAGCCAAAGTACAAAGCAAGGCTTGTTGCCAAGGGCTTTAAGCAAGAACAAGGCATTGACTTTGATGAAGTCTTCTCTCCGGTGGTCAAGATGACTACATTGAGATGCTTTCTTGCATTGGTTGCCATATTAGATTTGGTGTTGCACCAAATGGATGTCAAGACAGCGTTCTTGCATGGTGATTTAGATGTGGAAATTTACATGCAGCAGCCAGAAGGGTTTGTTGAGAAAGGCAAGGAAGATTGGGTATGCCAATTGTTAAAGAGTCTTTATGGCTTAAAACAATCACCGAGGGCATGGTACCATAAATTCCACAAGTTTATGCTTTCTCAAGGCTACAAACGTAGTGAGTTCGATCACTGTCTATATACAAAGAAGGCTAAGGATGGCAGTTGGCTGATCCTTATTTTGTATGTGGATGACATATTGATTGCTGGCAAGCACTTGGAAGAAATTTCAGCTTTGAAGTCAAAGATGGCAAAATCGTTTGACATGAAAGACATGGGTGAGGCAAGTCATATACTTGGTATGCGCATTGAGAGAGACAGATCAAAGAAGTTGATTTGGTTATCTCAAACAGAGTATATTGACAAGGTTTTGCAACGTTTCAATATGGAGAAGGGAAAGGCATTGAGTGTTCCATTGCCACCATATGTGAAACTTAGCAAACAAGATTGTCGTGTGTCTGAGGAAGAACAGGCTGAAATGGATAAGATTCCATATGCCTCTGCAGTGGGTAGTTTGATGTATGCAATGATTGCTACTCGCCCAGACATTGCATTTGCAGTGGGAGTAGTAAGTCGATACATGTCAAACCCATGCAAGAAACATTGGGAGGCAGTGAAAGGAATATTGAGATACCTGAAAGCTACAAAGAGTATGCGTATATGCTATGGGAGTCAGGAGCTAAGTGTAAAGGGTTTTACAGACTCAGATTATGCAGGTGACTTAGACAACCGAAGGTCTACGTCAGGGTATGTCTTTACATTGGCTGGTGGAGCAGTATCATGGCGTTCTAGATTACAAGATTGTGTTACTCAGTCTACTACAAAGGCTGAATATGTTGCAGCATCAGAGGCATGCAAAGAATCAATTTGGCTTAATCGACTAGTAACAGATTTGGGAATCAAAGAAGAGATGCCTGTGTTATATTGTGATAGTCAAAGTGCTATACAATTGGCTCGCAATCCAGTTTATCACTCAAAGACAAAGCATGTGGATGTGAAGTATCATTTCATCAGGGAAATGCTCGAGGATAAGCAACTTCAGCTTGTCAAAGTTCACACCGCAGAAAATCCTGCTGATCTACTTACAAAGGACTTCCCTCAGAGAGCTTTGCGCGTTTTCGCAAGCAGTTAGGTGTAGGGTAGTACATCACTTCTCTACATCTCTTGTATATTAGCTTGTATAGTAGCTTCTCTCACACTTAAAGTACCACATTGGACTTTAAGTGGGAGGTTGTTGGGGTATAAAGCCCAATGTGGTCGCCCAGGTAAGTGGGCGGGCCGCCAGGTATGTACACATATTCTTTTGTAAAAACCTAATAAGAACTCACTATGCTCTACACATTACAGTAGAGCGAGTTCACCATATCGTCGTGCTCTTCTTCTCGCACTCTCTCTCGTGTCGCACTTCCGCTCGTACTCCTTCACTAGGACCACCACCACCATTAAAACTTTCTTGTGTTGAGACGTCGTGTAATATACTATTCCACATTGCTCATGTGCAACTCTTGTGCGTATAGATGGGAAATCAAAAGCCTGCATGTTTATCCTTACCAAATTGAGATGATAATACAAAAGCACACATAATGCAATTATAAAGTTCATCGAACAACATCATTGTATTATAAGGTGGGGGGGGGGGGGGGGGGGGGGGGGATGGCATCATTTTGTTTCAAACAAAATGCATGTCACAAACAATGGATCATTTTTCCAAGAGACAACATTCACAACATCTAGGTGCATTTGTAAATGTTACATTAATGCACATCGGCATGCACAAAACCACACCCAACACATTCTTTGATAATATGCACCATGAATCATATCCCAAGGGATTAGACATATGCTCCAACATACGTTGTCTACATCTCCATGAACACCCCAAAGCCAACATGGCTAGTTCAATGTCATTATCGTGCATTAGTGACCACATGTTCTTAGCTTGTGCCTATTCAGAATCCATACACTCTCTTGGCAAGCACAACATTCCCATGTCAAGACAATTGGCTAATACACTTGCTTCGTAGGCATTCATCGCCATGATCTCTACCCGTACATCACTCCTAAGGGCTTCCAACCATTTTCCTTGCAGATCAACACATAGTTTCCACATAAGGGATACCTTGATTGGCCTACACTCAACCCACAATCCTTATACACTGTCCCTCTTCTCCATTTTGCATTGCTCTACATGTCCATTAGCACATGGCATCCATTAATGTCATGTTGTACTCCATCGCATATATTTTCCATCAGAGTTTTCCCACAGAAAATCCTTGGCCGAGTTCTACCTAGGACATCTTGTCATTACATGCACAACCAATCCTTGGTATCCAACTCAACCAAGGAACATTGAACCATAGCATATTAGCAGTTCCACGCACAAAAGGATGACGTGTAGCATGTCAGCACCCCGACTGGATCCTATGACCACCTACAAACAGATGTTACGCATGACCTATCATCACCCCATTGGCCACCACCCACTCTTTTCTTGCAAAGCCACGCACACACTCGTCAAATAATACCTCGTGCAAGCGCACTTCAAGAGTTGCAACTCCCAAGGTTTCACATTAACCTTAAGATCAACTGCATGTATCCTCGATAGATTTTCCTCATGCATGCCTCGTGCTAATCACGTTTTTGCCTCCTTGCATCAAATTTTTCACATTACTTACATCACCATTGCAATAAACAATCAACCCATGATAACAATCACATCTTCAATTTTAAAAAACCTTAAAGTTTATTTTCTCTAACTATACTATCCTCAATTTTAAAAAACCCTAAAGTTTATGTTCTCTGACTATGCGACACTCGACTTACATGTCCCAAAACATTGCCAAGCACAACACCTTGTTTCAACCTCCTCTCATTACTAACAATTTATAAATGAAAAAATTAAAGAGCTTCGTGGCCCTGCCTATGTTGGACATAACCCAATAATTGAAGTAGTCCAAGAGATTACATCACAAGTACAATTGGAGAGAAGACCTAGTGCTAGATTTAAGAAATAGATATTTGAACAAAATAGATTTTTGAAACTGTTAATAGGATTCTGTAATCAATGGGCTCCAAGACTTGGCCTTCCAAACATGGAGTGTATCAAGCACTTCGGTAAGTAGGAGAGCATATACTTGCGCACGCGTCCTGGGAACAATGAGTTCTTAGTTTCACTTATGCGCACACCTTCAACCCCATCACATGTGCTACAATTTAATTCCCTACATTCTCATGTTGACACGAATGCCAACACATTTGAATTGAGCAATGCAATGTGAAAAAGATCGGTTGATCAGTGTAAAAATTACAATTTTTATGTCAAAAATTGTAATTTTCAAGTTTTCATTTTGACCTTGAGAACACCTCAAGATGGTCACACGCATGAAACACAAAGATAAATGCATTGTGAGAACCTTCAAATATAATTCAAGCGTTGTTGTTCGCCGCTGCAATTCACTCACTTCCGCCTTCGTCGCTTGCCGCTTGTCTTTGTTAGGCACTTGCCACTTGTTCTTGCCTCCCACCACTGCTCTCCATCGCTCGCCTTCAAAGTTCCCCCTCGTCGTTTGCCTTCATCACCCGCAATTTTCTCGCCTTGTTCACTTGTCGAGGGAGGACCACCGAGCTTTAATTGTCACAATTTTGGATTTTGGAATGGCAAGGCATGCACACACAAGCAAGTCTTGAACAAAACAGTAAGTCAATATGGCCTGACCGCAGATGCAAGACAAATGGAACTTGCTGCATGTGGCCTCTCTCTCTCTCTCTCTCTCTCTCTCTCTCTCTCTCTCTCTCTCTCTCTCTCTCTCTCTCTCTCTCTCTCTCTCTCTCTCGCGCGCGCGCGCAGGCACTCAACTTGCTACTCAGCACTGCGTGTGGTGTAACGGTGTTTCTCATTGTCTCACACACGCACCCACTCAATAGTCCGAGGACCAGCTCAACGATGCAGTGGATGGATGCAGTTGCACACACAAACACAGATCCGACTTCCAAATCGGTGCAAGTTGCAACCCTGGTGTGTGTGTGTGTGTGTGAGCGTGCGTGCGAGAGAGAGAGAGAGAGAGAGAGAGAGAGAGAGAGAGAGAGAGAGAGAGAGAGAGAGAGAGTACATCAACCTCATGATCTGAAGGCGCATAAGGCCATGCTGATTAGATGGGATTCTTGAGACGTCGACGTATTTCTCTCTCACACATTCATGCATAGGGCCGTGTTGCGAGACGTCGGTCATGCTGCAGAGTACGCTCTCTCTCTCTCTCCACACACACACACACACAGTCACACACACAAAACTGACTGACGTCGACGTGGTGATGGAATTCATACTCTCGCTCTTTCACACAATGGCCAATTTGTTGAGATTCTCTTTCTCTCTCTCTCACACACACACACATACACACAGACACATGTACATCGTCGAAGCCGTGCTCTCTCTCTCTCTCTCTCTCTCTCACACACACACACACGCACAAACGCACAAACGCACGCTCGGTTTGATCTGGTGCACGTCACAGTGCAACGCGCAATCAATGGACATGGTACTAACAACTGACGAAGTAGAACTCAGCGTGCATTGTTTTGAAAGGCTCTCTCTCCCTCTCTAGATTTTTTTTGAGTTGAAAGCATTTTTTGATTTGAAAGCCCTTTATTGGAGCTGAAAGCTTTTGGAGAAGTAAGGAGGAAGCGACACCTGGAGGGGCTCTTAGAGATTGAAAAATTTAAGCTGTATAATATGTATAATAATAGATAATAGATAATAGATAGAAGGCATTTGCAAAGCTTGATCTTTTCTGCACGTGCGTGATTTGCTATTGTATCACAAATCAACCCAATCATTTCTAACCTCTTAGTCCCTCCCTACCAGAGACACCTAAATTTTAAAGGCTTTGGTGAGGCACTTTTACTACATAAAGAAAGACACAAAAGAATTTACCCTTCAAAAGAGATAAGATTTTGAAAAATAATTATCGACGGGAGCAAACTTTGTGATTCGCGTCATGGATTCGATGGCGATTGGATGATGCCTAAAAATGCTCTCTTATATTTGTTCAAGCGAGAATGCTCGAACCGTTAAAAAAACAAGTTAAAGAGTCATAGTGGCTTTCTAAAACAATAAGAACTAGTATGTGACTTGTGCGTTGCTGTCGCTAAGAAGAAGCAATTGTGGCACTCTCTTCCCCCACCTTCCCCCAAAGGTGGCAACATGTACATATATATAGTAGTATGTGACCCGTGCATTGCTGTGGTCGTGAAGAAGTAATTGTGGCACTCTTCTCCCTCACCTTCTTTGAAGGTGGCAACATGTATGTGTGTGTGTGTGTGTGCCTGTGTGTAAACACACACACACACACACACACACACACACACGCATGCAAGTGCATTGACAGCGGCCCAACCATGATCTTAGAAGACGATTCACACAATCAAACGCAGTCTTGTCCAATCTGATAATAGATAGAAGTATAGAAGTAGCATTTGAAAAGCTTGATCTTTTCTGCACGTGCGTGATTTGCTATTGTATCACAAATCAACCCAATCATTTCTAACCTCTTAGTCCCTCCCTACCAGAGACACCTAAATTTTAAAGGCTTTGGTGAGGCACTTTTACTACATAAAGAAAGACACAAAAGAATTTACCCTTCAAAAGAGATAAGATTTTGAAAAATAATTATCGACGGGAGCAAACTTTGTGATTCGCGTCATGGATTCGATGGCGATTGGATGATGCCTAAAAATGCTCTCTTATATTTGTTCAAGCGAGAATGCGCGAACCGTTAAAAAAACAAGTTAAAGAGTCATAGTGGCTTTCTAAAACAATAAGAACTAGTATGTGACTTGTGCGTTGCTGTCGCTAAGAAGAAGCAATTGTGGCACTCTCTTCCCCCACCTTCCCCCAAAGGTGGCAACATGTACATATATATAGTAGTATGTGACCCGTGCATTGCTGTGGTCGTGAAGAAGTAATTGTGGCACTCTTCTCCCTCACCTTCTTTGAAGGTGGCAACATGTGTGTGCGTGTGTGTGTGTGCCTGTGTGTAAACACACACACACACACACACACACATACACGCATGCAAGTGCATTGACAACGGCCCAACCATGATCTTAGAAGACGATTCACACAATCAAACGCAGCCTTGTCCAATCTGATAATGGGATTTCCACAAACCTACTCTCTTTACCAACTCTCTCTCTCTCCCCCCCCCCCCTTCGCCCTCGTGACAAACTTGAACTACATTTAGAGTTGATATGTGGACGGATTAACTTTGCCATAAGCAAGCGAGTCCCTCTGTATTTGTAGAAACATACTTAACCTTCGAGTTTTCCTTAGTCTCTCTCTCATGTACGCACGTCTCGTGTACGTGTGCGTACACACACTCATCGCAACAATCAACAACTCAGTGGGGGAGGGGAGGGGAGGGGGGTAGCACAATTGCTCGTGACTCGTAAAGGTGTCAATTTTTCAAGAACTTTAAGAAAGAGTATAGGAGTACCTCTTTAGAATAATTTTTAAAAATTTTAAAATATAAAATTACACAATTTGTTAAAATAATATCAATATTGGTCTTGAAAAATTTCCCTTTAAAAAAATCCAAATATATCTTCAAAACCCAAATTTGCATTCAAAAGAAAAATCCCCCTCAAATTTATCTTTTTTCTATGATTTACTCTAGTAAAGTAGAAAGTCTTTTGTCAAAATAAAAAAAGTAAGTTTTTTGATTTTTCATTGTCAAAAGGCTTTTCATTCATACAGTCTTACCCTTCACTTATATATATATATACACACACACACACACACACACACACACATATATATATATATATATATATATATATGTATGTATGTAGTATGTGTGTGTGTATGTATATATGTATACATATATATGGAAATATTTAGAGAGAGAGAGAGAGAGAGAGAGAGAGAGAGTTTTTGCAGAGTGTGGTTTTGGTGGAACGCCCTATCTTTCAAGGTTGTTGTCATCCTCTCACCATTTAGCTAACCATGGAATTTTACTATCTTTAGAGAGGCTTTTTTGTAGTTTTTGTTTTTTTTCATTTGCGCATGTAGCTAGTTGTACTTAGTTCTCACAATTCCAATTTGTTGCTTTAGTTCTCTCAGATTCATCATCATCTGGGCATTCTGAGAGATTTTTCAAGTAATACGAATAAGCCTCTTTAGAGAGAGAGAGAGAGAGAGAGAGAGAGAGCAATTAAAACTTCCTAATTATTGTTAACACGTAGTAGATTGGTTATCCAAATTCCCTTTTAAAGAACAGATTCAGAGTCTCAGATTTATTGGAGGTAGAACTAATCTTCTTCTTCTTCTCCTTCCTCTCTCTCTCTCTCTCTCTCTCTCTCTCTCTCTCTCTCTATCTTTTACTAAAAACCAAGGATACTTTGATGTGAATAGTTGTTGAAAATCAACGTCTCTCTCTCTCTCTCTCTCTCTCTCTCTCTCTCTCTCTCTCTCTCTCTCTCTCTCTATTTTCATTGACTGTGGCTCTATATCATTTGATCTCTCTCTCTCTCTCTCTCTCTCTCTCTCTATGTATATATATATATATATATATATATATATATATATATATATATATATATATATATATATATATATATATATGTCACACACACACAACCTCTCTCTTCTCTCTTCTTTTCTTTGAACGATGCCCTCTGATCTCTCTCTCTCTCTCTCTCTCTCTCTCTCTCTCTCTCTCTCTCTCTCTCTCGCTCTCTCTCACACACACACACACACACACACACATGCATGCTCGTGCGTTCGTAGTGGCCTACCCATGATCTTAGAAGAAAAAATACACAAGCAAGTGGACTCTTGTCGAATTTAACAATGGCCTTTCCACAAACCTCCTCTCTTTACCAACTCTCTCTCTCTCTCTCTCTCTCTCTCTCTCTCTCTCTCCCCGCCCCCCCCGGTGATAAACTTAAACTACATTTGGACCTGGCATGTGGTTTGTTTAACTTTGCGATAAGCAAGCAAGTCCTCCTCTATTCATAGAAACAGACTCAGCCTTTAAGTTTTCCTTAGTCTCTCTCTCTCTCTCTCTCTCTCTCTCTCTCACACACACACACACACACACACACACACACACACACACACACACATGTGTGTGTGCTACATACACTAATGTAACAATCAACAACTCGGTGGGAGTGGAGACGGGGTAGCACGTTTGCTTGCGACATGTGGAGGTGTCAAATTTTCAAAAACTTTAAGAAAGAGTATAGGAGTGCCTGTCTAGAGTAATTTTTTAAAATTTTAAAATGCAAAATTATAAAAAATGTTAATATAATATCAATATTGGTCTTGAAAAAATCCCTTTGAATTATTTTTTCCAAATATATCTTCAAATTCAAAAGTCAAATTTGCATTGAGCAGTAAAATTCCCCTTCAATTTACCTTTTTTCAATGAGGCATATTTAACGTGATATGTTTGCTCTCTTGTGTAAGTGAAAAGTCTTTCGGCAAAAGAAAATAAATAATCTTTTAATATAATATTAATATTGGTCTTGAAAAAATCCCTTTGAATTTTTTTTCAAATATATCTTCAAATTCAAAAGTCAAATTTGCATCGAGCAATAAAATTCCCCTTCAATTTACCTTTTTTTTATGAGGCATATTTAACGTGATACATTTACCCTCTTGTGTAAGTGAGAAATCTTTTGGCAAAATAAAAGAAATAATTCTTTTGACTTTTCATTGTTAAAAGGATTGTCAAACGGTCATTCCAGGAGTTTTACCCCTTCACTTTACAACATTTGAAGTGAACCAATGAGGCACCGTCTCCTTCTTTAAAATATTTAAGATGCATTATATACAGCATAGATATAGAAGTTAACTTTGACTTTACATTCCTCGCCTGAGAAGCCTTTTCATTTTCTACCATCTTAGTACTTACTCTTCACTTTTGGATTTCAAATTAATTTTTTCAAAAGGTTCTCTTTGAAATGAAGAGAGTGTGACATGTGGAGGGTCTCTCCTTCCTTGAAAATTTTAAGCTGTATTATAAAGAGTATAGAAGTGTCAAAATCATTAGATTGAGTTTAATTGTAATAAATGTCCAAGAAAGGATTGCCTTAGCTTCGCTTTGAACTGGTTGAAAATCGAGACTAGCCGATTGCAAACCATGGTAAAGAGAAATAAACCGGTGAAATATGTGAGAAAAGGGTTCAAAATTCATGCATTTTAAAAAAAAAAAATCTAGTATTTTGGTTTGCTTCTTTGTGAGGAGGAAACTCGGTCGACGATCGCTTAATAAAAGAGACTTTTTTGAACACTAACTGGAATTAAGCTATAGAATGCAAGAAAAGTCCAGCCTGTGAGGTTATGAAATGAAAGGTGAAATAAAAAGAACTCATTAATGTGTGTGTGTGTGTGTGTGTGTGTGTATATGTATGTATCTATGTATGTGTGTGTGTGTGTGTGTGTGTAGAAGTTACTAGAACTAGCTGGCATGTGTGTGTGTGTCTTTGTTAATCTATCCATGCCACACATGGTATTTAAATGAAAAAACTTTCTTCTAAAAACATGTGTAAGTGATATGGTATTCATAAGGCTTGGACCTATCCCTCACATGGAGTGAAAAACGGTGGACAATATGCTGTGGTTGCTTGGTTTGACCATATGGTTTGCAGATGTGGTAGGTTGGCTTGCCATGATGCAACATTGGATAGATATGTTCACCTGTTGGGATGCTCATCTGCGAGTCTCGATGTCTTCCATGACATTCTGCACAGGGGTTTGGCTCCCCTTGAAAAGCAGCAACTTGGAAGTAAATCGAGGAATAGCTAGAAGGACTTGAGGAGAGCATTTCCATTGATTCAAGAGAGCACCAGAGAGTCCCCTTATGAAGGATCTCGAAGGAGTTGCATTGATAATGCCTCCTAAGTGACCCTGTGTGTGTGTGTGTGTGAGAGAGAGAGAGAGAGAGAGAGAGAGAGAGAGAGAGAGAGAGAGAGAAGGTGTAAAGCATTTTGAAAATACTACAATCACAAATCACAAACTTAAAAATTACGATGCGCGATTCAATGTTAGTAAGCCAAAGGCACCTAGGTAGGATTTTGGGTGGGGGAGAGAGATTAGAGAGAGACATGGCCTCATATAGTCTTTGCTAGTGGAGTCTTGCTGAACTCTACCATCGTCCTAAGTCCTTGCATGCGAGACGTGGTTTGCTATGAATTGTGGTAAACTACCCAAGCCTCAGGTGCTCTCAGCCGCTCTGTACTTACACGTTAGAACTGTCACACAAATCCCACAACTCCTCTGTCATCGTCCTAACTCCTCCCCTCATGGAAGTGGTGGTCTCGTGTGTGCTATGGTAACCTACCCAAGCTACCGTCTTAGGTGCTCTCAATCCTTCTATACTTGGAGGTTGGAAATTGTACACGCATCGGCAAGGCACCATGAGCAGGGCAGATGATCTATGAATATTAGCGCAGCTAGGTGCAGCTCAACAAGATCGACGGGTAGGCTGTGAGCCAAGCAGAGTGGAGCATGAAACGACCTAGATAGGCTGTCGGTAGCCAGCTCAATGCCATTGAGCAATTGAAGGAGAGCTTGCATAGATCAATAGCTCTAGGTCTGTGCATGCACTTGTTTGCTCGCACCTGGCGCAGTAATGAGTTGCCTCCCACCTGCCATTTGCCAGCTCAGCTCCATTCGGCAATTGGAGGCCGAAGCTTGCGCAGAGGAGCTTTGCATCGGAGCATCTAAAGCACTGCACCGGCCCTCCTCAAAGCTTCAGAGCCTCCCTAAGAAGATGCCACCTCTCTCGGTGCTCCTCCAAGCTTAAGTCTCCCTCTCTCGACGTTGTCAGAGCATCAGAGCCTTCATAAGAAGATGCCATCTCTCCCGGACCTGCTGAAATCTTCGGAGCCTCCATAAGAAGAGGTCTCCCAACTGGAGTCCTACTTCTAATCCTTTTCTTGCCAAAGCGCCCTGTACCTGCTGGCATCTCTCTCTCTCTCTCTCTCTCTCTCTCTCTCTCTCTCTCTCGCGTTGAAATTAGGGTTGCAGAGAAACGCACAAAACTTGGAGAAGACGAAGGAAGCTCAAGGCACACAATAGAGAGTGTGTTACTTAGTGTGCAATGGAAAGATAGATAGCCCTAGAGTGATGGACATATATACAATGCACGGGGGAAAAAATCTCCTAAAGAGGGAAAAAATGCCCCGGCGGTCCTAATGTGTTCACACACATCACTACCACATGTATATGGTAACAAATCCCCCTTGGAGTGATGCGGTGAATGAGAGCTGGCACATGAGTAAAGGGAAGTGCCATGCCTTGAGGACATGATCAGTCCACAAAGGGGAGTAAGCCCAAAGCTTTGCGGAAAGCTTCAAGCTTCTCACGAGACAATGCCTTTGTGAAAAGATCAGTAAGGTTGTCCTGTGTTGGCACATAAGCCAAACTGATCTCTCCTATTGATAGCCTCTTCCTGACATAGTGGCAATGCACCTCAATGTGCTTTGTGCGAGCATGAAAAACTGGGTTCCTCGCAACTGCCAATGCGCTCTGACTGTCGGTGTAGATAGTGTTGGCAGTGTCCTGTCCAACACCCAAATCAGCCATAAGGCATCTGAGCCATACACACTCAACTGTAGCTGTGAAGACTACCCTGTACTCAACCTCACAACTCGAAGTGGCCACAATAGGTTGCTTCTTTCTCAACCATGATATACATGAACTACCAAGCATGAAACAAAAACCACTTGTGGACACTCACGTGTCAAAACAACCAGCCTAATATGAGTCTGAAAAAGCATGTAAGTCTTGCGGCAATGATCCCCCCTTGGAATAAAACAAGCCAAGATGTAAAGTGCCACTAAGGTAGTGGAAAATCCTCTTGATAACCTGCCAATGCTTAGACCCTGGGCTATGCATAAATCTGTTGACCTGTGAGACTGCAAACTGAATATCCGACCTCGTGTTGCATACATAAATGAGGCATCCAACAACAGTTTGGTAAAGAATGACATCTGCAGGATCAGCAGCATCATGAAGAATTAATTTCAAACCTGTTTCCATGGGAGTAGCAATAGGTTTGCAATCCTCAAGTCCAAACTTACATAGCAATGTCTCTATGTAACTTTTTTGACACAAGGAAATACCACCATCACACTGCTTAAACTGTATACCCAAGTAATGATGCAACAGTCCCAAATCTTTCATCTTGAAAGTAGCATTCAAATCAACCTTAAATTCAGCAATATGTCTCTCATTTGGTCCAATGATCAACACGTCATCTACATAAGGAACCACAATGAGAAGTACATCACCCTCACGCTTTATATACAATGTGCTTTCCATTGGACTGTTACAAAAGCCTTGTTTGACCAAATGAGTGTCATCTTTCTCATACCAATCATGAGGAGATTGCTTCAACCCATACAAAGCCTTGTTACATCTGCACGCTTTGTCCTCTTCTCCTTTCTTGACAAAACCGCGAGGTTGCGTTACATAAACTTCCTCAAATATGTCACCATTCAAGAAAGTAGTAACCATGTCTGATTGATGTACCTCGCAACAAAAATGAGGTGCCAATCCACATAGAAAATGCACAGTAGTCATACGACAAGTGGGAGCAAAAGTATCTTCATAATCTATGCCTTTTTGTTATGCATAACCCTTTGCAACAAGTCGAGCCTTATGGCGATCAATCTCACCATCCGGCTTGCGTTTCGACTTGTAAACCCACTTCGTACCAATGGCCTTTTGGCTAGGAGGCAAATCACATAAAGTCCATGTGTCATTTTCTATAAGTGCATCATATTCTAATTGCATGAAAGCCATCCAATTTTCTGAATTCTGTGCTTCATCAAAAGACAGAGGTTCCTCAACATCATGTAAGCTAGACACAGCCAAAGCATAACAATCTGATGCATAAGATGCATGGCTAGAGCCTCAACGAGTACGACTAGACAAAGGTGCATCCTATTTACTGTCATGCAATGTATGCACTTGCTATTTTGGCATACCTCTAGCCTGCTCATTTTCAACCCTTTCCTCATCAAGTACATCATGTACATCTGCATCAGTAATAGGATGATCTGTAACATTTTCAGAAACCCCCATAGGTTGTACATTTGCCTCATTGGAATTTACATTCCGAATTTCCACCATTGAAAAGAGGCAACAAAGTGCCATAAATGTCCTATGAGCTTACATTACTGTCTCTAATACATGACAGCAAGGGCTGAACAAAATCTTCCACAAACACTACATCCCGTGAAAGCAGAATACGCTTTGTTTGCGGATGATACAACCTGTAACCTTTGCTTTCAACACTATAACCAACAAAAGTACATTTGACAGCCTTATCATCCAATTTTTTGCGCTGTGTTTGTGGCACCAAAGCATATGACAAACATCCAAAAACACGCACGTGCTCAACTGAGAAGGCTTTCTATCATGCCATGCTTCATATGGAGTACTATACTGCAAAGCTTTCGTAGGACACCTGTTTAGTACATAAGTGGCACACATGATGGCCTCAAGCCAAAAAAAAATGCGGCAAAGCTTGACTTTTGACCATACATCGTGCCATTGCGGTAAGCGACCTGCTTTTCCTCTCAGCAACACCATTTTGATGAGGTATATAAGGCACTGTACATTGGTGTTTTATCCCACGACTAGCCAAAAATGCATTAAATTCATGAGACATATACTCCCCCCCTCGATCGGAACGGAGGGTGCCCATAGTACATTTTGAGACATTTTTAGCCATAGCCAGAGATTCTTTGAAGCACATAAAAACTTCGGACTTTGCTTCAAGCGGAAATACCCATGCATGCCTGGAGTAATCATCAATGAAAGTCACATACAGGTAATTGCCCAAGGATGGAGTTTGCATGGGCCCACAAACATCACTATGCACAAGCTGCAACTTGCATGTGGCCCGAACTGAACCATCCTTTGGAAACTTAGAATGCTTCATTTTACCTAAAATACAGCCTTCACAGACATGTTTGACAGGTGCTTCAAGAGGCGGCAAAGAAGCAACCATATTAGATTTCTGCAAACGCAGCAAAGTGGCAAAATTCAGATGAACGAAACGTGCATGCCAAAGTTTTGCATCTGAAATAGCCCTTGAATTTGCAACTGCATTTGCAAAATTTTGTCCACACTTGTCATACAAAGTGAACTTATACAGCCCACGACACAAAAGCCCAAATGCAACAATCTCATCACCAAAATTGAGATCATGCACTATACATCTGTCATCCATAAATTTGACTACAAGTCCAAGTCTAGCAAGTGCAGATACATACAAAAGATTCTTCTTGATCTTAGGTACATAAAGTGCATCAACAAGTGTGAAAGAACTGCCATTTTCAGTAGTAAGCACAATCTTTCCAACCCCCTGAACGGGATAAGAGGCATTGTAGGCACAAGCGACTGAATTCCCATGAGGGACAAACTCGAGAGAGGTGAGCAATTCACGATGTGAGGTAATGTGCTTTGTAGCACCACTGGTGAAGTACCACACATGTGAATCTGCAGCGAACTGACATGCATGCATCATGGACAACATGATTGTAAGTGCACTCTGCATTAAAAGCCCATTCTGCATCAACATCAGCATGATAGTCTCCTTTCACAGAAGACTCAAAAATGGTTGCATTTGTAGTGGAACCAGCATTTGCAGTGGAACCACCCTCTTTCTTCTTAGCCTCTTTGGCCTTCAACTTAGGACACTGCTTGATCAAGTGATCATTAGCTTTACAATAATGGCAACGCATCTTCTTTTTGCCCTTATCATCAGAATTTCCAGACGAAGTTCGGCCAACATAAGCATTGGGAACAGAAGTTTTGCCACTCGCAGTAGAAGACTATAAGGCACTTGTTATGCAGAAAACGGCACTAACAAAAATTCTGCACAAAATGACGAGATAGCCTGTGCAGTACTGCCTGTAGTGGAAACGGAGGCTGAAATGAGCCTAAATTAAAAATCTGAGCAGACTGTGCAAGCTTACCCAAAATTTTTGTGAACCTGCGAATGCTTGCCAGAGCTCACTGAAATCGGAGAAAATGAGCAGGCGTGTGCTGGAGCTGCTGGCGACTAAGCCTGGGAGGACAGAACGTGCTTTGATACCAATTGTTGGAATCAGGGTTGCAGAGAAACACACACAGCTTGGAGAAGACAAAGGAAGTTCAAGGCACACAATAGAGAGTGTGTTACTTAATGTGCAATGGAAAGATAGATAGCCTTAGGGTGATGGGCGTATATACAATGCACGGGGAAAAAACCTCCTAAAGAGAGAAAAAATGCCTCGGCGGTCTTAATGTTTTTACACACATCACTACCACATGTATATGGTAACATCTCTCTCTCTCTCTCTCTCTCTCTCCCTCTCTCTCTCTCTCTCCCCCCCCCCCCCCCCTAGTGCAACTCGCAAGAGAAACGAGTTCTCATTCTCTCTCTGACCGTCTCTCATTCAAGGGAAACAACACCTTGAAGCTCTGCTCGCATGTCGATATTAATTTGAAGGCTGCCTAAAAACTTGAAGGCCTCTCAGTGCTCACATCAGCCATTAGTAAGGCTAATAAATAACTTCCTCCCTCCTATGCTAGCCGGATATAATCTCTCTCTCTTGCTCTCACCGAATCCATCTAATAGTGCCACATGGCATGGGGAGATGCCGGAATCCCTCCCTCCTTGATAAGAGTATAAATTATGCCGGGTGAAACTTCACTTCGACATTCTAAAACAATAGAATGCAAAAAAAGTCAAGACATGTAAGGATGTGAAATAAAAAGATTCGTTTAATATTTTAAAATCAAAATAACATTTAAGATAAGTCTCAATCATCACTAAAAACATTGAAATATGAGTAACTCGACTCTCCTCTAAGCCTCAGGACTAAGTAACACCCAGCCTTTAATGGGGGTGGCAATGGGATCAAGGGATGGGAAGTGGGCGCATGGCTATGGGGGGATCTGGAGCGTCCGCACTTGAAAACTAAACCCGGACAGGCATGCCCGCATGGCGGTCCACCTTACCAAGAACTAAACCCGGACAGGCATGCCCGCCTGGCGGTCCACCTCAGGAAAAAACTAAACCCGGACAGGTGGGGCCATGTGGCGGGGTTTGGGAGGTAAACATGGACGAAAAAGGAATCAGCACTGGAAGGGCACTCAATGCTTGGAGGGGATCCCTGTCATTTTGCATGCATGCATGAGGGGGTGGCATGGGGGGATGCCGAAGCTGCAATTGCTGATGTGGGAGGTATAGCCCATCCTCAGGACATGCAGGCGGTTGAGGACCAGCAGGTGTTCGTGAGGGGTGTTTGTGTTCGAGCCAAGGTTGGCAAGTGCTACATTCTGATGTACTGAACAAAGAGGGGGAATGCACACTTGTTTGTGATAGCTTCCCGGTATGCATATGCTATTGCTTGTGCTACATGCATATCCTCTTTCTCCTTTGCCAGACACACACACACACATGAATGCAATTGGTTGCTCCACACACACACACACACACACACACACACACACACACACACACACACACACACACACACACACACACACACACACACACACACACACAAAATCTTTCACGGAACAAAAAAAAGCTTAGCTGATAATTATTTCAGGAGCCCTTCATCTACATCTCTATTATACGTCCCATTACATGATCACACAAACAACTATCACAGTAAAAGCATGTGTTTGGACGATCGGCCAAAGGTAGGATACGAGTCGCCAAGACGACCCCATACTCCCAAGTGCGTGGAGTAATGTTAAAATATCCTCTTAATTGATGACCATAACTACGGTACAAGAAAATCTTATGAGAAGGTAGAAACTGGGCTAGCAGGTATAACCGATCTGAAAAACCTGGCTTTATTGAATATTCTATGTAATAATACTATGGACCTAGGCCCAGTACCTCAGCAACCATCGCCAATCGGATATTGTTTTTGAAATGCTCTCGACCCCATAGAGTCACCCGAGTCACTCGGTCCTGATAGGCCCACCACTTGGTTTGAGAAACTGAGGTTCCTAACTGCGGAAATGAATGAAGTTCATAACAGAGTAAGGTTGCTCTCTGAGTAGATGTACTGGACAGATAAAGATGTGCAGTTGCTATAGAAAAAACTTGTTCTTGAATGTATGCCATAATTTAGTAAATACGACTGGTAAGCAGATTAGCTGAAGATGCTAAACTCCGGAAAGGGTACTCTGGACTTTGTTTTTTGTAAACATATCTCCCATCTTATATAGACCCACTGGTTTTTACTCCTAGACCAGAGAGAATTTTTTATATACTCTCACCATTATGATAGGTGGATTTTTTACCCTAGTGATAGCTGACTGACATTAAGCTTAGGGTTGGGAAGTAGGTGTAAAACTGCTATGTATGATTATCCGAGGCTTAATACAATAAAATTCTCAACTAATTGAAGGACCATGTATCAACTATGGAATAGTGTGGTATCCATTACAAATTAGGTATTTGGTGTACAATATGAACTGTCCGTGCATTCAAACTTTATACTATCTTATCATGGTTCAGAAAATGCTCTGTAGCATGGTTTGTTTCACCAAGTATGCAAAGTAGCTGTAGTGGCTTTGGAAAATTGAATCTGGACTTGTTTGTTTTGAAAAAATAACACTTTCTCTTTAAAACACACTGCACGACCCCGAGACCAAAAGGGAAAACTAAATAAAACTAACCGAAGGGTGGTTTATCTCTCACCTTTTAGTATACCAAGAGCCTATCATATGGTTCGGGGGAATTATATGATTATAGACCCGAGGCCGGTTGCAATCACTCCAACTGGGTGGAGACTATGGAAATGCCTAGTTATTTGGGGGGGCCATAATGTGGCAGGCACTGCCAGTCCTTGCATGTAACTTAAATCTTTACCTCATATTAGGGTAAAATTGGGAAATACAGTATGGTGGCTTTTACTATGAGTGAGCGGGCCTCCTACTACACGCTACCGCCTGTACTGAGAGGGGGGTGTCCGCAGCCGATTAGTGTATGCAGGATTAACGCGTAAGGTGCCTGATTTTGCCGGATCTCGTGCTTGATTTAATCCCTAAAGACTTGCCCACATAATGTGACCTCGATGGGAGGGGCTGGTACTACTGTGGGTCGCGTCTTCTGCAGATGACTTCAACTTGTATAAATAATGGTGAGTACTCATACTCACTTAACAACATCGTTTTCGGTTCACTTCTCTACGTGTGTGAGGTCATTACTGTGTGTGAGAGAGTGTGTGCCTAAGCTGTGGTCGCATCATGCCGAAAAAATCTGAAAAATCGATTGTGGAGGTTCCCTCGGCTCCTAATCTACAGGTTAACTTAAAATCTATTCTGCTCTTTTTGAATTGGTGTATTGCCGGAAGTTCTGGCTGTAGCAGGTTTTCTCTACTAAATGGAATTTTTTGGATGGTGTGGAATTTAAAGGGAAAGAGGTTTGTATATGGCTGATGATGCGATCTTTTGTGGAACTGCTATGCAGTAGGTGTAATGAAAAGTATACTGTTGGTTTTTGAAATAAAATCAAAAATTCAATTAAAAAAAAGGGGTGTGATATATTGGGTGTATAAGATTGGTATGAAAATTGTTTGGGCAGTTGTAATACTACAGGGCTTGGTACCATGGGTAAGTGGATAAGACCCCGGACTGTTTTGGGTTCTAGGTATGGTGCATATTTTTGAATCGGCTAAAGAGGTCATTATGTACTGATTTCAGAAATTGGTGCCCTGTCTTTTGATACTCTGTATGTAGTATGTGACATTACATATCCTAATGTGGGAGTAAATATTGGTTTGTGCAAACGGACTCGACCTTTCTTAGCGTATTAGCTGCAACTGAAATCGGACATAGAATCTGCAAAAGATTCTGCATAGTTTTATTTCTCAAAATTATAGGTACATACTAGTGAGATTGATTTTTTCTAGTGCAGATACCTATCTTATTGTTAAGGCGAATTGTTATATTGAAGTCGGCAAAAAACTGGCTGTGGATATATTGCCCTGCCTTTAGATATTCTGTAGAAAGTGAGTTGCATCTCAGACCGGACTGTGGTAGTAAAATGCTAGTATCTATTTTACTTGATTTTTTTGTTACATCACATACTAGGATGTTTAGCGAAAGATTCGGGTAGATGGTCACTAATTCAACATGTGACGAATTTTTGCTGGCCTTGGTTAGCTTGAACCTCGGATATTTGATGAATTATGCTTGCCATCATCTGCTCGCTTCTTAGTATCACTCAAAGTACATAAGAACTGGTCTTTTTCCTAACATCTAGCAGTACATACAACTAAAAGCTTCTAATTAGTTGGTGTAAAATGTTCTCGATACTATGAGGAAAGTAAATTTTTTTTCCTTTTAGCTGGTTTGGGCTGTTACTCTTATATCTTGTCACTCTCAAACGAGGGCTGAGCTGGCTCTAGGTACTGAGTTGTCTATGGTGATTATGGTAAAAAAGACATGGTATAACTGGCTTGAGCTACAGAATGTTAGACTTGACATAATAACATATATATTTCTTTAGAAAAGGAAGTGAGTATAAAATGGTTTTAAAAAAATAGGGGAGCTCTGGTTTGTAAATTGGTAAATTTTGAGTTTTTTGGAATATCCCAACTTGTTTATATAAGGGTTCTTAAAGGAAGATTTGTTCCAAAAGATAGTTTTTTTATATACTTCAAACTATATGGAAGAGGCGGTCCTTAATTAACTAAGATCTGGCCTGAGATTGCTTGTGCCTATCTCTATAATTTTTTTTTTCCAGTCTGATTAAAGTAGAATTTTTTTCATTAATCTACCTAAAAAATCTCCTATAATCTTAGGTTTGACAAAGAAAGTTTTATAATAAAAAAATAAAAATAATATATATATATATATATATATATATATATATATATATATATATATATATATATATATATTCAAGAAATAACCTGATATATAACTGCTCTAAGGGGTTTTTTACTCTCCTTTTTCAGTTTGGCAAAAAATCCAAGGAACTTTTTTTTCTATAAAAACAACAAAATACAAGTTAAGAACTGTGTGTTTTTTTTATGGTGACATGGATAACAACTGGGATGCCCAGCATCACCTACGTACAGTCACGTGCTAACGAATTGTTTTCTTGTGGCTATGGGTGCAAGTGAGGGCTACCTTCCTTGATTAAACCGTTCTGTTCTTAACAAATGGTGGATCTATTATTGTGATGCAAAATTTCCCAGACTTTGGATTTGAGGATTCCTGAGTATATTCTGTTATCTTCATTACCTTGTACATAATTTATTTCAACAGCAAAGAGATTATTGTACAAATCCATTGTACTTTTCTAGAATTGTTGGTCTGTGAACAATTAGTGTTCGTTTGCGTATATATATAGATTTAGAACTGCTACACACACACACACACACACACACACACACACACACACACACACACACACACACACACACACACACACACAAATGTCATCCCCCACACATACACACTCAACCATTTGAATGCATTGTTGTGCTAATGGTTGTGTGCCTGGCAGTAAGCACCCCTAAACATGGGGCGATCACCCAGAAAAAAGACCACCAAGAGTACTCGTGTGGGAGCTACTTCCTCTCGCATGACACGGGCCAACTCCATGCTTCTCAGAGATTTAGCTAAGAGGAGGGATAATCCCTCAGGGGATGAAAAGAGTCAGGTACGTGAGCATGTGGATGGGGTCAATGAGGCTCATGAAGAGTTGTTGCCTTCTCAAGAGGAGAGCTTCAACACCCCCCCCCATGTCTCCTGGTCAAAAATTGCCAGCATCTCTGCTGAGAAGAAGACCGCGGTTGGTCATGCATAATCCACCCACACCTCCTAGCCTCAACAACCGCCCGAGAAAGAAGATGGCTAGTTCAAGTGTTGATAATGCCTCCTACAACGAAGAACTAATCAATAATCCTAATGGCATAGAAGAGAAAGCACAAGCAAAGAAGGAAGAGGCAACAAACATTGATCCTTGCAAATTCTATGTAGAGATTGAGCTCCCCAATGGAAGACTAGCACACCAATGTCGCACAAGTGAGGATTGCCCCTCACGTTCGGCCTTCCTATTCAAGAGATTGAGGATGATGACACACCTCAAGGAGTCTCATGGTATTGACATAGAGATTCCAAAGCGTTCTGGAAGGCGGCCCTTGCACAAAGAGGCAGAGAGAAGAGCTAATTTGCTGCCTAATCCTGAGGTTAAGGCTTGGAAGAAAGCAGCCATGAAAAGGTTCACCGATAAAGATTGGAAGTTCAAGAAAAACTGCAAGCGATATCAACGCCTCATACGCATTCGAGCATTACAAGTATGGAAGGAGCTTGGTGGACAGTACAGATGGATCAAGCTTCCTTTTGTTGAAGAGTTTATCAGTGGGAGGATAAAGCAATACATGGCGGACAAGGCAAGCCGGCTTGGACAAATTCAAAAGAGAATTGAAGAAGGTTATGATGCACATGTGAGTGTCCTACTTTGTTGCTTCTTTGCCTCATAACACTAAGCATGCATGTGTAATCACTTTTTTCCTTAATGCTATGCGTGTAAATAGAAGAGAGTTCACGATATCCCTCCATGGCTTGAGGCTGCCTTGGATGACATTGATGAGGAGGATCCCTTCCAGTTTGCTCCAAAGGGTGAGGAGGATCATGATAAAAGTGTAGAGAAGACTTTCGAAGCTATTGATACTAGAGGAGATCTTTCTGAGTCTTTAGGCAACCTCAATCTTGATGACGTTTGTGGGAGGTGCTTCTACATTTATGTCTCTTCTGAGAGGAGGGTTCATGACTTGCTTGTTCACAAGGATGTCTTGTTTATGTCATTTAAATAATGAGATGCATGCTACCTTTAGGACCATTTACGTACTTCTCCATCCAAGAAGAAGCTACCAATTCGGAGAGGCAAGACTTCCAACGAGCCTATTGATGTAGGATCACCTGATGACTGCTCTTATACGGCCTTGAGTTCTATGTCTCATATGGACACTTGTGCTTGGAAAAGACGGGGAACAAAATCTCCCCTTTGTCTCCGACACGGAGCAACTGAGCACTTTACAGGTATGATTTAGATAGAGACATTTTCAGATTTTTTGGCTTTCTTGTACATGACAATCATTACATTGCTGGCTGTGACCTATTTGCACTAGATTCTCTTCGCATATACCCATCAGATTCAGCTCCGTTCAATATGGCATACACGTGGACATGGATGATGAGGTGTTGCGCTTCATACTACTTAATGAAGCCTCAACAAAGACAATGAATTTGTTTACAATGTAATCTTTTGATGCTGATCCTTTCTTGCGTTCTTTGTAAAAGTACATGGATTTAGAAGCATAATTTGTGTTTCTTAATAGGTGGATGGAGCACACTATAGCACCACTGGATGTGCTAAATCGAGTTATGTTTGTCGATTCCATGTGGGTTCCAGTGGCAGAAGCAAGTTTAGGCAAGCATGATGGCATACATGTTATGCAAAACTTCTTTGGGGAGAAGGATATAAGCCATTGTGTGCTAACCATTTTTCCGATTGTTATTAGGTCATGCAATGTTACATATGTTACATTTCCCTAATGTGAGCAATGCCCTAAAATTTGCCTTCTTGTCTTTGCCGCAGAAAGCATTGGACTTTATGTGTGATGTACCTTTCCACACATATGAAGATAACGGGCCTAGGTGGAAGAAAGCACCAGCTTCTCTTTTATGATTCACTCGGTTGTAGTGCTCCGATGGATGTTATACCTTTCTTGCACAGGTACTAGCATAATTGTGTATTTGGATTTTGCATGTCAGCTATGTCTTGCACTCTTTACATATGATTCATGTAGGGCTATGGAGGCACTGGGCCATGGAGCAAGCAATCCAGCAGTGAAACGTGCATTGCTCAAGCCATGTAGTGAGTTTGAGATTAAAGTGCTACAAGTATGATTTAGGTGTGCTCTTGCGGCTGCTTAAAAACATGGATGTCCCTGATCATGTCATGGATTTGATGCAGGGCCCGCATCAGCCGAATGGGATTGACTGTAGGTTCTATGTCATGGCGGCCATTAGATACATAATATCCTCTTGCCTTGGAGAGAAGAGTAAGGGCTGGGTATGGTGCCATAACTCCTATGTGCTTGTCTAGTTGGTGGGTCTCTTCTATGTGCTCTTGTGATGACTGCTTATGTTTTGCAGGTAAGAAAGAAATGGTTTAACCATGATGACATATTGATGCTGAGGAAAAATCTCCATGAATGGTGTCTTGAGGTTGTGGCAAAAGACTAAGTTCACTGTTTTGTTTCTTGTTTTGTTGGCATTGCCTTGGTATAGGCAAGTTACTTATGAGGCAAAATCTCCATGGATGGTGTCTTGAAGTTGACTAGCACTCTATGCAAACGGTATTATGAAATTGGGACATGGCAATGTGATATTACTATTACCCAATTTTTCTTGAGTCTTTGTTCAACTCTTTACCCAATCTATGTAAATGTTATCGTGAAAAATTGGGACATGACAATGTGATATACCTAATCTATGTAAACGGCATTATGGTATGACACTTGAGTCTCTTTTCACGTTTACTGTGAGCTCAAGTTTGTATAGTTATTATGGAGAGGTTTAGGGTGTATCCAACAGGTTTATGGCAAGTGGTATGCATGAGGCTACTGCCTCTTATGTGTGGTGAAGTGTCGATGAGGTTATTTCTGATTTATGTCATTATGGGGTTGAAGTTTGAATGATGTCATAGGTTAAACGGCTCACTTGGTTAAACTGTAAGGGTGTATTTTTTGGAATTGCTGCTGGGTTTATGGCGAGGTCCAAGTTGTTTATGTTCGTTCAATTAACGCATATGGGTTATGTTCCAGGTCGAGGTTTTAATGCGAATCCATGTCTTATGGCAGTCCAGGTTTAATGTTAGTGCGAACTCGGTCCATGTTTTATATATGTTCCAGGTTGAGGTTCTCAATGTTTTTTATGGCAGTCCAGGTTTAGTGTGAGGTGTGTATGATGTTACTGGCGGTGATGGTAATATAAAGGATACATAGGAATAATATATGAGGTGTTCGAGCATGTGTACAAAATTTCTACCAAATCCTAATTTAACTAACAAAACTCAAAACCATACGGGCCACTTCAAAAGCAATAATGGTGGAAGAAAAAATGAGAGACGCATTGATTGTGAGTGTCAAACAGATTGGCGATAGAGAGTTGACCCAAGTTTATAAATTTGCTTTGAATTTGCAAACCATTTCCATTCCATGTTATTATGTCCAGCTACCTAGATATGGTAGTCCAGGTTATGCTCGGCCCATATTTATGTTCAGGTCGAGGTTTATTGGACATCCAGGTTTTATGGCTTGGGTCCAACTGGGTTTTTATGGAAGTTCAGGTATAATTATGGCAAGTTATGCGAGACCACTATGCGAGTCCAGGTACATTTCAAGTATGCATTCCAAGCAACAACTATAAAACCTCAGCCGTGGTTGATTGTATGCATAAACCTGCTCTTGAGGACCAAGGGTATATAAACAAGCAACAACAATAAAACTCAGTCATGCATGGTTGATTGTATCCATAAACCTGCTCTCAATCCATAAACTCTCAAGGACCTTGTATATAAACAAGCAACAACAATAAAACTCAGTCATGCATGGTTGATTGTATCCATAGACCTACTCTCAATACATAAACTCTCGAGGACCTTGTATATAAACAAGCAACAACAATGCATAAACTTGACAAGGGGCTCGCTCACAACCCAACACAAATTCTTGTAGCAGAAATAAAAACCAGTGAGAAGAAACAAGACCACCACGATCGCCGCACACAAACAAGGCCAGTTTGTATATACATGCCGCAATGACTACTCAGAATGCCGACATGGCTAATGCACAACACTCCCATATACACATAGTGCTTGCATGTCTGACAAGCCTCCTCTTGGCTGGCTGATCCTGCAAATTGTATAAACCCACACAATGGAAATGCATAAACTTGACAAGGGGCTCGCTCACAGCCCAACACAAACTCTTGTAGCACAAACCAGTGAGAAGAAACAAGACCACCACGATCGCCGCACACAAACAAGGCCGGTTTGTATATACATGCCGCAATGACTACTCAAAATGCCTACATGGCTAATGCACAACACTCCCATATATATTGGTCATGCTTGCATGTCCGACAAGCTCCTCTTGGCTGGCTGAGTGATCCTGCAATAATGGCGGATGTAAAGGCCCTCCATGTTCATCACATAAGGGTTATGAGTATTCTTGATGCATAGACCTTTTCATAGATTATGCCATCATCAAGCTTCACTGTGAAATGCCGTTCACTTCCTTCAAGTGACTCCTCATAGTCACACGCGATGATAGAACCTTTGACTGAGCTGTTGCCATCCTATAACTGCACCAGGTGGTCCATGATTTGAGCAGTAGAAGATGCAGTCAAATGCTTTGGAGATAAAGGCAACAAAGCATGGCATGTATGGCAGCATATTATGCAAGATTCATCAATAAGAAGAGCCTTACTGCAACAATGAGGACAATAAATACGCCGCCATTTTTCAAAGCGCACAACACGACTTCGTCCTCACTGGTGTTTGCGCCTCAGCAAACCTGTGAGTCTCCTAGTCTTGTTTGGCTGGGGGCTACCATCGAGTGCATCCGAAAGAGGATCAATGATACTTGACAGTTTGCCATGCCCAAGCCGTGTTTGCATGACGTTGACTTGAATTTGTTTAATGCTACCTCTACATGGCATGCTTGCCTTCTTTGGATCATGGAGATTTTTCAGGTTCTCCATAGAGATCTTCAGGTGTCCAAGAGCTATCTCCTTTTGCACCAATGTCCATGTGGACAAATTATTCGGAAGCTATTGCAAGATATCTCTAAACTCCTCAATACAAGAAACTATCTCCGTATCAACCCTGTCCATATCTTGCTCAAAGCTATGCATGTTAACAGCCAATTCTGCGCCATCACAACCACTCTCTACCTCCACAGCCTGAGGAAATTCTTGCATTCCATTGTTTATAGGAAGTTCAACCATTGCATGCAAACTATCCACAATAGGCAAAATTGCATGTAGCATCGAAAAATGGCTTTGTAGTATTAGGTGCACTCCGTATAGATGCTTGCATTGGGAGGACCAATCTGGGAAATCACAATAGGAGGACTGTAAACTCACGTGATACCAAGTGCCCGAAGACATGCTCTGAATCTTGAATAGCAATGTAGATTCGTTCACCACTTGAAGCGTAGATGGATTAGACTCATATCACTGAAATAACTTCTCCCTGTCAGCTAGTGCTTTGTTCACACTCTTGTTTGATCCATACACAACAAAACGTTCAGAGTCCACTAGACATACACACAATGAACTTGTTTAGGAAAAGTAGCTGATATAAAAATGCAAGGAGAAAATGATTAATGCTCACCTAGCTCTTGCTTCTGCTTGAAGAACTCCAATAGAGTTCCTCCCATCCAGGTTCCACTCCTTGCATCACCAACAAGTGCATGCAATAGGTCAAGCACCGACCTATTTATCCTTGCATCCAACAAAGTGTACTTAATGTACTGCCATAATCTCTCCACGAGATTTGTAGTGTCCACATTGCCATGGGGAAATAAGCGCCCAAACTTTGGCCAACACTCACGCCATATACATGACTTTGAGCACCATCCATTGGATACATAACGTTGAATATTTGCATGCTCGGAGTAGTCCAATAAGAGTTTCTGAAAGCGAGCTTCGAAATCATCCTCACACTTTGAATGCATAAGGTTGCACATCGTAGAATATAATTGATCTCACAAGTCTTTTGGCACTTGGAGCAAAAGATTCTCTACCCAAGCCTTCTTGGCATGAAACCATCAGAGCAGGACATGGCATGCAACTTGCACTCGACACCCTCTGTTGTCTTGAGCCCAACAAGCATCATCATCCCTAATGGATCTCAAGATAGCATTCAACTCTTGAGGGCACTTATCTATTATAATTGCATTTGGCCGAATGCTACCCATCCTTGAAAATATTACGCGGATGGTCAATTCAAGGGCAATGCTCTCCTAACATGTCCAGGGTCACATGTGCACATCATCAACCACACATGCAATCCGATCTCAGCTTGATTAGGCAAAACGGCTGCATATAATGGCAACCCATACACATTTGTCTTGAATGTGTTGTCCACAGCCCATGCGTTATGTCGTGAGAAGCGAATACACATCTCCAGCATCCAACTACCTTGAATGATGATAACAAATGGCTTCTGGATGTCTTGCAATGCATTTGAATTGTATGGCTGGACATTTTCAAAAGCAACTTGCATCTACATAAGGATGCAAGGACAACATATAAAAGTGAAAATGAAACTATTGCTGTAAAAGAAGCTACCTTCCCGTCAGCTTGTAACTTCAAAGCCTCCATATACATCCCCGACCAATCATTTTCTGATGCTCGACCTAAAAAAAATATCTTAGGTCAAGAAAATGCTATATAGGTTGAGAGCATAAGCAATGAAAAGTACTACCTTGAAGTCGCAAGCTATATGCGAGCTGCCGGACCTCCTTTGGGATCATGAAGAATCGGAAAGTCCCGCAATCTACTGGAGGCACTTGTTGCATGTGGAAGTTTTTTTTTGAGACGGACAATTTGGCAACGTGGCGAGATGTACCCACATCAAAGTAATCTTCCATGCAACAGTGAAGCACTCGTGGATGAACCGGTAGATAGTATAAGTCAAGCCGAGAGCCAGGAACATGGCTGTGATGCTGGGCATGGAGAACAATACTGACTTCATCGACTTCTTCTTTGAATTGCACTCGTGCCTTGAAAAGACAACCACACTTCTTTGTTTTTCTCTCTCTGCGCTTGTCTCCTCCACGATGCCTTCTTGAACCACCACGATGACAAACGTAGATGTCCTCTACCTTACCAAAACTTACTTGGGCTGATCTTATCTTGACAAGTCTCACCTTATGCTTAAGCACAATACTCTCTAGCGCATCATTCACGTGGGCTTTATCTGTTAAAATTTTCACACTTGGGTTATTCTCATCAACATTCAACTTTCCTTCAACTTTATTTGACATAAGCAATTGGGGAGGGAGTTTTGACATAAGCACTTGGGGAGGGAGTGTTGGACCCTTGATGCACACTTTGCAAGATCTAATCACGTCTTTGATAAAGAAAATGGGTATGCCATGCTTTCTCACATCTGTACACCATTCCGATTTGACAATATCAATGCTTTTTGACATGCCAAGGTGAGCTCCTTGCGGATCAATGTGACATTCTTCTATGATAGCTGCCCATTGCTCAGCTGGTGCATTTGCCAAGAGAGTCATCTTCAAGAAGAGCTTGGTCGATCCATCATGTTCGGGTCCTCGAATACATTGATTGTCCTTCATCTTGTTCCATCTCTTTATGTCATGGACACCTACTTCTCGAAGTGTAGCCAAACTTGGGTTGCAAATCCCCTTCATATCTTGAAGCATTAGGTCGTAGCTTGCTCGATCAAAACTAAAGAAGTGGTGAGAAAGATGCAAGGATGGATCAGGAGACAGGATCCTAGGTTTGACCATGTGGATTGAGTCCCCACATGGTTGCTCTTGAGGGAATTGGGCTCCAGCTTCTAGATGGTCGGCACTGCTTGAGTTCCCTTCATTTAGCCAATCGGTATTAAAACCCAACGAATCCTCAAAATCCTGGCTTGAATCTGATTCAGATTCGCTGCTCACCTCTATACCCTCATTCAAATCAGGTATAGGCCCATCCATTTTACTCTTCATGGCTTCTTCTTCCTGCCATTTACCCTTCATGGCTTCTTCTTCCTGCCAGGTCACATTGAGATCGAAGCTGTAAGCGTCTTTGATTCTCTCTTTGCCTTGCATTACCTCCTCTTCCACCCAACCTGCATTCAGGTCCATCCTCTCCCCCTTTCTTGCCAGTTAACCTCCAAGACCACCCAAAAACCGAATTTGAATTCCCCTGCATGCCCGTCAATTTCCCACACGCAGGTGGACATGCCTGTCCGCGTTTAGTTTTCAAGTGCGGACGCTCCATATCCCCCCAATAGCCGTGCGCCCACTTCCCATCCCTTGATCCCATTGCCACCCCCCATTAAAGGCTGGGTGTTACTTAGTCCTGAGGTCCTCTAAGACTTCTTTTTAGAAAGCCACAAAAATTTTGAAATAGAAATAAGTAGCCAAGGCTTTCTATTCGGAACATGGCTTGAGGAAGGGTAGGTTGAAACTTGAAATTTCACCCTTCAAATACAGATCAGATGAGCCTTGATTGTGATGCTTTCCTAATACTTAGAGCATGTTTGATGATCACCCACAATTTGTGCCTAGTTGTGATTGTAGTAGAATTTGTGCAACAAACATCGTGGCACAATTTGTGCCTACTTGTGAATCACAATAGGCACAAATTGTGCCACGATGTTTGTTGCACAAATTTTACTACAATGCTCTTGACGTTAGAAATCAAACGTTGACAATCGATGAGTTAAAAATGTGTTTTTTTCATTGAAATCTAAGCTTGACCGTACAAAATGCCAAATTGGTGCATAAAGTGTATATTTATATGTTTATGATAGAAAGAGAATGATTGAAATGTTAGATTTGAAGGCTATTGAAGCTAGTGAAAATGGAAATGCTAGGTCCTACAATTCTTGAATACCTTAGGCAATGGTCACACGATGCATAGTTATTAATTACTTTTTGAAATGATTGTCCTTATGCATGGTCACAAGATGCATCGGTTATTTGCAGCTATGCAAGCTGGCCTTTTGTAACTATGTCAATTTTGGCATAGTTTCATTAGTAACATCTTAGTGATAACTGTACTATACAAGACCACATCGTTAGCCAAAGTTCCAACATTCAAAAGCCATTAGTAAATTTTGGACCGACTTTGACATTCTTTTTTGGAACCAAAATGTCCCTATAGTAGGTTGATCCTTGGGTTTCCATTTTAACACGTGGAATCTCACTTTGTGAGTGAATAAGAAAGTGGGCGAGTTGGCGAGGCAAGGAGGAGTCCATGTCAAGGTGAGCCTTACAGCTCATGCCAAAGACAAGTTGCAACAAGGATGGTGTAGATGAGCGTGAGCCTGGAAGGCAGATTGGCAAAGATGACATCTTGGTGTGAGAGACAGTTGGTAGCAGGCATGTCGTTTAATGGATTTGAGTTGCTTCTTTTTTGGGGAATTGGAGCTCTCATGAGCTGAGCACGTGGGCTCTTGTGCTGCTTTGGTCTAGGCCAAGGGGTCACTGTAGGGTGGTGAATTCGATGACAAGATTTTGTAGCATGCTGCACTCGAGGATTGAAAGAACAATTTTAAAATCGTCAATCCTCATTCAACCAATCAAAATTTTTCCCATATCTCTTTCTTGTTATGGTCTTGCACATGTCTCTGTCTCTCAGGTGTAACGAATGCTTATCAGCAACGGTATGTGTGTGTGTGTGCACGCATGGAGGGTTGTGTACTTCTTGCTTTGGGAATGGAGCATATGGAATTGGCGTGATGGAGGAGGGTGATGGTGATCATAATGACGAGGCAGGCGAGAAGCGTATATGGGGAGAATGTGGGAATCATGTATATCCGTAGGCTTATTCTTCTATGGAGAGCCCAATTTACTGTCATGCAAAGTATGCACCAACCATTTTGGCGTACCTCTAGCCTGCTCAGAGCAGCAATAAAGGCCTGTTCAATTGCATGCTGTCTAGCCCTGTTTTTTCTAGAAAGCGGCCCTTGCAACAACAATGTTCATAATGCATCAAACTTGAAAAATTCTGGATTTTCTTGGGTCATAAATCTCCAAGTACTTGCAAAAGTCTGGTAAGAATCTGGCAAAGCATCAAGAACAGTCTACACAAGGGAACTACCAAAAAAGACTTCGCCTATAGAAATAAGTTGCTCATTAATATCCTTGACACTAGCAAGGAAAGTGTCCATCTCATCTTCCTCATGCATAATCCTTGACTCTAGCTCTTTACACAACATGCAATTTTAGCCTCATTGGGACTTGCATAAAAACCAGCCATAATATCCCATGCCTGTTTTGCAGATTTTGTTGAATGAATATGAGGAGTAATAATGCGCTTCACAGACAACGCAATCAATGCATGAGCATGTGTATCTCTTACATCCCAACAATCTTGCTTAGTCGTAGGCAAACAGTTCTAGCAGTAGCAACCTTGCCACCAAAACATACAACATCCTCAACATTGCCTACATCCTCAGAACAAGGACATACATCAATGTCCTGCTCAATATTCCGAAGGCCTTTGACACAAGGACATGTTGCATCATGTAACCCCACATAGGGTAATTGTTCCCATCCAATCTATCCACAACATAAGAAACATCTTGAACACATCTGTGTTGTTTTCATCCATGGTGAATGCCTGCACCTGATGTGAAAATTGCTTGAGAAACCATCATTGATAGAAATTCTGCACAAAAAGACAAAATTACATGCACATCCCTCTTGTAGTGGAAACGGAGGCTGAATTGAAAATTTGAGTAGACTAAGCTCTACGAGCATATTTAAAGTATTTGTTAACCTGCTGACGCTCACCAAAGTTCACAGAAATCGGAGAAAGTGAGCAGGCGTGTGCTAGAGCTACTAGCGACTAAGTTTGAGAGGATGCAACATTATCTGATACCAATTGTTGGAATTAAGGTTGTAGAAAAACATACACAGCTTGGAGAAGACGAAGGAAGCTCAAGGTACACAACAGAGAGTAGTATTACTTAGTGTGCAATTGAAAGATAATGTAGCCCTAGAGTGATGGGCGTACGTACGATGCACATGAAAAAACCTCCTAGCGAAGGAAAAAATGCCTCGACATTCCTAAATGTGTTCACACACATCACTACCACATGAATATGATAACACTTGGCTCTATGGGGCAGCGTTTTGCAAAGCAAAAAAAAAAAAACTAAGCCTTGCCAAACCTTGCATGCAAAATCGCTCTAAGAGCGCCTTTTTGTAGACAAGCTCAAAACTTCTTTCTCCTAGCTAGCATTTTGAATTGGATAGCCCTTCGAAAGCATTGCCGTTGACCAATAAAGCCAGTGTAGCTATTTCCTCCATGCTGGCAACCAACTCATGTATATACTTTTCAATTGTTTTTCATAAATAAGGATAATAGGAAGGCAGTGACCTACTTGTAGAATGTTACGGGGTAGAGAAAGGACACTCCGTGTCCTTTCCTTGGAAAACTTGCGACCCCATGGCAAGCCGCGAGGAGGCGGCGAGCAATGGCAGGAGCAAGTTTTCGAAGGAAAGGACACTCAATGTCCTTTCTCGACCGTCATGGTCGTTGGGAGAGGGGCCAACAGAGCTGGGGTCTGATTATTGATAGCAATTGAGCCAAGGTGTGTGAGGAGTGTACCTTGCAGTTGCAAAATTGATACCTGCGGATGTTTCTCAGTGCTGAGTTGCCGCTCAACAATTGCACACAGGCGACATTATTATGCATGCTGAGTTGGTGCTCAATGATTGATGCAGGCAGACAATATTACGCGTTCATACAGGATTAGCATGCTGAGATGGCGTTCAATAATTGCACGCAAGCAGTCAGTATTCTTTTTGCTGAGGTGGCGTGCATCCCATGGCTGGAGAGGAGCATTCTACAGAGTAAATGACAATTAATGAACGGTCGAGATTGTCAGCCCCATGACCAACGACCATGACGAAGGTGGAAGAGGTGTTTCATGTAGAGTGGGGGTCTCCTCTGATGTGAGCTACAGCCTACAATCTCTTAAGCCCCACTTTGGCACTTCTCCTTGTAACTCTGCCAAATAGGGTGGAATTACACTTTCACATTCACTCCCCCTACCTTGCATCCCTGTTCAAGAAGGAAAATATAGACTTTCTTACGTTCAGTACCCCTACCTTCCTTCCCTGTTCAAGTAGGAAAAATTTAAGCTTCCTTACGTCACCTTTAACCATGCCTTTCAACATGCAAAAGAGCTAAAAGGCGTTTGTGAAGGGGGTTGTTTCAACCACCCTCTGTGCTATCTGCACATTTTCCTTCAACACTGTCTTTAGAGATTTTTTTGTATGGCCTATGAGAAGGCCCTCTAACACACAAGCTAGAATACATGTACATTGTAGTCAAAGAAAATTAACTAAGCTAAAATAAAAAGCATAGTAAACCTATTAATTAATCTATAAAAACTGTATATACCACCTTGCAAAACGAGTAGTACTTTGCTACCTTTAACTACATTGCACACATTTCTTGTTCCACGTGTGTGCACGCTTATGTGTGTGTGTGTGTGTGTGTGAGAGAGAGAGAGAGAGAGAGAGAGAGAGAGATTGTTTAGGGGGCTTCCCAGGACACTAAGTAACACCTAGCATTTATGAGGGGGTGGTGATGGGATCTACGGCCGGGGTTCAAGGGCGGGATTTCGAGGCGCACTAAACACGATCAGCACAAAAAATGCGGCAAAACAAGGACTGAGGCACCCCCTTGCGACCTGGATTTGAACCCACGATGTCGCACCCCGGGTGTGTGTCGCATGGGCTAGCCACCTCACTGCGTGCACATTGTGTGGGTTCATCCACTTTTATGAGGTTATATTCTGAGTTAACATGCACTGCCCGTGTTTTGGGGGTTTAACTCGTGTCCGAGTTTAGTGTTGATTTGACACTCGCAACTGCAATCTTCCCACTTTCGTGCGTGAACTTCCCGACCCTTGATCCTCTTACCCTCCCTCTTTAATGCTCGGTGTTACTTAGTGTCGACGGCTTGCTTCCATCTGCAAATGAGAGAAAGATCCCCCCTTTGTTTAGGGGGTGGGGGTTCAACCCTCAGCACTAAAGGGCACGAAAATTTAATGAGGCCAAGCTGTGGGATCAACGGTGGGGGGCCGTGCACACGAATCTCAAGAAGGTTTAAGGGCTAAAAAAAATGGGCGTCCGGTTTTGCGCGGGGGATTTGAACCGGGGTGGGGGCCATGCAAGGCTTGTCACCTATCCAAGACTCCCGTGCACACATGTTGTCCATGATGGGAAACATATGCATGATAAGTAAACGCGGACAGGCTCCCTGCTTGTCCAAGTTTATTTTTCATGTCTTAGTTTACTTTTGGGTCATCCTACGGCTGCGTGCGTCCCGATCTGCGTGTCCTAGTTCCCCTGTCGTAGATCCCAACGCTTGGGCTTAATTTAATTGCCTGTGCCCTTTAGTGGTGAGAGGGTTCAACGTAGATTCAATTATTTTAACCTTTTGTGTGTAAAGAAGCGCAAGCTACCTCGGTGATGACCTTCAAATCAACAACAACTGATTTTGTGTGTGTGTGTGTGTGTGTGTGTGGAGAGAGAGAGAGAGAGAGAGAGAGAGAGAGAGAGAGAGAGAGAGAGAGAGAGAGAGAGAGAGAGAGAGAGAGAGAGAGAGAGAGAGAGAGAGAGAGAGAGAGAGAGAGATTGTTAAGACAGGTCGCTTCCATTTGCAGATGAGAGAGAGATAGCCCCCCTCTTTTAGGGGGCGGGGGGTTCAACATAGGTTCAATTATTTTAATTTTTAACCCTTTGTGTGTGAGAATCCAAATCAACGTAGAGGGCCAATGCACAACAATCAGTTCGAAGGCACACGAGTCGACACAACCACTTCAAAAAGCAGCTAGGTTGATGACATCTACTAACATAATATGGTGGAAGGGGGAGCCCTTTACACTTGTTGCAATCTGTGACCTGAAGGCTAAAGTCCAAAACTAAAAAAGCCCCTTTGCACGCAATAAAGAGGGAGAGAGAGGCCGCCGAAGGCGGCTGGCCGTACTATTATGAAAAAGGGAGCAGTGAGGGGAACTTTGAGAGGGATAAATGCTACCAATGCCTACCATGTAGGAAATTCCCTTTCCAAATTTTGTTGTGCCACATGTTTTTGGTCACCTCAAAAAAAATCTTAGAGGACAACGCATTAGGAAGTGCATTCGTATTGATCCCACCAGTAGGTCTGGTTAAATTTTTTTCTCCGGCAAAAAGATCCTTCTATTAGTTAATGAAACTGCCCATAGGGCTACAACCACCTCTACAAGATAGGAATACAACAATCATGAAGGGGCGACTCTGGAAATGAAAAAAAAAAGAAGCATATGTACAATGAGGCTAAATCAAGAAATGGGAGGAGGGAAAAGCCACACAGGTGGACAATAATACCATTTAAGCACACCCTGGACCATGGTGAAGAAAGGCCCTAGGCGCCAGAGTCAAAGAAAAGTCGTACGCTCCCTCATGCGGTCGGAGTGCCCTGGCTATCCTTTGAGAGTATGGATCAGCTCTAGCCAAAGATCCCGAATTGTCTCTACTGGTGGTACAGGGCGAGCCTCGAAGATGCGGAAGCAGCGGGCCCGTCGGATGAACCAGAGTGTCAGAACGCAGATGAGCTCCCAACACTCCTCTCTCTCACTGTACCACTCCTGTAAAGTAAGCTCTATAGCAGGCTTGACTGTAAGTCAACCCCCCTACATCACTATCATCCTGTTGGTGGGGGATAGCTCACACTGAAGTGCCGGGCCCGTGAGAGTGAACCAAGCTACTGCCCCCTAAGTGTACTGCCGAGCTGTGGAGAGAGCTGGCATCAACCGAAGAACATGAAGTCAAACCTGCTGTGCCAAAGGATAGTCCCAAAGACGGTGACGCTGACTCTCCGCAAGATGGTCGCAAGCTGCACATACTGCCGAGAGACCACTATGTACAAGCCATCTCGCAACTGCTGTGGCTCGATGTGCAACCAACCACTGGAAAAAAGTGACTCGCCTCGACTGTCTGGAGTCCCACAACCTCTCCCAAATAGCTGACAAGAACACAGCTGTGAGACCCTCCTCCTGCAATGAGATGCTATAGCAGGATGAGCCTTTGTCTGTGCTGCCAGTATGTGATGTCCCAGTTGAGCAGTGTACTGAAAGAAAGGGACACGTGGATGGTCGGATGAGGAGAAAGGGTCCCTCTAGAACCACTCTCTAGGATCCCACTGCACTCGTGCCCGTGGACAACTCTCTCAAGCCCACAACCTCTAGTGGCCAGTCTCAAGAGCTGTTGGGTCAAGATCTTTGACACAAGTCCTCCCGCAGATGCCCACCACTCGGATCCTCTGAAAACAGCACTCTGCCACCTATGGGACCTCTACTGAAACTCGGTGTAAGCGTCCCTCACCTTGTGGCTCAAAAAACAAGGAGGGTAAAGTCTCTGAGTAAGCTGGAACAAAGATGAGAATCTCCAGTCGTGTGAAGGCCCCATCCATCTGGGTGCTGCTGACTCGAGAGGTGTGAGCCAGTCACCTAGTATTGCCTCTGAGATGTCTTGACACATGATCTGCACCCCTCTCATGCCCTATATAGCTGGATGCTTTGAAGCTCCTCTGACAAAGCTGAGAACTGTAGACAGTCACCTAAAGTGCATGCTGGACCCTCTACCATGGGACCCCAAGAAACATGAGGCCTATAACCAACCAAGTGGCCTCTCTAAGTGCTGACCATGGGGTTCCAAACAAGGGGTTGTCTTAGGTGATCCTCTGTGCAAGTAGGCTGGTGCTGCTCCAAGCCTCTCCGCAGCTGCTCCCACGATCAAAGAAGGCTCACAACAAAACGGTCCTCTAGTCTCCTGCTCATGCCAACTCTGCGCATCTCTGTGAAAATCCATATGGTGGAAGGTCTCCAAGGGCCTCTAGCATGAGGCACCCTAGCTCTAAGCCGCTTAAGAAAAAACTCCTTCGAGGGCTCCTCCCCTGGAAGCAGTCCTCTCACAACAAACTTCCCAAGAAGGGCTCTGCTCTGCTGTGCTGGGTCTATGATCCCCAACTGCCCCTGAGAACAAGGTAGAGTGATGACCTGCCAGGCCACTTTGGTGCGGGCTATTTGCGTGTCGTACCCTGGCCAAAGGAAGTTCTTGATCAACCTCTCTACCTGGCTGATGCAGTAACTCAAAAATATCCAACAAGAAGTGATGTACCACATAGTAGCCAACAACACTTGGTTGGCCACTACAGCTCTGCCTGCCAAAGAATGTCGTGCGGAGCTCCAATGTAACAAGTTCCTCCTGATGGATAGGAGGAGGGGAGCAATTTTCTGCTCGGAGACAAAGTCCAAGCCAACCTGACAGCCCAAGTATTGAACTGCAGTCCCTGGGGGAATCCATTTGAAACCCTCAAATGACATCCAATCGGGCGTAGGAGCACTACCAACCGAGAAAGCCACTGTCTTTCTCCAGTTAATCAATGCAACTGATACACAACAAAAGGTCTCAAGATCCTGCTCACAACTGTGAAGCTTGGCCTCCTGGCCATCCAAGTACAAGGCTGAGTCGTCTGCAAACTCAACGTCCGGCAGCTCATCTCCCCGAATAGGGAGCGCTAATCCACGTAAACCAACCTGCTGTGAAACCAAAAACCTGCTCATCGCCTCAGCATAGAACAGAAAGAGGAAGGGGGCAAGAGGGCAGCCCTGTCTGACCGAACGTGTGAGCATGAAACGATCACCTCTACCTCCTGGCAAAAGTATGTGACCGTGTGTCCGTCTGTATAGAGCAGACACACCTCTGATCCAAGCATCTGAGAAACCCATCTTGCGTAGAGTGCCCTCCAAAAAGTCCCAGTCAACTCTATCGTAGGCCTTCTCAAAATCCAGAAGTAGTATCACCAGATCCTCACCATGGAGCTACGTAAGGGAAAAAGCCTCCCAAAAAGTAAAGATGCTGTCAAGGATTCTACGCTGCTCTCTAGCAGTGGCTGAATTCTCAAACTCAGAGTCTTGGCAAGAATTCTGTAGGATGAGTCGAGGGTGGTGATGGGCTGCCACTGTTGAATCTCATCCAAGGAGCCACCCTTCTTGGGAATGAGGTAAATCAGGCCCTCATTCATGATGTCCGACATCTCTCCTTGTGCAGGATGTACTGAAAAGCGTTGCAAAGATCTAAGCCAAGAAGTCCCAGTACTCCAAGAAAAAACTGGGGGTCAAACCATCCTCACCTAGATAGCTACCACAGGGAAGTGCACTAAGGGCCGCATGTAGCTCCTCTAGCTGAAGAGGCAGCTCAAGCCTCTGGCACATCTCCTCAATCTCAAAGACAAGGCATCTGTGCCCACACCTGCTCTCTGCATGCATCCTGACGCTTTGACTGAGGCTTTGAAAATAGTAGATCATGGTAGAAGTCAGTAGCAACTGCACGCATGTCCTCTGAAGCAACTGACCCGTCGAGCCTCCTCAACTGGCTGACCTTGGCATGCATATGCCGGGGTCCCACTACCTCAAAGAAAGCACCTGTCACTCTATCACCCACCTGGGTACCCTGAGATGCATGTCAATGGAAATCAAAATCATGGCGCCTCTCCTCTGTGCTGGCGAGCTCTTGGCGAGCATGCTGCAATTGCTCCTCCAACTAAGGACTGTCTGGATGCTACTCCTGCATCCTCTATAAGGAAGCAATGACCCGTCGGAGATGCTGCTCCTCCTCTCTTGCTGCAGCCAGGCAGAGCTGAAGACTCCTAAAGAAAGAGTCGACTAAGCTGAGCAAGTCCTGAGGCCACTCTATGAGCAGGAGAATCCTGCTTGTCTAAGCTCGCTGTCCAAAGAGCCACCACTCGCTCTCTGAGCGCAGAGTCCAACAAGACCCTCTCAGAAATACGTAGCATCGTGCTCCCCCTCCTCTGCCTATCTGTCACTGTGAGGATCACTAGTGCATGATCCGAAAAGGAAGTCCTAGCCGGAATGCAATCTACCCCACCCAAGTCACAAAAGTGGTCATTGGTGTAGAAGCGATCTATTTGAGATAGATTCACTCCTTCCACTCTGCGGTCCGAACAAGAGAAGGCCAAGCTGTCTGGGGCCCTCACAAAGCTAGAATGCTTCCACACATCTGAAACCCGCAGAGTCATACAAAACCTCTCCCAAGATGCCAACTCAACTCCATGCATAGTAGTATGGCTACCTCCAATCCTGTCAGAGGGGTCCTCCAACATCTTGAAGTCACCCCCAATGCACCATTGCTCTACCTGCATTAGAGACTCAACAATCTGAGACCAAAACTCTGCACGTGCATTCGCCCACATTGGGCGCAATAGATGTTCAGAAATCCCACGAGGCAACCCTGGACCTGCATAGTGATCCTCTGAGCCCTGCCTGGCACAATAATCCCTCTGCCCACAATGGCATGCTGCAAAGAATCCGCAATAGTCATACATACTATAAGGTAAACCCCATCATCCACTCATATGTGCAAGCCCTCTTACACTTTGACATCCATGTGTAACAAAGCCACAACCTATGCATGTGATGACACCTAGATGCCCATGTGTTAACCTATGTGTCATGAAGCTACATCCCTCACTATGCCTATATAAAAGGCTCTTTTGTACATGTATTTTGATCTAGTAATTTCAAGCATCTTTTTCAACATGAACGGGTCTCTTGTCTATCTGCCTTAGCCTTACACATACCCCTCCCTGGATGCCTCTAGGTCCAAATACAGCTGACCAAAAAGTCTCATATTGTCCACGCAAAAGTTATCCACAACGTCTAATGCGGCTCTCACACAGATGATGCCCATGTAGCATAAGAAGGTCAATATCTCCTCCCACAAGGCATCGATGAAGCTTCTGACGCACTCGGCCCCTCTGACACTAAAACTGTGACCCACCTAATCCCTGTATGTTCCATGAGACGATCCTCATGGGGAGCGAGAGAGAACTAATGCTGCAACAACATCTAATCGTGCTATCTTTGAGGCAGGCTTGAATGGGGGGTAATCCGCATCCGAGCATCCTCGAAATAGGTGTGACTGCAAAGAGTGTCTAGCCCAAGCCCAAGTAGAACGAGCCGTGCGCAAAGCAGCCTCCTCTGTCCAGGAGTCCTCATGTATGTGTACATGGTGGGTTCTGCGTGCCAGCAAAGAAGTGAACCACAATGTGTCTACATCCCGCTGAGTCGGGAGGTGTCACAGAAAACTTGGCCAACGGCCACATAGTCTGAACCAAGTCTGTAACCCCTAGGTCTCCCATGTGGTGAGAGAATTCTAGATCCTGTGTCTGCAGCCACTCCAACACTGTGTCTAGAGTCCACTGAGCCTGGTCCCTGCCACATAGAGGAAAAGAGAAGCCAACCACTAAGTCCAAGGCCTCTATCCCCCTAGTTGCAAGGAACAATACATGAAATCTGAAGCAGGCTTCCTCAAGGTATGGTGAGGGGTCATCGAGAAACCATGTAAAGTTGTAGGCAAAGAAATCCCAATGGTGACAAATGTTGAAGCTCGTTAGACCACGAGGAACTGCTGCAAAGGGGGACCTCTGCACCAAAAGAGGGGGTCGCAAGAAAGGCTGTCCCTCTCTCGCCAAGCGACTCATGGCAAAAGCACTACCAAGAGATCTCCTACCAGCTGAGGAAGGTCCTTCCCCCAGGGACGGCTCTACAGGGATGGAGCGGGAGGAGATGTGGGAGCAGGGGGGCTCAAGGGAGAAGGGGGGCAAGGCGGAGTAGCTGAGGGAGGAGGGCGATAAAGAGAGGCAGATGGAGAGGGTGGAGGGGGAGGGGTGGAAGAAGAAGGGAACATGGGGGGAGAAGGGGTTATTGAGGGTGAGGCTGACGTGGAGGCTAGAGCAGGGACCTCGTCCTACTGAAGAGGGTCGAATCAATTCCCTTTGGGAACCCACTAATGGTAGACAGGAGCCTGGGGACCACTCTGAGTGCTAGGATGGTGCGGTGGTCCCTTTTGACGTCAACCTGCTGCCAACCCTCCTCCGCTTGAGTCCCATGCTCGGAGGGTGGCTCTGCCTGCGTACTCTGTGACTCTGTTTGCTGCTGGTGGTGGTGGCCAGACCTTGAGGGTTGGGGTTGGGCCTGTGGTGTAGGTCGGGGTCTCCTCCATGGACAAGCCTTCGCAAGATGGCCCATTTGTTGACAAATGAAACACTGATTTGGGAGGCCCAAATACTCCACGCTCTGTCGGAACAACCCCCACTCACCCGAGGAAGTGGGATGACCTTCGGGAGAGTGTGGGTGTCCCTAACCAAAACACATATTGAGGGGATGCCGGCCGCCTTGGCAGCTACAGAGGCTGCCGTGCGAGGTGTCTTCAGGACAATCCCAATCTCTGAGCCTATCTTGGACAAAAGTGGTAGGTACTCCCTCCTAAAACCAGGAAAGCAGACGGAGATGGGGAGGTTTGCCTCCTCTATCAGAACATCTGTAGCTGGATCAAAACCATGCATCCACTATTGAAAGTGGGCTCAAACTGCTCTGATGGCCAAGAAGCTTATCGCGATGACCTTGGATGCCATCTTGGGAGTCTCAAACTCTATCTGGTAGTAGCCGCGTCCGAGGAACTGAACGTCCAAGATCTTGCCCACCTCTCCAAGAAGGCAGGCCCGGAGAAGATCACGTAGCTCTCCTCTGCTGGGTATGGTGCCGAGAATCTTGCAGTTGACAGAAGTCGCCTGAAGGCGTCCCACTTTTGCGGCTAGGCTCGCTTGTTCTGTCGGTGAGAGAGCAAGTCCAATGGTGGGCTCAGTGGGGTCGGGCGAGGGGACTTCATTGGAGTCCCTCTGAGGTGAAGCTTGAGCCTCCATCTGTGTCTGCTGCTGTGAAGAAAGGGCGAAGAGGTGTCGGAGAACGAAGACCTCATGCTGGACGTCACAAGCATTGTCAAAACCAGTCAAGCAAGAACGAGGAGGGTGAGGCGGAGGACCAAAGTCAGTGTCCAAGCGGGCAGGCAGGGCAATGGGCAAGGCAGGCGGGCAGGTAGGAAGCAGGCAGGCTAGGAGGACAGGGCAGCGGCAGCCAGTAGGGAGCAGGGAGGCAACGACGAGCAGGGACCGCAGGGGGGGGGGGGTGAGCAGCAACAGCGACCTAGACTGTTCTTTGGTTTGCTCAATTTTCCAAGTGGGGTTTATTAATAGGAATCTATTTAGATGCTCTTGTGGTCTTCAAGAGAAAAAAAAGTGCAAAGGGCACGTGGAGAGAGAGAGAGAGAGAGAGAGAGAGAGAGAGAGAGAGAGAGAGAGAGAGAGAGAGAGAGAGAGAGAGAGAGAGAGAGAGAGAGAGAGAGAGAGAGAGAGAGAGAGAGACACAGAGAGAGAGAGAGATGGCAAGCTCCCATGGTGGCAATGAAGCTGTTACCTGTTCCCGTTAGCGCGTTAGAGACTCCAAGGACGTGGAGCTCATAGACTTCAAATCAACATGAAGACATGGGCCTGCAACAACTACCCTTCTCCCATGATGAAGATCCCTACCTTCTTGCCTAGTCCAAGAAGAGAATGAATGTGGGAAAAATATGCTACAGAGTTTCTCAACCTTGAACCCCCTGCTGATGGGGAAGATGAAGCTCTTGATGCTCTCGACACCCTGAATGCCGGTGCGCAGATGAATTGCAAGGGTGTCAACTTTCATGTCAATATTCCCTTGCAAAAAAGGCTTCATTCATATGCAGAATATAGAGAGAAGTGTGTTGTATGCTATCACAAAGGCAATGTGTTAAGAGATGTGGAAATGGAAGAGTAAATTGATGGGGATGCTTCTCAACCAACGATTGAGCAAGTATGGCCTCTTGGACAAGGCTTCTTGTCATCAATTTTGCCTCAAATCAACTGCAGAGAAGGTCCTTTTCCATGGGCAATTGTGGCAGACAACAACATCAGCGGGGAGAGAGAGAGAGAGAGAGAGAGAGAGAGAGAGAGAGAGAGAGAGAGAGAGAGAGATGAATGCTGCAACGACATTCATGATCAAGGAGAGAGAGAGAGAGTGTAATGCCATCATGTGCAAGACGACGGAGGGAGTGTTGGCATGGCTTTTTGGGAGAGGAGGGTTCTACGATGGCAATGTGCTGCAATAGAGCAACAAAAGTAGAGCACGGAGTAGAGGGAGTGCTTTCTCAAAGCGAGAGGAGGGTTTTGCAATGGCAACCTACTGCAATAGAACATCGAAAGAAGCAGTGCATGGAGGGGGCAATGGCGATGGCCTCTAGCAGATGACAATGACAAAGGGGAGGAGCCAAGGATGGCAAAGCGGGCACTGTCACAACCACTGATGGGGACAAGGCATCGCTTTTGCTCTCAAATTTGTAGATTCCATTGAAATCTCAAGCCTAAATTAAAGGGAGTTTCAAATTTGGACCGAATAGGATGTGTGATATTGCAATATTTTAATTTTTGAAAGAAGCTTTTCATTTAAGGACTAGTCTATTTCATTAATTTGTTTATTGTATCTTATGCTTACTACACCTATCTTTTCTTATGAAAGCATTAATTTTTTTTTAATTTTGTGTTTTTTAATTTTATTTTGTTTTTGAATGCCAATGTGATCCTTTGACCTTGTAGTTTAAGTAGGCTAATCGGAACATATAAGGCATTTGTGATTAGGCCTCCCCAATTTCAAAAAATTAAAAATCCTTTCAAAACATCTTAGGTGCATAAGTGAAGAGTAAGTTTAGGAAATGAAAAGACCATGGAGGTGGAAAGTCAAAAGACTTTTTGTGAGCATATAAATAGAGATGGTCGAATGTACCTCATACATTTGTGTGTTTCTTCTTTCCTCTAGAGTTTTCAAACCATTAGAGCCATTCGGAAAGCCTTTTAATTTTTTAGAGCCATTAGGAAAGCTTTTTATTAGGTGTGTATTTGGTATGCGCTAATTAAGACCTACTCTTGATAACTCTCGTCTCCCCTTAACTTCAACGGTCTTCCTCACTCCTCACCTCACCTTGTTTGTAGTGCATAAGGACTTAGTAAAGTTTTGCATTTTGGGAACAATTGTGGGCCATTGGATAAATCTTGTAATACATAAGGCATTAGTAAAGATTCTCATTTTGGGTGGAATTGTGGGCCATTGGATAAATCTTGTTGATTAATGCCACGTGGAAAGGTAATGATAACAAATCTTTTTTTACTATTTCTTGTCAGCCCTTGTGAGAGGGTGTTGACATTTGTGTACCTCTCTTTAAAGGGGGGCATTGAGTATTGGGTCACAATAATCGTTCTCATCCGCTTTCATTTCATTGGCTTGCTCAAAAAGCCCTTAGAGAACAATAGTTTAAGAGTGCATTCATAGGATTTTGATACCATGATATGAAGTATTGACTCAATGAAATTTTCCTAAATATTTTAAATTGAGGAAGATCCACTTCATTTAAGGATCTCATAAAGGTCCGTTTCATTTAATTGTTTTTATTATTTTGAGCTCTTGTTTTATGACATAATTATGGGCGCATTTGAAGTCAAAAGATCAATCAAGCATAGATGCTCATGACTTGCCCCATTACTTTTTGACATCAACTCACATCCGTGGTTTCAATGCTTGAAGATAGTGCTGTGAGAGGGGACATCTAAGGACTATTCTTCCCTAGCAATGACCAAATCCTAGAAAAGCTTTTTAAGGATCTTCCTCAAAGCTTTCCCCTAGTTATTTAGAAAGGCTCTAGAGATTGTGAAAACATTCACTGTAGACTTTGAGTCAAAATGCAACATTGAAAAATCAAGATTGATCTCATTGTCTGAAAATGACTCTTTTGATCCTTCTTTGTGGATCGGAGAGATAGTTTCAAAAGGTAAGATTTTTCATCACTTAGGTGCTCCATTGGGGTTGAGGTAACACACAAGCAAAGATTCTAATGGGTCGTAGACAAGGTAAGGAGCAAGATGAGAAGGTGGGAGTATGTGTTGAGAGCGGGTAAAAGTGATAAATTTGTTGCATAGCCTTCACTAGTCCGCTTCTCAAGTCAGGCAAGTGTAAGTGCAAGTATTTCTTAAAATGCAAGTGGAAGTATTTCTTAAAACCGGTGAAAAGATTCTTGTGGAAAAATGTTAGAAGCGGCTAACAGGCTACACCATTTATGCACCAAGTTGTGGATGTGCCATAGCGCAGAGTATTTACTTTTCATTGTATAGGGCTTGGGCTCATTTAGGAGTTCCAAAGTTGTATGAGTTTAGGCTAGAGAGCTCACTTTATCCCATAGTTGAAGGGTTTGAGGCCCAAAACTATAAAAGAGCCCTATGCTTAATGAGAGGTCATTCTTGAGTGGTCCTTTTGAGAACTCTCTCCCTAGAGGAGGTCTTGATGGCCTAGCCTTTGAGCTTAATGCCCATGCTTAGAAGGCTAGTGCTAATCACATGTAATTAGTGTAATCCTCTCTTAATTAATCTAGTCTCCATTATGTTGTCAATCGTGTTTATCTACTTTCCTTCATTGTTTTGAAGTGTTGATCTTCTCTAATCTAACTCTTACTTATGCTAAGCTTCTCCGATTAGTGGAGTCCTTATCTAACTCTCTCGATTAAGCAGAGTGGGTGTACTCGTGATTGAGGGATTAGAGTTGTCCTCTAATGGTGTGCTTGTGTGTGTGTAGGTTTAAGAAGCCTTGAGCTTAATTCGATTATGTGTGACTTGATTTGGACACCATGATGGGCATGGTTGGGGTGGCCGACTTGAATGCGATCTTGTGTGCTTAATCGTCAATGCATGTAATTCGAGTTGTGCTTGAGAGATTCCAAGATTAGTGTGTTTCACTTCGTTGCATGATGTGTGTAGATGATTGCTTGAAATTGATGCTTGATGTGCGATTAGCATTAGTTGTTTGGGATGATTTCTATTTGCATTGGAGGATGCACGCTCTTGAATCCTCTCAATCTTTGCATCCGATGACGCTCTCGCACATTCTTTGTGTGATGCCTCCAAGCCCTAGCTGGGTCATGCTCTCTCTCTCCGGATTGATAGATTTGTGGGAGATTGCCTATGCTATGGCGAGCCTCCAACAAAAAACAATACCAAAGATACGAAGCCATGGCGTTGGGCCCATTGGGAATCTATCGCATGAGACCAGTGGAGCAAGGAGAGGTAGGGATTCAGAACGTTATTATCGAGGTAGAGGCCCAATGTGCCAAATTTCTAACATCAATCTCTAAGCAAGAAGAGGACTAGGATCTTATGTAAAAGGACATGATTAGCAAGGCAAAACTACTCTCTCAAGATGGCCAGTGGAAAGGCCTAGAGGTGCATGCCAATCTGTTCGCCCCTCAATGGACCAAACTCAGACTTGGGGGAACACAAGTGAGTTAGTGCAAAAGTGTACTAGAGCTTCGAAAGCACTAGAGTGGGGAGAGCTAGATAGCTAGATCCAAGTGTGAGGGCCTCCCGCACCTATTCAAGGAGTGCCTTGCAATTTGCGACCTAGTAGGGAAAATGTGAAAGTGGGTTCACAGGACCTAGAGAATAGGGTTCTTCAAGAACAACCTCTTCCTTGGAGGGATGGCGATGAATAGCGAAGTTCTTCTAGTATGCACTCAGATTGTTAGATTTTTCTTTTTTAAAGAAAATTTGGAAGTCCAAGAACAAGTGTTTTAGAACGCACTTTCAACTGCTAGCTTCACGGAGATCGTCCAAAAGTAAGGAATTAATTGTCTGAGTGTTGCTACAAGACTAGAATCACCTACATCGCTTAGCATTAGATAAAAGGGTCATTGACCTGGGGCTTTGCTGGATCAGGGGTGATGCCTAAGTCTTCTTCTTTTTGTTAGGCTCATCTATATGGTTAGTTCGTTGGGGGTTGAACGACTGACACGGCTAACACGTCGGGGATTTTGCCTTGGATTTGCCTAAACACCCGATGTTGGGCATCAAAGAGGCGTGGTGCTTAAACTAGTATGGTTGGTGTTGACACCCTACCACCTACTAGTACTTGGGATCCTTTCAGAGCTCAAGTTCATGGAGGGAGTGAAGCGGCCTCAGCTTATGTCTAGTGTTCAGGTAGGTTGGAGGTGTTCTGGCTCGCTCCCGACGAAGTGAAATTGTCTCTATCCATAGTAGAGCGAAAGTGGATGGGTGTATCGATCGATGCCTACACATGGTCCGGTGCTTTGCTAGTTATTTTGTCATATACTTTTTGATGTTATGGTGTACCTAGATTTTTTCATTGCATATATATGTGGGTGCGTGTTTCATTTAGAAGGGGCATTTAAAGATTTTCTGTTGTCATTTTCTGATGTCTCTGTGCATTGTATTTCACCCTCCACTATATTCTCTCTCTCTCTCTCTCTCTCTCTCTCTCTCTCTCTCTCTCTCTTCGTGCAATGTGGTGTACATATATATTCACCCTTCACAATGTTATTTTTTTCTTGAGTACACTTTCATTCATAACACCCATTCAGGGATAGCACTAGTCGCTAGGTGTCTCTAGATGAAGTTTGGCTCATGGCCTAAACTCCATGCTTGATCGGGCACTGAGAACTCCTCCCTTATGCAAACGCTTCCGCAACTTATATATTGAAAATTGTATATTTTGTGCATAGACCCTTGGGGAGGGGTATCTCTCACCTCGTATCAGAGTTGTGCTTAAGGTTATGGGGATAGCCTAAAGCCTAATACTAGCTGGGCTAGTTACACATCATGCACGCATTCATGCATGCTGTTTGGGAAAGGATCTTGTATTCATGATGCATCTACAATTGACATTGGTTGGTGGTACCTGCTTGACTTGTCTTCTTGAATGAAATATTTGGTCTGAGTTATGGTGAAGTGGTTGAAGTGTTCAACAACAGCATTGTAATTTCTTTGAATGTTTGTTTTGTAGTATAACAAATGGCTCCCGGAGTGACATCTGAATGCTTTATCTAGGGGAATGAGGTTTTGGCCATAGTGTTCAACAATATGGCAACACGGTTATCAAGAGATGAAAGGCAACTCTTTTACTTGGAAATTGGGACCAAAGTCTTTGACATGCTAGGAAGCACAACTTGTTGGAAGAGTGTTGACCATGGTTACCTTATCCGTCACCAAGAACCCTTCCGTCAATTCTTTATTTACATTGATGATAGTCCAAGAGATAGGTTGGGTTGCCAACGTTAGGCTACTTCAACTCAGGATGTGGTTAGGCCTAGAAGACATGTTCTACTACTTGAAAATGTGCTCCCAAATGTTAAGGATTGCCGAAGTTGCTAAGCAGTTTGAGCTCTTGTAGAGCTGTCATAGGGAAAGAAAAACTAGAAGATAACTATAGACCACGTTGTCGCGTGGGATATCTAAGAGAATACCCTGTCATGAGACTTAAAATAATATTTAGAGAGTTGGCCCTGAGTCATCCATAATATTGCAATGAAATAAAAAAAATCAAATTTTGACGAATAAAAGAGGCATAGACTCAGTTTTGTTTACATGTGTACTAAGCATTCTCTCTTTTTGTCTTGTTTTTAGATGGATTTTCTTAATTGTCTAGATGAACTTCCAAGTGATTTTGCACAAAGGGTCTTTTTCAATTACGTGATCAGATTCAATATCCATTGGGGAGTTGAAGTGGTTCGAGCTTCAAAGGGAACTAGAGACTACCTTGGTTCGAACACTTATGTAGCATGCGAGTTGTATGTTGAAGCCCAACTTGAACATCACACACAAGTGCTTGATAGGTTTATGACCGATCCACAACTTTGGGTCAAGGAAAAGATCCAAGAAGGCGACGTCAAAGTATAGGGATATGTTCTTTACCTTAACCTATGTTCGCTTTTGGATATACCGAGTCGAGAACTCATTCTCAGTAAGAAAGCTCTCATACTAAACCAAAGATACGGCTTTTGTGAAAAGATCATAATCAGAGTTTAGAAGAAGTCAAATGGTGGCAACCGATTCTATTATGTACCCCATGATTGGTTCAATAAACTCTATGGACCCATTCTCAAATACAATCCTCAAAATGCCACTATTACCTTTGATGACTACGAGAAGCCCAGGTGCATTAGTGACTTTACCCAAGCGCAACCAATGGAAGTGAAATCAAGAAGATATTTCTATAGAGATGTTGTAAATGAACGACATGCTCATTTCAATTGCTTTAATGCAATACCACCCACTGATGTATCACAAGGAGAAGAATAGTACAAAAAAAGACGTAAATTTTAGCGCGTAAGTTGAAGTTCTGAACTTTCAAACAAATATAGGAGTAGAACCTCGGTCATAGGAACCAAGAATTGGTTCATAGGGCCCTTTCGTATTCATGTATCGTACTAAAGACACTATGTATCTTTTTTGGCTTCTACAGTTATAAAAATTTGATTTTGATATGACTCATATTGTTTTGAGGGTATAATATTTGAGTTTGGATCTTGGTTTTATCATTCTAACTAACTTGCGCGATGGGGTGTGTATATAGATGACTGACATCTTATCTCGAGAGATATGGCCAAATATACACTCCCGCCTTATGGTGGAGGAGCATCTTCAAACAGGAGTGGAAGTGCAATGAATTTTCACTACCACACATAATGGAAAAGAGAAGAAAAGGTTACTCTCCATGAATTGTATTGTACCTAATACATTCCGAGCTTGGTACCATTACGCTGCAGGAAACCTCGAGTTTAGACCACCTAAGCCTAAACCCTCGCCCATTGGGAGTATTGAATGGATCTAATCCAAGTTAGGAAAAGAGATCATTGTCACTAACCAAGTGTTGTACATAAATGCTTATGAACTTACCTTGAGATCGACAAAAGAAACATGGACAGCTAGAAACATACTTCCCTTAGCAATGTATGGGGCCGTCAATGCCAAACCAACGACCAACATTCCTTTAGCCGGTACCTTGGGAGTTCTTTGATTTGTTTGGAAAGTCCCTAATTCACAATCCTCATTATGTAAAAGTTTTATACAATGCTTAAAAATGTTTCAAGTGCCTTGTAGATTGTGTGAATATACATAGCTCCGATGGATGGGACACACTAGATGTGTTTCCAAAAGAGTCTGCTTCCTTTGATGACTACTTCGGTTACAAGAAGGCAATAGTTCACATCAAAATGGAAGTACCTGTAACTAACCAATCCCTTACCCAACAATGGTACGATTCAACCAAATATAAAAAAGGATTATTGGGATCACCCGTCTAATATACTCAAAGAATGGGATAACTATGTTCTATTGGTGGAAGGATGTCACAATGGCTACTACCGGGTGCATTATGTTAGAGCCATTAGGATTTATTAGAAACTTTCAAGACACTTTGTAGACTTTTTGGAACCCAAAGTGTTTTGATATAGAAATTGGATTAACTTATTTATTATTCTTTCTCCTATTCTCTCTCTCATCTTATTTTCAACCATCTATTTTATTTGGCTTGAAGGACTTTGAGTGGATTAGAATATTTTCTAAGAGTGACCTTGGTTGAGATGGTGCAGTAAGTTACCATACCCCCTAGAGGAAATGCGGTTGTTGCTAACACAAATACACCTATTACTCCTCAACACACCATCATTGATAGAGACATTGATGCTATGCTTCATAAGTCTCAACCTGGAAACTTTAGGGAGGAAGGCAAAGTTCTTGAAGATTGGATTGAGCACATGGATGATTACTTGCAGTAAACAAAGCTATTTTTTCCTTTCTACATCTATTCTCTATTACTCTCATAAATTAGAACACCAAAAATATTCATCTTTTTATGGTAGACTTATAATGAGAGAGATTTATTTCGACCCCTTTATATTTTTTCCACCTATATTATTTATATTTGACATGTACATATTTTTTTAGACCCCTCAATATTTGATTCCTTAGTTGTACTATTCACTTATATTATGATCTCAACAATATCTTCAATTATAGACCTACCAAATAAGGTCAAGGGTATGTGGCATGCATGCATGCACTATGGAGGGCTCACTCTTGGAGGCATTCAAAAGAATCATCCAAAGAAGGACCCCACAAGGACTTTGTGTAGTGGGAAAAGACAGTCGATTTTGCTGAATTTTTAAAGGTCACTTGCTCTCCGAATTTGAAAAGGTGATGCAAACAAAAGTTGTCATCGTTAAGTATAAACTATAGAAAACAACCAAGCATTGGTGGAGAGACCATTGCACAAAAAACAATGTTGATCCTAATGCAGAAACTTGGGATTATCTTAAAACCCAGCCCAAGAAGAACTATCATAACAAAGTTTATCATTCTGACCATATGAATGAGTTTTTTGATTGTACTCAAGGAACCAGAGATCTGGAATCATACTATCAATATTTCTTGACCCTTGTCAAGTATGCTTGTGCAAGGATGACTCAAGAGGTCAAGATAGCTCGATTCGTGTCAAGGTTACATAATCCTATGAATACTAGAATCCAGAGTCTTCGTCTTACCATTTTGCAGATGTCCTTAATGTAGGAAAACCCATTGAACTAGAGTTATCCAATAGCAAAAAGAGAAAACCAAAACCTTCTCCTGTTCATGAAATCAAAAGGCCTCGTTCAAAGGAGGAACAAAGATCTAGAAATCCACAGCAAAGAAGGGAGAGCTTATCACGTATGAAGGCTAGACAAGATCATTTGTTTTACACTTGTCTTGATCCTGACCATCAGTCCAGACATTTTCCATTTAACAATTCAAGCTTCATTGCTGGACAATTATAAACCTAGGAACTTCAATCCAAATCGGAATTTTGGTAATTTTAGACCTAGACCATCTACAATTTAGAGGAACTTCAATCAACAAAACTTTAACCAAAGTCAGATACAAACTTAAAACTAAGGGAACTTTAGACTAGGAAATCCACCTCTTGTACAATGGGAATGTTAACTGTCAACCTTGTCTTGGAGGAGGAGGAAATCAAAGACCTCAAGGAAGACCTCAAGTTAATAGAGCTTGAGGGGCGAAGGAAATCAGGCAAACGTGTATGTTCATATTGTAATTGAACATTACGGAGTTAATGAAAAATTTTCAGTAATTCAAACCCCAACTGAGTATCAAGGTAACCATTTTACCTTATTGATTGATTCTGGGGGTACAGATTCTTTCATATCTCCTAGGTCCATCAGGAATCTCATTTTGCCTAACACCTTGATACATACCTTACAGTGGAATTAGCTACGGGTACGAAGGTTAAATACTCTACTTTAATGGATAACTTGAATTTTGTTTTGGATGGTCACAATACTTCTACAAACTTTAGAGTCTTACCCATAGGAGTCTATGATGGAATCCTAGGAATGAATTGGCTTAAGACCAATGATACTTACATACATTGTAAAGATGCTTCATCGACTTTCAAAAATAACCAAAACTCCAGGGTTACAGTTACAGGGAAATGAGGAAAGCTTAAACTCAGACTAGTGAACTTTACCAAACTTATGAAGAGTCATAGGAAGAATGAAAGGATTTATGCAATAAAGCTTAACCCTAAGGAGAAGAAGTTAGATTCACCTGAACCCAAATGGATAAAAAAATTTGATGATGTATTTCTTGAAGAACTTTCACAGTTACCACCCAAGCGTGATGTTGATCATGCAATAGAGCTTACTCCAGCAGGAGCTCAACCAGTTTCCCCTAGACCATACAAAATGTCGGTACCTGAATCTACGGAACTCAAGGAGCAACTGACTCAACTTCTTCAATAGGGCTTCATTCGACCCAGCGTTTCCATGGAGTACTCCTGTTCTCTTTAATCGGAAGAAGGATGGTACTCTACGTCTTTTTATTGATTATCATGGATTAAACCAGGTAACGATCAAGAGTAAGTACGCAATACTGGAAGGATTGATGAGTTGCTTGACCAATTATATGGAGCTTCTATCTTCAGAAATTGATCTTAAGTCAAGGTATTACCAAATCCGTTTCAAGGAGGAGGACATACCAAAGACATGATTTAATACTCGTTTTGGACACTATGAATTTACAATTATGCCTTTTGGACTTACAAATGCTCTTACAACTTTTAATCGTCTCATAATGAACGACGTGTTTCGAGAGCATCTTGATGATTTTATTCTTGTTTTCTTTGATGATATCCTAGTTTATCAAGAAACAGAGAAGAACATGAACAACATGTGCGACGAGTACTTGAACTTCTTTGTCAAAATCAACTTTATGCTAAATGTAGCAAATGCATCTTCTTCACTGACAAGGTGGAATATTTGGGATTTATTGTATCCAAAGGATGGTGTTTCTACTGATCTAAGTAAGATTGAAGCTGTTATAGCTTGGCCTACACCAAAATTGGTAAGAGAAGTACGTGGCTTTCTTGGTTTGACAGGATGGTATCGTACATTTATTCAAGGCTACACTAAGATTGCATCTCCATTGACTAATACACTTAAACTTGGTTAAAGTGTTTACCTGGAATGAACGTGCTCAAGCTAGTCATGAGAAACTCAAAGAAGCTCTCCAATACTATAGCTTCTAGACTCTCCAGAGACATTCACTGTGCTCACTGATGCAAGTGGACAAGCAATTGGTGGTATTCTATCTCAAGAAGGAAAACCAATAGCGTATGAATCTCGTAAGTTACATACACATGAGTTAAATTATCCTACACATGACTTGGAATTATTGGCACGCTCTTAAAGTATGGCGACATTATCTTCTTGGAAGGAGATTTGAACTACATACTGATCATAAAAGCCTGAAGTGGATCTACACCCAACCTGACCTTAATATGCGGCACGAAGATGGATGGAATTGTTATGCGAATACGATTTTTCAATCGGATATAAACCTGAGAAGAAAAATATTGTGGTCGATGCGTTAAGCAGAAAGAGTACTGCAGCGGCTGTCACAACCTCTACTATCTCTTTAATTGACCTTATTCGAAAGGTATGACTCAGGACCCTATTACATAAAAGTCCAATATTTGATAAAATTAAATAATCACACATAGAAGCAAGAGAGGCAAATCAAAGGCTTCCACATTGAAGGCAATGATTTTTACTTTAGTAACCGTCTTTGTATCCCAAATCAAAGTGGGATCAAACTTCAGATACTACATGAAGCTCACGAGCTACCTATAGCAGGACACCCAAGATATATTAAGACTTACTCTACTGTATAGAAGAGTTTCTTTTGACCAGGACTAAAGCGTGATGTGTTGAACTATGTTACAAGATGTTTAATATGTCAATGTATTAAAGCTGAATGAGTTCGATATCTCTGTAAGCTTCAAACTATTGATGCACCACAAATAAAATGGGAATGCATATCCATGAATTTTATTACAGGACTTCCTACATCTTTGGGATATGGCTCTATTATTGTGGTTATTGATATGCTTACAAAAATGACCCATTTGTTTCACGTTTACGGCTAAGGATATAGCTCAATTCTTTATGAAAGGTGTCTTCATGTGTCATGGTTTACCTTGACGGATAATTTTTGATCGCGATGCAAAGTTCATCTCTAACTTTTGGAAAGCCTTATTCTTAGCTACAAGAACCCAACTGGCCTTTAGTACTGCTTATCACCCTCAAACTGATGGGCAGACAGAAAGGACCAATCAAATCATTGAAGACATGTTAAGAGCTTATTGTATGCATGAGCATGGTAAATGGACTAGATATTTGTATTTGGTTGAATTTGCATATAATTCCTCATTCCAATGCTCAATTGGATGTCTCCTTTTCAAGCATTGTATGGACAAGAGTGTCTTACCCCACTCAAATGGACATACCCTCTCATACGAGTTCAAGCATCCAAAGAAATGTTGGATGAAATGCAACTACAAACTGATGTTATATAGCAGGGTATTAAAACTGCTAAAGATAGACAAAAGAGTTATGCTGACCCTAAACGATCTATTAGATTTTTTGAAGAGGGTATATGGTATTTTTGAGAGTGAAACCCAAACATGCTCCTTATCAATGGGTAAATGTAAAAAGGTCAATGCCAGATATTGTGGACCTTTTTTAATCATAGAGAAGATTAATGATCAAGCTTACAGACTCTTGTTACCACCACACATAAAAGTACATGATGTTTTTCATGTCAGCTTACTAAAAAAGTATGTACCTGATCCACAACACATTCTTGATGATTCTCTATTATCTACTTCTACCGATGGAACTTTTGAAGTATATCCCGAAGTTATACTTCAAAGTAGAACTAAGCCTCTACGTAGTCGGACCATTATTGAACACCTTGTTAAATGGTCAACATATCCTGCGGAAGATGCCACTTGGGAACATGATGATGTTTGAGACTAAATTCTCCAGATTCCATGTCGAGGTGAAGAAACCTCGAATTTTTCAAGTGTGGCAGGATGTAAGATCCCTAAAATTTGGGTCTCTTTTGAAAATAAGAAAAATAGATTCTAATGTCCTTTTTGTCAAATTTTGATTTATGGTGCTTGATTGACAGTATTGTAAGGTTCTAAAGTGAAAAGCAATGTCGTTTTCATGTTCTAGTAGGTCAGACGGACGTTTGGTTTAGTTTTGAAAAAATCCGCTATTTTTAGCCTTTTCATGTTTATTATGCTTTTAGGTGCTTTTCTGCAAAAAGCAGGGTCGGATTCTTAATCTACGTGTTTCGCGAAAGCTATGGTTCAATTTTGTAAAAATCTGCTTTTCGAGTGCTTTTCATGCTATTTTTAGCTTTTCATGAATTTTTAGTGTTTGTTAGTGAAAATCGAGCTCGCTTTCTTATTACAGTGGACAAGGGGAACCTGTGGTTCAATTTTAGAAATTTTTGTTTTTTTTTTGCTTTTTATGCTATTTTTAGCCTTTTGTGCTTTTCGGTGTTTTTGAAGAGCAATGTGCTTTTTAGGATGACCTAAACATAAAAATATTAATTTTGGTCTTCGTCGAATTTAAAAATGATCATCTAGAGAAAAAACGGGATTAAACAAGATTTTTATGGGAATTATTTTTATAAAAAGCAGTACCGTAAATACGTCGGGTCAGTATGGAAAAGTCATAATTATATCGGGACATTACAGTGCGACATAGTCTAGTCACTCACAGTTTCATTAATTGGCCGGATACTTTTTAATTGGTTAATTTTTACCGTAAAAATTGAATGGTAAGTGGGAGAGTTAACCACCAAAAGCAAAGCCATGTTTTTAGCAAAGTGCCCAAAAGCTTGCAGCTATTCCTGGCTGAAAAACTAGTACTAGTTTTCTACTTGGGGCTCACTCTAGCCTTGCCCAATGCCTATAAATTCATCTGCAGTGCTCAATTTCCAATGCCGTCTATTGCGTCTACTACTGCACGACAATACTTACCTATGATACGGAGTGGTGCAAGCTCTTCATCACCATCTCCATAAGCTCTTCTCTCTCTTTTATGGGAAGAAGAAGAAGAAGAAGGATACTCTCTCTCTAGTTGCTTACTATCTCCTCTCTCGTTTCACGATGTACGCGCTCTCCGAAAGCTCTCATGGTGAACACCTCTACGTAGCTCTCATCACCGCTCTCTTGCGGCAAAGCAAGAAGCCTTTTGATAGCCCCTAATCAATTCTAAAGCACGGTGAGAAGCTCTAAACTCCATAGCCATCATCATCTCTCTCTATGTCGTTTTTCTGAGTAGTCACACTCTCGGTGATTGTTTTTTCATATACGAGTGTATGTATGGATTTTCCGAGTATGCATGAAGTTGCCCCATGATTATTTTATCATGTTTAACATGTTGATTTATGCACACGATGTATTTATGATCACATGCGTGCAACAAAAACGCTTTTCGTTTACGTCATAGAGGCGATAGAAACACTGTTTTGGTCATAGCTCACAAATTGTCATGAATCAGCCCGAACCCTTTAAAAAAAAGATGAAACACATTTTTTAGAACATTTTCTATCTTTAATGTCATGTGAAAATCATGCACGAGATAAGAGATATGGTCAAAAAATAGCTTGCTGCCCGTTGCATAGTCAAAATTTTGGACCCCAGGCCCCTTGGAGAACCATTATATAGATTCACCGGATGGGAAAATCCACTTAGCCAATTAAAAAATTGACTTAAATTGATGATAAATATATTTAGCTCTCCATTATCACCTTGGGTATGCGAGCTATTAATCATTCCATAGGCGGTTTTACCTACGCGTGTAGGGGTGCTACCTAGGGGGAGTACCATATGACGTCGTGAGTTAACCAAGCTGCTTATGTATGATTTATGGTTTGTTTCGGTGAGTTTATTTCAGTTATTAGATGTCCATAAACTCATGTGGGGGTATATGGTTAGTCAACCCGAACCGCATAGGCAGATATGAATAAGGTGGCCGTCTTTTTGGATTACCGTTTGTTGTGTGAGTATCATATGGGTAAATTGATGTGATAGGGTATTATTCTATATTATGGATCTGAGCTTGATGCATTGATTTGAGGTCAAACACGTTCATTTACATGTTATTCATGCTCCCGAAAATGGAAAAAAGTTGTTTTTTGCATATGTGTGAAGTTATGGTTTATGGTCGACCTAAGGGTCAGGCTATTTTGCATCATTTTTATGGTGATGGAATGTTATCATATGATGTGTGGAACCTTATGGGTTGATGTGGATGCCTCATGTGCATGGGTATGATTGCTTTTCACCTTTCTAGGTCAAAACTAGCCCTATGTGCTAGAGGGGTGAAGTCCAGATATGATGCATCAACTTTGCATGGTTGGATGTTGTCAAAATTGGATTTTTATATCATGTTTAGTTTTTGGTTGGACTTATTTTATGCATGAAAAGCTCATGTCTTAAGAGTCATGTACGTGGACTCCGATTGACTGCAATGGATATGTCAAACTCCAAGTCTGGGAGTTGGTTCAGTGTGAATACAATTTGTGGTTAAGGGCTGAGATTACCTCATGGATTATGGTTGTGATTTTATGGTGAAAGCCGGTGTGGATCTTTGTTTTTTTTTTGGATATGGTTATGTTGCTAAAATTTTTGCAGCCATGTTATATTCTAAAGTGGTTATGCAGGATTGGTTGTGCCTCACCCGAGTAAGCTGGAGTGCTCACCCGTGGATGTGATTGTATTATGGTTTATGGTTTTGAGATTAGATAATGAAGTGATCTAGATGGTTTATGGTAGACATGTAACGGTAGAGACCCTATACAGTCTAACTGCTTGGAAAAGATTGTTTGTGAATATGGAAGGTGTTATTGTGATTGAACTCACGTGTTATGTTTCTCATGGCAACGTCGCTATGGGATTAGGATCACCTACATTACTTAGCCTTAGATAAAAGGGTCATTCACCTGGATATACTGGATCAGGGGTGTTGCCTAGGTCTTCTTGTTTTTGTTAGGCTCATCTACACGGTTAGTGCGTCGGGGATTGAACGACTTACACGGATAACGCGTCGGGAATTTTTACTTGGCTTTGCCTAAACACCCGATGCTGGGCATCGAAGAGGTGTGGCGCCTAAACTGGTATGGTTGGTGTTGATACCCTACCACCTACTGGTACTTGGGATCCTTTCAGAGCTCGGTTTCATGGAGGGAGGTGAAGCGGCCTCAGCTTATGTCTGGCTCAGGTAGGTTGAAGGTGTTTTGGATCGCTCTTAGTGAAGTGAAATTCTCGCTGTCCATAGTAGAGTGGAAGTGGATGAGTGGGCTGGTCGATCCCTACACAGGGTCCGGTGCTCTAATAATTATTTCGTCATATACATTTTGATGTTATGGTGTACCCACGTTTTGTCATTGCATTAATATATGGTTACTTGTTTCATTTAGAAGGGGCATTTAAATATTTTTTGTTGTCATTTTCTCATGTCTCTGTGCATTCATTTCACCCTCCACTATATTCTCTCTCTTTCTCTCTTTCTCTCTCTCTCTCTCTCTCTCTCTCTCTCTCTCTCTCTCTCTCTCTTGCAATGCGGTGTACACATATAATCATCCTCCACGATGTTATTTTGTTCTTGAGTATGCTTTTATTCATAACACCCATTCAGGGGTAGTACTAGTCGCTAGGTGCCTCTGGATGCAGTCCGGCTCATGGCCTAAACTCCATGCTTGGTCGGTTGCTGAGAACTCCTTGTGAAGGAATGGATCGGAGGCGTGCGTGTGTGCAGCAAAGATGGGGAGAATGTGAGGAAGAGGTAGGAGAGAAAGAGCATGACACACGGATGTGGGGTGGAGCTCCCAGATCTCATTGTATGAGCACAGTGTGAGAATAAGTGAGAGCTCCTTATTCTTTGTATGTATAAAGAATAAGGAGATAAATATGGGCAGTCGGACATTGGTCGGCGGACACGGGCAAATCACGGTGAGGCACACCGCCTTTACCTAACATTCTTCCACTAAAGACTATGTGCTGATAAGTGGTGAGAAGACTAGCATACAACTAGTATATATAAGAGGTGAGAGAAGATGGCTCTCAACCTATGCCCACTGCTTCACTCCAAACACGTGAGTGCATCTATAATCGCTCTAGTGGAAATGCAACATGCATATCACTAGTGCTAGAGCCACAATGACACTTCTGATGTAGGTATTGAGTGACGACCTACATGGCTCCACAATGCACAATGCCAGTGTGAGTCATTGCACGATTGACAACTCCCACTGCAAATGCACCAACCACATAAGCAAGATCAGGTATCGAGACCAAAATCTCAGACATGAGAGACCCAAAAGCCAATGAAACATGCACTATGTGTGCCAATCTATCCCTATCAGCAACCTCAGTGCCATATGCATCCTCATCAGGAACCACCTGACTATGCACCATGTCAGCATCATTTGGCAAAGGCATATCTGCTGAAAATGACTGCAAAACCAAAAAATCAACACCACTGCAATCACACACAGCTGTCTCAAGGACATTGTGCTCATGTATGAGATGCATCATAGAACAATGCATCGGTCTCTTGCTCAGCTGATGTCACCTCAATTGATGACTAACCAAGCTGTGCATCCCCAATGAAGCACATTCGCAAAAGAGACACGCCTCGTCTCTCACTCCAAACATGGCTGAAAATACACAGAGACTACTCCATCTCGTGTGTCAAAAATATGCAAAGCGTATACCAGATCACTCCTAGCACCTCTGGCTATCACCAGTGATCCCCTATGCATTTGAAATGACCGCTCTCCAAGTAGTACACAACGTCCACTCCTCTGGAATTGAGACACTAAAATGAGACTCTGGCTGAGTCTTGGTATATAACGTATATCTCATAGCGCAAGCAATGCACCACTAAGGTAAAGACATGCATACATCTCCAGCACCCTCTATGTCATATGCGGAACCATGAGCAAACCACGCACAACCAAGTCTCCACTAGAGAAAGAGAAAAAAAAATCACGACGTGGAATCACGTGAAAACCTACATGCTCGTCTAGTAGAAAGAGGGTAAAAAACATGTAGACAATGTGCTATCCCAAGACACAAAGAAGTCTGAAGGCAAGCTAGACTCAAAAATGACATGCCTGTCACATGCATACTCTCTAGAATCTGTTCTCATAGTAGCACCATGCATCTGCCTCTTCCGCTGCCTCATACGCCTAAAGCAACAATGCCTAATAGGACCATCATGGCCATAGTGCCGACATGTCACTCGCGATCGTGAGCAAGAACCGCCTCTAACCTGAACTGTCTCCATATCCATGCCAAAACTATGGCAAACAATGCTCGATATCATGAGACTCTCCCACATGAGAGCAAACCAGTATCTTAAGCAAAGAAGGTGAGAAAACAATCAGGCTCACTAGCCTCTACAATAGACATACATATCTGGCAAAATTTTGACATAGTCTCCTTTGTAATTGGAGCAAAAAACTCGTTAGTAAATCGTAATGGAGACAACAACAAATCCCCAAATGGACAATCCAAGAATGTCCTCGTCCGAAATCACTTCACAAAGTCATACAATGAGCCAAACCACTCTAGTCAGAGTATCACTCAACGGTGCCACAAATGACATACACATGTGAGTGAAAAAGTGCTGCCAAAATGTATCAATGAATGAACAATATGCTAGAAAACCGTAGCATACACAACTGTGTAAAAGTGGGAGTCAAAACTCAACCATTATCAAGAGTAACAAGAACTGTACTTGTAGAGTAACACAAGCTCGTGTAAGGCTAAAAAATATGGCTGCAAATCAGTCCCAAAACAGCCCCAATTCCAGCTCTCAAATAGCTGAAGAAACATGTCACAACTGTGCTGCAAATTAGCTTACAATTAAGCCATACATAAACAACTGCAAAGAGGGAATGATGGCTGAAAAATTCAGCTCAGAAACGACCCTCAAACCTGCCTGTAAACCTGTCAATGTGAGAGCTAAGCTCGATCACAAACTATGGCGAATAAACTCCAGCAACTATCCCACAAAAGCATACACAAAGCAAACACTCAAGACACCTGCTGTGTCGAAACTAGTATGCAAGCCAAAACACTGCAGAAGATGTCCTCAACTGCAAACGGCACCACCTGTGGTGGGAGTACTAGACTCAACCTGTAACTGAGAGTCAAAATTGGAAGCTCCAAATGGTCGAGCACTCACAACTGAAGAAAAAAAATGTAGATCAAACCACGCTCGCGATGCACCACCCAAAAGGGAAAACAGTGCACACAAATCATGAGTGCTACAAGCAATCACAATCTCGATTGCACCAACAATGCACATAAAACAGCTGGAAAAATATCGCTAGAGTTTTGTCAACAAAATGGCTACAAAACCAGTAACCAAAGTGACTGCACGCTCAAAATCATGAGCAACCAAAGCACATTAAACTGCACTCCAAATGCATGCACCAATCTCTACACTTTGCATACATCATTGCAAACACCTACAAATCTAGTACACAAATACCTACTCTACTTGTGACTGTCAAAAAATATCCTTGAGGCATACATTTTCGATCTCAAACTGCAATGACATGAGTCTCCCTGAGCATCAAACCACATTAAGGAATACATCGTATCCTCCCACCAGTGAGCAAGCTTGCAACCAATACCACTCTCACATCCTAGAGCAAACCATTTGTGGAATCCTCAACACACAATAAACAGCTGCGGAAGAAAAAATTTCAGAGGTAAAAATCAGTCCAAATGGACATCACCATTGTGTCCAGAGCATGCCAAAACCCCAGGCTACACCCTAACCTTGCATAAATCGCATTTCGTATGCAAAAGTTACACAAAAAATACTATTTTGGAGCCTGAAAAATGACTTGTGGAAAGCAAAATTTTCATTCTTCGTGCAAGTATGGCTAAAAAAAAAGCATATACACTTGTAATACACACGCATCTCAAGCTTGGGAATGTGCCTCAAGCTTCCCATTAACAACCGCTACGACCACATCACTGCGAATCTGCGCCTGTGTCGCCTCCCCGACCAAGCTCTGATATCAATTGTGAAGGAATGTATCAGTGACATGCATGTGTGCAACGAAGATGGGGAGAGTGTGAGGGAGAGAGAGAGAGCACAATACAAGGATGTGGGGTGGAGCTCCCAAATCTCACTGTATGAGCACAATGTGAGAATAAGTGAGAGCTCCTTATTCTTTGTATGTATAAAGAATAAGGAGATAAATATGGGTGGCCGGACACTGGCTGAAGGACACACAAGCAAAGCACGGTGAGGCACACCACCTTTATCTAACACTCCTACCCTATGCAAACACTTTCAAAACTTTGATGTATATTGAAAATTGTATAAAGTATAAATTTTATATTTTGTGCATAGACCCTAGGGAGGGGTATCTCTCAATACTTTTGAACTCACTTGGTGACCCTAACTCTTTTCTTAATTCTCCAAAGCCAACCTTTAGCTTGGGAATGTCCTGTAGTCTTCTTTCTCGATGTGTCATAGTCTTCTTTCTCTTTTTTGTGGACCCCAATGGAGTTTCTTTTTCTCTAAGATTCTGTGTAAGCTTCGTGATGATGTCGTTGTTGCCTTTGAGTTTTTGAGCACAATGCTTTAAAGTTTCATTCAAGCACATATTTTCTTTGTATGCAATGTCTCTCTCAAGCTGCAAAATATCATTCCATGCAGCCAAGTGCCTGGTATAGCCATATAGACCGTTATGGCCATCTCTTACATAGTTCACCAATGAAGTTTGTTTCCTTGAAAGGTGGACTTGAGTTTGTGATGGGATGCTTATGATACATTCTACCATCAACCCAAAGGTCCACACTTTTCTTGCCTTGTGTCCTAAAACTCTCCTTTGAAGCTTCAAAAATGGTGTGTTGCTTGTTTTTCTTGCTGAGGGACTCATATTCTTGTGGAAGCTCTATGTGAAAATGATACAAGTCTCTCCAATTCCTAGCATAACTTCTATAAGGAGACAATGGTAGCGTCAGAACGACTAGCAGAATGAGGAGAGGCCAAAGTAGGTGAGAGCGCGATTGAGGGAAACTTGAAAGGGGTGGAGAAAAGACATTTGATGTAGGACATCAGTGGGGCAGAGGTCTTAGTTTTGAAAAAAAGCAAAAGATTGAGATATTCGACATTCAATTTCCACCCATCATACGTTATCATTACGTGAACACCTTTCAAATGGTGGAAGTAGAAGATGTCCAGCATGCTACCTCATTGAGAGTTGGATAGATATAGAAACTTTAGCTAAAAATTGTTTGGTAGGAATCTGGAGCCTTTGCCTTGATAAAGCTCTATGGATCATCTGCTCCTTCCCACCATAATCCAATTAACACTTGTACTGGCCCTGAAGGAGGTTGCCTTATTGCATTAGCAACCAACTATATTGCCTCACTCTGTTATTAGCATAATCATGAGGATATGCAGCTTGATGGTGGTACTTTTGGCCTTGATTGTGCTGCTAAATTTGCAAATTCTCAAGTTCTGATTTTCAATACAATCATGGGTCATTCAAGGAGTCAATTGTTGATTGTAAGAAATATGTAGGGGTTGCCATATTTCATTTCTCATGTAAAGTCTCTTTATGAGGATGGAATAATCTTCAATAGTAGTGTGGACAAGGCCATGATGATGAGGAGTACTTGTGTTGAGGTTAAACTACCAAAAATTGTCAACGTGAACTACTCTAAAATCCAAGTAGGGAATGCAGAGGATGATGTTATGAGACAAGTGAGGGTGTTTCCTGCTGGGCGGGGGGGGGGGGGCTGTATGTAAAACTTGTAGATCGCTTGCGTTTAAGGATTATTTATAAAACCCCTTGGCTGTGATTTTATCAACCAATCAAAGGGACCTTTTTTCTATTCAGCCTATAAATTTTATTTCAATTTTTCAACACCCTTCAATATGCAAAAATGTGAGAAAATATAGAATAAAATAATCCCTACTACTGAACCTACATGATATGCATTTTTTTATTGTAGTGACCCTTAGCTGGTGTTTCACTGATGTAGAGTATATTGGGGACCTTGGTCATATTAAGTCCAAGTTTGACATTGATAGCAAGTACAAATGGAATTAGAAAGATGTGGATGTTGCAAACAACTTTCTTGTAAAGAATGCTGTGGAGTTTTATGCAAATGATGCAGCACTAACTGAAATGGTTTGGTTTGTGTTGCAAGATTGATAGATGATGTTGTCCAAATGCTTCACAATGGTGCTAATGCATATCCTCTCACCCTGTGCAATTGTTGATGTCTACATTCTTCATTGAGATAGATATGGCTTTGAACATCATGCTACATGTAGTAGATGGTTCTTTCAATGCTGATGCTAGTAAGCATAAAAAATGTGTATACAACCCATTCTTGAATCTCTCCTCTCTTTTTCTCTATGTGCTGCATGAAATTGTAAATTCTCTCTCTCTCTCTCTCTCTCTCTCTCTCTCTCTCACACACACACACACACACACACACACACACACACACACACACACACACACACACACACACACACACACACACACACACACACACACACACACACACACACACACACACACACACACACACACACACGCACATATGCGTGTACTAAAGTGACTGCGTTCGTTGCATTTTCTATAGCTACAACAACTTCACTCTTCTCTTTTGATCATCTATAGGCAATGTATCTTCTCAACATTTGAAAGAAAGCTCTTCTTTGTGGAGTACTAATATCATCATCCCAATCAGGTACATAAGGTCCAACATCCATGCTTTCCTTTCTATAGTTTTGTTACTCTTTTAAGATTCTTTGGTCTTTCCTTTTCAGTGAATCTCATTTCCCAGAGGCCGATCAAAATTGAGCTAAGAGCAAAAATTCCTTAGCTTTCTTACAAGAGCTTCGCACACAGGCATGTAGGATATTTTCTTGCATGAGAAATATTTTTCTTTTACTATTTTCTCGCTCTGTGAACCATAAGAATAAAGTCTCACAATAATTCCCACATTGTGACTTACCTCAATATCATGAGCATCTGTGAGGGAGGCACTGCATACCTAGCTAGGTACGATTGCGAATAGGGGATTGCCGGTCCGGTGGGGGTGCCAGTGTTCCCCTGCCCCCAATCGTACCTAGTAGGTATGTGGTGCCTCTTGAGCATAAGCTCATGATGTTATTCACTATATGAAAGACACTGGAGAAGACTATGTTTTCCTACATGAGAAAAGTTCTAAATCTTCTTGTGAACGCTCAATTGGGGCGGGGGTAGATTCTACCCATTTTGATAGAGTTAACAGTCCCATCTAAAGCATAAACTTCAGCTACATTGCTCACCTATTGAGTATACACTTAGTAATGTAGTTGATGTTTATGATTTAGCTGGGATGGTCTTGTTTCTTCTCAAACTGATTAATTCTCGATAGACTTTTCTGTACATATGAAAAAGCTACTTTGGGAATGCATTGGAAGGGGGTTTGGAGAAGTTGATAGGGGGAGAGCTTGAAGTTGCAAGCTCCACGAAGCCATCATGACAATAATTGAGCAATGCTTCAAGAACAATATCCAAGAAGTGGAGAGGCAGAGTAATGCCATTCTACACTTTTTCAAAAGGTGACAAAATCGTTCCAAAAGGTATGATCTACCCAAGGAAGGGGGGAGTGTTTGCTGAAATCCATCATTCACTGCTCCCCTCTTAACCTTCCTCTCTGACCTCTCAATCTCCCAATCTTAGAGAATGTGTGTATACACACACACACACACACACACACACACACACACACACACACACACACACACACACACACACACACACATAAAGCCTTATACTAAAAAAAAAAAAAAGAGCAAGAGCCACTGTAACATTTAATGGCCTAAAAACTTGTGTGTAGCGGAAATTAGCATGAACATAGTGGGAATTTCATTAGAATAGATTCCTAATGAGAATTACAAGAGTGCTTGGGTGGAGAGAGCAACAAAAAGCATAACACCTAGTTAGATAGCATGAACAATACTTTCAAAAGAGAGAGAAATTAAGCTATTGACAACAATTGAGGACCGGATTTGCATGGAGCCGGTCCCCCCTCCAAAAGGCTTTGTATTATGGTTTCTCCCATCAAGAGAGACATTGTACAATACAATTCTTTGTGTTCCTTCAAGACTAACTAGTGCAATGAAGATGAAAGCTTCATGCACTAAGCAAAACACTTAGCAAACACAACATCAATTATCCCCGGTCTCAGACCCAAGACCTCACACACCTTCGAAGATGGTGAGAGCTAGCAGGGTATGAGAGTAGATTGAGAGGAAGAAGGAGTATCTTACGAGAAAGATGTACATCTCCTCACATAATCACTCATATTAGCATAGCTGAGCTTAGTAATTAGCTTGGTAGAGGAGATGATCATGCATTGAATCTTGGATCTTGGTTGGATTTTCATCCACATGCCAAGAGTGTGTCGATGTAGGCTTCTATCTCACAAGCTTGGAGTAGGTGATGAGCTCTCCATTAAAGCTTGGGAAGAGATAGTCTTCTCTTTATTCACACATGAGATTGTGTGAGTGTGTGTGTGATAATGCCTTGCAAAAATCAGCTCTCCTCTCTCTCTTGGGCGAGCCCTCTTGCTATTTGCTCTTGCTATCTCCTCATTGGACCTCCCCAGGGCTAGCCAATGACTATTAAGCAGCATAAGTGATAGCCTTCTGACATGTGTCCCCCTTTCCCCTTTTGTGAGAGCTTTAAGTAAATTAATAATTCAACTAAACTCTCATTGGACCCCTTTGCCTCCTGGCCAATAGGAATCAGGCAAGCCATTGGGCTAATGAATGCTCATTGGACCCCTTGGGAGACTATCCAATAGTCTTCTAGAGGACTTAATTCTCATTGGTTATTTTATTAAGTGTTTTTAAATTAATTAAACTAGATTTACTCTTCATTGTTCCACCTCCAAGGCCATCCAATAGGAATTGGGTACACCTTGTGGGCATCTGGGCTAGGGAGCTGACATGTGTCCCTCATTCCCTTTGTGTAAAGGGAGCTTGTGTGTGTGTGTGGCTTTCTCTCTCATCCCCTACAAGAAAGGCTCGCCCCCTCCTATGTAGGGATAGGCAAAGACTTTTTTGGACACACACAAAGCATCCAATTCCCCTATGGTTGACCTTTGGACACAACCTTTGAATTTTGGAACCTTAGCATTTTGGAAGTCTTAATGGGCTGAACCTTAGGGTCTTTTTAGCTCATTGTTGCACATGGCTCTTTTGCAGATGGCCCCCCTTTTGGATCCCTATTTTCCCTCCTTTGGATCCCTACAGTGGGCTGGTCTGCTAGCTTAACCAATATTCTAGCTTTTTCTCCCCTGGCACTTCCCCACATTAAATGATCAGTTTAATATGAGAAAATCATTTAGGAGAATTAGATATTGATTATTATGACAGCCACCAAACAAAAAGCTTGAAACCTGCAAATTCTAGTACGTGACCCAAAAAATCATAATAACTCATTATGCACAAGGACACGACCTTTTGACATGACCCTTATAATATTTGCACACTAACCAAAATCTATCTATGTGTATAGATATGGCTAGTATGGTAGAGTCATCCACTCCTACCTTGGGTGAGAGGTACCCTCTTTACTTTTCACAAGTGTTTCACATAGTCTACCCGGTGCTTGCCTGTGAGTAAGATTTGATAAATATACTAGCATGTGAGAATTTTTTGAGTAATTAGAATGGTTGATTCGTCTCTTGACCATGATTAATTCCTACTTAGTATAGAACGTCTCTCCAATTGCACAATCTTACTCTTTTGAAATTCATGCAATCTTTGTCTAGTTCACTCTTCGAATCGAGCGTGATCATCAATACAAACAAGTGTTTCTTGTCCATTATCATTGCCTTTAATTTTTTTTGCATCCATGTCTGTCTACTTTAAATGTGATTGGTAGCACATATTCAATACATTTTCTTAGTATTAAACATCAGATTCAATATAATTTTATGTCATAGTCCCTTGTCTAGGTTTATGAATCAAAAAGTCGACTAAGCTAGTTTGACCTAGATAGGTATTAGAGATCTTCTCTTAATACCATGGGAAATGCCTTCCTCATTGTCAATGATTACTTAGGTTCTTAATGCAATACTATGAAGCATTGTGTGTAATGTACTAGTGCTTTCTAGTGGACTTAATCTCTCTTGACCTTTAGCTTAAGTATTATAAAGGGAGTTCACTATTGTGATGAGCCTGGGGAGGGTAACAATGTCAATATGACCCCCCAAAGTTACAAACTTGAAATGCAGTGAAAACAAACAAATAACCAAAAACAAATGTGCCAAAAATATAAAGTCTTAATCTGGAAGAGAAATCCCAGTTTGATTTGGTACTTCGCTCACATGTATTCCCTATGGTACTAGAGCCCTAGAGGTTCCTAGTGTGGGCTCTTTTCTTTGAAAAGTAAAAAGCCCAAGACATACAAATAAGCACACACGTCAAAAATTGAATCAATGTGGAAAAAACTTTGGGGGGTCAAACAAAAGAAATAATTAAGGTGATGATTTCATATGCAATTCCTTTTATCATATCTTAACTATAAGGTCTTCTATGTATAGCCTCTAGTTAGCCCTCGAACATGAACTACTTTGCTCTTGCGATTAAACAACTTAATTAACCAGAGAGAATTGAGAAGCTTGCCCATGGTATTAATAGTTGACCTCTAGTGCCTCTTGATCGTTAAATTAGCGACCCTAGACTTGTTTATTTTTTAACTTTACAAGTGCTATGAATTTGATTATATTACAATTCAATATTTACTGTTGAAAATTTGTTTAATATTTTGTTACCAATCAATCTGTGTGCGTATTCACTGCATATGCTTTTTAACTATATATGTTCTATGCGAATGAAATTACTATGCCATTTTTGGTTGATTTTGCAGTGTTTAAAGAAAGCTAAAGACTACAAACTCAAATACTCTTTCACCTCGACAAACGAGCTTCACTTCACTAGCTTTCGAGGATGGAATCTACATCAGGAAGGGGGGCATGTTAGCCACTTACGGACACCCTATTACCTTTGATTTGGATGCCTTATCACTTATTTGAGTCATGGACCGGGCTTGTCAGTCCTATAGGTGTGTAGGTGAGTCGTCGATGAGAGGCACATCACTTATCTCATTTTGCCATGATTTTTGCTATGATCGGCCACTGTGGGCATCCATGTGTGAATGGGTCAAATTCATATAAAAGGTCCATTTTGACCTTAAATCCTCATTTTTGAGATGCATGCTAAAAAAGTGTTGTTGCTCTACCTCTACCTTCTTCTCCATCGTGTGCTCATGAGTGTGTGTGTGTGTGTGTATGCTTGAGAGAGAGAGAGAGAGAGAGAGAGAGAGAGAGAGAGAGAGAGAGAGAGAGCATTATAGGGACAAGGTGGTTGGGCACAGAATTGGCAGCTCCCTCTTCTTTGCGGCACGAAATCTTTCACGACGGCAAAGCATTGAGTGGTTAGTGACACACCATTGCCCCTTTGAGCTTACTAGGATAGTCTAGTTGTGTGCTTGCCACCATTCATGGATTGGACACAGTGTTTGGCAAGTTCCTAGCCTCTAACATGTGTGGTTGAAGTGCACAACAACTTATGATAAACACAACATTATCTTCATGGACCTTACTTTGTTGTAGACTAGAATGGTAAAGTTTTACAATGTCACATTTGAAGAGATTGGCGGTGTGCTACATTTTGTTTTGAAGCTAGATGATTGTGAGATTCTTAAAGAGAAGAATCTAGAGTGAGTGATAGTCACATTGATGAAAAGGGCACTTTTGAAATATCATACCAACAATCCTTTATACTTCAGTGTTTAGCCAGAAGCCAATATATGGTAGATGGGTGCTTTTGAGATATTCATTTTCTTCTAGCCCTTTTACTAAAATAATACATTTCATTTTGAAACACATCAGGATAAATCTTGCATACAAAGGAAAAAGACCATGAAATTTTGTTTTGGATCTTTAATCAAACCCCCATTCCTAACAAAATTGAAGGACAATGAACTGACAAATGAATTGTTTGTGGATGGAAGGGGAGACGTTCAGGTCCAATGGCATCTTGCAAATGACCTCAGAACACTAAAGTGTATGCATATTATGGAATGGTTGCAATGGAAAAATCTCCATGATTGTTCTGCATGGAGTCTGCAAAGGTGATGGACCTAAAGTGGTGGAGAAGGGCTCCTCCTTTTCACAATGAAGACCCCAACTTCTGACCAATTTTGGCAATTCCGCTTGTTAATATCCACAATTATACAATGCATGCTCTTTGCAAAATTGTGGAGAACTTTGTAAATCTCTACATTGGGTTTAGTTGGAAAATCAAGAAGTCAAGTGAGCACCATATGTCTATAGAGACCTCTGAACTAGTGTTGTCAAATATGGGTCTCCACGGGGGAAATGTCAAAATCCAGCGGGATGAGAAAAGATCAAGCAATGAGAAGGATGTGTCTTCCAAACCATCCATTGGTGGCGTCAAGTATCATAGATTCTTATCTAAACCACTAGGCATAAAATATGTGAATCTAACAAAGCGTGGAAGGATATATCACTCCACCTACATTAGCAAAGTTGAGTACCTACAATGGAAAAAATAGCATATGGCTGTGAAGGACAAGGATCCACAACTACTCGCAACACCAAGGTTGATCTTTTCCATTCCATAGATGTATTCTTTTTGATGTGATGATTGGTCACAAGATGATCTCAGCAAGTTTAAGGAGAACCTACAACTTCTAAGGAAATCATTCAAGAGAGCATGAACAAACACTAAAATTACTCATTACATGGTACTCTCAAAACTATTCTTGTGATTAGAATAAACTATGTGAGTGTCTGTGCTTATCAACTTTTCTTCATTTGTAGCACATCATTTTCAACCATTTTCCATACTTCATTCAAAATTATGGAACCATTCTTGTGATTAGAATAAACTATGCGAGTGTCTATGCTTACCAACTTTTCTTCATTTGCAACACATCATTTTCAACCATTTGCCATACTTCATTCAAAAGTACGGAAACCCAGACATATGGAATACACAGGGCTTAGAAAAGTCTCATTACATGGCGAGGAATGCCTACTTCCAACACACTCAACATGGTGGCTCTTGAGACAAGGCAAACACTCAGCATGGTGGCTCTCGAGACAAGGCAAACAATTTAAAAGAGCTTTTCCAATGGTTTTACCGCAGAATCCTTCACCACATGCAACAAAAGAAAGTATTAGCATTCACAGCAACTACACATGCAATCAGACAATTACAACAAAGAAAAAGTAAATGGTCTGAGGCTTTCAACAACTCGAGTGTTTGAGAAGGCCAAATAAAGTGGAGAGAGACAATGGAATATGTGAACCATAGGTGGAGCAAGAGACTGTGTGTTTGACACAACATGTACTTCTATAAATTATGAGAAAATTGGACAAATTATAATGTGTTTAACACAAAACATGTACAAATCTACAATGTGCAATGACTAAGACAACATGTACAAGTCACAATTTTTGTATCAACTTTTTGAGATTTTAGAAATATGTTCTTACACATTGCCCTTGTATCTTAGCACATGTGTTTGCCATACTCTAAGAGTTCATTTGGGTCTTGTTTTCCTAAGGATAGTGCAATTGCGTATTTAAGTGTAGTAATATGCGGCATGGCCGCATGTATATCCAGGAATGTATCTAAAACACTCTCTTGCAAAGATTCTTTTGACAAGAATGACTTTGTACGTGTTCTTTGTTAGCATCAGTCCACGTAGAAAGTGGGATAATGCCTTCAGGGAAAATGTTGCAATAGTCTCCCCTTGCGACACTCCATTGTGAAAGACTAGTATTGGTGCCTCGTAGATTTTTTCAAGATATTGTGAAAGAGATGCACCTCTTCCACGGTACTCTCTGGTTTGACAACGGAGAAAGTCATCCTTTTCAACAATCCAGGACTACACCCAAAATTAAGTGTCAGATTTAGAGAGAGACAAAGTGTGTGTGTGTGTGGGGGGGGGGGGGGGGGGGGGGGGGGGGGGACCATGAAACTCTCATCTTGCATCCATAGTTCATCCTTCCATAGGTCCACCGAGCAGCTCAACCCTTGTGCTAGGTGCTGATACCATTCCTCTACTTATTTATTTTTTGTTGAGGTCTTCAAACTATTCCCGATTGCTTGAAAAGTGGCCTCGTCAAGGAGTGTCTCCTTATACTTTTTTTATTTTTGGAAACATAGTTTGAGGCACTCCAGTGGGTTGCTGGAGGTTTTATTGCCTCGTCATCACTGCTATCTTCAAAGAGAACACTCCTCTCCTTGTAGAATTTGGAGATGGTGCATAGTGCAAAGTGTTTTCGCAAATAGAAAATACTTTGAATGTCATGGAGAAAAATGTATGTCCTATCATCAATCTAAATTTTGGCACACCACGAAGCATTAACTCAACTTGTTTCTCACTGAATCCAGTCAAATCCAAGGGTAGCTTGATTTTTGCTATTTTCTCAAACAACATTTTGCAATGTTCAACCTCCTTTGCTTTGGCCTCAAATTCAATAGCCTCCTCTATCTCTTCCACTTCATTGTAATCCTTCTAAACTTCCTCGTTAATCTGGTGGTAGATCTTGTTCCTCCATGATTTCCTTAGGGTTTTTTCATAATATTAGCAAATAGTATATTAAGATAGAATAGAAAGTTAAAGGAATCATGGATAAGCTTGCACTCCTTTTTATGCATGGGGAACCACAAGGGTTTGTATGGCAATGGCAACTAATTGTACTTTCTATATAAACCTCCTTTGGAATCACAATATTTGAAGTAAACAACCATCATGTCATCAAGAATGACCCTACCATTTTGCACCTCTAGCTCAAACCTCTCACTTTCAGGCTTCAAGAAATCAACGTGCTGAGCTAAAAGATCATCAAGATTGAAGGTGTCATTAAAGATGCCACATAGCTTATGAAGTTTATCACTAGCTCCTACAGATATTATAAAGTCAAAAATCCTTTCATCGATGACTTCAGGTTCTTCCATCTCTTTTTTCTTCTTCTCTTTTGTGATGCGCTTTGTAGGTGGCCCAGAGTCATTGCTTGATATAAAATGCACCTTTCTCTTTAGTGAGTTGAGCACATGAACCTTGGGTGTTGCAGTGTCCCGCTGACTTGCAGAAGGTTCTGTCTCTACTTGTGCAACATTCACATCTAATTTCAACACAAGCTCCTATGATGCCACACCAAGAATATCTAAAGGCTCATTGAAGTCAATATTTCTCTTCTTTGAACCCGTTAACAACTGCAATGATGAGGAAGCTGCATGATGGTGCCCAAACGAACACTATGAATCTACTTTCCTTCTATGAGATCTTATGTCTGGAAATTATAACCAAAACTATTTTAGAAATTACAAGCAAATACATATTAATATTTAATTTTTGTGTAGTTAAAAACTATATATTACTATCAACACCATCTTGGTTAAAACACACAACAACAACAACAACAACAACAACACACACACATATAGTTTCTCAACCTTCTTGATTGATGAATATCCTGAAAATTGTGTTATGTTTGTGAGAATCTACAATTAGCAAAAATGGCATCACACACACACACACACACACACACACACACACACACACACACACACACACCACTTTCATTTGTGGCTTATTGTTCTAATAATGGATGCTTGTTGATATTTAACATTACATGGATGGTAGGTATAAGTTAAAAAGGTTCTAAGTAGGACATGGATAATAACTAATAGGTTTGTTGATATCTGTAATACGTAACCAAGGCTAACAAATATGTTGTCTTATTTATATGGATGCAGGTGAGGAATCTATCTTTACTTAGGATCTTTTTGGCTTAGCTGCAATCCGTCACTATCAAACCTGGCCTCTTTCACTTCAGAGTAAGTTGCTCTTACTATCTTATATACAAAACATTAGAATGATACCTCATTCTCACTATGATGTACAAAAGTGAATCAAAGACTGAGTTGTTTTTGTTCTAATCATTGTCCTTTGTGTAAATCCAGCTGCCTTTTGAATTATTATGTTCTTTTGTGTATAAGTATAAGTCTAAAAACAACAACACACATCAACACTTATTTTTGTGTAATGTCACATACAAAAATACACACAATTTTTTTTTGCAAACGGCATGGGGGGAATTTGCACCAAGTACTCTAGCTTCTACGTGTCGTTGCCAAAAATATGAGCAAACTGTCAACAAGGCATGTAGAAGCAAATTTATTTTGTGCCAAGAATCCTCAATGCACCATTCACAGGAAAATGAAGAGAGGATTTGAAAAAAATGTAAAGGAGGAGTACCTTCCCTATGCTTGGCATGGATGTATACACTTGGTGTTGGATGTGGTGGATTGTTTGACTACTCAAACAAATAGAGGAACAAGTGTTTTCTCACCTTAAACAATTGTCTTCTCTCTCTATCTCTCTGTCTGCCCCTAAACTTGTGTCTCTCTCTCTCTCTCTCTCTCTCTCTCTCTCTCTCTCAATATCTATGTGTGTGTGTATGTGCATGCTTTTCTCTTTATTCTGTGTGTGTGTGTGCCAATTCTCTCTCTCTCTCTCTCTCTCTCTCTCTCTCTCTCTCTCTCCAACACAATAAATGATTGGACCCTTGGTGCCATGCACGTTATTATGGAAAATTAAAGTTTCAGAACATGCTAATCATATCATATGGTCATTTATTGCATCGTACACCACCACTTACATTTCGTGATTTGGTCTAATGGATTGCATATGCATGGGGGGGGAGAGAGAGAGAGAGAGAGAGAGAGAGAGAGAGAGAGAGAGAGGAGAAGAAGAAGAAGAAGAAGAGAGAGAGAGGGAGCACCGCCACCATTAAAGTTTTTCCATCTAGAACCGACAAAGAGACACAAAACCTTTTTTTTCAATTAGAGCAAGCAAACATGCACTATTTTGTCTTAACGTGAAACCATCTATTTTATTTGTCTCTGTTTACCTAGTTTCATGCCATCTATTCTATTTGTCTCTATTCTATCTCTATAGGGAATATATTGACCCTAAGGAACATTTTTTTTTGCAAGGAAACATGTACTATTTTGTCTTAATGTAAAACCATCTATTTTTTTTCTCCTTTTACCTAGTTTCATGCCATCTATTCTATCTCTAGAGGGAATTTTATTGACCCTAAGGAACATTTTTTTGCAAATGGCACATGTGTGCTACATAGTTCATTCTAGTGTGCCCTCGTGCATCGTAGTGCATTATTAGAGAGAGAGAGAGAGAGAGAGAGAGAGAGAGAGAGAGAGAGAGAGAGAGAGAGAGAGAGAGAGAGAGAGAGAGAGAGAGAGAGAGAGAGAGAGAGAGAGAGAGAGAGAGAGAGAGAGAGAGTGTTCTCTGCTAACGATGCATGGATGCAATGCGTCTTATTTATCAACCGCCCTCACGTACTGTAGTGCACTATTAGGTTTAGTCTTCACACACACACACACACACACACACACACACACACACACACACACAGAGAGAGAGAGAGAGAGAGAGAGAGAGAGAGAGAGAGAGAGAGAGAGAGAGAGAGAGAGAGAGAGAGAGAGAGAGAGAGAGAGAGAGAGAGAGAGAGAGAAAAGACTATAATCTTATAGGGAAATGGCAAGAGCAAAGGCTACTACTAGCAAGGCTTGTTAAGGTCCAGGTTTAGCTACTAAAGGCGGGGGCATGTTGGTCAGTAAGAAGAAGATACCTGGAAAGCCTATGAAGATTTTGAAGGCTCCAAGGCTAAGAGGATACAGAGAAACCTAAACCTATTCAAGGCAATCAAGATGGCTCAAAAATGCATTGAGCTTATTGTACCAAAGCTTCCCTTTTAGAGGCTGCAAGGTCAATATGTAAAGAGGCACGTTTTAGCACAATGAGGTGGAAGCTTGTTGCACGGTTGACACTTCAAGAGGTAGCAAAATATTTTTCGCTTGAATACTTCAATGATATAACTATTGTTGCAGCACATGCACATAGGATAACCAACACAATGGACAAGGACAGTGAAACCTTAAAGAGATAGAGATGGAGATATGATAACTTTCTCGTACCCAATGAATTTATAGACAAGAAAATTATGGAAATTTTGATTATACCTCCATCAATGCCACAATTAGAGATGAAGATTGTGGAGGTCGCCCATGATGTCAATACCAAGGCCAGAGCTGAGCAGGAAAACTGGGGTGCAGAGGAGAGGAAGAAACTAAAAGAGAAATAAAAAGTAATTTTTTTTGTGAAGAAGAGATTAAAAGCTACAACTCAATAACGCATGAAATTGATGTGAGGAACAATGAAATTTTATCATCAATGAAAGATGGAATGATGGATTAAGGAGACTTGCAGTTGATTTTATTGATATTAATATATTCAAAGATCCATATGCTCGAATGATAGATTCAATTTTCTATATATTCCTAAATCAAGAAACGGTTCACTAGCTTCAACGTACTTGGATTAAGGCTTTAGATTAGAGAATAACTTCCATTAACTTTTTTGTAGTTTGATCAAGAGTCAGCTTCTTGAACAAAGTCAATAGAAAATATATATCATGGATCCTCTAGTGTCTATCCTTCTTAGAATGAAAAATACCCCTCAGGGCACATTAGAGAAGTGGTTTGCCCATTGTCCGATGCTACAATTCACAACAATAATTTTTCCACACAAGAACAACCACCAATGGAGCCTGGTTTGCATAGAGCTTGACAAGCTAGTTGTCTAGACTCTCAACTCAATTGAAGGAACCCATCCATAATTAAGACTATGAGTATTTAGAATTTGAATTTGGATTGATGTGGGATATGGTCTCCATGCCAACTTGTGTGGATGGAGATGCCTCCTACATGCTGAGTACATATTGCAAAGCTTCTTTGCACTAGAGCCATTCATGTCAAAGGTAGGAATTTTGCAAAGCATTACATACCATGGCGATTGTTGCAGTACAAATCTCTCTTAGTTCCTTTTTTGTTTTCATTTTTCTTTTGCAGAGTGCATTGGAGAAGTACACAATATAGTATTTGCATCGATACCGTGCCACTCTTATCAAGAATCTGCTTTCTATTTCACATGATGTAAGTATGGATACAAAAGACACCCTATTGGATGACCATATTGTAGAGATAACAATGATTGGTGAGGGACACAAGAAAATGGACCTCCACAAGTCCTAAAAGCTTGTAAGATCAATTGAAAAGGGAAAGAAGAAAGAGGAGGTGATTGACCAGTCACAGGGAAGGACTCAGGAGAAGAGTAATCATGCAGAGGGAGCAGCTGAGAGGGAAGAGATGCATGATGAGAAGAAGGGCAATGTGAGCACCAAGAAGCCGGATCATGAACATGGAGGGGCCGAGGGAGAAATTCATATTGAAAGTCCCTCTACAGATGGAGGGGTTCAGTCAAAAGAAGATAATGTAGAAGGAGGGATTGAGGAAGAAACTGCCAGGGCCTCAAAAGAATATCCCTTCACCATTCCATCGGTAGAGCCTGAACATCATCAACAGGCAACAATGCTTGATCCTCAAACAAAGCATACCACAGTAGAAGCTAATTTATCTATTATGGACCACTCTACAATGGAGACACAAGAGTCTCAGATAGCAGAAGCACAAGGGAGTGAGGAGAAAAAGGTCAAAGATGTCGACACTGGACTGGACAACCTCCACACCAATCAAACCTAGTATGGACCTTTGCTAGACATTGACATGATTGTTTTGATAATAACCAATGTAAATAAATATTAAAGTCATCTATCGTCTAACTACTTATTTGTTTTACTAAATGTTTTTTCAGACTCGTTATTTTGGACATCAACGGATTGTTGATGTTTTGAGAGTCGTATGGTTCAAATGCATTGACTCTCAACTTGCGTAACTTTCGGATAGGCATTCATAGAATAATTGTACGGCCAGGCCCGAAGGAATTTATGCAATTTCTTCTTCTAAGGTTGCACATTGTGATATGGTCTTTTTTGCAATAGAAAAACTTCAATTCCCTCATAGCCGTAGTTTGCAACATAGCCAAAATATAGCGTTGGCAATTTGATTTTATCTGTTGCAAAATGCAGTGTGTTTTCATCGATGGACACTACCACTCTACAAATCTAGATTTATACCTTTATTACAAACCTTTTTCTCAATTCCACGTCCCATTTGATGTTAACACTTTGTTGATAGACGAGACACCACATAAGGGTTTACTTAATACACCGAGCACAACTCTCTCCCTGCCCTCATTTGAAGGGCATGAGCCCGACTTCTACCAAGAGAACATTTTGATCCCAAATTTGCAAAATTTGTATTATAGTCCATTTGCTGTTCCTTTCTTAATGGAGGAATAGCTTTTTGTGGAAGGAGTATGATAACTTTTTGTAGCTGTCGTTTAGTATCTTCACGGCTATTAGAGTTCGTCTATAGCGGATCCACATATGGATACTGTAAAAACAGGATGTTACCTCATGTTTGAGAAGTTTTTTTGTATTTCTTGAATTATTTGAGCTATTTTCAACATCATGTTGCCTTGCTTCTCATTGGACGCGCTTCCTTTCTCTCTCTCTTCAAAATGGCCCTCTAAAAAGACCTCCAAAATCTCCCAATGCTTTGGAGTTTGCACTCAACAAAAAAGCTAGAGAGGGGGAGAGGATGTGTGTATGGGTGTTTTGGTGGGGTGCATCAAAGCATGCAGATTTTCAGCTGATGGTGAAATGGTCTACAAATTGTCTCCAAACATGCCCAAGGATTGATTGGGGACCGAGGCAGAACCGGGTAGAAACAGAACCGTGGGCCATAGCAAGAGAAAGAGAGACTCTGTGAAGAGCGATCTCAGTGAGAGAGAGGATGGAGCTACACAAAAACGCCAAAAATTTCCTAGATGGCTAGACATACAAGATCTCCAAAAATGCCCAAGGATTGACTGGGGACCGAGGCAGAACTAGGTAGAAACAAAATGGCGGGCCATGGCAAGAGAAAGAGAGACTCTGTTAAGAGTGATCTCAGTGAGAGAGAGGATGGAGCTACACAAAAATGCCAAAAATTTCCTAGATGTCTAGACATCCATGACATACAAAAAAAATGCCAAAAGCCTTCACAGATCATCCCTTCATATGATAGTCTTCAACCTTCATTTTGGAACACTGTTGCAAAGAGTGCTTACGGCCAATTATATAAGCTTGCAATCATTGCAACAAGTCACATTGGCACTGAATAATGATTTTCAGATAGGGTAGAGAATCCTTGCAACAACTTCATCTCTTCCGACTAGATTTGATGGAAATTACTATCATGTCCACAAAGGTTTCCTGCTTGAACACTTCTTCTGTTGTTGATGATTTCCGAAGGGTTACTTCTTTTGTTGTTAATTACTTCTGAAGGGTTAGTTTCCACCACTTGCCCACCTATTATCATCACATCCAAGATGGTGTGCACCTTATAGAATTTGTACACTATATAATTTTCTTTGCAAAATGAATTCCTAGCAACTGTTTTTTCCTTGTCTTCCTTTTTCTGGCATGCTAAAGGCCTTAGTATCCATATGGGTGAAGGTCATTCAATTTGAGCTGGCTAGAGATGTGTCTCTTTAAAAGTTGAAAAGAAGGAAATCATTTTCTGTTATTTCCGAAAGCTACTTTCATTTTTGGCCTATCAAAGACCTTAGCATCCATATGGATGAAGGTCGTTCATTTCTAGTTTTTTTGCATGTTGTAAAAGACAATAGAGAACAAATGATTAAAGACTATTCATAGGTGATGTGAAGTATTGATTGGATAAATTTTGTTTATATTCTCACTTGTAAAGAATCTTTTTATTTAAGGACTTCACAAAGATGCATTTCATTAAATTGTTAAATTGTTTTATTATTCTCTATCCTTATTTAATCTATTTTTATGAAAGCAATAATTTTTTGGTTTAGCTTTTTAATTTTATTGCTTCTATTTTATTTTTATTTTATTTTTTAATGTTAATGTGTAATGTGCACCTTTCACCTTTTTATTTAAGTGGAGCCTTTTCTAATATACAAACCATTCATTAGTATAATTGGGTTCACAAGAGCCGACGAACGACATCCAAAAAGGAGCATGCCTCCACCACGAAGGTTGTCTATTGGCACAAAAGAAAATTGCACTTCTTTAAACCCACCAAAAAAAAAAGCGAGGCTCCCCTCCTCTCAAAAGAGCAGTTCTATCGTCCACTTTTCAGCACGAAATGTGGATGGCGTGATTGAACTAAATCCAATGGCTATATGCTCTACAACACTACCATTAGACTAGGGCTCATTGGCCATCAAAATCGTCGAAAACAAATTTTATAGAGCTGCCTCTGTCCCTTGTTAATGAAGGGATAGGTGTAAGAAAGAGTGCAAGATTTTTATTACCCGCTCTTATAAATCTAGCTTGTGTATGCATAATATATGTATAATGAAGAATATAATATAGATTTCATTTTAATTATTTTTCATTTTAGTTTGTTTTCAAATGATAATATGCAATGTGCATCTTTCACCTTATATAAAACCATTTTTTATTATAAATGTATAATCGTTTTCTTGCAGCTGTATGAACTCAAGGGTGACCTCCCCCCTCCTGCACAGCGCGACCTTCCTTCTATTGCCCTTGCTCGCACATGGAGATAGAGAGAAAGAGAGTTTTTCTCTTGTAGAGTCTACAGAGAAAGAGAGAGAGGCTGAAGTCTGCCCTACCTTCTCCATGAGAACGTGAACCTATCTGGCTGTGGACGGTGTGTAGAGAGAGAGAGAGAGAGAGAGAGAGAGAGAGAGAGAGAGAGAGAGAGAGAGAGAGAGAGTTGAAAAAACGCATCTATATGAAGAATCATTGATTTTTGTTTTTTGGGTGTGATGTAGACATAATGGATAATATAATTAAAAGATATTACTAATGGCTTCAAAAATCGAAAGGTATTCCTTTTTTCCCCTTATTCAAAGATTCTCTCAACAATAACAAAAACAATGTGCTTGTCTATAGCACGTGGCAACGAACAATGATGAAGCACATAGATTTGCAATAATATTAGCTAGGAAGGACGGATACAACATTGTGTGTGTGTGTGTGTGTGTGTGAGAGAGAGAGAGAGAGAGAGAGAGAGAGAGAGAGAGAGAGAGAGAGAAAGAGAGAATTTAAAGAGGAGAAAATGCCAAAGGGAAAACAAAGGAGAAGAGAAACACCTCTTTATATGGACACAAAAGGTATATTTACTTTCCACCTTCATCCATCTTTTGACTGTCTACCTTCGTGTGTCTTTCATTTCCTAAACTCACCCTTCACTTATGCACTTAATATGTTTTGAAAGAGTTATTAATTTTTTGAGATTGGGGAGACCTAATGGATAATATAATTTTATATTAAAACATAGCAAAAATTTAATGTGATTATAGGAACTCATTTAAACTTGCTTTTCATAAATCTCATTCCCACCCTAACATAGTAGGCCTTCACATCTCTTCACCTTGTTTCCCTTTTTTTTTTGCTTCTTTTTGCGGAGGGGGGGGCAGGGCAGGAGGTCGAGGGAAAGGCGAGGCGAGTTGGAAAGTGGGGCTAGGGCGAGTGGATGGGGGTTGTATGCAGGTGTGGTGGGTAGCAACGATCAAGGCGAGGGCATGGAAGAAAAGAGGGCGAGGCAAGAGTTGGGGAGAGGGTGTGGGGGCGCATGTAAGTAGATGGTGGCCGGAGAGGGGGAGATGTGCAGGTTGAGGAGGGCGAGAGGGGCCGACTACAAGCAAGGGAAGTTGGCTGGAGGGGGGTGAGGTCGGGCGGCAGGAAGAGAGGGCAAGGGTGGGTAGAGAGTAAATTGACAATTTGGAGATGAGGGCGAGCAGAGCAAGCAGGCAGGGAGCGAAGTTTACGAGGCACCTATGGGTTGGGCAATGTGGTGGGCAAGGGCGAGCAAGAGTGAACAAGCAGGCAAGGCTACTTGATGAGCGGCGACAAGGACCCGAGGCAAGCACTAGCAGAGGGTAAACAGCGAGTGGGGTTGTGCAATTTTGTTTGAGAAAAATCAATACTCTACTTTTGGATTTTATCCACATGGACAAATCTAGAGGCATTGCTTGACAAACATTAGAAATTTTTGTGCCTAAAGTGCATTTCGTGACAAAATAGGAGCACATGTCAATTTTGGTAACAAGTTGTTGTTGAGATAGGCATGGAAAACTATCCTACATCTAAGTCCTAATTTGATGTGACACCTAGTGTATGTATGTGTGTAAATACTTTAGAAGACACCTCGAGAAGAAAGCTAGCCATGCACATAGTCCCAAGCTTTATCTATATATATGCCTTTTTGGGATTTTGTATATACTTCATTAGAGAGAATGCAATGCAATGTAACCTTATATTGTGTAATATAATGCTAGTAGTTTGAAGTATTGGACGTGCACTTTCACTTTAGAAAGCTCACTGTGTACCAATGGAAGTCTTCACCTTCAAACCCCCTTGAGTTCTCTCATCCCCATCATATCCAACAACTAGTACCAGAGTTAGCTTGCATCATAATTAGCTTAGGAATTCCGCATACAATCCATAGAATACCCACTTGTCCACTTTTGATCAAACACCAAATTGATTTGAAGACGATTAAGGCTAGTAATCAAGCCTTTTGATTGCACAAAATTGACTAATCCAGTGCAAATTGAATTGAGTGAAGATTATTGATCTTATTCTCAAGCTTGGGTGCACCCTCTTCTTGCATCGGATCAGTCATGGTTGAAAATCAGCCTTTTTTGTGAGAATCAATGGCTTATGTTGGCTTCAAGCATTCTCCCCGCTGCAAGCTCGTGACGATCGGCCTTCGCAAATGTTTTTATAGCTGTTGGGCAACCCCTCTTGCAATATTTGATTATGTAATAGCTTCAAGATCAGCCCACCTCATTTTGGAAGGCAGCTGCTCATCTCAGCAACTCTCAAGTCTCGTTTTCAGTGTACATAACGTTTTAAAAAAATTTTGTAGTAGCCTTTTGAGCCTTTGACCGGCTAGTGGAGCTTCACACCAACATACTGCACAGCTCCAACAATTTTCCAATATCCCATTATAATCTTTTTTGTTGATTAGAAACCTTAAGTTTATGGACACTCGAAGTGGCAGCCGAGCTCGACTTTGACAACCGCTCGAATTCTTCACCAAGCTTGACATCGTCAATATTTTATGGTCGATTTGTATTCGGTCAAGCTTCTGAGTTGTTCAAACTTCAAAGAGTACTTCTCCAAGGCACACACACACACACTTCCACACACGTTGTCAGGAGTTTTTTGGAGCAAGGGATTGCACTTATGTACATACACATGCATGGTGCATCGAGTAAAGGATTGCCCATTTTCTAGAGCCAGGTGGTTATGTGGGGCCCACATGTGTACAGGTAGGACAGCATGTACATAGTGCATCGATTTTCACTATCACCAGTACCAGTATGTTTTTTCTACAATAATGAGGAGTTTATAGTGCGTAAAACTTCTTGAGGAAGCTATCCGCGGGCCGACGACATGAGTTAAGCAGATGCGTCAGATGGCATCGAGTGGCGTCAGGAGGCTGAACGGGGTCAATATTTGCACGTGGATGAATACGGACACAAAGTGGTGTTTTCTTGTGAGAGTTATGCAGAAAGGTCATCATTAGGACCACTTTTTGGGGCCACTTCACGTGGTTGCGAGACGCATTATTGAAAAGAAATGAGTGCCAGGTGTGCGGATGATGCAAAAAAGGTGACAACTATGCACTGCGAGGTCAGTTTTTGGCCTGTTCGGGGTCCGTTTGAGGTCATCTAAAAGGCCAAGGGTGCCCAACTAATAAATCTAAGTGTGGGAACTGAAAAAACTGAGAGAAGACCAGAAAAAACGTGGAGAAGAGAGGAGGAACAGTCACAGGTGTGTTTTTTGGGTTTTTGGAGCCTGTTTTGGCCGTAAACTACTCATCCGAGGTCAGATTTGAGCACTTTGACATTGTAGAATGGGGTTTTGGGCCATTCCAGACGCGATGGCGCTGTCCATTTTGCCAAATTCCTCACTCTTTTCCTGCTGTTTTTCTGTGTAAGTTTCTCCTATGAGCGAAGTTTCTTCTCCAGTTTGTGATTGTATCTGGTATCTTTTACCCATATTGTGTGAGTTGTTTGCCCCATTGGTGTTGGCCCAAGCTCATTTGTATCTAAAAATCAGAAATTCTCCTCTTTTGAGCTGATTTTTTTGGGTGTGTGTGTATGTGTGTGTTTGTGTGGAGTGGGCAAGTGGATAGTCTCTCTCCTCTCACTCCAGAGGTGTGTTCCCTGTCTCGGCCAGGTGTGTTGTGTAAGCCGAGTGGTGCCCCACAGTGTGTGTGTGTGTATCTTCCCAAGAGTGTGTGTCGGGTCGTTATAGAGGCGCTGTGTGTGTTTTCATCCCGCTCACATTCTTTTGGCGCCCCCACGGAGGATCTTCTTCGAGTACCTTCTGCTTCGAGCTTCAAGCTTCGAGATTCGGGATTACAGGTTACAGGTTGCAGATTACAGGTTACATGTTACAGGTTACAGGTTACAGGTTACAGGTTACAGGTTACAGGGACAGGTACAGGTACAAGTGATTCACACAGGTACAGGTAGCTGGAGTACAGTGATATACTAGCGGTGGTGTCACTTGCAGTTGTTGTGGGTATGCATCACTTGGCGCCTATTTGAGCGCATTGTTTGCTGGATTTTACGTTACTTGTGGAAACTGCCATTGTACGCATTTGTGGAGCCATAATTGGTTGTATTTGGCAGTCCCAGCCATTTCTGAGACTTGGTCTGGAAGATAGTCATTTCTGAGACTTGACTATATGCGATTTGCATTAGCCTTCGTGTGAGGGTCGATAGCGTGAGATTTTTATTGAGCTGGGGGATTCTCAAATGTGGAGATCCTTTCGGTGATACAGGTAGCTGGAGCACCCTTTTTGTGACCTCGCCATAGGCTATGTACTAGTGAGTCCTACTTGATGCTCGGGTTCTATTGTTGATAGTTTATGCATACATAGACAGTCTATATTTTGGGTTCCTACTGCTCTACTTCTGGGGAAACTCTGTCGAAATTTTCCCAAGTTATGATGGCTGGTTTTTTGGTATTTTGAGCCATTTATGCTGTTATGCTGCTGAAATTTTGGCAAAATCAGAGGTTGAGTCAGGTGTGCCTTCTTGGGAGCTTCATGGTTGGCTTTAATGGATGATCAAAATGGCCCTCAGTTCACTCCTTTTCATTTAACTCAAAGAATTCAGATTAATGTTCATGTGTCCAGGAAGATCTTTTTCCAGCAGCGCATAGTCTTTATGTTTGGGCCAAGAAGATTGAGAGAGATCCTGGAATGTCCTTTGCCTGTTGTCATTCCGATGATTAACTATGAAAACTCATTTGATGTGCATGTGTTTGTTCTTATCTAAAGTTGAGCTCCCTTTAAGTTTCTGGGGATTGGGTAGTGAAAAGTTTTGGGTTCTTGCACGTGTGTTCGAAGGGGTTCTCAAAGCATCCTAATTTGGGTAGCCATGGCTTTGTCTGATCCCGAGTTTCATGGAAGAAGTGATGAAGATGTGGAAGAATTTTTGGAAAAGATGGAGGTTGCCTACATTAGCAACCAGATTCATGACCCTACGCAAATGTTACGCCTTCTCCAAATTTGTTTGAAGAGTGATGCACGAGTTTGGTCTAAAGCATTTGAAGAGGAGTTGCGTGTGGCTGATCCACCTGTAAGGTTGAGTTGGGACAATCTACGACATGGGTTGGAAGTGGAGTTTGTGAAGATAGAAGATCCTAACAAAGTGTGGCAAGAAGTACAGGCTTTGGTGCAAAAGGAAGGTGAGCCAGTAGATGCGTACATACGTAAGTTTTCATTGGCATGGGAGCGAATGTGCAAGGCCTTAGCACCACAGGTACCCCCACCTGACATGATGAAGAAGGACAGGTTCTTAGCTGGTCTTTGGGAGAATATACGTTGGAGAGTGGAGCTAAAGAATCCTAGGACATATGAAGATGCACTAGAGGTAGCAAGGAACAAAGAGTGGAAGCTGAGGAAAATGAGCCAGTTAGGGGTGGAGTCTTTGCCCATGAGGTCTGAATTTCAACCTATAGAGTCTTTACAAGGGCGCATGTCAAGGGTTCATCATGAACCAGTAGTTCCTGTTACTACTCAGGTTATGCCAGCAGTGGTCACTACAGCAGTGCAAGATGATGGCCTAAGGCAAGACATGAGGCAAATGGTAGATTTGATGAAGAATCTCAGCCTAAACATGCTAGGTCAAGTGGGAAATAATCGAGGTCGAGGGTGGTTTGCAAATCATCCAGGAGGTGAAGAAAGACCTGGGAATGGTGCTGGACAAAGTAATAGTAGGTTTTGGTGGCAGACGCCCACATGTTATAATTGCGGAGAGTTGGGCCACATCAGCCCGCAATGTGATAAGCCACCAAGGATGGGGGGAGACATGTATCCATTGCCAAAACAGGTGCTAACTAGGTCGTATGATTATGGCATCGAAATTAAGGGAGACGAAGGAACGAGTGGACTGACCCAGGAGGAAAAGGGAAAGACAAAAGTGCTAAGTGTAGTCACCTTGGAGAAGGCATCAAAGCTAGAGGATACATTAGTGATGCCTATTGGGAAGAGGACCACAGAGGATAAGGAAGGAAGAAGTGCCCCAGGTCCTAGTAAGAAGAAAGGAAAGAGCCATGAAGGCGAGGATGTCAAGGCCAAGAGGAAAAGGAGAGCTCGTCGAAAGTTTCATGTTTCAGATTTTCCACTAGGGGATGGGCAATTAAGTTATGACTTGAAGGAGGATCTGACGAGCAGGAAGGCAGATGTTACTTTTGGGCAGCTTATAGAGATGGTGCCTAAGCTAAAGCGACAGTGGAAGAGGATGGTTAACCCAATGGAGAAAGAGCCAGAGAGAGTTTCAGTGAAGGTGTTGGCAATGGACGAGCTACTAGACATTTGTCCAATAGTAGATGTGTGGCATAAAAGGAAAAATTTGGGACAAGGTTATGTGGATGGCGGAGCCCAAACATGCGTCATAACACACTCATGCGTTGAGAAGATGGGTCTCACAGTGGCTGGGGTGTCAGGTTTTCGGATCAGATTGGCAAACCATCAAAAAGTAAAATGCTTGGGTGTTGTAAAGAGCTTAGAAGTGGAGGCATATGATGCAAAGGCAGTGGTTGATTTTCATGTGATGCCAGCAAGGTTGGGAGCATATCCTATTATACTGGGCAGACCATGGTTACGTGCAGTGGGAGCTGTTCAAGATTGGCGACATGGTACGATTAGCCTCTATGGAAAGACAGGTACCAAGAAGCTTTATAATATGGACACAAGGAAACGATTAGAGGAGCTTTATGAAGATGAGGATGAGTCTAGTGATGAAGACTCTTCCACGGTGACAGATGAGGACAGTGATAGCACTACCAGCAGTGATGAGGATGCTGATGTTGCATTTCTTTTGATGGACAAGGAAATCCAGGAGATTGGTTTAGTTGCATTTGCGGATGAGGTTGAAGATGAAAGTGAAGGGCCTTATGAAGTGATTGAAGGGCTGATGCAAACCAAGGTTGAGTTGTCAAAGAAGCAGAAATTGATGACACAAATGATCAGTGGAGACCTCTCAGCTATGGAGAAGGATATATATTTGCACATGCTGGCTAGTTTTCCTGATTTGTTCATTACTTCATATGAAGAGATCAGAGGGTTCAAGGGTGAAGAGATGCATATAGAGCTGAAAGAAGGTGCTAAGCCAGTGCGGCAAAGGCTAAGAAGGATGGGTCAAGAGCAAATGGAAGCCTTGCGGGTAGAGGTGGACAAGTTATTGAAGGCAGGGTTCATAGTTCCAGTGGAGACCACAGAATGGGTGAGTCCAGTAGTAGTCAGTCCAAAGAAGGATGGGAAGTGGAGAATTTGTGTGGATTTTAAACCCTTAAACGCAGCCACTAAGAAGAACCCATATCCTCTTCCATTCATCGATCAGATCTTGGATTCAGTGGCAGGTTATGAGAGGTACAATGTGTGTGATGGTTTTTCAGGCTATTTTCAATTGAAGATTGCTCTTAAAGACCGCACAAAGACAACTTTTATTACGCCATGGGGCTGCTATTGCTACACAATATTGCCATTTGGGTTGTCAAATGGACCTTCCTTCTATCAAGAGAGAGCAAATTGGGTGTTGGAACCATTCATTGGTAGTTGTGTTAAAGCTTTTATGGATGACTTCTGTGTCTATAGCAGTAGGGCTGATCACCATGAGAAGCTGCAGATGGTATTGGCTCGATATGATGAATGTGGAGGACAACTAAATCCAAAGAAATGTCATCTAGCACAGCCAAGGGTGAAGTTATCGGGCCATATGGTGTTAGAAAATGGCATTGAGGCTGATCCAGATAAGGTGAAGTCTATTATTCTTCTTCCATCACCTATGAGTACGAAGCAATTGGCAACCTTTATACACAAAGTGAAGTACATGGAACGGTTTATTCCATTGTCTTCGCAGCTTCTTTATCCATTACAGCAAGTGGCAAAGCATGATCCATTGCAATGGGATGACAAGTGTGAAGAAGTTTTTCAAGAGGTGAAAGAGGTGTTAGGGGGGTTGTCAGCCATGCAGGCTCCTGATTGGGAGAAAGTTTTTTATGTAAATCCATCAGTAGGGGATGATGCCATTGGAGCCATGCTATTGCAAAAGGGGAAGGGCAGCCATTATATGAGGCCAGTGTATTGTGCAAGCCGAGTGAAGTTGGTAGCGGAGAGAAAGTTATCGGAAGTAGAGCTAGTGATGGCCAGTGTAATATTTGCTTGTCGATGATTTCGTCATTACTTGCTACCACGGCCTTTTGTTTTCTTGACGAGTTATGCCTTTTTGCCATAGTTAATTAATGGTATTAACATGTCAAATGTGGTGAAGAAATGGGTAATTGAGCTGCAAGAGTTTGAGTTCTCTTTTCTAGTGGAAGATAGTACAAGGGCTACCCTAGCTGATTTGTTGACCTACAAGGAGAATCCCCTTATTGTTAAGGAAGAGGTGGTGAGAAAGGTAGTTGAAGAAGTGCCACAGATCAGCAATGCACATGTGTTGTTCTTTGATGGTTCATACAGAAAGAGTCATGATGCAGCTTCAGGGGGTATAGCACTTTATGATCCAGAGGGGAAGCTAGTATGCAAGAGAGGGTTCAAATTGGATGCGCATAGTAACAATGAGGCTGAATATGCTACATTGGAAGCCGGATTACACATTTGTTTGAAGCATGGGGTTCGAAGGTTGAGCATAAAAGGTGATGCCTTGTTAGTGGTGAAGCAAGTGCTGGGTGTGTGGAAGAGCAAGAACACCTCATTGAAGGAAATGTGCTTCAGAATTAAAGGCCTGTTAAAAAAGTTCGAAGCATGGAGCATCAGACACATTGAACGTGCTCTAAATGGAGAGGCCCATGAAGCAGCTCAAGGCATGATTGGGGAGCTATTCGTGTTGAGGACCAATTTACCTCTTTATCATGGCCGGGAAGGTTTGGCTCAAGAAGAGGAGTTTTTGCTAACAGGAATCATTCCAAAGGAGATTCAGAAGTCTAAGAAGTATGGCTTTGTGCGTAGAGCATACAGGTACAAATTGATTGGTGATGTCTTATACATGAAAGGGGCTGATCTCGTGTTGAGACGTGTACCTTGGCGGGAGGAGCTTTACAGAGTGTTGGAAGAGAATCATGAAGGCGCATGTGGTGGCCATTTTGCTCTAAAGATCACCTTGCATAAGATTTTGCAAGAGGGGTATGTATGGCCTAGTTTGCACAAGGATGTTCACCATTGGTGTAGGTCTTGCAATAGGTGTCAAGCATTTGGGAAGAGAGTGTTGAAGCCAGAGCTACGAAAAAACATTATGGCGTTTGATGTGTTTGAAAAGTGGGGGATTGATGCAATAGGCCCGTTACCTATCACAAGCAAGGGCAAAAGCTATATCTTGACGACAGTGGACTATCTCTCTAGATGGGCAGAGGCTATAGCAGTAAAACAGATCACTGCAAAGGATGTGGCAAAATTTGTGTATGATGAAATATTTTGCAAGTTTGGGGTGTCATTAGAGCTACTTTCAGATAAGGGGCCAGGATTTAGAGCTAAACTGCTAGACTTCTTATGCACAAAGATGAAGATTAGGCACCAGCATACCACTCCTTATTACCCACAGTGTAATGGCTTAAATGAAAGATTCAATGGTGAGTTGGTACAAATTCTTTCTAAAGTGACAGAGCACCAAGGAAAGAATTGGGATTTGGAATTGCCTAGTGCATTATGGGCTTACCGTACTTCGGTGAAGACAGGTACAGGGTTTACTCCATTTCATTTGGTGTATGGAAAGGAAGCACTATTGCCTGTGGAGGTAGAGTTGCCTGCGGTCAAGATGTTAGAGAAGTTGCTTGGGTCGCCTAGTGATGCATTCAAAGAGAGGCTCTTGCAATTACAAGAGGTCCAGTTGGATAGGATGAGCGCATTGGAGCATTATGGGCAGATGCAGGATAAGGCTTTGGCAAAGATAAATGAAAAGGTTAAAAGTAAGGGTATCAAGAAACATGACTTGGTTTTGCGCTACAATAGTAAGCTGGACAACACCTTCCAAAAGAAGTTTCAAATTAAGTGGGAAGGCCCTTTCAAGGTAGTGGAGTGTTTTCCAAATGGCACATATCAGCTGGCTAACTTGGATGGTGTTCTACATATGTCAAGGGTAAATGGGTTGCATCTTAAATTGTATCATGCTAGATTGATGATGGTGGAGCAAGATGAGCTATCTGTGGATCAAGCAGTGTTGGTGAGGGATGAGGAGACATGTAATGCGGCGAGTCTCATATCTCTCTTTGCTGCTGCTGAACATGAATGATCTAGCAGGCTAGGGGATGGGCAAATTATGTCAGGAGTTTTTTGGAGCAAGGGATTGCACTTATGTACATACACATGCATGATGCATCGAATAAAGGATTGCCCATTTTCTAGAGCTAGGTGGTTATGTGGGGCCCACATGTGTACAGGTAGGACAACATGTATATAGTGCATCGATTTTCACTATCACCAGTACCAGTATGTTTTTTCTACAATAATGAGGAGTTTATAGCGCGTAAAAATTCTTGAGGAAGCTATCCGCGGGCCGACGACATGAGTTAAGCAGGTGCGTCAGATGGCATCGAGTGGCGTCAGGAGGCTGAACGGGGTCAATATTTGCACGTGGATGAATACGGACACAAAGTGGTGTTTTCTTGTGAGAGTTATGCAGAAAGGTCATCATTAGGACCACTTTTTGGGGCCACTTCACGTGGTTGTGAGACGCATTATTGAAAAGAAATGAGTGCCAGGTGTGCCGATGATGCAAAAAAGGTGACAACTATGCACTGCGAGGTCAGTTTTTGGCCTGTTCGGGGTCCGTTTGAGGTCATCTAAAAGGCCAAGGGTGCCCAACTAATAAATCTAAGTGTGGGAACTGAAAAAACTGAGAGAAGACCAGAAAAAACGTGGAGAAGAGAGGAGGAACAGCCGCAGGTGTGTTTTTGGGTTTTTGGAGCCTGTTTTGGCCGTAAACTGCTCATCCGAGGTCAGATTTGAGCACTTTGACATTGTAGAATGGGGTTTTGGGCCGTTCCAGACACGATGGCGCTGTCCATTTTGCCAAATTCCTCACTCTTTTCCTGTTGTTTTTCTGTGTAAGTTTCTCCTATGAGCGAAGTTTCTTCTCCAGTTTGTGATTGTATCTGGTATCTTTTACCCATATTGTGTGAGTTGTTTGCCCCATTGGTGTTGGCCCAAGCTCATTTGTATCTAAAAATAAAGAATTCTCCTCTTTTGAGCTGAGTTTTTTGGGTGCGTGTGTATGCGTGTGTTTGTGTGGAGTTGGCAAGTGGATAGTCTCTCTCCTCTCACTCCAGAGGTGTGTTCCCTGTCTCGGCCAGGTGTGTTGTGTAAGCTGAGTGGTGCCCCACAGTGTGTGTGTGTGTGTATCTTCCCAAGAGTGTGTGTCGGGTCGTTATAGAGGCGCTGTGTGTGTTTTCATCCCGCTCACAACGTAATTTAATCGCCACGTGTGAAGAGGGGATTCACGCATGTGAAGAGTGACTTCACAATTTTGACTTCCGAGCATTGTGTAGTATAGGGCAAGACACTGCGATAGAGAGAGTCTCTCTACTGGTAAGGCCAAGTCCCTTCGTGTGTACAACCACTTTGCACCATGGGAGAAAAAGGGATTAAAAAATTTAATGGGGACGGTTTCCATACATGGCAGACAAAGCTACGTGGATACCTCATGAAAAAGTAGTTATGGTCTGTTGTAAAATCGAGAGTAAGTGAACCATTCACTTTTGTTGAAGGCACTCTCACCATAGCCCAAATTGCACAATCACAAGCTAAACATGAACAAGCTATAGGCATAATTATCAAATCACTCCACAATAATTATGTGCACTTCATAGATAACTGCACCACTGCAATCCAAGCATGGGATATTTTGGAACATAATTTTGGTGCTAAACAAAAGGAAAATACTATTGGCTTAAAGCAAAATATTTATAAACCTACTATGCTTCAAGGGGAGGATGTTTCAAGCCTCGTTAACAGACTAATGAGCATAATCACGTAGCTCCTTTACATTCAGTGCCAAGTCCCAAAAGAAGATCAAATCGTTGTGCTCCTGAGTGCTCTACCTGAAAGTTTTGACAACATAGTCACAGTCTTAGAGCAAAAGGAAACCATACCGTCCCTACAATATGTCACACGGGCAATCAATGAAGAAGAAAATAAATTAAAAAATAAATCTGATAAATCTGAATCAATGGAAGGAGCTTACTTGTCATTGTCATCCAAGGCGTCATCATCTAGAATGAACAATAAGAAGTTCTATGACTGTGGAAAGCTTGGATGCTTCTCCAAGGACTGCTACAAAAATAAATATTGTAGCAATTGCAGTGTCAAAGAGCATCCATCGTCAAAGTGTCACACCAACTGTAGTAGCAGCAGTAATAACAAAGGTAAAGGCAAAAATCAACATTGCAGAGGACGCAGACAAAGAGGAAGAAAAAGAGGAGAGTTGTCTCCATGTTTGTTTCTCATTCGATCCTTATTTTGGATACACTGATGTTTTGTAGAGATATGGGTGATCCTTAGCCTAATCATGAGTCAGTATGTGTGAAACCATATCAGGTAGAGACCACCAAATTGTAAAGTCTGTGTGACTATGAGTCTATGTGACCTATATAAGCCTGTGTGGCAATGTCTACGTGACAATGAGTCTCTAACAAGATCTCAGTGGTCCATGCTTAAGGGGAGGATTATTGAGATAGGCATGAGAAACTATCCTAGACCTAAGTCCTAATTTGATGTGACACCTAGTGTATGTGTGTGTTTAAATACTTTAAAAGCTAGCCACTAATCGGCAAACAAAACATGACCGTTACAGCATTAAATGACATCCGAATGTTATGGAAATTCTAGTACAAGTATATAAGACCTAAGCACACATGCTTATGGTCTCAAACCTCACTTTTGATGAAGTGCAAAAAACGCGATTTATTAACAGCACAGTGCGTTTTTGACCTAGTCGTTTTTGACCCAAATGCATCTAAATGCTTAGCAATGATGCCCCAATATACCACCTATACCTACTTTGTGATTTCCTAGCTTAAATTTTTACTTATGATGAAATTATGCCGTGGGTCGGCGACGCCAAAAGCTACGGTTTACCATGATATGTTTACATCTATGCGTAGAGCTGTTCCCTACGATTGCAATACAACAAACGACACTACAATGTGACAACCGAAAAGGGAGTAGGAAGCATGAGAAGGAGAGAAGTGAGCGCCATTAGCTCATGCTGTGTATTTCTTATCAAAAAACTTAATAAAATCTTTACAAAGTTGGCTTTTATACCGTAGCCAATGTTTAAAATGTGTAATGTCCCGCCACCGAAGACCTTTGAGGCTCCACAACTTACTGTATCTGCAACCTAGGTACACAAACTGACCTACTCTTTACATTTTGGAACTCTTATTGAGCCCATAACATGTTACAATTATCACAATGGCTAAATAGATAGGGAAATTACAATACATGGCCATTTTGGAAAAATGTGAAAAGTGTGTAAGTCCAATCTTCACTGCTTCTTCATATTCATCTTTGACGCACATTCATAAGGCTTCGATCTTTAGCAGCTCCTGTTAACTAACAGTGGCTCGGTTAACATCTTCCCCCCCTTTCGATTTTAGTGCCCATCCTCAGGCACTGTTGCCAGAAGTGTCCATGGAGACAATGGAAGGTTTTGATTGGTTGTTGATGGGTTGATTGTCTTCATTTGTCGTTGAATTTGTTGATGAGGTTTATTTTGATGTAGCATATTATTTGGTATGAGATATGATGTTGCATTTGTCCATTCTAACAGCATAATGGTGAGGTTGTTGTTTATAATACAAGAGAAGTAGAATGATGAGGATCTAAATTAGGGTCTAATACCTAGATGACCAAAGAAAAAATTTGGGTCTAATACCTGGTTGACCAAAGGAAAAAAACCCAATGGGAAAAAATGCCTTTGGGATACACAAATTATTGGAGTATTGATTAGCATGGGAAATATTAATAAAGTACTGAAGGGACTATCTATTGATGGATGTGGAAATAAAGGGGTAGCAAATATGTGGGTGGTATGATGAAACATTTGTTTGCCTGTTGTAGTCCACTCAAGGTGCATAGGTGGAAGCAAAAAGAGTGTCTAATGCATATGTCCAATGGTGGGAGATCCTATATGCATACAAAGAAATGCATGGTCAACAATATGCTGTGCAAGAAGGATTTTTGAGGGGTTCTTTAATAAGAAGATGTAGCTATAAAAGCATATCTCATGGCTTTACAAGCTGGCACCCCTTTAAGAAGAGCTTTTGATGTCGAGGATATGTGCTCTCATCTTACTGTGCATCGTGTGTGAATGTTGGACTCTACGGCACTCTACCATGATTAAGTTAAGAGACTTTGACTCTTATGCTCATCTCATCTATCATGAGTGACACAACTTAGATATGCTCAACTCTTCCAGCTTGATCATAAGACTAATAACTACTACTCTTAACACAAAGTTTAATATGACTTGAAGCTTTAAAACTAATGCTTTGCTCATTTTTTGGCTCAGTAACCCAACTCTAACTATGCCAAAGAGTGTTTTTTTACACCCTGACAACTTGAATTTTTACATTCTTGTGCTTACTACAAACATTTGTTCAGGTAAAAGTAAGCTTGAATCCTCAAAAAGAGGATTAGTGAAGGACCAAGTTGGCATTGAAGGTTTCTTTTTTCATACCTATTTTATCTTCTTTGAATCTGCATTCACGTTGGTTGAGTTGTCTTGCTTTGACTGTGAAGAGTCTATTATCTGTTTGATTCTCTAATTATGCCTATTGATAGGAGTCTTTGATGTTGTTGTAGGCCTCTGTTCACTATTGGCATTTGACTTTTGACTAGGAGCATTGGAAGACTTAGAAATCCAAATCTCTTGATGACCTTTGTATCTCCTTGGTTGACTTTGCTTCGTTGTAGGTCTTGTTGAGGTCTTGAGATCTTCATAGAGGTTTGGTGTAGTTGCAGTTGGCTTGTGGTTGATTGGTAGCCAAATCTTTGTATAACCTATGTAGGATCCTTGTCCAAGAGGAAGATTCTTTGAGATCCGTCTTTGTTATGTATCCTCTTGAGAGTTGTTGTAGACTTTAGCATCTTTCAATGTTGTTCTATTGTATACCTGCTTCTTAGGTATCCTAGGATATTATCGAGGTTGATACCTTGTGGGTCTTCTTAAATCTTGGGAGGAACTTGATGTTACTTCATATGCCCTTACCTGCAGTTTTGGTATCCATATATTTCTATTACCTCTATAGTACTTATGTTCTTTTAATCTCCATTGTGATGCTATCCATCCCATGTGTTTGTATTTCTCTGTTGATTTCTTGTCTTTAATCCAAAGCGGATGATTGACTTTGACTAAATTGCTCGGAACAAACACTTGCTTGACTATCTTTTGCTTTCTTGAGTACTTTGTGTCAACATCTAATTCTCCCAAATGATTTTTCATGTTAAACTGATCATTTAATATGGGAAAGTATCAGGGGAGTAAAAGCTAGAATATTGGTAAGGCTGTCAGACCGGTTGGGAAAATAGGGATCCAAAAGGGGACAAACTTCAAAAGAGAAATGTGCTTCAATGGGGCTTAAAAGACCTAAGGTTCACCTCCATTCAGACTTCCATAGGCTAAAGTTTCAAAAATTAACTCAATTGTCCAATGGCCAAAGCAAGGGGAAGAAAATTGAATGGTCATGGAAAGACTAAAAAGTCTTCCCACATCCCTAGGAAGGAGGGAGCGAGCCCTTTTAGTGGGGTTTGAGAGAGAAACACACACACACACACACACACTCACACACTCACACACACTCCAAAGCTTCCCCTTTACACAAAGGGAATATTGGACACATGTCAGGCTCCTAGGCCAGTTTCCCCCAATCTCCCCTCAAATCCTATTGGGTGGCCATAGAGGTGGACCAATGAAAATTAGGCTAGACTAAAGCTAGGTCTAATCAATTTAAAACTGCTTGATAGAAGAACCAATAGATACTAAGCTCCCTAAAAGACTATTGGGCATTATACCAAGGGGTCCAATGAGCATTCAACAACCCAATGGCTTGCCTGATTCCTATTGGCCAGAAGACTAAGCGGTACAATGAGAGTTTAATTCAGTTATTTCATTACCTAAAGCTCTCACAAAAGGGGAAAGGGGGAACTTTTCAAAAGGCTATCAACTATGATCCTAATTTGTGATTGGCTAAGCTTTACAAGAGCCAATGGGAGGCCAATATGAGCAATTAGCAAGAGGGGTCAACCAAGAAGAGAGAGATGGCTGCATTTTACTCATAACACATTGCCACACACACACACACACACACACACAACTCATGTTTTCAAGAAGAACTCCATATCCTTCTTCAAGCATTGAGAAGTAGAGGCCTACACCAATAACTCTTGGATATGGTATGCAAATCCAACCAAGAGCCAAGATTCAATGGCATGCTCATCTCCTCTACGATGCTAATTACGAAGCTAAGCTATGCTATTAGAGTGATTATGTGAGGAGGATACTTCTTTCTCGTAAGATACATCTTCTTCCTCTCAATCTATCCTCATTCCCTACTAGCTCTCACCATTTTTGAAGGTGTAAGGTCTTGGGACTGAGGCTAGGGACACTAGGTGTGTTTTTCAAGCATAATGTGGTGCATGAATCTTCCATCTTCATAGCACCAACTAATTTTGTTCTATTTCTCTCTCTTTTCAAGTATTGTCAATGTCAAATTAGCTAGGTGTAAATTGCTATGTTGCTTTCTCAAATTAAGTACTCTCTCTATGCTCATTAGGAACTTACTCTTAAAATGAAATGCTCACTATATTATCAATTTCCACTACACACAAGTTACTAGTGCATTAAATGTTACACTGGTACCATAGCTATTGGTTTCTCTTTTCTTGCTCAAGAAGAGAGGTCCTCAATCTTGCTACAAATGGTTGGTGTTATTAATTGCAAAAGAGTAAGTAGAATAGAGATTGTTCATCCTTGAAGTTAATGGGGATACCGTTCAAAGGTTATGGTCTTAATAATGAGTCCTGCAAGGCTTGCCTATGGCTTAACCATTATTGAGCTATTTGAATCTTGACAGGAACCGATGCTATCTTGGCTTTGTTGAACCCTCTCTTCTATTCCTTGCTAAGCCACATGTATAGATGCTTGAGGTGCTAATCTTTGAAGTTAAAGAGGAGTAGCAACTAGGGCTTGAAGTGCCAAAGTACAAGTAAAGAATTACACCAAAAATTTTCTAGTATGGCTAACAAGGGAAAAGAGACTGAAATGAGTGTTGATAGCTTTGATTTTGGTAATGAAAGAGCAACTAATGATGCCCCTATGCGTGTAAACTATCTTATTTCTAGGCTTTAACAATCCCTGGACAACCCATCTTTCCAAGGTGAAGTGCTACAGCAACTGTGCACCCATGGTATTCTCCAAACTCCCCACCAAAAAGAGAGAGTACCTAGGAAAGCTCCTGGTGAGACTTCCAAAAGAGGACTCTCTCCGATAAGGAAAGAAGAGGAGGATCCGTACGAAGGGATCAAAAACTTACTACCTTATGAGGCATCTCCCTCTCAAAGGAGAAACCAAATTTCAACGGTAGAGCCCCCACCGAAAGAACAAGAAAGAAGTGAGTCTCTTGCCACCTTGGTGTAGATGGATCCACGAAGACAACGGGAAAAACGCTCTCCAACACCCCCTAAACAGAGAAGGCCATCACATACTTCTCTACACCATAATTCAAAAAAGGAAGAAAGAAAACAAGAGAAGAAAAAGGCGATAAAGAGGTCACCCTCTTCTCCATCTTCTTCATCCTCTTCCTCTTTTGAAGAAAGTGATGGTGCAGACAAGGAGGAACAAGGGAAGAAAAAGTCAAGAAAGAGATCACCCTCTTCTCCATCCTCCTCATACTCTTCCTCTTTTGAAGAAAGATATGGTGAAACTCTTGAACCACCTAAAAGAAGAGGCCATAGGAAATCCTATGCCACCTGGAAGAGGTCTTCCAAGCTCAAAAAGTTCAAAGAGGGAGGAAAGAATATCTCTTTCCTTACCTATGATGGACCCTTTGGTGCTACAGACAAAGTCTTGGCCTTTATCCAACAATTTGATGCGGTGTTTGGAGATGAGGGCTTCCCGGAGTCCTCTAAGCTATGTCATGTAGCTATGCATTTTCAAAAGTCCGCCAGGCAATGGTGGTCTAGCCTACCAGCAAAGGTGAAGCTCCACGAACATGAAAGCTTTAAGATCTTCCATCATGGAGCAGTTTTTGGCTACCGATGCCAAAGACAAAGTACTCACCGAGTGGCAAAGCTTGAAGATATCTCCCTGTGAATCTATCCACAAATATGTGGACAAGTTTTTGGATTTACATCTCAAAGACATTGTCTTAAAGACGATGAATTTTAGAGAGATTTTTTTTTTTTTTTTTGCAGGTTTAATTGTGGATATGGCGGAGTATGTTAACTCCCAAAGGCCGCACACCATATTTGCGATCATATACCATACCATGGTGGCTTCAAGAATCAACTTCCAACAAGGGGCTAAGAGATATCTTAAGCCCATGGAAAACAAGAACCGTAACGAGCCTAAGGGGAAGGACAACGTCCAAGTTCGTCGCCCAAAGGAAATGCAAACAACAAAAAAGCTAAGGAGAAGGGAGTTTATAAAGGCAAAAATAAACTCTCTCCTGAAGAGCTAGAGTAATATAAAAAAGATAACTGTTGTTTCAAGTGCGGGGAGCAAGGGCATGGGTATCGTGCTTGTCCCCACAAGAATACACGTAATGAGCCTCCTAGAGCTACCTTGGTCAAAATTGAAGAAGAAGATGCTCATCACTAAGGATCTCCTCTATGCCATGCTTGGGGAAAGGTGAGATAACATGATGATTTTATTCTATTTGACCCTAGTTCTACTCACAATTTCATATCCACAGAGTTGGCCACAAGCTAGGAATCCAAGCCTATGAGATGGGAGATGTCCTACCTGCGGATGGTGCTTTCAAGGGGCATGAAGCGTCAGTCACTCCCTTAATTGGGAAATTGAGGCTCCATGTCCAAAGATATGTGGACAAGGAGGATTTATTCATCTCTCCTCTCAAGCATGAGGATGTAATTCTAGGGGCATCATGGTTTGATTGCATAGCTGCCAATGTTAAATTCCCTGAAAGGAAAATCTACTTTAGGTTCAGGGAAAAATATATGTACATAGATGCTAAGGAGTTGGGTAGTATCATACCCCTTGTACATAAGCAAGCTTTTAATAAGTCAATAAAGAGCTCTTTTTTTGTGTACATGATTTTTGTTAGAGATTCTCAAAATGAACCTAATGCTTTAGCAAAAGGAAATATAAAAAATTAAAAGAAACTAGAGTTATCCAATTTCCTCAAGGGGTTCCAAGATGTTTTTATATGACATCCCTTGTGAGCTACCTCCCAAACAAGGGAATGAAGACCATGCAATTGAACTTCTTCTAGGAAGCTCACCGCCTAATAAACCTTCTTATCGAGTTTTTCAAGCTCAACTGAGAGGAGATTATGTGGCAAGTGCATGAGTTGGTTGAGAAAGTCATTGTTAGGCCTAGCTCATCTCCACTTTGTTCACCAATGTTATTAGTGCAAAAGAAAGACGACACATATCGGATGTTTTATAGAGCACTAAATAGGATCACTATCAAAAATAGGTTTCTCGTTTCATGGGTAGAAGACTTATTTGATAAGCTACAGGGGTCTACCTACTTCAGTAGGATTGACCTAAAAAGTGGCTACCATCATATAAGGATAATTGATCACGACATTGTAAAGATCACATTTTGCACTACGTTTGGGCTTTACGAGTATATTTTCATGCATTTTGGCTTGATCAATGTACCAGCCACATCAACCGCTTGATGGAGAAGCTATTCACGCCTCACGAAACCTTTACTGGAGTGTTCTTTGATGATATAATCATCTACTCTAATCCATTAGATGAACACAAGCTTACACCTCCAGGTAATATTTCAAGTTTTATGAGAGAATAAACTTTATATTAATCGAAAGAAAAGTGAATTTTTCTTACAAGATATTTAGTATTTAGGTCACATTATCTCTCAAGATGGCATCCAAATGGATCCATCAAAGCTAGAGGTAATAAAAGGATGGCCTAATCCAAGGAATCTCCATGAAGTAAGAAGCTTTATAGGTATGTGTGCATACTATAGGTGCTTTATAGAAAAATTCTCACAAATTGCAAGACCATTACATGATATAACAAAGAAAAAAGTTAGGTATATATGTCCACCAAGGAGAACAATTCTTTTGAAAATCTTAAAGAGAAGCTTATCTCTCAACCTGTGCTTACACTGCCGGATCTCTCAAAGCCATTTGAGGTCCAATGTGACACTTGGTGTGATTGCCTTGGAGCTATTTTTCTCCAAGAAGGGCACACCATAGCCTATGAAAGTGAAAGGCTTAACCCTATTGAGCAAGATCTATGCATATATGAGAAGGAACTCTTAGCATTTCTACATGCTCAAGACTCGTGGAAGCACTATTTATTGGGGACTCCTTTCATTCTGCGAACGGATCACCAAAGCCTTAAGTACTTCATGACGTAGACCAAGCTCTCCGAAAAACAAATGAGGTGGAAAATTTTTATTTTCATATTGCTCACATTGCTGGCAAGTGTGAGTGCATGAATGCGATGCGTGTGCGGAGAGAGAGAGAGAGAGAGAGAGAGAGAGAGAGAGAGAGAGAGAGAGAGAGAGAGAGAGAGAGAGAGAGAGAGAGAGAGAGAGAGAGAGAGAGAGAGAGAGTACACAGGATGTGGGTGGAGCTCCCAAGTCTCACTGTATGAGCACAATGTGAGAATGAGTGAGAGCTCCTTATTCTTTGTATGTAAAAATAATAAGGAGATAAATGTGGGTGGCCGAACACTAACCGGCATACACGGGAAAAGAACAATGAGGCACACTGCCTTTACCTAACATTCTCCCACTAAAGGCTGTGTGCCGATAAGTGGCAAGAAGACTATCCTACAACTAGTATATACAAGAGGTGAGAGAAGACGGCTCTCAACCTTTGCCCACTGGCTCACTCTGTAACCGCTCTAGTGTAGATGCAACATGCATACTACTAGGGCTAGAGCTACGATGACACTCCTGATGTAGGTATCGAGTGACTACCTGCATGGCTCCACAATGCACAATGCCAGTGTCAGTCATCGCACGACTGTGTAACTCCCACTTCAAATGCACCAACCGCATAAGCAAGATCAATTCTCGAGACCAAAAGGTCAGACATGAGAGACCCGAAAGCCGACAAAACATGCACTATGTGTGCCAACCTATCGCTATCAGCAACCTCAGTGCCATATGCATCCTCATCATAGTCAGGAACCACCCGACTATGAATCACCATGTCAACATTGTCTGGCAAAGGCATATCTGCTAAGAATGACTGCAAAACCAAATAATCAACACCAGTGCAATCACACATAGCTGTCTCAAGGACTCTATTGCCCTCAAACGTATCATACGCATCATAGAATAATGCATCGGTCTATCGCTCAACTGATGTCACCTCAACTGATGACTGACAAAACTATGCATCCCTAGAGATACCACTATCTGCGTGAACATCACCACAAGACAAACGTACAACTTGCTCTCCATGCAGCACATCTGCAAAAGAGACACGCCTCGCCTCTCAGTCCAAACATGGTTGCAAATACACAGAGACAGCACCGCCTCGTGTGTCTGAAATATACAAAGGGTATACCAGGCCACTCCTAGCACCTCTGGCAATCACCAATGATTCCCTTTGCATCTAAAATGACCGCTCTCCAAGCAGTACACAATGCCCACTACTCTGCACGGGTGCACTAAAATGAGACTCTGACTGAGTCCTAGTACATAACGTACATCTCATAGCGTAAACAATGAACCGCTAAGTAAAGACATGCATACATCTCCAGCACCCTCTATGTCATATGCTGAACCATTAGCAAAATACACACAACCAAGTCTCCCACTAGAGAAAGAGCAAAATAAATCACAACGTGGAATCACAATAAAACTGCATGCTCGTCTAGTAGAAAACACGTAGACAATGTGCTATCCCAAGACACAAAGTAGTATGAAGGCAAACTAGACTCAAAAGTGACATGCCCCTCACATGCATACTCTCTAGCATATGTCCTCATAGTAGTACCATGCATCTGCCTCTTCTGCTTCCTCATACACCTGAAGCAACGGCACCTAATATGCTCATCATGGTCGCAGTGCCTACATGTCAATCGCGATCGTGAGTGAGAACCGCCTCTAACCTGAAGCGTCTCCATATCCATGCCAAAACTATGGCAAACAAACTGGGAGGTAACTCGACCACTACACAAGTCTCAAAAGCATGTTCAATTGCATCAAAATCGATGCTCATATATGCATAAAATAACTCCACAATCTACAAACTCTACAAGCATAAACTGGGACAAACTGCTCAATCGAGCATAAAGCGCACAACCATATATGCAAGTAGAGAGCAAACTAGCTCAAAATGCGTCCCAAAGAGAAACTGCCTGTAGAAATTTGCAAAAACCTCTGAAAACTGTGACTAGCCTATATTGTAGCCACACAAGCATATGTAAATCTTCACTCCTGCGAGAGTGGGTACAAGAACACCAAACTGTATCCAAATTGACAAAACCTGCCAAAAGTGAGAGTAAACACTCGATCACTGTCAAAGTGGGAATCTATCAACCATTATACCATCCGGGAGCAAACTGCGAATATACATAAACCATGGCAAGAATCTGGGAGAAATGCGATAGAATTTTCCCTGAAAACTGAGCAAAAACTCACTAAATACGCATGACAATAGACACTGTCTCAATAGCAAAATCCACAAATGGTCTATATGCAATGCCAAAAGCCTAGCAGACTGGCTCACTCCTAATCGAGTAGCTCTATGGACGTGTACCTGTCCAAAAACATTGCAAACCTGTAAACCTGCTACGTGCGAGCTATGGCTAGCTCAAACTCTATTTGCATAATGCATACATTGCATGAAACTGCACAAAACCGTGCTAAAAAAGCTCTCTGAAATGCTCCATACAGTCAAACAATGCGCATGAAACCGCATCCGAATGTGTAACTATCCAAAAGTCACATCCCAAAGTATCACTTACATACTCAAAAACAAGACGGATTCTCTCTCAAATAGCACCACAGTGTGCCATACATAGCCAAAGATGCAAACCTCATCACTCTCTACACTGTAGGAATCTGCAAACGGCAAAACCTCGATATGTCGAGATTGTTCACAGACTACTGTAGAAAATTCAACACTCAGAATTTTAAAATTCTAATATGACCAGAGCATCCAGAAAATGCCAAAACCTCACGGTAGACTCTTGGTTCACATGTATCCGAGTCCAGGTGTGAGAGATATGCCAAAAATCTCCATTTCGGTCCAAAAACGCAACATAAACTTGTTGTTGTTGCACTTGATGCAATTCAGATCAGAATTTCAAAAAATGGACATCATCATCGCGTCTGGAATGTGCCAAAGCCCCAACCTAGACTCCTGGATCATATCCATTTGACTCCATGTGACAGAGATATGCAAAAAACACTGTTTCGGGAGCCAAAAACAGCAAAAACGAGCTGCAACACTTCTTGTTCCTGCTCTTTTTCTGCTTTCTACACAAACTCTACACAAGCTGAATATACATGCCTAAGTTGATATCTGACACCATCGAGCCGTATCCACCTCCGCCGAGCTCAAGACGCTGTCAGGAGTTTTTTGGAGCAAGGGATTGCGCATATGTACATATACATGCATGGTGCATCAAATAAAGAATTGCCCATTTTTCAGAGCCAGGTGGTTACGTGGGGCCCACATGTGTACAGGTAGGACAGTGTGTACATAGTGCATCGATTTTCACTATCACCAATACCAACATGTTTTTTCTACAATAATGAGGAGTTTATAGCGCGTAAAACTTCTCGAGGAAGCTATCAGCGGGCCGACGACGTGAGGTCAGCAGGTGCGTTAGATGGCATCTAGTGGCGTCAGGAGGGCGAACGAGGTCAATATTTGCACGCGGATGAGGACGGACACAACGTGGGTGTTTTCTTGTGAGAGTTATGCAGAAAGGTCATCATTAGGACCACTTTTTGGGGCCACTTCACGTGGTGGCGACATGCATTATTGGAAAAAAGCTGAGTGCCAGGTGTGCAAATGATGCAAAAAGGTGACAACTATGCACTGCGAGGTCAGTTTTTGGCCTGTTCGGGGTCTGTTTGAGGTCATCGAAAAGGCCAAGAGTGCCCAACTAATAAAGCTAAGTGTGGGAACTGAAAAAACAGAGAGAAGACCAGAAAAAACGTGGAGAAGAGAGGAGGAACAGCCGTAGGTGTGTTTTTTGGGATTTTGGAGCCTGTTTTGGCCGTAAACTGCTCATCCGAGGTTGGATTTGAGCACTTTGACATTGTAGACTGGGGTTTTGGGCCGTTTCCGGACGCGATGGCGCTGTCCATTTTGCCAAATTCCTCACTCTTTTCCTGCTATTTTCTGTGTAAGTTTCTCCTATGAGCGAAGTTTCTGCTCTAGTTTGTGATTGTATCTCGTATCTTTTACCCATATTGTGTGAGCTGTTTGCCCCATTGGTGTTGGCCCAAGCTCATTTGTATCTAAAAATCAGAAATTCTCCTCTTTTGAGCTGAGTTTTTTGGGTGTGTGTGTGTGTGTGTCTGTGTGGAGTGGGCAAGTGGATAGTCTCTCTCCTCTCACTCCAGAGGTGTGTTCCCTGTCTCGGCCAGGTGTGTTGTGTAAGCCGAGTGGTGCCCCATAGTGTGTGTGTGTATCTTCCCAAGAGTGTGTGTCGGGTCGTTATAGAGGCGCTCTGTGTGTTTTCATCCCGCTCACATTCTTTTGGTGCCCCCACGGAGGATCTTCTTCGAGTACCTTCTGCTTCGAGCTTCAAGCTTCGAGATTCAGGATTACAGGTTACGGATTACAGGTTACAGGTTACAGGTTACAGGTTAGAGAGACAGGTACAGGTACAAGTGATTCACATAGGTACAGGTAGCTGGAGTACAGTGATATACTAGCATTGATGTCACTTGCAGTTGTTGTGGGTATGCATCACTTGGCGCCTATTTGAGCGCATTGTCTGCTGGATTGTACGTTACTTGTGGAAACTGCCATTGTATGCATTTGTGGAGCCATACTTGGTTGTATTTGGCAGTCCCAGCCATTTCTGAGACTTGGTCTGGAAGATAGTCATTTCTGAGACTTGACTATACGCGATTTGCATTAGCCTTCGTGTGAGGGTCGATAGGGTGAGGTTTTTATTGAGCTGGGGGATTCTCAAATGTGGAGATCCTTTCGGTGATACAGGTAGCTGGAGCACCCTTTTTGTGACCTCGCCATAGGCTATGTACTAGTGAGTCCTACTTGATGCTCGAGTTCTATTGTTGGCAGTTTATGCATACAGATACAGTCTATATTTTGGGTTCTCATTGCTCTACTTCTGGGGAAACTCTGTCAAAATTTTTCCAAGTTATGATGGCTGGTTTTTTGGTATTTTGAGCCATTTATGCTGTTATGCTGCTGAAATTTTGGCAAAATCAGAGGTTGAGTCAGGTGTGCCTTCTTGGGAGCTTCATGGTTGGCTTTAATGGATGATCAAAATGGCCCTCAGTTCACTCCTTTTCATTTAACTCAAGGAATTCAGATTAATGTTCATGTGTCCAGGAAGATCTTTTTCCAGGAACGCATAGTCTTTATGTTTGGGCCAAGAAGATTGAGAGAGATCTTGGAATGTCCTTTGCCTGTTGTAATTCCAATGATCAACTATGAAAACTCATTTGATGTGCATGTGTTTGTCCTTATCTAAAGCTGAGCTCCATTGAAGTTTCTAGGGATTGGGTAGTGAAAAGTTTTGGGTTCTTGCACGTGTGTTCGAAGGGGTTCTCAAAGCATTAAACTTGGGTAGCCATGGCTTTCTCTTATCCGGGATTTCATGGAAGAAGTGGTGAAGATGCGGAAGAATTTCTGGAGCAAGTCGAGGTGGCATGCATAAGCAACAATATGTTTGATGAGGAGAAGATTTTGAGGCTATTTGGATTGCTTTTGAAAGATGAGGCCCGTGTTTGGTTCATGGATTTGGAAGCTAAAGAAGCAGTGGCTTCTTCTTATGGTTTGAGTCTTGACAAGTTTATAGAAGCTTTTTTAGAGCGTTTCCAGGTTTTTGAAGATGCAAATGCAGTATGGAATGAGCTCAATGCTCTTAAGCAAGGTTCTTGTCAAGGTGTTGATGCTTATGTACAAGGTTTTACAGATTTATGGACTCGTTGGTGTGTTGCTCTTAAGGATGAGACCCCCCCTTGTTCATTGAAGAAAAGTTTTTTTGTTGATGGTTTGTCACCTTGGTTGCAGTTCGAGGTTGAGTTGAAGAGGCCCGAGTCTTTTGAAGATGCAGTATGCATTGCAAAGCACAAGGAATGGAAGTTTAAGCGTCTTGAGGAACATGGTATCAGTACAGGTATGCATGTGCAAGATGGATTTGGCATGGAAGATGAAGTTAAGCCTAAGCAGGTGAAAAGTAGCCTATGCTATGATGTTTCTCATTTCTTCCCAAGGTCTATTGTGAAGCGTAAAGATGATTTGCAGGTTGACAGATTTATGGAAGAGCATAAAGAGGTGAGTAATGCTGTGGATACAAGATTGAAAAGTCTTGAAGAGGATGCATTGGCTACTTGTGTACCTTGTGATTCTGGGTGTGAGTGTGAGGTTGAGGTTATTGATGATGAGCACGTATCTTTGGATACTAGTTCCTTGGAAATTAGGGAAGAGGGCAAGGTTGAGAGCCATTTTGTGGATTGGTTGGATGTGGAGCCTGTTTTGAAGCCATATTTTTATGTATGTGCAGTGATTGAACCGATTTGTGAGCATGATTGTGGTTTAGAGCAGGGATCTGTATTCTTGGAGACTGATGAACCCATGCTAGAAGCTATGGATAGTGGTGCTAGCCATGATTATGATGTGGATAAATTGATGTGTGATGATGAGTATGCTTATGATGATGAGAAGGGGTTTGGCATATATGAGTCCAATCCCAGCTATGTGGATGCCTATGCTAGGGATATGTGTGCTGCGGGGATACTTTTGTGCTTTGGATATCAAAAACTTTTCCTTCACACAATGCTTTTAGCTACTTGGGTGCATGATTTGCAGGTTGTTGCTATGGCTGGTAAAGCCAAGATGCCAGGTCAGTCACTTCAGTTGTCTCTATCGGTTGGGTTGAATGTGGCATGCAATATTTATGCTTTTGGAACTCCAGACAGGGCGGATGTGTTAGTTGGATATGCCTATGGTGCATTTTGGTTGATTGTTGACAAATGTAGGTGTGGTGTTATGATGCTTCTTGTGAATCAGGCAATATGCCTTTGGCCTTTTGATCTAGGTGGAATGAGCATCTACTACTGTTGCTGCTGCTGAGCATGAATGCTCTAGCAGGCTAGGGGATGGGCAAATTATGTCAGGATTTTTTTGGAGCAAGGGATTGCGCATATGTACATATACATGCATGGTGCATCAAATAAAGAATTGCCCATTTTTCAGAGCCAGGTGGTTACGTGGGGCCCACATGTGTACAGGTAGGACAGTGTGTACATAGTGCATTGATTTTCACTATCACCAGTACCAATATGTTTTTTCTACAATAATGAGGAGTTTATAGCGCGTAAAACTTCTCGAGGAAGCTATCCGCGGGCCGACGACGTGAGGTCAGCAGGTGCGTTAGATGGCATCTAGTGGCGTCAGGAGGGCGAACGAGGTCAATATTTGCACGCGGATGAGGACGGACACAACGTGGGTGTTTTCTTGTGAGAGTTATGCAGAAAGTTCATCATTAGGACCACTTTTTGGGGCCACTTCACGTGGTGGCGAGATGCATTATTGGAAAAAAGCTGAGTGCCAGGTGTGCAAATGATGCAAAAAGGTGACAACTATGCACTGCGAGGTCAGTTTTTGGCCTGTTCGGGGTCCGTTTGAGGTCATCGAAAAGGCCAAGAGTGCCCAACTAATAAAGCTAAGTGTGGGAACTGAAAAAACAGAGAGAAGACCAGAAAAAACGTGGAGAAGAGAGGAGGAACAGCCGCAGGTGTGTTTTTTGGGTTTTTGGAGCCTGTTTTGGCCGTAAACTGCTCATCCGAGGTCGGATTTGAGCACTTTGACATTGTAGACTGGGGTTTTGGGCCGTTCCGGACGCGATGGCGCTGTCCATTTTTCCAAATTCCTCACTCTTTTCCTGCTGTTTTTCTGTGTAAGTTTCTCCTATGAGCGAAGTTTCTGCTCTAGTTTGTGATTGTATCTCGTATCTTTTACCCATATTGTGTGAGTTGTTTGCCCCATTGGTGTTGGCCCAAGCTCATTTGTATCTAAACATCAGAAATTCTCCTCTTTTGAGCTGAGTTTTTTGGGTGTGTGTGTGTGTATGTGTGTGTCTGTGTGGAGTGGGCAAGTGGATAGTCTCTCTCCTCTCACTCCAGAGGTGTGTTCCCTGTCTCGGCCAGGTGTGTTGTGTAAGCCGAGTGGTGCCCCATAGTGTGTGTGTGTATCTTCCCAAGAGTGTGTGTCGGGTCGTTATAGAGGCGCTCTGTGTGTTTTCATCCCGCTCACAACGCCATAGCTGAGCTTCGTCGGGAAGCCGTCGCACGCATCGCCAAAGCTCTGATACGAATTGTGAGTACGCGGATGCGGTGCGTGTGTGGAGAGTGAGAAGAGAAGAGAGAGAGAAAGAGAGTACATAGGATGTGGGTGGAGCTCCCAAATCTCACTGTATGAGAACAATGTGAGAATGAGTGAGAGCTCCTTATTCTTTGTATGTATAAAGAATAAGGAGATAAATGTGGGGGGCACATCGCCTCTACCTAACACCAAGCATAATCAAGTGGCCGATGCACTCTCAAAACAAACGAGAGTGAATATGGTATACATAGCAACTCACAATCTATCTTCTATGATAGATGACTATGCTATCGATCCCAATTTTAAAGATGTGATTTCAGCCCTTGCACCAGGGAAGAAGGAAGAACCATTTACCGTGCAAGATGGTTATCTTCTCTACGGAAATAGACTATGTGTTGCTAACTCACTACGTGAGAAAGTAATGTACGAATCTCATGCTCCTCCTTATGTAGGGCATAGAGGGATTCAGTGTACCCTAAAAGGGATAGAAACATATTTCTATTGCCTTGCCATGAAAGCAAACATACAAGAGTATGTTTCATGGTATGCCAAAAGATGAAGTTTGATAGAGGGAAGCAACCTGGATTGCTTCAACCTTTGCCAATCCCTAGTTCACCATGGGAGAGAACATCCATGGATTTTATCTTGGTTTAGTAAACAAGCACATTTCATACCTGTCAAAAAGACTATCAAGGCCCATCAAATGGAAACCCTCTTTATATCACAAATCTTCAAGTACTATTGCTTGCCAATGTCCATAGTGTTGAATAGTTATCTTAGAATGACCAGTAATTTCTGGAAGCGTCTCTTTGAGAATTTAGATACAAGACTAAACTCATTTTTGGCCTATCATCCCCAAACGGATGGCCAAAGAAATAGATAACCTAACCATTCTTGATCTACTAAACGCTTATGTCATAGAAGTAGATCAAAAGTCCCAATGGGAGAAGTACTTACCCTTAGCGGAGTATGCCTACAATAACACTGTACATACTTGCATGGGAAAAGCACCTTTTGAGGTGATAGAGGGAAGATAAAAAAGTCCCATGCTACTCAAGATACATGAGAAGATCTTCCCTACAGATGAATATAGCCGAGACCTGCAAGAATCTTTCCAAAAGATTAAGGATGCTATATCCATCTCTCAGCAAAGGAAAAATGCTTCTGTTGATAAGCACAGAAGAGCACTAACCTTGAAACAAAATGATTGGGTCTTGCTTAAATTTCCCAAGGCTCGATTAAGGCACACGACGGGCAAGAATCCTATGGGACACCAAAAGACTTTGCTAAATTAGCAAAAAGGTACTATGGCCCCTTTTAGATTCTTAGGCCAATCAATGAGATGACCTATCAACTCAAGTTTTCCAACCATTGGCTCATGCACAATGCTTTCCATGTGAGCCTATTAAAGCCTTACAAAGGAGAGCCACCTCAAGAAGCAATCATTGAAGACCCACTGAAGATTGAGGACCAAGAAGAGGTGCTACAACCCAAGTCCATTCTCTGACTCAAAGACAAGGTATTACGAGGTGGTAAGACTATTCAACGATATCTTATCAAGTTTCAAAATTATTTTTTTGAAGATGCTAGATGGATGCAATGCATACAATTAAAGCATAACCTAAACCTTGTCAATGCTTACAATGATTCCCTAGATTAAGCAAATGTAAATATGTATTAATGAACAAAGTTTTTTCTTATAAGACTCTCTTTTTGTTTATTGTGCACAAATGTTAATAAGTATGCATGCTTTAGGATCATGTTTGTGGAGACGACGTCTCCGGAACACCAAGGAGATCTGGTCACTCTACTATGGAAGATTGATACAGACTAATGTGCAGGTATGCTTGCGGAAGCTAAGGCTCTCAAGCACCAAATGGACTAGTCATTCATTCTAGAATGGTGTAGTAGGGTAAAATAGGGATCATCCACCTGCTAGCAAACGAACTAATGACTAGGCTTTATCTTCTCTACCTCATAGTCAAGGATGACTACGATTTCAAGAGAGAAATAATTTCATAAAAACTATCTAATTCTTTCAAATGATTTTCTCATGTTAAAATGATCATTTAATATGGGGAAGTACCAGGCTGGGAGTAAAAGCTAGAATACTGGTAAGGCTGCCAGACCAGTCTCCGCAGGGATCCAAAGGAGGGAAAATAGGGATCCAAAACGGGACAGTCTGCACAAGAGCAATGTGCTTCAATGGGGCTTAAAAGACCTAAGGTTCAACTCCATCAAGACTTCCATAGGCTAAAGTTTCAAAAATTAACTCAATTGTCCAATGGCCAAAGCAAGGGGAAAATTGGATGGTCATGGGAAGACTAAAAAGTCTTCTCACATCCCTAGGAAGGAGAGAGCCAAGCCCTTTTAGTAGGGTTTGAGAGAGAAACACACACACACACACACACTCTTCAAAGCTTCCCCTTTACACGAAGGGAATATTGGACACATGTCAGGCTCCTAGGCCAGTTTCCCCCAATCTCCCCTCAAATCTTATTCGATGGCCATAGAGGTGGACCAATGAGAATTAGGCTAGAGTAAAGTTAGTCTAATCAATTTTAAAAATGCTTGATAAAAGAACCAATAGATACTAAGCCCCCTAGAAGACTATTGGACAGTCTACCAAGGGGTCCAATGAGCATTCAACATCCCAATGGCTTGCCTGATTCCTATAGGCCAGAAGACTAAGAGGTCCAAGGAGAGTTTAATTGAATTATTTAATTACCTAAAGCTCTCACAAAAGGGGAAAGGGGGACACTTGTCAAAAGGCTATCAACTATGCTTCTAATTTGTGATTGGCTAAGCTTTACAAGAGCCAATGGGAGGCCAGCATGAGCAATTAGCAAGAGGGGTCAACCAAGAAGAGAGAGATGGATGCATTTTACTATGTAACACATTACCACACACACACACACACACACACACACACACACACACACACACACACACACACACACACACACACACACACACACACACACACACACACACACACACACACACACACACACACACACACAACTCATGTGTGCAAGAGGAACTCCATCCCCTTCTCCAAGCATTGAGAAGTAGAGACCTACACCAACAACTCTTGGATATGGAATGCAAATCTAACCAGGAGCCAAGCTTCAATGGCATGCTCATCTCCTCTACCATGCTAATTACTAAGCTAAGCTATGCTATTAGAGTGATTATGTGAGGATAATACTTCTTTCTTGTAAGATACATCTTCTTCCTCTCAATCTATCCTCATTCCCTGCTAGCTCTCACCATTTTTGAAGGTGTGAGGTCTTGGGACTGAGGCTAGGGACACTAGCAGTGTATTTTTTTTGGACACCAACCTTGAAATATTACTCAAGTTTTTGGCGAGAAAATGAATCTAAATTTATGAATTTGGCGAGCAAAATATTTTAAAATTAAATTTATCATTTTTTCAACAAAAAAAATAATTTAGACCTTAATTGGTCATTTTTTTTCAATATCACATGTAAGGATAAAAGGAACATCTCTTACAACTTTTTATATAATAGAAAGAAGTGATTTAAGTAGTGCCACCTAGGTCACAACACACCTTATATGTACTAGGTTTTTCTAGGAGACAACATCTTGCTGAGTAGGTAAGGTCTTTGAAATCTAGATGAAAACTAAATGAGGAAGTGTGAAGATCTCAGACCTCCTACATAAAATCTAGTCAATCAAACCTACTTGGCCCTCAATCTCCCCTACCATCAAGTTCTTCAGTGGGCATATATCTGGAAGCTAGCTACCCCAAAATCTTAAGGTCTACACCAATAAGAGCAAAAAAAAAGCTCAAAATTTTCAAGATTCGCCAAATTGGCGATTTTTAGCCCAAAAAAAAAACATTGAACACTGGGTGTGTTTTTCAAGCATAATTTGGTGCATGAAGCTTCCATCTTCATTGCACAAACTAGTTTTGCTAAGGAACACAAAGATTGTATTGTACAAAAGTCTCCTTTGATGGGAGAAGCTATAATACAAAGCCTTTATGGAGGGGGGACTAGGTCCATGTAAATTTGGTCCTCAATCGTTGTCAATTGTTCTATTTCTCTCTCTTTTCAAGTATTGTCAATGCCAAATTAGCTAGGTGTAAATTTCTATGTTGACTTCTCAAATTAAGCACTCTCTCTATTCTCATTAGGAACTTATTCTTAATGAAATGCTCACTATGTTATCAATCTCCGCTACACACAAGTTACTAGTGCAGTAAATGTTACACTTTGGCTGAAATATCTTTGTTTTTCTCGGTGTGTTCCTAGAGGTTTTAGTTGGGTCAGCAATTGATTGGTAGTTTTGAAAGCCTGACTTGCTACAAGTATCTAATCCACGAGGGTTCTTTGGTGTAGAGGCATATGCTGTCACACTTTTTGTGCTAATCGTGGAAGGTCCACTTTGGCTTTACCTTTGTCTGCAAGATTTGTCATTGAATCTTGTGATGTTTGCAACTCTGCATCTACCATTAATGGTATCTGTATTTGTTGCTTGCTAACACTTGGGTTCAAGAGAGTATCAACATTGTATCTTCTCTGTAGGCCTTGTGTTGGTCTAACCACTGATGTCCAAGGATGACATCTGCATGCATGCCTTTTGAAGGATTTACTTGAACCTTTATCTGCTCTTCATGCTTCTGGATGCTAAGAATAGAAACCTTGTCTTCTTGACATGTATGCATACCTAGCATTGTTTTGCTATGATGTTTTTGCATGGAGTGATATGGAGGATCCTTTGGATGTTCTTTGCAATCAAATTGCACTCTGCTTCTTTATCTAATAGAGCATTACATCTGACACTTGCTCCTTTTGTACAGCTAAGAACTACAACTATTCTCATTGGAGGTTCTATTGAAGATCTCTGTCCTGCTTTTGCCATGGTCTCATCTTGATTTAACTGTGTCTCTATGGAGGGTGGCTTGAGACTCTGTTTTCCAATATGACTTTCATCATCTGATTTAGTTGGAAATGTCTAGATTTGTGGACTTCCTATAGCTTCTTGGTTGTCTGCAACCCTATTCTTCTTAACTTTTGGCTTTGGTGGCATTCTCTTCTCAATAGCTATCGTGGTTGCCCTTTGCTCTGTTTGATCTGCACTTCTTGATGCTGCCTGATTTGCTTTAAGCTCTTTTGAGGCTAAGTCCGATGGAGATGACTCATCTTCAATAATCTTTGCTTTGGCACCGGTCTCCATTTTAATTGTGCTTGAAGACTTTGTGCTGTCATCCAAGGGTGACCAGTCTTGGTCTTCATTCTTTGTTGTCTATGATGACTCCGTCATGTTTGAACTTCGTATCTCTAACACCTTCTGGGCCATTGGCATTCCCACCATAATGTCATTTGGTACATCTTTTGCTGTTACTCATGATATTGAGCTATGATGATTTATGGATCTATTTGAATGGCGGTGGAGATAATTCCCCAACATCTTGCACGTTTCTTTCCAGATATGTCAATCAATTCAGGAGCATCTTCTAGTTGTGGTTGGCCACATTTTTTCCAAGTGCGAAAAGACACGAGGTTCTTGTCTAGCTGAAAATCTAACTTTACTTCACTTGAGAGTTTTTCTTCATTCTCACCAACAATGTTGCACTTGATTGGGACTCCGTTTGCTCTATTTTTGGAAAATTTATCATTCGTCCAAAAATTGGCCAAATTGGGCTTTTCGCAACTTTTCTCATACTTGCACCATGTCTTCACCATAAGCTGTCTTTCACTTACTGATCACTCCCATATTTTTCTTTTGTCTCTATGTCACAATTTCACCTTCTTTTCTATTTTTCTTTGTTTTTCTCTAGAAAATTAATAAGAAAATAAAGGAAAATAGCTAACTTGATCCCAAAAATACCCATAGATCAAGATAATTAGATAATAGCATAATAAACCACTACATACATCTTTCTGTAGTATTTTTGGCCAGATTGCTCTATTTTCTCACCTTTTTTAGCATGAAAACGACGATTTTTACATTTGTACACACACTTAGGGGCTCATCTTTGTTGTTTGTTCTCTATTTCCTATTATAACACATTAATTAAGGGCATATATACTTAGGTTTACCAAAATTTGTGTAATCAGATACAAAATACCTCAAAGTCATGAAAAACAGTGCCCCTTTATACACTTGTAGTGTGTTAGGTCAGCATTGAGAATGCCTCCCCCCTTCCTAGTTGAAGTCCTCCTGGAAGATCGCCCAAGGGTATGTGTTGTGCAGGAATCAACAATGTGCTAATGCTGGCCATGTAATGCGGTGCTATATGCATACTCAGGCAATGCATGGAAAAATTAATGATGTGCAAGAGGAAGGTATAAGCATGATGCTTATTGGAATTCGATGTTGAAGTTTCCTGTGAAAGTATGACTGTGGTGAGAACGATGAAACAATAATCTCTCCAGTTTGTTTTCTCTGTCTTTGATAGACAACGGAACTGGTGAAACCATTTGGCTGTGAGTCACCCCTGTAGTTGTGGCTATTTGTTGGTTAGGTATCCAAATCGGAGTTGGGTAGTCATTCTTAAGAACCCAATTTTTTTGAACTGTGTGTATGGTCAGACTAGAACATGCTTGTGGTTGTCTTTTCAAAGCGTGTACTTTAGGGAGTTCCTTAGGTTGTTGTTTTGAAGTCCCGATTTTTGCAAGCTTACTTTGGGCCAGTAATTGCTTGGGTACCCATATTTGCTTAAGGAGGAACTTTGGTTTCAACTTGCGGTTTTTTGTAGTGGAGGTCGGTGGAGAGATATCTTTGAATCAACTTTGTTCAAACCTTGCAACTTGATCCTTTCTGATCCATATCATCTTGGTAGCTTGGGTGGGTAGAGTAGGTGGGGTTCATTGTGGCTATTGTGAATTCCCACTAATTGTTTCTTACCCATTGAACTCACGTCCTCGGGAAGAGAACTTGCTATAATGACTTTCTTTTCTTGCGTTATTGGTCTCTTTGGAATCCATTGTTGGACAACGATTGTTTGTGAGGGTTGCTTACCTTTATACATCGAGTGCATCACTGATGGTCTATTTAGCTATAGTAGCAAAAGGAACTTGTTGTTTTCTTGAAGCAGATTGGATGTTGACTATATTGTAGCTCCAATCAAGTTGTATATATACGTCTGCCAAGGTTTCCCGAGCAGTAAAGCATGTTGTGTGTGCTTATCTTCTACGACAAAAAATTTATGTGGATAGAAATATTGGTTAACGTGTACTAGCAACACCATCCAACCCATTACCTTGATCAAGTGCTCTGAATAACTGTGGAGATTTTGTTGTGTCTGTTGTAATTGATTGTCAAGTTGGAGTTGCTTGTAAAGGTTGTAGGAGATCAGGTTAGCTTGAGCACGTGAATCAAGCATTGTCATTGCCTCCACTAGATTGCGTCCTAGTTTGATAGAAATTGCGGGATCCTACATGTTTTTGGTTTGATAGTCTGCTACTTTAATGGCATTAATCTTTAAGGAGACCCATGCTATAGTCGTTGTCAAAACAAGCCTCTGTTTTGCTATTCGTTCCTTGTCCTCTGCTTGTGCTTCTACAACAATTTGCTGTTTTTCTTGGGTCCGTTTCTTTCCTTGTGGATTTTTAGAAGCATACTCGGGGTTAGTGGTAGATGATTTTTTTTAGTTGATATCCACTAATCTAGTTGGTCATTTCTTCACCATTCAATGTAGCAAGCTTGACGGCCCCACTTGGTGATAAATCTTTGATCACAAAGGGTCCCATCCCTCGCTTTTTAAGTTTCCTAGCATGTTGTTTTTAAGTGTAAATAGTACATACTAGCTATATAATCATGAACATCAACATGCATAGTTGACCAATGTACTCCCAATTGTCTCAAGCGTTGGAAAGTTTTTGTGGATGAGCAATGAAATGTTAAGTCCTGATTATGCGCTTCTAGCAAGTAGGCATCGTATTCCTCTGGACCTATGCACACTCGTAGGATACCGCCGGAGCCTAGATGAAATAAACGTCTTCCAATAAACTGAAAGTTCTTAGCTTGCTGAATTGTTTTTAGTTTATGGTGTTGGTCAGTCTTGTCAAATTCTCCGCCATGTGATAGTAGGCTTACTATCTCTTGGGACCACTTAGGTATTATTTCTACATTGAAGAGGTATGCATCTAGGAGATCATCATCGACTCCCTTTGGAGCCTTTCCATTTGGCAATCTAGAAAGGTGATCTGCTCAAAGATTCATCTTCCCCTTTTTAACCACTACACTAAAGTCAAACTCAAGCAATATGATACAATTCTCCATGTATTGCATTGTTTGTTGACAAGGTATACGAGGGCTTGATGGTCCGTGAAAAACACAAATTTATTTGCGAGGAGATAATTTCAAAATTTCTTAACATCATAAATCATTCCAAGCCCCTCTCTTTTGGTGGTGGTATAGTTCTTTTTCAGTACAGCTGAGTTGTCGGGCTGGCATAGCAGACTAGGAAATCTATAGTCCCGTCTCCTCGTTGAGCCAAATACATCCTATAGCAATTGCAAACGTATCAATATGAACGTGAAAGATTTTTTTCCAATCAGGTGCTTTTAATACGAGAGAAAATACAAGAGCATCCTTTAATTTCTTAAATGATTCCTCACACTCATCCATCCATTCAAAGATCACTACAAGTTTATACAGTGGTTGGGGAACGATTGCATACATGTGTATGACCTCCTATAATAACCACAGTGTCCCATATAACACTGTACTTGCTTTGATTCATTAGTTTAGGAATTTCTATAATCACTTCTAACTTATCCAAATCCATGGATATGCCATTTTTTGAGACAATATGTCCTAAGATTTGTCCTTGTCTCACCATAAAAACACACTTTTTGAATTAAGACAGATTCTTTACGTTGTGAGCGGGATGAAAACACACACAGCGCCTCTATAACGACCCGACACACACTCTTGGGAAGATACACACACACACTATGGGGCACCACTCGGCTTACACAACACACCTGGCTGAGACAGGGAACACACCTCTGGAGTGAGAGGAGAGAGACTATCCACTTGCCCACTCCACACAGACACACACACACACACACACCCAAAAAACTCAGCTCAAAAGAGGAGAATTTCTGATGTTTAGATACAAATGAGCTTGGGCCAACACCAATGGGGCAAACAGCTCACACAATATGGGTAAAATAAGCCAGATACAATCACAAACTGGAGCAGAAACTTCGCTCATTGTTACTATGCGCATCCAATTTGAACCCTCTCTTGCATACTAGCTTCCCCTCTGGATCATAAAGTGCTATACCCCTTGAAGCTGCATCGTGGCTCTTTCTGTATGAACCATCAAAGAACAACACATGTGCATTGCTGATATGTGGCACTTCTTCAACTACCTTTCTCACCACCTCTTCCTTAACAATAAGGGGATTCTCCTTGTAGGTCAACAAATCAGCTAGGGTAGCCCTTGTACTATCTTCCACTAGAAAAGAGAACTCAAACTCTTGCAGCTCAATTACCCATTTCTTCACCACATTTGACATGTTAATACCATTAATTAACTGTGGCAAAAAGGCATAACTCGTCAAGAAAACAAAAGGCCGTGGTAGCAAGTAATGACGAAATCGTCGACAAGCAAATATTACACTGGCCATCACTAGCTCTACTTCCGATAACTTTCTCTCCGCTACCAACTTCACTCGGCTTGCACAATACACTGGCCTCATATAATGGCTGCCCTTCCCCTTTTGCAATAGCATGGCTCCAATGGCATCATCCCCTACAGATGGATTTACATAAAAAACTTTCTCCCAATCAGGAGCCTGCATGGCTGACAACCCCCCTAACACCTCTTTCACCTCTTGAAACACTTCTTCACACTTGTCATCCCATTGCAATGGATCATGCTTTGCCACTTGCTGTAATGGATAAAGAAGCTACGAAGACAATGGAATAAACCGTGCCATGTACTTCACTTTGTGTATAAAGGTTGCCAATTGCTTCGTACTCATAGGTGATGGAAGAAGAATAATAGACTTCACCTTATCTGGATCAGCCTCAATGCCATTTTCTGACACCATATGGCCCAATAACTTCACCCTTGGCTGTGCTAGATGACATTTCTTTGGATTTAGTTGTCCTCCACATTCATCATATCGAGCCAATACCATCTGCAGCTTCTCATGGTGATCAGCCATACTGCTATAGACACAAAAGTCATCCATAAAAGCTTTAACACAACTACCAATGAATGGTTCCAACACCCAATTTGCTCTCTCTTGATAGAAGGAAGGTCCATTTGACAACCCAAATGGCAATACTGTGTAGCAATAGCAACCCCATGGCATAATAAAAGTTGTCTTTGTGCGGTCTTTAAGAGCAATCTTCAATTGAAAATAGCCTGAAAAACCATCACACACACTGTACCTCTCATAACCTGCCACTGAATCCAAGATCTGATCGATGAATGGAAGAGGATATGGGTTCTTCTTAGTGGCTGCATTTAAGGGTTTGAAATCTACACAAATCCTCCACTTCCCATCCTTCTTTGGACTGACTACTACTGGACTCACCCATTCTGTGGTCTCCACAGGGACTATGAACCCTGCCTTCAATAACTTGTCCACCTCTACCCGCAAGGCTTCCATTTGCTCTTGACCCATCCTTCTTAGCCTTTGCTGCACTGGCTTAGCACCTTCTTTCAGCTCTATATGCATCTCTTCAACCTTGAAACCTCTGATCTCTTCATATGAAGTAATGAACAAATCAGGAAAACTAGCCAGCATATGCAAAAATATATCCTTCTCCATAGCTGAGAGGTCTCCACTAATCATTTACGTCATTAATTCCTGCTTCTTTGACAACTCAACCTTGGTTTGCATCAGCCCTTCAATCACTTCATAAGGCCCTTCACTTTCATCTTCAACCTCATTCGCAAATGCAACTAAACCAAACTCCTGGATTTCTTTATCCATCAAAAGAAATGCAACATCAGCATCCTCATCACTGCTGGTAGTGCTATCACTATCCTCATCTGTCACCGTGGAAGAGTTTCATCACTAGACTCATCCTCATCTTCATAAATCTCCTCTAATCGTTTCCTTGTGTCCATATTATAAAGCTTCTTGGTACCTGTCTTTCCATAGAGGCTAATCGTACCATGTCGCCAATCTTGAACAGCTCCCACTGCACGTAACCATGGTCTGCCCAGTATAATAGGATATGCTCCCAACCCTGATGGCATCACATGAAAATCAACCACTGCCTTTGCATCATATGCCTCCACTTCTAAGCTCTTTACAACACCCAAGCATTTTACTTTTTGATGGTTTGCCAATCTGATCCGAAAACCTGACACCCCAGCCACTGTGAGACCCATCTTCTCAACGCATGAGTGTGTTATGACGCATATTTGGGCTCCGCCATCCACATAACCTTGTCCCAAATTTTTCCTTTTATGCCACACATCTAATATTGGACAAATGTCTGGTAGCTCATCCATTGCCAACACCTTTACTGAACCTCTCTCTGGCTCTTTCTCCATTGGGTTAACCATCCTCTTCCACTGTCGCTTTAGCTTAGGCAGCATCTCTATAAGCTGCCCAAAAGTAACATCTGCCTTCCTGCTCGTCAGATCCTCCTTTAAGTCATAGCTTAATTGCCCATCCCCTAGTGGAAAATCTGAAACATGAAACTTTCGACGAGCTCTCCTTTTCCTCTTGGCCTTGACATCCTCGCCTTCATGGCTCTTTCCTTTCTTCTTACTAGGACCTGGGGCACTTCTTCCTTCCTTATCCTCTGTGGTCCTCTTCCCAATAGGCATCACTAATGTATCCTCTAGCTTTGATGCCTTCTCCAAGGTGACTACACTTAGCACTTTTGTCTTTTCCTTTTCCTCCTGGGTCAGTCCACTCGTTCCTTCGTCTCCCTTAATTTCGATGCCATAATCATGCGACCTAGTTAGCACCTGTTTTGGCAATGGATACATGTCTCCCCCCATCCTTGGTGGCTTATCACATTGCGGGCTGATGTGGCCCAACTCTCCGCAATTATAACATGTGGGCGTCTGCCACCAAAACCTACTATTACTTTGTCCAGCACCATTCCTAGGTCTTTCTTCACCTCCTGGATGATTTGCAAACCGCCCTCGACCTCGATTATTTCCCACTTGACCTAGCATGTTTAGGCTGAGATTCTTCATCAAATCTACCATTTGCCTCATGTCTTGCCTTAGGCCATCATCTTGCACTGCTGTAGTGACCACTGCTGGCATAACCTGAGTAGTAAAAGGAACCACTGGTTCATGATGAACCCCTAACATACGACCTTGTAAAGAGTCCATAGGCTGAAATTCAGACCTCATGGGCAAAGACTCCACCCCTAACTGGCTCATTTTCCTCAGCTTCCACTCTTTGTTCCTTGCTACCTCTAGTGCATCTTCATATGTCCTAGGCTTCTTTAGCTCCACTCTCCAACGTATATTCTCCCAAAGACCAGCCAAGAACCTGTCCTTCTTCATCATGTCAGGCGGGGGTACCTGTGGTGCTAAAGCCTTGCACATTCGCTCCCATGCCAATGAAAACTTACGTATGTACGCATCTACTGGCTCACCTTCCTTCTGCACCAAACCTTGTACTTCTTGCCACACTTTGTCAGGATCTTCTATCTTCACAAACTCCACTTCCAATACATGCCTTAGATTGTCCCAACTCAATCTTATAGGTGGATCTGCTGCACGCAACTCCTCTTCAAATGCCTTGGACCAAACTCGTGCATCACTCTTCAAACAAATTTGGAGAAGGCGTAACATCTGCGCAGGGTCATGAATCTGGTTGCTAATGCAGGCAACCTCCATCTTTTCCAGAAAGTCCTCCACATCTTCATCACTTCTTCCATGAAACTCGGGATAAGAGAAAGCCATGGCTACCCAAATTATGATGCTTTGAGAACCCCTTCGAACACACGTGCAAGAACCCAAAACTTTTCACTACCCAATCCCCAGAAAGTTCAATGGAGCTCAACTTTAGATAAGGACAAACACATGCACATCAAATGAGTTTTCATAGTTGATCATCGGAATGACAACAGGCAAAGGACATTCCAGGATCTCTCTCAATCTTCTTGGCCCAAACATAAAGACTATGCGCTGCTGGAAAAAGATCTTCCTGGACACATGAACATTAATCTGAATCCTTTGAGTTAAATGAAAAGGAGTGAAATGAGGGCCATTTTGATCATCCATTAAAGCCAACCATGAAGCTCCCAAGAAAGCACACCTGTCTTATTCTCTGATTTTGCCAAAATTTCAGCAGCATAAAAGCATAAATGGCTTAAATACCAAAAAACCGGCCATCATAACTTGGGAAAATTTCGACAGAGTTTCCCCAGAAGTAGAGCAGTAGGAACCCAAAATATAGACTTTCTATGTATGCATAAACTGTCAACAATAGAACCCGAGCATCAAGTAGGACTCACTAGTACATAGCCTATGGCGAGGTCACAAAAAGGGTGCTCCAGCTACCTGTATCACCGAAAGGATCTCCACATTTGAGAATCCCCCAGCTCAATAAAAACCTCACGCTATCGACCCTCACACGAAGGCTAATGCAAATCGCATATAGTCAAGTCTCAGAAATGACTATCTTCCAGACCAAGTCTCAGAAATGGCTGGGACTGCCAAATACAACCAAGTATGGATCCACAAATGCGTACAATGGCAGTTTCCACAAGTAGCGTACAATCCAGTAGACAATGCGCTCAAATAGGCGCCAAGTGATGCATTCCCACAACAATTGCAAGTGACATCACTACTAGTATATCACTGTACTCCAGCTACCTGTACCTGTGTGAATCACCTATACCTGTACCTGTCCCTGTAACCTGTAACCTGTAACCTGTAATCTGCAATCCCGAAGCTCGAAGCTCGAAGCTCGAAGCTCGAAGCTCGACGCAGAAGGTACTCGAAGAAGATCCTCCGTGGGGGCGCCAAAAGAATGTGAGCGGGATGAAAACACACACAACGCCTCTATAACGACCCGACACACACTCTTGGGAAGATACACACACACACTATGGGGCACCACTCGGCTTACACAACACACCTGGCCGAGACAGGGAACACACCTCTGGAGTGAGAGGAGAGAGACTATCCACTTGCCCACTCCACACAGACACACACACACACACACACCCAAAAAACTCAGCTCAAAAGAGGAGAATTTCTGATGTTTAGATACAAATGAGCTTGGGCCAACACCAATGGGGCAAACAGCTCACACAATATGGGTAAAATAAGCCAGATACAATCACAAACTGGAGCAGAAACTTCGCTCATAGGAGAAACTTACACAGAAAAATAGTAGGAAAAGAGTGAGGAATTTGGAAAAATGGACAGCGCCATCGCGTCCGGAACGGCCCAAAACCCCAGTCTACAATGTCAAAGTGCTCAAATCCGACCTCGGATGAGCAGTTTACGGCCAAAACAGGCTCCAAAATGAGCAAAAACACAGCTGTGGCTGTTCCTCCTCTCTTCTCCACGTTTTTTTCTGGTCTTTTCTCAGTTTTTTCAGTTCCCACACTTAGCTTTATTAGTTGGGCACCCTTGGCCTTTTAGATGACCTCAAACGGACCCCGAACATGCCAAAAACTGACCTCGCAGTGCATAGTTGTCACCTTTTTGCATCATTCGCACACCTAGCACTCAGCTTTTTTCCACTAATGCATCTCGCCACCACGTGAAGTGGCCCCAAAAAGTGGTCCTAATGATGACCTTTCTGCATAATTCTCACAAGCAAACACCCACGTTGTGTCCCTCCTCATCCGCGTGCAAATATTGACCTCGTTCGCCCTCCTGACGCCACTAGATGCCATCTGACGTACCTGCTGACCTCACGTCATCGGCCCGCGGATAGCTTCCTCGAGAAGTTTTACGCGCTACCAACTCCTCCTTATTGTAGAAAAAACACACTAATACTGATAATAGAGAAAATCGCTGCACTATGTACATGCTGTCCTACCTGTACACATGTGGGCCCCACGTAACCACCTGGCTATGGAAATTGGGCAATCCTTCATTTGATGCACCATGCATGTGTATGTACATATGCGCAATCCCTTGCTCCAAAAAACTCTTGACAACGTCCTGGAGCTCTCGAATACTTTCTTGAGGTGTTTTGTATGTTCCTCTCTCAGGATAGAGTATACACATAGGTCATCCATGTAGATTTCCAAGAAGATCCTCAAGTATTCCTTGATGTGCCATCAATCTTTCGAATGTTGTAGGTGCATTTGTCAAACCAAATGGCATGACTCAATATGTATATATTCCCCATTATGTGGCAAATGGCGTTTTATATTGGTCCTTAGGTCCAATTGCAAGTTGTTTGTAGCCAAAGAATCCATCCAAGAAGCAATATGCATGCTTTCCCACCACTCGTTCAAGGACATGATCCATGATCGGTAGGGGATAATTATCCCTTATCGTGGTTGCATTTACCTTTTTGAGATTGACACATACTCGGAGTTTACCATTTTTTTTGGGTAGTACAACAATTAGAGATACATTCGATGTGTTCTATCTCATAGATGAACTCTGCTTCCTTTAGCTTATCGATTTCTTCCTTGATACGCTTAGCAAGGCGTCATTGTACGTGTATGGCCTTTGTCTGCTATGCTTCACATCAGGTTTTAAAGGGAAAGTATGCTAGCATATTGTAGGATCCACTCCGTTTAAGTCCTTATAAGACCATGCAAACACGTCCTTATATTCTCAAAGAAGGCTTACGAGCTCCTCTTACTCTTCTTGACTCAGATTGGTTGCTATATAGACTTGTTGTGGTTCCTTCCCAAGTCCCGCTAGGTCTATCTTCCTTGCATGCTTTGGTCCATCACATGACTCCTTCTCCCGTCATTCACGTCTGGATTGTGTCAATACTATCTTCCGGTCTTGAATAGTGATTTTTTTATAGTGGGAGGGTACACTCATATGGTTGTCACTTTTGTCTTTTTCATCTCCTCTACTTTCCGATTCAGTTGTCCATACTTTCCTAAGAGTTTTCTTGAGCTCTTAGTACTTCTTTTTACGCTCAAGTTTGGTCCATTTTGGTTCTCCTATTTTGTTATGTCCTTTTTTTGTTTTTTTGTATTTAGTTTTCGTTTTCAAATTTTGAGTTTGTTTTCTCATGTCTCTAGCTCTGTCTCATGTCCTAGAGATAATTGGCATGATACTTTCATTTTTAATGCAGTCTTTAGCTTTTAACAGAGATAAAATTTTCATTTTGTTCCTCATTTTAGGCATTGGTTATCTCTTGCTTTGTGTGCCCCCTTCTTCTTTTTGTAGTGTGCTTGACGTCTAGGTTTTTGATTTGGGAAATTGAAAAACCTCACGTTCGATATCATTTCCTCTTGCTCACTACTATTGTCAGAGCATTTATTATTTGCATCGTCGTCTCGTTCAAGATGATCTGGAGAATCGTAGAACAACTCGCCATTCACCTCTTCCTTGTGTTTAATTTTTTCTTGGTTGTCCTAAGATTTATTCACCATCATCATCGTCTATTTGATCAACTATGTAGTATGGAACCACATCATAACCGTCCTTCTCACAAAACTTAGTCGTCGATTCCTCCATAATAGCACACACATCTAATGTTGCTAGAATATGCATCCAATCTAAGGGTTCTATGGCCTCCTCTAGAAAAGGTCTTAGAATGTATTCCTTATCCTTGATAACTCTTTCTAGCATACATTCTTCCCGCTTTAAGCTTCCACAATTGGATGCCCCACATATCCATAACTCCTTTGGTTACCTAGCCAGGCTAGAAGTCCAAATCCTCCTAACGTAGAAAAATAAAATTCTTCTACTGGGGTTCCGTCCACATCTTTGTAACTATGGTCTTTAAGGTTTATTCTCGTAGTGGTTTACATGTGTGTGAGGTTATATGATTATAGCCCCAATCTTGGACCATCTTTAATTGTCGCATGAATGGTCATCCAAGTATTATGTTGTATTTATCCTTCTTGCCAAAATACACTATTGCAAAGGTATGCTCGTACTCAATTCTGCAAGAGGTAACAACTAGCCCTATGAGTCTCTCCATAGTATAACCATCTGCAAGTTGCAACTTCATTCTGGTGGTTGTCAAAGCTGGTTTTCCCCATTTCTTCCATACATCCTTGGTCGCGATGGCTACATTAGCTCCACTGTCAAGAATTACCATGGTGGTGACACCCTAATTCAACTAGAAGTGTGGTATTTCCATCTTCTCCTTCACAATATTCTCCTACCTTGTTTAAGGATACTAGTTGCATGTTTAGTTGAGGCTTCTCTAATTCTCTCATTTCTTCCTGCATTCGTGAAGTCGGATCCTTTACCCCAAATTTTTCTAGGCATTTTCCTATTGTATTCCACATGTGAGGTCTTATTCTAAGAAGCTCGGCGAGAGTAATGGTACAAGTCACTGGAATAAACAATATGGTTATCAACCCCTGGGAGTCCATCACCTTCTTTGCGTAAAGTCTCTGTGATGGAACAACTTTCACATCCGACTTTGCTTCATACTATCCCATATACGAGGGTTAAGTTCTCAGAGATATAGGTTGACTATCCAAAGATCTCACAGATCCCTTGTCTCCCCAATACGAGTGCATCTCCAAGTCTGCTTGAGGTCCTGCCTCAAATTCTTCAATAGGAGTAAGAAAGACATTTCTTTCCATGCTGGTTTAGTTAACCCTTTGGCTCACTTCATTGGCCTCATTGGCTTCTCTTATCTTCTTCCAAAGCTCAGTCAAGCGATCGTCCCCTTCGTATATTTCTGATATGATAGGTTGAAAACCTTCAGACTCTTGACCTATAGTGTTCATAACTATCCCAGGTCTTTCAATTGATTTCTTCGGTTCCAATTCAGTTTTTGAACTAACAACTTTCCTTTCAAATTCATGTGTTGGAGGGGTTCTTGGTATTGATACTAGAAGTTCTACCCACTCCTCTGGTTTTCTTGTAGTTGGCTCTAGCAAGGCTTGGGCTATTTGGATCATCTTTTGATACATTTCCAGTCTTTGTTTTTCGGATATGTCATCCACCTTTGTTCTTGTGTTTGGTTGATTTAAAGCCTTGATTCATAGGCCTTCAATAGTGTGTCTAGATGTTCGTTTACTTTCTCAACTAGTACATATACTCTCGATCCCACACTTTTTTGTTCCCATTTCTTCTCAAGCTCTATGTCTTCTAGAGTTTCTGGTTTTTGAACAGTTTGACTCTCAAGTCTTTCCAATCTGTCTTTGGTTTGTTTTAATTCTTCCGTTAGGATCGTTTGTTCTCTTCCTTTCCTAGTTTCCACCCGTGCTTTCCCAGCCTTCCACGTGTTTTGTTGGCTTTTTTTTTCTATGCTAAATGCTTTCAGTCTTGGTTCTTTGATTATGGGTTCTCCTTTATCTTTTTGAGCTTGTGCGCGTGTGATAATCTGTATCATAGCATGGTCCCAACGGGTTTTCATGGCGCTCCTTGAACTTCCCTCTATTGGTAAGCATGCCTCAATACATCTAAGCCTCCATTGGCTATGAACAAAAATGTTCTCTTATCCAAACTATATCTACTTTCTCCTGCATCATGTGCCACTGTTGGTGGTCCAACATGGCCCATCATGCTCCATGGTTCTAGCGCTCTCAACTCTTTTAGTGGGTAATATGAAGGACAAGCCATCGGTCCACTTGGCTCTTCGTAATATACAGGTACATGCATTAAGGCTTGTTCCTCCGGTTCTTCTACAATGGGCGTATACCTCACACCTATCGGTCTTGCTCCTGGGAGTGGTGATTGTTGCCCCAAAGTTGGATGTGGTCTTTCAACCCCAACTGGTCCTTGCAAATTTCCTGTAGTATATCTAGGAATTGGTGGTATTTGGGGAGGTACTACTTGTGCTTGTGGAACATATTGTCGTTCTCGCACATAACCGTTATTGTAGTAGCACTCTTCAGTTGCATGATTCATCCATTTTTGTTCGATGGCACACCACTTTAGTTGCTTATCCTACAGCTTAGAAAACATGCTAATCCTCTTCAGCACCTACTCTATGAGTTTCTCTTGATCTACCGTCGGCTCACTTCTTTGTGATGATTTCGTGGACTTAGTTCCACTTTGTTGAGATGATGAATCATCATCTCTATCTTTTTTATCTCCATCCTTGTAGATTGCACAATTGTCTACAAGGAATAAAGCCTCTATAGTTAACTCATTTAGAGTGGGGATTTTCTTCATATGCAAATCCTTTTGAAGGTCTTCATTTCTCAGCCCCTGGATAAATATCAACATGAGTCTAGATTGAGTAGGTAATTCTTCCATCGGGCAAAATATTACGTATCATTTCAACTGTAAGGCTTCTTTCTTGATAGATTCTCCCTCTTTCTATTTGTATGGATTTGTGAGACAATATTGTGGCCTATCCCTCTTTGAGAGAATTCCTCCACAAATTCATCAAATACTTCTTGGATGGTCTCAGAATCCCGTCTTTCAATAGAATCAAACCAGGTGGCGGCATTTCCTCTAAGGTGAGTCCAAATCCGAAAAACTATGTATCAAAGTCACTGATCTCTTTTGCTCAGATCACTCTCAAGAATGTTGTTCTTGTTAACCCATTTTTGGACTTGAAAAGGTCTAACATGTCTGTGGTCTACTAGCCTAGCTGTGGAATCTCCTCATCCCTCTCCTCTTACAGGTTCTCATTCATGTCTTGATCTTCTCTCAAATGATTCTTCCATCCCGTATACTCTATAGGTTCTATCAACAGGTGGTTCCGCTACAAATCTTCTTTTCGTCTTGATTCTCTCCATATAGGGGAATCTTGTCGTGGTCCACATGGTTGTTGGTCCCTTGCTCTCTTTGGGCATTGGTGATACTATCGAGGTCACATATGATCCTGTTGTAATAGGAACTTATCCTCTATAGAATTTCTATTCCCTTGTTATTGTGGGGTGCAACCAGGATTGCAACGTTTCAGGATCTAGGTTCAAATACGGAGGAGAAATTGGCGTTTCAACCACTCTAGCTTGTCCAATTGGAAATATGGCCGTATCCTCCAGTTCCTCAAAGGGATTAGTAGACTTTCTAGGGGTAGGTTTTAGGCCTTGAGTTGCAACCTGGATCTATTGGAATTACTCTAGTGACTATCAATCTCACTACTTCCGCTTTCTCTATTGTCGCAACTCCCGTCCATATTTGTCAACGTATATTATGAGAACCCCTTCACCTGATTCATATGAAAACAAATATAAAGTCTTTTTTGTGCTTAACTCAAAGGCGTAAGATGCTAGACATCAAACATATGTTTTGGCCCTTCCATTCATGTACTTGTAGATTCCTACCACTCCTTGGTTGGTCACTACTTTAGTCACCTTCTTTTCAAACACCAGGGTGGTGTTAGGAAGATCTATCCGAGGAGGTATTTCTGGGATTTTAGAAAGCATCTTCCCTTTTGAAAAATTTCCCATATTTGTTATAGTTCTCCGGGTCCTTAACAATGAGGTAATGTATTCCCTCATCATCACGGAATCCGTCCCCATCATCATACACTAGAAGTGCTTCCACTCCTTCGGCTGGTTTTTCCTTAATACATATGCTTTTACGTACCCTTTCATCAGCATATATATACCAGAGCCCCATGGGCATTTGGTCCTTCTAAGTAAAGGGTTGTATACCTCATTGTTCAAGTGGGGATCTTAGAGGTGCTACCTCCTCCCACTTGGTTTTGTCGGTTAGCAGTGGTGTTTTGGTCAGCCATGAGGTAAATAGATTTTTCTAAAGAGGTGTTAGTCCCACTACCATCCTCTATAATTGGTGCTAGTGGCTCTATTCTTTCTTGGGTCACACTCTCCTCATTGGACACTAAGCTGGCATGGTCTCCTTGTGATCTCCGATCTCTTTGGAAATTACCTGATCTTAAATACATCAATTCCGTTAACACACAACTATCAATCCAAACCTTTTACCTTAAAAGTTTGCTTGATTGTTCCTTATTCAGGCTAGTCTTTCAACTCTCTAATTTGTTGAATGCTTGTACTTCAGATTGGTCTCGACTTGCTGGACCTTGTTGATGGCTATCTGTAAAAAACTTTAGACTCTTCAAATCTTTCTCAAATAGTGATTCTCACTTCAGTACTATCCAATGTTGATTAGTATCCAATTTCTTCTCCAGATAATCTCTACCAAGCAAGCAACCCTCCTAAGCTTTCCAGATTCAGTTTCAATGCTTTTTGTGCTAGATATGAGCAATACAATCATACACTTGTCTCAAACCATATTTTGGCACTTTTTAGCTCCAATAGTGCTTCCCACTTGATGAAATTGGTTCTATGTGCTCAATATTTATTGTAGATCACAAGGGTATACTCATATGAACAATTTGACTCAATCGTGACTAAAGAGACATTATACGTGTATGATGTCTTTTTGCTTTGAATGGAGTTTTGTTTCTACCATAGCTGCCCTTTGATATGTACAACATGCATATGTGCTCACAGCCAATTTTGGATATCAGAGTTGTACCATTTCACTACTTTTTACCCAGGAACTTCCCAAAAAGAGTAATATGGACTCAATTTTTAACTTAGTTGCCCAAATGAGATGAAACTTGGTGAATGTGCCACACACAATATGCAAAATGTGAGTATCAAGTCAAAGGTTCAATTTGACTGCCATATCACCTCTTGAGACATCATACACGTACGATGTCTATTGATGCATTTTTGTACAGACTTTACTCATAGGCTTCCACAAGTTCTTAGCAACGATTTTCAACAATTTTACCAATTTCTATGCAAAAAAATGTGCTTAGAATCACTAGTTTCCTAGTTTTTAATTTTTAATTTTTTGGCTCTTCTCTTTTGGGTATCAATGGTTGGCCAAAGCCTTCGTCTCAATTTTCATTTAGGGTAAAATACCCCTCTAAAACACTCTGGTGTGGCATTAATCTTCAGGGGAGGCTCATGCTGTAGTCGTTGTCGAAGAAGCCTTCGTTTCACTATTGTTCATTGGCCTCTGCTTGTGCTTCTGCAATAATATGCTATTTTTCTTGGGTCCGTTTCTTTTCCTTGAGGGTTTTCAAAAGCATACTCGGGGTTAGTGGTAGATAAATTTTTTTTAGCCAACATCCACTAATCCAATTGGGCATTTTGTCACCGTCTAATGTAATAAGTTTAACAGCCCCACTTTGCTAATAAGTCTTGATCACAAAAGGTCCCATTTTTCGCTTCTTTAGCTTCTTAGCATGTTGTTTTAAAGTGTAAATCCAAAACATCGTATGTTTTGAATTCTTTTGATCGTACATGCTTATCAAAAAAATATTTTTGCCTTTGTTTTTGCGTGTAGATGGAAGCTACTTCTTTTAAGCGAAGCTCATCTAGCCTTTCAAGTTCATCTATTTGTGAAGACATTTCATGGCTTGTCCACTCCAGTTGTTTGGCTACTCTTAGTGTTGGGACAAGGAATTTCAGAGGCAAGATAGCGTTAAGACCAAATACCATGTTTTACGTCGTTGTTCCAATCGAGGTTTTATAAGCAATTCTATAAGCTCATAGTGTCAAATAGAACTTTTGATCCCAATCCGTTCTTGATTTTGAGACTATTTTCATTAAGACCGTACATAAGAGTCTTATTTGTAGCTTATGCCTGCCCATTAGCCTATGGGTGTGTTGAAAGGTCAACCTTTCAACCGCTTCCACAAATATTCCATGAAGATTCCTCAAATATTCTCTAAAGATTCCACTTAAAGATGTTGATGAAGTGATGAAGATGAAGATGGATGCTGTAATGTGAAGATACAAGCTCATGGACATCATCGAATATCCCGTTATTATTAATTTGAGCCATTACGGCCACTTTTGTAATGTTTACAAGAACTTCATATTATAAGTCGGCAATTGTATTTTGGCCACAGATGCTTGTTGGATGAGAAAATCTAGCTCACGGTGTTGTAATTAAGTTCTATAGAAGCCTAGGGACAAATTAGGTCATTTTGGCCATACATTAGGTTTTCTAAGGTTTAGTATATAAACCAAAACCTAAAGCTTTGTAAAGGGACTTCTAATAATCTTATCTTCTGTGTCGACTGGGAGACTGCTAGAGAGTGAGAGAGTGTGTGTGTGTGTGTGTGCTACAAGAGCTACGGTGGTCGGAATTGCAAATGTAGAGCAGCAACGTGTTGCCCACGAAAAGAGCTATGCGTTGATGCTTACATCACACGCGTTGTCGAGAAATTTGCGGTCTTGCCAGGAAAGCACCGGGCTTATGGCTGTGAGAGTTTGTGAGAGAACTCAACAAAAACTATATGAAGGAGTTAAACCATAGATGCCATGAAGAATAGGGTTTGGAAAGAAGTGCAATCAAAGAAGACTCGCTCTTTCTCTCTTGCACTCACACACACAAAGAAAGAACGCAAAAGATAATGTCAAAACAATACGAAGATGAAAACATCAAGGCTATGGTCATATCGTATCATGGGTAATATGAAAGGGTTAATGGATGAGTTAATGACAGTCAATCTTGGCTGACCAAATAGTCTACGAATTGTTCTTTGGAATTGTAGTTTTGTGCTTACCATAATATATATATTTTGTCTAGTGATTGGGATTAATTGTGTGTACAAATCCTCTTGGTTCATAGCAAGATAACTACGCTTACATCAAAAGAAAAATTATAGTCTATGAGAGGTAGTATGATGGGATCCGGTGATAGAAGTATTTCATTGAGCCTTTCAGGGCCGAAGAGAAACACTATATGTTGTTGAAAGTGTATTTTACGGCTAATCCATACGTTAATTCTAATAGATCGTACAGAGTGAAAGCGATAGAAATGATCATCATGTGGGTTATTCATCTAGGATAGTATGTGAGAAATGTAGATATGAGAGAAGTGAAGAGATGAGAAGTTTCCCTCCCAAGCCCTATTCTTGCCCGTAGGCAATAAGGATACTGCGGGGAGAGATGTACCTGTAGCAAGAGAACCTAGAGAGGATGAATTATTAAGAATGAGAGAGATAGGTTTGGTTAAGGAGATGAGATTAGATACATATATATATATATATATATATATATATATGTTGGATTAGAGATGAAAATGAAAACAACAAGAAATCAAGAAAACATCAATGTAGAACACATCTTACTTGAAACCCTTCGGCACCATTATTGATGGGAGAGAGAAGAAGAGTGGATAATTCCACTTTGATTGATACACCAAGTGCAAGACCTTATTTGATTAAAGTTGATCTTCTAAGGTTCGCTTGTTGCAAGAATGGCTAGTCTCCCTCTAGGAGAAAGTGTAGGCTTGGGCTTATGTTAATGGCTAAGTACAATTAGGCATTACTACTCACTCCCTCGAGAATTCCTCTCATCAATGGCTTGAATGCTTGAGTTCCTTCCAAGGAAGAAGAGGTCCCCTTTTATAGGTGAAGGGAACCCCCAAGGGTTTACACAAGAAGAGAGGAGCCAATGTGAACAGGAATTGGAAAAGTTGGAAATGAGTTGCCCCTGCATGATGTGGGCAGACTGGGGTCCAGTATTTTGATCATATCTCCTCAACCGTGGCTCCAAATAAAAAAGTAAAAATATGGGCAAAAAATTCAGCTCATTAGCTACGATTTTCATTTTAAAATTGTTTTCCAATTCAGATTGGAACCTTGTGTAAAAAGTTCATCAAAATAGGGTCCATTTATGGCAGCAAAAGTCTTCATGTGGTCTCCTTAGCCTAGACTTTCATTTAATTCCAAAGGACACCTCATGCCATATGAAAGCATGACATTGCTCCTTGACAAAGTTTTGTAATCATGCTTGCAATAATGCATTAAAATAAGTGTATCTTTGAAATCATGCCACCTAGTGTCCCACTAGGATTTGATTCTCTCCTAGTAGCTATTTAAAAAGAAATATAAGAAAAGTATAAAAAATACATAGAATATATATATATTGGAGTTTACCCTAGATATAGGATCTATCTAGGGTGTGAGATGATAATAAAATAGTAGAAATAAAGAATCAATGCTTTTTGCCCCAAGTTAACGAGACGGAGCTATTGATGCTTTTCCCATAGTATTTTCTGATGGTAAAGTAAGGATAGGTTACCCTTGAGAAAAATAATAGGATGAGAGAAGGCTTATTATTATACTTAAATATGCATATGTACACTATAGGAAATATAATTATGTATCTAAAAAAATACAAGATAGATCTTGTAGCATGCGTTCCCACTATGTACGTGTCACAGCACGACAGCGTTCGTCTGTGTTTTTGCAGATTCACCCACGAGCTACTTTTGGAGTTTTGGTGAGTAAACGTTGTCCGTTTTTGCATTTCAACATATCCACGTGATCAGAGCGGTAGAGCGACACATTAGGCATGTTAGATTTTAGAAACAGTGACCTGTAAAATCCGACCAGACATCCTACGCATTTTCTGCACGAAGGGTATTGGGTTAGGATTTGTGGTCAGAGACCTTATGAATAGCGGCCTTCTAGTGTGAGTAGGACTTCCCTTGAGTTTTGTGAAGTTTTGAGATCGTTTGATGGGCTTTTGGCTTGCGGTAGCATCATAGGAGACTCTCACATTCATAGAACCAATGGCATGTAGATTTGATATCTCTGTAGGAAGTAGTCATTAGTCGGTCGAGTAGAGGTTGACACCCTTTTCTTGCTTCCATGCGGCTACGGGTCGAGGTCTGTCCTCAGTTGACATTATATGTTAGGTGAGTTCTTGCTATGCTGACGTCCGTCGTGGCGTATGTGCCGACATTGGCGCCGTTGCCGGGGATGAGGGCCCTAAGTAGGTGACCGAGACTAGTCCTTGAGGATAGAGGTCCCTCTGGCTTGCTAGAGTACTCTTTTACATTTAGATAGGATCAGAGGGTGGTGGAATCTCTAGGTCTTAGGAGGAGTCTAGGGAGTGTGTGTCTAGCCTGGATCTTCTTCTTAGGTAGTATTAGGTAGTAGTAGGTTGTGGTGTAGAGAGTAGGAGTTGGAGTGGTAGATGTGGTGGTAGGTTGACTTGAGAGTCCCTGGGAGGCCAGGAAGCAACCAAGACATCAAAATCACCATCTCACATGATGAGTAGGAGTAGGGTAAGTAGGATATCTTGATTGCAGTACTTTATGCATGTCTTATTTGCTATTAGTCTCATCAGAGAAGTGGAAAACACTAAGTAGGAAAGACCGTAAATTGTGTTTGGAAGCTGATTTGAAGTCCAAAAGCTTCTGTGATTATTGCTGAGAGCTCTCAGAGCATAGGGAGTACTACTGCTAGAAAAAAATTGCATTTTAAGACAATAGACATCCTACGCGTAGGATGTCTCCAGGGCACTTTTGGCAAGGAATTTGGGGAAACTGAGGTTACCAGTGTGTTTAGAGGGTAGGTTTTACCCTAGTAACATATTGACTTGAGTGAATTTCTGAAAAACGTAAAATTTCAGAAAAAGCTTAAATTGAGTGATTTTTGCATGTTTTTGCAAGTGTGAAGCATACTTGCACTTGCTGAGAGCATAAGGAAGCATCAGGGACACTTCAGTCTGAAAAAATAAGCAGTAGACATCCTACACGTAGGATGTCTACAGGGTGATCTGGGCATTTTTTTGAAAATCTGAGGTTACCAGTGTGTTTAGAAGGTAGGTTCTACCCTATTTTCACCTGGAAAGTGGAAATTTGACCAAATTTTGACAAATTAAATCCAAAAGACAAGAATTGCCAGACATCCTACCCAAATTTTGTCAAAGGCCTAATTTTGAGACCAAACCATAGGATGAATCCATAGGCATGTTCTAAATGTTGTATTGAGTGCATGTGATAAATTTCATCTCATTTGGGTCAATGAAAGTGAAGATTGAACAGACTTTAGCATTTTTGGACGGACAAAAGGCAATAATAGCTAGTTTTGGGGTCTTTTGACATCCAAACTCAAATCTAAGCATACCAGTGGGTTGCTGAAGACTAGGGGAATCTTTGGTCCAAGTTTGTGTTCATTCTGAGCAAAAAGACATCCTACGGGTAGGATGTCTACTGCATGATTCTGAGACCAAAATTCTATTGTGACCATACCATGCTGTCATATAGCCTTAGATAAGCCTCCTAGGCAAATTTGGTCCAATTTGGAGTTGATTTGACTTGGGAATTCATCAGAACAAACATCAGGCTTCTGGAACAGATTCTTGATCATTTGACCAGCCTACAAGTGTCAGAATCAAAAAGTAAAAATAGTTGTGAGTTTAGCACATCAAGGGGAAGCTACAGTGCAAGTTTGAGCTGAAACAGAGCAAAAAGACATCCTACGCGTAGGATGTCTCCAGCTTGATTTAGGACTCCAAACCAAAATGTGAGCACACCACTGTGATCAGCACAACAAGGAGAAGCTGGGGTGAAAATTTCAAGTCATTCTGAGTAAAAAGACATCCTACCCGTAGGATGTCTCAAGGTGATTTTTAGGTCCAAACAAAAATCTGAGCATACCATTGGGTTGTTGGACACAAGGAGAGTCTTACATTCAAATTTGGGGAAATTCTGAGCAAATAGACATCCTACGCGTAGGATGTCTCTTGCATGATTTTAAGGCCAAAACCCTACTATGACCATACCATAGTGTTGTATAGCCTTATATAAGCATGCTAGTCAAGTTTGGTCCAATTTGGAGCTGATTTGACTTGAAAATTCAGCAGAACAGACATCTAGCTTCTGAAACAGATACTTGATCATTTGACCAGCCTACAAGTGTCAGAATCAAAATGTAAAAATAGCTGTGAGTTTAGCACATCAAGGGGAAGCTACAGTGCAAGTTTGATCTGAAACAGAGCAAAAAGACATCCTACGCATAGGATGTCTCTAGCTTGATTTAGGACTCCAAACCAACATGTGAGCACACCACTGTGATCAGCACAACAAGGAGAAGCTGGGGTGAAGTCATTCTGAGAAAAAGACATCCTACCCGTAGGATGTCTCAAGGTGATTTTTAGGTCCAAATGAAAATTTGAGCATACCATTGGGTTGCTGGACACAAGGAGAGTCTTAGGTTCAAATTTGGGCCAATTCTGAGCAAAAAGACATCCTACCCGTAGGATGTCTCCTACATGATTTTGGACCCTAGACCAACATTTGACAATACCAAAGTGTTTCATAGCATCTTATAAGCCTGCGAGTCAAATTTGGTCCAATTTGGAGCTCATTTGACTTGAAAAATCAGCTGATAGAGTATCCAACTTCTGAAACAGATTCTGACCAACCTAGAGGTGTTAGAAACAAAAAGTGAGGATACCTAGGGGTTCAACACACCAAGGGGAGTCTCTGGACCAAATTTTATTCAATTCTGGGCAAAAAGACATCCTACCCGTAGGATGTCTAGGAGCTTATTTTGAATTTTTTACCATACCACTGTGTTGCTAGACCCAAGGGGAACCTTTGAACCAAATCTTGCTTCATTCTGAGCTAAAATAAAAAATTGGGTGTAGGATGTCTCCAGGCCAGTTTTAGGGTCCAACTGTAATTTTGACCATACACGGGTGTTCACAGTGTCATAGAGATCCCAAATCTTCTTTTAAAATTGAATTTGAACTCATTTTGACCATTCTAAACTGCATTTCACTATTTTGGCCATAACTTTCACAAACGATATTGCATTGGAAAAGTTTTTATATGAAAACGTAGCCTGAGAGAGACACTACAGATCTTAGAGCAAAACTTGAACTAAATGAATGACTTTGGCAACCATTTAGGTCAACTTTTATAAAAAAAAACGTCGTTTAAGGCCTCAAAATGCATCCGAAAGTCAGTTGTGTCTAAAACCGACAGTTCGAAAGAATTGTGGGAAAACGGTTACCGTTTTGAACATAGTTATGATTTTTCCCTAGGAGAGGGGCTAGTGAGCCATAAGCGAGGTCATCAACTAGAGTCAACCCAGGCTCTGGAACAGACCGCTTAAATCGACCTATAGCGGTGTGAGCGGGATGAAAACACACAGAGCGCCTCTATAACGACCCGACACACACTCTTGGGAAGATACACACACACACACACTATGGGGCACCACTCGGCTTACACAGCACACCTGGCCGAGACAGGGAACACACCTCTGGAGTGAGAGGAGAGAGACTATCCACTTGCCCACTCCACACAGACACACACACACACACACACCCAAAAAACTCAGCTCAAAAGAGGAGAATTTCTGATGTTTAGATACAAATGAGCTTGGGCCAACACCAATGGGGCAAACAGCTCACACAATATGGGTAAAAGATACGAGATACAATCACAAACTAGAGCAAAAACTTCGCTCATAGGAGAAACTTACACAGAAAAACAGCAGAAAAAGAGTGAGGAATTTGGCAAAATGGACAGCGCCATCGCGTCCGAAACGGCCCAAAACCCCACTCTACAATGTCAAAGTGCTCAAATCCGACCTCGGATGAGCAGTTTACGGCCAAAACAGGCTCTAAAAACACCAAAAACACACCTGCGGCTGTTCCTCCTCTCTTCTCCACGTTTTTTCTGGTCTTCTCTCTATTTTTTAAGTTCCCACACTTAGATTTATTACTTGGGCACCCTTGGCCTTTTAGATGACCTCAAACGGACCCCGAACAGGCCAAAAACTGACCTCGCAGTGCATAGTTGTCACCTTTTTGCATCATTCGCACACCTGGCACTCAGCTTTTTTCAAATAATGCATCTCGCCACCACGTGAAGTGGCCCCAAAAAGTGGTCCTAATGATGACCTTTCTGCATAACTCTCACAAGAAAACACCCACGTTGTGTCCGTCCTCATCCGCGTGCAAATATTGACCTCGTTCGCCCTCCTGACGCCACTAGATGCCATCTGACGAACCTGCTTACCTCATGTCGTCGGCCCGCGGATAGCTTCCTCAAGAAGTTTTACGCGCTATAAACTCCTCATTATTGTAGAAAAAACATACTGGTACTGGTGATAGTGAAAATCGATGCACTATGTACGGGCCCCACATAACCACCTAGCTCTAGAAAATGGGCAATCCTTTATTCGATGCACCATGCATGTGTATGTACATAAGTGCAATCCCTTGCTCCAAAAAACTCCTGACATAATTTGCCCATCCCCTAGCCTGCTAGATCATTCATGATCAGCAGCAGCAAAGAGAGATATGAGACTCGCCGCATCACAGGTCTCCTCATCCCTCACCAACACTGCTTGATCCACAGACAGCTCATCTTGCTCCACCATCATCAATCTAGCATGATACAATTTAAGACGCAACCCATTTACCCTTGACTTATGTAGAACACCATCCAGGTTAGCCAGCTGATATGTGCCATTTGGAAAACACTCCACTACCTTGAAAGGGCCTTCCCACTTAATTTGAAACTTCTTTTGGAAGGTGTTGTCCAGCTTACTATTGTAGCGCAAAACCAAGTCATGTTTCTTGATACCCTTACTTTTAACCTTTTCATTTATCTTTGCCAAAGCCTTATCCTACATCTGCCCATAATGCTCCAATGCGCTCATCCTATCCAATTGGACCTCTTGTAACTGCAAGAGCCTCTCTTTGAATGCATCACTAGGCGACCCAAGCAACTTCTCTAACATCTTGACCGCAGACAACTCTACCTCCACAGGCAATAGTGCTTCATTTCCATACACCAAATGAAATGGAGTAAACCCTGTACCTGTCTTCACCGAAGTACGGTAAGCCCATAATGCACTAGGCAATTCCAAATCCCAATTCTTTCCTTGGTGCTCTGTCACTTTAGAAAGAATTTGTACCAACTCACCATTGAATCTTTCATTTAAGCCATTACACTGCGATTAATAAGGAGTGGTATGCTGGTGCCTAATCTTCATCTTTGTGCATAAGAAGTCTAGCAGTTTAGCCCCTTATCCTGGCCCCTTAGCAGTTTGTGCCTAATCCTGGCCCCTTATCTGAAAGTAGCTCTAATGGCACCCCAAACTTGCAACATATTTCATCATACACAAATTTTGCCACATCCTTTGCAGTGATCTGTTTTACTACTATAGCCTCTGCCCATCTAGAGAGATAGTCCACTGCCGTCAAGATATAGCTTTTGCCCCTGCTTGTGATAGGTAACGGGCCTATTGCATCAATCCCCCACTTTTCAAACACATCAAACCCCATAATGGTTTTTCGTAGCTCTGGCTTCAACACTCTCTTCCCAAATGCTTGACACCTATTGCAAGACCTACACCAATGGTGAAAATCCTTGTGCAAACTAGGCCATACATACCCCTCTTGCAAAATCTTATGCAAGGTGATCTTTAGAGCAAAATGGCCACCACATGCGCCTTCATGATTCTCTTCCAACACTCTGTAAAGCTCCTCCCGCCAAGGTACACGTCTCAACACGAGATCAGTCCCTTTCATGTATAAGACATCACCAATCAATTTGTACCTGTATGCTCTACGCACAAAGCCATACTTCTTAGACTTCTGAATCTCCTTTGGAATGATTCCTGTTACCAAAAACTCCTCTTCTTGAGCCAAACTTTCCCGGCCATGATAAAGAGGTAAAGTGGTCCTCAACACGAATAGCTCCCTAATCATGCCTTGAGCTGCTTCATGTGCCTCTCCATTTAGAGCACGTTAAATGTGTCTGATGCTCCATGCTTCAAACTTTTTTAACAGGCCTTTAATTCTGAAGCACATTTCCTTCAATGAGGTGTTCTTGCTCTTCCACACACCCAGCACTTGCTTCACCACTAACAAGGCATCACCTTTTATGCTCAACCTTCGAACCCCATGCTTCAAACAAATGTGTAATCCGGCTTCCAATGTAGCATATTCAGCCTCATTGTTACTATGCGCATCCAATTTGAACCCTCTCTTGCATACTAGCTTCCCCTCTGGATCATAAAGTGCTATACCCCTTGAAGCTGCATCATGGCTCTTTCTGTATGAACCATCAAAGAACAACACATGTGCATTGCTGATCTGTGGAACTTCTTCAACTACCTTTCTCACCACCTCTTCCTTAACAATAAGGGGATTCTCTTTGTAGGTCAACAAATCAGCTAGGGTAGCCCTTGTACTATCTTCCACTAGAAAAGAGAACTCAAACTCTTGCAGCTCAATTACCCATTTCTTCACCACATTTGACATGTTAATACCATTAATTAACTGTGGCAAAAAGGCATAACTCGTCAAGAAAACAAAAGGCCGTGGTAGCAAGTAATGACGAAATCGTCGACAAGCAAATATTACACTGGCCATCACTAGCTCTACTTCCGATAACTTTCTCTCCGCTACCAACTTCACTCGGCTTGCACAATACACTGGCCTCATATAATGGCTGCCCTTCCCCTTTTGCAATAGCATGGCTCCAATGGCATCATCCCCTACAGATGGATTTACATAAAAAACTTTCTCCCAATCAGGAGCCTGCATGGCTGACAACCCCCCTAACACCTCTTGAAACACTTCTTCACACTTGTCATCCCATTGCAATGGATCATGCTTTGCCACTTGCTGTAATGGATAAAGAAGCTGTGAAGACAATGGAATAAACCGTGCCATGTACTTCACTTTGTGTATAAAGGTTGCCAATTCCTTCGTACTCATAGGTGATGGAAGAAGAATAATAGACTTCACCTTATCTGGATCAGCCTCAATGCCATTTTCTGACACCATATGGCCCAATAACTTCACCCTTGGCTGTGCTAGATGACATTTCTTTGGATTTAGTTGTCCTCCACATTCATCATATCGAGCCAATACCATCTGCAGCTTCTCATGGTGTTCAGCCCTACTGCTATAAACACAGAAGTCATCCATAAACGCTTTAACACCACTACCAATGAATGGTTCCAACACCCAATTTGCTCTCTCTTGATAGAAGGAAGGTCCATTTGACAACCCAAATGGCAATACTGTGTAGCAATAGCAGCCCCATGGCGTAATAAAAGTTGTCTTTGTGCGGTCTTGAAGAGCAATCTTCAATTGAAAATAGCCAGAAAACCATCACACACACTGTACCTCTCATAACCTGCCATTGAATCCAAGATCTGATCAATGAATGGAAGAGGATATGGGTTCTTCTTAGTGGCTGGGTTTAAGGGTTTAAAATCTACACAAATTCTCCACTTTCCATCCGTCTTTGGACTGACTACAACTGGACTCACCCATTCTGTGGTCTCCACAGGGACTATGAACCCTGCCTTCAATAACTTGTCCACCTCTTCTCGCAAGGCTTCCATTTGCTCTTGACCCATCCTTCTTAGCCTTTTCCGCACTGGCTTAGCACCTTCTTTCAGCTCTATATGCATCTCTTCACCCTTGAACCCTCTGATCTCTTCATATGAAGTAATGAACAAATCAGGAAAACTAGCCAGCATATGCAAAAATATATCCTTATCCATAGCTGAGAGGTCTCCACTAATCATTTGCGTCATTAATTCCTGCTTCTTTGACAACTCAACCCTGGTTTGCATCAGCCCTTCAATCACTTCATAAGGCCCTTCACTTTCATCTTCAACCTCATTCGCAAATGCAACTAACCCAATCTCCTAGATTTCTTTGTCCATCAAAAGAAATGCAACATCAGCATCCTCATCACTGCTGGTAGTGCTATCATTGTCCTCATCTGTCACCGTGGAAGAGTCTTCATCACTAGACTCATCCTCATCTTCATAAAGCTCCTCTAATCGTTTCCTTGTGTCCATATTATAAAGCTTCTTGGTACCTGTCTTTCCATAGAGGCTAATCGTACCATGTCGCCAATATTGAACAGCTCCCACTGCACGTAACCATGGTCTGCCCAGTATAATAGGATATGCTCCCAACCCTGCTGGCATCACATGAAAATCAACCACTACCTTTGCATCATATGCCTCCACTTCTAAGCTCTTTACAACACCCAAGCATTTTACTTTTTGATGGTTTGCCAATCTGATCCGAAAACCTGACACCCCAGCCACTGTGAGACCCATCTTCTCAACGCATGAGTGTGTTATGACGCATATTTGGGCTCCGCCATCCACATAACCTTGTCCCAAATTTTTCCTTTTATGCCACACATCTACTATTGGACAAATGTCTGGTAGCTCGTCCATTGCCAACACCTTAACTTTCTCCATTGGGTTAACCATCCTCTTCCACTGTCGCTTTAGCTTAGGCACCATCTCTATAAGCTGCCCAAAAGTAACATCTGCCTTCTTGCTCGTCAGATCCTCCTTCAAGTCATAGCTTAATTGCCCATCCCCTAGTGGAAAATCTGAAACATGAAACTTTCGACGAGCTCTCCTTTTCCTCTTGGCCTTGACATCCTCGCCTTCATGGCTCTTTCCTTTCTTCTTACTAGGATCTGGGGCACTTCTTCCTTCCTTTTCCTCTGTGGTCCTCTTCCCAATAGGCATCACTAATGTATCCTCTAGCTTTGATGCCTTCTCCAAGGTGACTAAACTTAGCACTTTTGTCTTCCCTTTTCCTCCTGGGTCAGTCCACTGGTTCCTTCGTCTCCCTTAATTTCGATGCCATAATCATTTGACCTAGTTAGCACCTGTCTTGGCAATGGATACATGTCTCCCCCCATCCTTGGTGGCTTATCACATTGCAGGTTGATGTGACCCAACTCTCCACAATTATAACATGTGGGCGTCCGCCTCCAAAACCTACCATTGCTTTGTCCAACACCATTCCTAGGCCTTTCTTCACCTCCTTGCTGATTTGCAAACCTCCCTCAACCTCGATTATTTCCCACTTGACCTAGCATGTTTAGGCTGAGATTCTTCATCAAATCTACCATTTGCCTCATATCTTGCCTTAGCCCATCATCTTGCACTGCTGTAGTGACCACTGCTGGCATAACCTGAGTAGTAACAGGAACTACTGGTTCATGATGAACCCCTCACATGCGCCCTTGTAAAGACTCTATAGGCTGAAATTCAGACCTCATTGGCAAAGACTCCACCCCTAACTGGCTCATTTTCCTCAGCTTCCACTCTTTGTTCCTTGCTACCTCTAGTGCATCTTCATATGTCCTAGGCTTCTTTAGCTCCACTCTCCAACGTATATTCTCCCAAAGACCAGCCAAGAACCTGTCCTTCTTCATCATGTCAGGCGGGGGTACCTGTGGTGCTAAAGCCTTGCACATTCGCTCCCATGCCAATGAAAACTTACGTATGTACGCATCTACTGGCTCACCTTCCTTCTGCACCAAACCTTGTACTTCTTGCCACACTTTGTCAGGATCTTCTATCTTCACAAACTCCACTTCCAATACATGCCTTAGATTGTCCCAACTCAATCTTATAGGTGGATCTGCTGCACGCAACTCCTCTTCAAATGCCTTGGACCAAACTCGTGCATCACTCTTCAAACAAATTTGGAGAAGGCGTAACATCTGCGCAGGGTCATGAATCTGGTTGCTAATGCAGGCAACCTCCATCTTTTCCAAAAATTCTTCCACATCTTCATCACTTCTTCCATGAAACTCGGGATAAGAGAAAGCCATGGCTACCCAAATTATGATGCTTTGAGAACCCCTTCGAACACACGTGCAAGAACCCAAAACTTTTCACTGCCCAATCCCTAGAAACTTCAATGGAGCTCAGCTTTAGATAAGGACAAACACATGCACATCAAATGAGTTTTCATAGTTGATCATTGGAATTACAATAGGCAAAGGACATTCCAGGATCTCTCTCAATCTTCTTGGCCCAAACATAAAGACTATGCGCTGCTGGAAAAAGATCTTCCTGGACACATGAACATTAATCTGAATTCTTTGAGTTAAATGAAAAGGAGTGAACTGAGGGCCATTTTGATCATCCATTAAAGCCAACCATGAAGCTCCCAAGAAAGCACACCTGTCTTATCCTCTGATTTTGCCAAAATTTCAGCAGCATAACAACATAAAATGGCTCAAAAGACCAAAAGACCAGCCATCATAACTTGGAAAAATTTTGACAGAGTTTCCCCATAAGTAGAGCAATGAGAACCCAAAATATAGACTGTATCTGTATGCATAAACTGCCAACAATATAACCCGAGCATCAAATAGGACTCACTAGTACATAGCCTATGGCGAGGTCATGAAAAGGGTGCTCCAACTACCTGTATCACCGAAAGGATCTCCACATTTGAGAATCCCCCAGCTCAATAAAACCTCACGCTATCGACCCTCACACGAAGGCTAATGCAAATCGCGTATAGTCAAGTCTCAGAAATGACTATCTTCCAGACCAAGTCTCAGAAATGGTTGGGACTGCCAAATAAAACCATATATGGCTCCACAAAGGCGTACCATGGCTGTTTCCACAAGTAACATACAATCCAACAGACAATGCGCTCAAACAGGCGCCAAGTGATGCATACCCACAACAACTATAAGTGACACCAATGCTAGTATATCACTGTACTCCAGCTACCTGTACCTGTGTGAATCACCTGTACCTGTATCTGTCCTTGTAACCTGTAATCTGTAATCTGCAACCTGCAACCTGCAACCTGTAATCCCGAATCTCGAAGCTTGAAGTTCGAAGCAGAAGGTACTCGAAGAAGATCCTCCGTGGGGGCGCCAAAAGAATGTGAGCGGGATGAAAACACACACAACGCCTCTATAACGACCCGACACACACTCTTGGGAAGATACACACACACACACTATGGGGCACCACTCGGCTTACACAACACACCTGGCCGAGACAGGGAACACACCTCTGGAGTGAGAGGAGAGAGACTATCCACTTGCCCACTCCACACAGACACACACACACACACACCCAAAAAACTCAGCTCAAAAGAGGAGAATTTCTGATGTTTAGATACAAATGAGCTTGGGCCAACACCAATGGGGCAAACAGCTCACACAATATGGGTAAAAGATACGAGATACAATCACAAACTAGAGCAGAAACTTCGCTCATAGGAGAAACTTACACAGAAAAACAGCAGGAAAAGAGTGAGGAATTTGGCAAAATGGACAGCGCCATCGCGTCCGGAATGGCCCAAAACCCCACTCTACAATGTCAAAGTGCTCAAATCCGACCTCAGATGAGCAGTTTACGGCCAAAACAGGCTCCAAAAACACCAAAAACACACCTGCGGCTGTTCCTCCTCTCTTCTCCACGTTTTTTCTGGTCTTCTCTCTGTTTTTTAAGTTCCCACACTTAGATTTATTACTTGGGCACCCTTGGCCTTTTAGATGACCTCAAACGGACCCCGAACAGGCCAAAAACTGACCTCGCAGTGCATAGTTGTCACCTTTTTGCATCATTCGCACACCTGGCACTCAGCTTTTTTCAAATAATGCATCTCGCCACCACGTGAAGTGGCCCCAAAAAGTGGTCCTAATGATGACCTTTCTGCATAACTTTCACAAGAAAACACCCACGTTGTGTCCGTCCTCATCCGCGTGCAAATATTGACCTCGTTCGCCCTCCTGACGCCACTAGATGCCATCTGACGCACCTGCTGACCTCACGTCGTCGGCCTGCGGATAGCTTCCTCGAGAATTTTTATGCGCTACCAACTCCTCATTATTGTAGAAAAAACACACTGGTACTGGTAATAGTGAAAATCGATGAACTATGTACATGTTGTCCTACCTGTACACATGTGGGCCCCACGTAACCACCTGGCTCTAGAAAATGGGCAATCCTTTATTTGATGCACCATGCATGTATATGTACATATGCGCAATCCCTTGCTCCAAAAAACTCCTGACAGCGGACACGAGTGCATGTGAGATTTTCATCATCGAAAAGCTAAAATTTGAAACCAGATTTGGTCTCTAGGCCTTCTAATTGACCATTAAAGACTGCTAAGTTAGCAGATTGAAATTATCTTTTGGGAAACCCATTGGTCACCCGCGGGAAGGTGTAAAAGTAACTACGACCTAGTGTAAAATTTGAGTGTCCATACACAAATCTAGTAGCAGTAAGACCATACACAAGGACTCTTGATTTTGCAACAACAGTCGCAAGTTTTGGAGAACTTTAACACAAGATTTTTGCTAGCAAATCACTGCAACTTGTGCATATTTCTCTTGTGCTAGCTTAAGTTTAGTTACCTTCAAGCTCAAGGCACAAGTGTGGCTGTCAAGGGTACATCAAGAATTTTTGCATTCATTGTGAAAAAGTTTGCCAGCTAAATAGAATTTTGCAGATTGTGTGCTAAAGTGAACACAGGTTAGCTCAACTCAAGAATCGCTACGAAGGGAGCAGTCGTTGCAGTATAGTGGTAAGTTTCATAACTTATCATAGTGCTTCCAATAGATCGAGGCCTGCTAAAAAGCTCTAGGCAAAGCAAGTAGCCAGACAAGTGAGTATTAGCCTTGGCAAGCAAGGGAGCTAAGAAGTTCAAGCAGTGCAAGCAAAGGCCATTTCAGAAAACTCAGAGATTAAGGCATCCACAAAAGCTGAAGGACCTCAAGCGAAAAAGACCAACACAAGGGTGCTAATAATTTTTATTAGCATTGAGGCAAGCAATTAGAGCTATCACTGAATAGGTACAACAAGGGAGTCAAGACAAAAGCAATGGAGTCTCAAAGGAATCAGACCAACCGAGATGAAGCTTCAAGTACATCCACAGAAATTACACGAGAGAAAATTTGGATCTATCTGATTGGCCACTACAAAGGACTGCCATGCTATGAGGATGTCAATCAAAATTTGTACATCAAGACAAAGAAAGATACAGAGGAAAGATACTACATCCACATCCAGATTTCATGGAAGACTGTCTGGGATCAATTTACATGAGGCACGAAAAATACATCGACTGAGATAGAAATGTTGTACAAGGATCAACTTACAGAACTCTACGCATATCCTCCAAGTATATTTTTGTACAAAGCTCAAGATGGGAAACGGCAAATTGGTACCCTCTATGTAGATGAGGACGGTCGCTACTACAAAGCTGCCACAAATCATGAAGTTTCTACAGAGAGTAACCAATATTTTGAAGCTAAAATATTTGGATCAAGAGGGGAAGACTATAAATCTGAAGGTGGTAATGTTTATCATCTAGTCATGGCTTTACCTCTTGATACACAGCTAGAAGAGTTAACAACTACAGCTATCACTGCACAAATGAGTGGCACAACACAAGGCACAACATGGAAAGACACGGCACAAGTTTCGTGCACCGCACCAGCACAAGACAAAGCACAAATACACCAAATTTCACAAACAGGGAATACGCTAGAAGTAACAGCTATGAAGATAGCACAACTTCAAAAAGAACTAGTTCGGTCTCAAGAGCTACTTAACAAAGCACAAGAAGTCATATCATCAGGCATTAAACAGATGCCAACATCAGATATGGAACCCTCTCGGATGAGGGGAGTTCAAACTCAACAAAGAGACCCTATCTCTTCAAGAGTGGGATTAAGAAGTCCAGTTTTACAAGAAGCACAAGAAGTCATATCATCAGGTATTAAACAAATGCCAACATCAGATATGGAACCCTCTCGGATGAGGGGAGTTCAAACTCAACAAAGAGACCCTATCTCTTCAAGAGTGGGATTAAGAATTCCGGTTTTACAAGAAGTAGTGTCCTTTTTAGGAGCCCGAGTGGAATTTCAAGAAGCATTGGAAGATGCAGAGCCGGAGGAGGAGAGACCACCGGAAATTCACAATGCCAAATGTAGAAGGTCAGGTCAAGATGTCATTGTGGTCGACAAATATAGTAGGCACTATGAAATAGCCGATGTGAAAAATATGGATGAGTTTAGCATTTGTAGGCAACCTCTAAGTCACATACTTGGACCCCATCCAAAAGCACCATCCAGGAAACGGAAAACAAAGATTCGGTTCCATCTTCACCCTCGGTGCAAACCTCGCCAAAATCAACTCGGAAACATAGCCCTAAAGCTATGCAGAAGCCCCACGTCAAAGACCATATGCTGATGGAAGAATTAGAATTACGACTGCTAGAAAGCATGGATAGTGATTTGATCTTGTATGCAAGCAATAATGGAAGCTATTTTCAGCTTCTCAAGGACAAGACGATGGAGGATAAAAAGATGAAGCCAGTGGATACACCTAAGTCAGTCGTAATCTACAGGTACATGCATGTAACTCAGATGTCTTATTTGTATCAAGATACCATAGGAAATCATTATCAACAGTACTATGGAGAGCTGCCTCGTCCAAAGAATGCAAATGCTGAGATAGAGGCATATTGCAACGAGTGTGCCATCAGTCATTTAATCAAGGACTGCCCAACAAAAGCTCTACCTGGAAAAGAAGAAGCAACAAGCCAAAAGCAAAGTTCAGACAGTGACAACAAGGGAACGGAAGCAAGAATCCCCAACGAGATCTCTGGAAAAGAAGCAGATCTTGTCGCAGAGCACAAAAGATAGGCTCAAGACACAGTTGCTTGAAGTCAAGGGTGTCAACGACATTATCATAGAGAATCAGGCTTTCAAAAAAGATCAATTGAATCAGTTGATTCAAGATCACTTAAATAACCTCAGTGAGGACAAGTCAAAGCATCCACAAGGTGATGAAGATGAAGCTCGCAGTTCAAGGTTCGAGAGCAAAAGAAGCCAAGATTCTGAAGATGGTAAGTCAACCCAAGAAGAGGTGGCAGAGGTAACATCAAATCTTAGTGCCACGTCACAAACGGAAGGCATGCAAGAAAAGTCAACGAATGAAGCTGAAATTCCACAAGGAAATTCCTCTACTTTGGAATCTGCAGTGGTGGTTAAAGAAATCAAAGACCAACAGAAGCTAAAAGACGATGTAGCTGAAGTCTTAGAACCCACCGAAGAATAGGAAATGACCGACTCCAAGAATGACTACCAAGGACAAGCAATGAAGGATATTAATGAATATTTTCAAACAGAGACTCTACAAGAACCCATGGAGCAATGTGAACCGATTGCCACGGTGACCATTGCATCAGAAGAAGAGAGTCAACCTCAACATCCTGCTACACAAGCTTCAAAAGATTTCCAAGAAGAAAAGTCACCTTTGAATGACCTTCAAGTGCTAGAAGAATTAAATAGTGATAGAGAGCTTCTGAAATCAAGAATCAAGGCGTCACAGTCAGAAACTAGCAATGAAGATCAACAAGCAGCTCAGGCTATAGACCTTCCCCAAAGCTATAGATCAAAAGATAGTAAGCACTTGGTACATGCTACAACCAGTCAAATGACAAAGAAGTTCAACATACAAGAGGATGACAAAGCTTCCAAGGCACAAAGGTCAAAGACTAATAAAGAAGAAAAGAGGACATCAGTTACCTCGCAACCAACAAGAAGATTAAATTCTCGTTGGATGTGCATGAGAAACTGAAATTCAATTTTACAACAGAGATAGATTGCACTGCCACGACTAATGTCATATGGGCTGTGGTTACTTCTAGATAAGCCAGAACTGTATGAAATTCAGGTACAAGTATCCCTATCAAATGGAGTTAAGGTCACAAGTTTGGGGATTGCAGAAGCTACCCTTAAACCACGGTCAAAGATAGTTAAAGAAAAATTCCTAGTAGTGGATTCTTCCAAAATGAGTACACATTTGATTTTGTCCAGGCTATGGGCAAAAACACTTGAAGAAGAATCTGAATCTTCAATGATGGTCATCACGACTAGCTCTCAAGAAAGCCAGCCTACTACCGCTCCAAGATTATCGGCTGCCGACAAAGGCAAAGCCAAAATGAGCCCACAAATGTCCTACCAACAGAAGTAGTCCCTTAAATTAGAGTCTTCAATCCAACCGAGAAAAGTTCAAGATAGAGCTTCTATATCAACTGACCCCATGGTTCCACATGAAAGGCAGACTCCAAAGAAAACCTTTCAACCGAAATACCCTACACTGCGAGATCACCACCACCAAAGTTTTTCAAAGGTCTAATTAAAGCTGAAGAAATCAAAGTGAAGGACCCAATATGGATCGTTGATCCAAGCCAATTGATGAACAGTAAACACATGGGATGGATATCCTCCCAGTACAACTTAGCAAAGCAAGGCTACTATGAAGGTCAAAAGAAACTTTGGTTACCAAAACCACAGACCTTGGCTTATGTGGTGGATAAAGGTTTCAAAAAGCGTCCCCAAAAGCAACAAAGCTCATATTTATATCGCCAAAGGAGACCAACCAACAAGGCTCGCCAAAGGTACGCAGGAAATTTCAAATCCAGCTGGCCTTCATACCAACATAAGACTTCATCGGTAAATAATCCCCAAAATGGCACTCTTGTACATCTCAATACGACATCAAAAACATCATGGGAAGTGCCATCTACAATTTTCAAGCACAAGGTTACTATCAAGGAAATCGGAGAATCTGGCTACCAAAGATGCCAGGTAAACATTCTTCAATCAAACAACTTCAGCTTGAAAATAATCGTAATTTCACGGAAGGCAAAATCGAGGACAATGTCATAGTCAAGGGAAAGGATATCTGCAAAGAAACACTGATCACACGATGCAGATACAAATGGGTCCCAAAAGAACAACACATACCAAAGAAGATTGAAGTCATCTCTTGCTCTCAAGAAATGTCAAGACATGATAGACAAAGTGTTACAGAGACTAGAGCGAGCCAATCTTCTCAACCAAGGGACCAACAACAAGAAAAAGAAATTGTGACAACCAAGGTCACCCAGGTATGGCAAAAGAAACCAATATTTCCAGTATGGTCCTTTACAAATCCTCTCGTCGAGGATGGGAGTTTTGAATTTCAAAACCTATTCTTGGTCGAAAGCTCCCGAGAGTAAGTCAAGTCGCCATAAAAATCATGGCATAAGAGTCAAGAGTCAGGCAGCTGAGCCACTAAATGAGCAAGCCTCAGACCCAAGCTTCATGTCTTAATATTTTTTGTGGTCTATGAGTCTAGATATTTAGATTATAGCTCAAGCTGGAAGAGTTGAGCATATTGTAAAATTGAGTCGCTCATGCTGGATAGGTGAGCAGAAAAGTCAAAGTCTAACAATTTTATTTGGTGGAGAGGCGGAGTAATCTACAAAACACTCACGCACATGCACACAGTGAGGAGAGTGAAAAACCCTCGAGCATCAACAACCCTTCTTGTGAGTAACGGCAGCTCTTGAAGTCAAATATATTTTTGCTTCTATAGCTACGTTCACTCCTGGAAGCACCCATTCAAACTCTTCTCGCGCAACATATTGTTTCCCATGCATCTATCTGTGCAAGCATATATAATGTCTCATCATTGGACATTTGCATTTGACACGATTTGTGTTCCACCCATGCACTTACACAATAAAATGGCGATGACGAAGCGGTAACAGGTTTCATAAGCATTTGCTCAACAACAACGACTCTGACTTCAAGCTACGAACACTTATCCAATGTATGTCTAGTCAATAATAGTAGGCATACGGCCATAAGTACTTTAACTCAGTTACATCAAAACATAAGTACATATAGCCTCACATTTAATTGTGACTAAAGGCATTTTTTTCCCACTGGGTTTTTCCCTTTAGTCCTATCCAGGTATCCAAGACCTTCATTTTGTAATATATGCCACATTTTATTTTTACTATTTTATTTTTATAGAAACACAGAAAAGCAGACCAACGACATCCCCAAACAACTACATGCTCATCAACTAGAAAACCAAAGGGGAGCAGCCCAGAAAAAATTCAAAAAGGCTTCAAGTTTACAGGTACACATGCAGGCTGACACCCAAAGAACAAACAATACAGAGCTGCCAAGATAAAGACTTGCTGCAACAACAAACCTCACTCAACCTATTCACGATACAACAACCAATCGGAGGGGGAGAGCTATGGCTTCAACTACACTACATGTACAAGAAAAAGGTAACTCTACAACATACAACGCATCTAGTAGAAGCAATTGCAACAACAAAAGCTTCAACCAACACCAAAACATGAAGCACTCGTCAAGGCCACTGCGGACATAGGGTCTTGTCGGGGACGACAAGAATTCAGAGGGGGAGAGTGTTGACAGGTTAACCTTTCAACAATGCTTCCACAAAGATTCCATGAAGATTCCTCAAAGATTCTCTAAATATTCCATATAAAGATGTTGATGAAGTGATGAAGATGAAGATGGATGTTGTAATGTGAAGATACAAGCTCATGGACATCATCGAATATCCCATTATTATTAATTTGAGCCCTTATGGCCACTTTTGTAATGTTTACAGGAACTTCATATTTTAAGTCGGCAATTGTATTTTGGCCGCAGATGCTTGTTGGACGAGCAAAGTTAGCTGACAGTGTTGTAATTAAGCTCTATAGAAGCCTAGGGACAAATGAGGTCATTTTGGCCAGACATTAGGTTTTCTAAGGTTTAGTATATAAACCAAAACCTAAAGCTTTGTAAACAGACTTCTAATAATCTTATCTTCTGTGTCGACTAGGAGACTGCGAGAGAGTGTGTGTGTGTGCTACAAGAGCTACGGTGGTCGGAATCACAAATGCAGAGCAGTAGCGTGTTGCCCACGAGGAGAGCTACGTGTTGATGCTTACATCACACGCGTTTGTTTGTGTTTTGGCAGATTCACCCACGAGCTACTTTTGGAGTTTTGGTGAGTAAACGTTGTCTGTTTTTGCATTTCAGCATATCCACGTGATTAGAGCGAGTAGAGCTACACATTAGGCATGTTAGATTTTAGAAACAGTGACCTGTAAAATCCGACCAGACATCCTACGCATTTTTTGCACGGAGGGTATTGGGTTAGGATTTGTGGTCAGAGACCTTAGGGATAGCGGCCTTCCAGTGTGAGTAGGACTTCCCTTGAGTTTCGTGAAGTTTCGAGATCGTTTGATGGGCTTTTGGCTTGCAGTAGCATCATAGGAGACTCTCACATTCACAGAACCAATGGCATGTAGATTTGATATCTCTGTAGGAAGTAGTCATTAGTCGGTCGAGTAGAGGTTGACACCCTTTTCTTGCTTCCACGCGCCTGCAGGTCGAGCTCTGTCCTCAATTGACATTATATGTTAGGTGAGTTCTCGCTATGCTGATGTCCGTCGCGGCGTATCTGCCGACGACAGGGTGGTACAGAGCAGACTTTTTATGAACTACCATGAACTCATCAACAAGATTTTGAATTGCTTCATTTATGAAATGTGTGCCCCGATCATTGACAATATCTATAGGTAGATCACCATATCTAACAAAGACATTTTCATATAGAAATTGTGCAGTAGTCTTGGCATTACCTTTTTGTGTAGCTTTAGCTTTGACCCATTTAGTGAGATAATCCATGGCTACAATGATATACTGGGCATCTGTTTTGTGAGCGGGGGGTGAAATTGGTCTCGCAAAGTCTATTCTCCACTTAGCAAAATCTCTAGCTCCCATCATTGCCCGTAAGTGAATATCAGCTCGTTTTACTGGCACTTTGGTGCGTTGACAAGAGTCACATCATCTTATATATTCATCTGCATCCATATGTAATGTTGGCCACCATATTCCAGTGGTCAAGACAATTTTTGTTATCTTTTCCCTTGAGAAATGGCCTCCAATTATTCCTTCATGTACTTGCTCAATAATTAGAAGGTACATGCTTTTCGTTGCGCATAGCCTAAGCTGGTAATCCTTTCCTCTTTATTAAGCTAGTTTTTAATCAAAATGAAGTCTTGAGCTTCTATTTCTATCGCCCTCTACTGTGCTCTTGTGGTATTTTTAGAAAATGTTTGCATTTTCAAGAAGTCAAAAATGTATTGACTCCATTATGGTGTAATTATTATTTGAAACAGCGTAATGGAATTGGCCTATTTAATTTGAAAGTAGCCGAAATTAATGAGAGTACTTTTGAGAAATGACTTTGTGAGCATAGCGGGTGAACATAATTGAAGATAGAAACATAATCATAGCAATTAGTTAACTTGGCATGAACAATACTTTTGCAAGAGAGAGAATTTAGAGAACATGACAACAGTTGAGGACCGGATTTATGTGGAGCCGATCCCCCCTCCAATAGGCATTTGTATTATGATTTCTCCCATTAAGAGAGATTTGTTACAATACAATCTTTGTGTTCCTTGTGACCTAGGTGATGCAATGAAGATGGAAAGCTTCATGCATCACAAACATAAAATAAACTTGAAGAAAGCTTTAACTATCCCAAGCCTCAGTCCCAAGACCTCAAACACCTTCGAAGGTGGAGAGAGCTAGCAGGGAATGAGGGTAGGGAAGAGGAAGAAGAAACATTTCGTAGGAGAAAGAATTAGTTCCTCACTTATCATGACTCTTGTTGCTAGCATACATAATAGTATAGTAATGAAGAAGAAGGAGATGGAAATCTTAAGCATTGAAGCATGGCTCTTGGTTGGATTTGCACTCCATATCCAAGAGTGTTGGTGTAGGCTCTCATCCTCTACTTGCTTGGAGAACGAGAGGGAGATATTTCACTTTGCATAGCACACCATGAGAGTGTTTGTGAGTGTGTGTGGGTGAGTATACCCCCTAAGCAACCCCCTAGCTTGCTTGGGTCAACCCCCCCTTGTAGCTCATGCTTGAAGCTCATTGGACCCCTCCAGGCCTAGCCAATCACAAGCAGGAGACATTACAAGCAGCAAGGGTAGCCTTGAGACAAGTATCCCCCTTTCCCCTTTGAGAGAGAGGGCTAGATAAATGCTAAATCATTTAATTAAATCTCCTAAATTATTATTGGACCCCTTGGGTGGCCAACCAATAGGCTTCAGGCACACCATGAGGGCAATATGAGGAGGAACTTGACAAGTGTCCCTTTTGCTTTCTTTGTACCATGCATGCCTTCTGTGAGTGTGTGGGTGTTCTCTCTCATCCCCCCTCATGTAGGGCTCGCCCCCTCCTTGTAGGGATTGAATATTTGACTTTTTGACATCTCAAGCCCCTCATACATAGGCCCAGTTCCCACCACAAGCTTGGCCGTTAAGCACTTTAAGCTTGGGCTAGGTTCTCACCTTAAGTGCAACCCTAGCATCTCAAGCATGTCAAGCACCTCAAGCACCTTAGTCATCAAGCATGACAAGCAGGACAAGCACCTCGAGCTAGGTCGAGTTCGTGCGCCTCAAGCTCAGCCCTAGCTTACCTAAGGTCAAAGGCCTTTTACACACATTATTGGAGGTCTTCAATGAAGCTAACCCTAAGGTCTTATGCTCCATTATTTAACCTTGCTCTTTGATAGACCATCTCTCATTTGGGCCCCTTTACCATTGGCCCCGTGTTGAGATAGATCTATAAGCACATGTCTATATCTTAACACTTGTTCCCGTTTATTCTTTCACATTAAGTGATCAATTTAATATGAGAAAATCATTTGCATTGGTTAGATATTAGATATTAGATTTTATGACATTACCTCTCTCTTGAAATCATAGTCGTCCTCGACTATGAGGTAGAAGAGATAAAGCCTTAGTCATTAGTCAATTTTACTTAGCGGGTAGAGGATCCCTTTTTACCCTACGACATCTTTTGAAGATGGATGACTAATCCATTTGGTGCTTGGGAGACATAGTTGCCGCAAGCATGTCTGCTCTTTAGTACATTTCATTCTCCCAAAGTAGAGTGACGAATTCTACTTGGTGTTTGAGAGACGTCGTCACCACAAACATGATTCTAAGCATACATACTAGTTAAATTTGTGCACAATTAAAAAGAGGGCTAGTCCAATAAGACAAAAACATGAGTCATTTAAAAGAAATTTGTACATTTTCTTACTCTAATGTAGCATTGTAAGCATTGACAAGGTTTATACTATCCTTAACACTAGAATGGTAACAGGACACTTTTATGTCCTTGGACACTTTTGTGTCCTATTAAGTGACCATTTTGCTTGAATTATTTGAAGAGTATGAAAATGAATTTCTAGGTGCTATATATCCACAAAGTTGCCTTATGAGCTGAAAAAAACTTACCTTTTTTTTTTGAGTATCGATCTCACCATTAACCTTACTCTTGCACAACATTTTTGAACCTAAACTGTGTGAAAAAACGGGTCCTGTTTTTGGCTTTTTTTCAATTTTTGGCAACTATACCACTCTAAACTTCATGTTTGTGAGGTTTAGATGGCTAGAGGTTAGGCCTTCATAGTTCTCAACATGTTTTGATGCTTATAGGGAGAGCTAAGTGTTAAAATTGAAAGTTATGACCAATTTACAAGAATTGCATAATCCTGTTTTTTGGCCAAAATTAGCACTTTTATGATTTTTTTTGGTGGCTTTCTTGATATCCAAATTCAATTTTGATTGTGTAAGTGTAATGTATAACATAAAGCTAATCTTCCTTGAGTTTTGGAGGACCTAATATGCTATATAGCATAGTATATGATGATGGTTGAGTTTTTTGCTTGCTGAAGAATACGATACATTTTAGAGTAGCAAGTATAACTTTCTCAATATTGCTAGTTTCTTAGGCCAATTGTGTGTATTTTGTAGGTAGTAACCATATCTAATCATAGACTACAAACTTGGCTAGATATTGAGTAGTTTCTATGGGTTTCTAGAGGTCATAATGCTAAACCCAGTTTTTTCATGTTTGCTGTATTTAGCACTTTATCATTGCCCCCAAGGTTCCAATTGTAAGAGATCCATTATCATTTTGACATGCTCCATGGATCCTTTTGAATCCAGAGGCCCGAAGGGAGCTAAGAAAACATGTATATAGTATCTGTATTGAGCGTGACTATAGAAACTTTGATGATAGGTCCGCAGAATGACAAAAATGCAACTTTTTTGTACCTTTTTTTTTGCCCAAAAAAAAAATAGTGAGATAAAATCAACCATATGTTTTGGTCACCAACCCATTGAAGTTAGCGGGGCATTTTATCTCATGTCCTATAAAAATCTCCAGTCTTATTTATATGCAATCAACCGTAAGAAATTGCTGTTTTAGGCAAAATGCACTGGTCCATCAACTTTGGAGGCTTGTAGTGACCAAGGGATGAGAAAAATTACAAGTTTCTCATTTTTTCCATATTGAACTATAAGCTCATGAAAGGATTTTTCAAAATGAGTGGATCTACTATGGTTTTGGAATTTTTTCCCAAAACCCTGAAAGGACACTTTTATGTCCTGTTAGGTTACCATTCTAGTGTTAAGCTGTATTCCTTGCATCCATCTAGCATCTTAAAAAGGATAATTTTTGAACTTAATAAGATACCGTCGGATAATCTTACCATGTCGTAGTACCTTGTCTTCATGCCGAAGGACAGCTTCGGGTTGTAGCACCTCTTCTTGGTCTTCAACTTCGAGAGGGTCTTCAATAATTTGTTCAATTGGTGGCTCTCCTTTGTAGGGCTTAAGTAGGCTTACATGAAAGGCATTGTGTATGAGCCAATGGTTGGGAAACCTGAGTTGATAAGTAGTCTCATTGATGGGCTTCAAGATTTGGAAAGGACCATAGTATCTTTTTGCTAGTTTATCATAATACTTTTGATGGCCCGTAGGATTTTTGCCCGTCGTTTGCCTTAATCAAGCCTTAGGAAACTTGAGTAAGACCCAATCATTTTCTTTGAACATTAAGGCTCTTCTGTGCTTATCAGCAATAGCTTTTTGCCTTTGTTGAGAGATGGATATAGCCTCCCTAATCTTTTGAAAAGATTCTTGTAGGTCACGGCTATACTCATCGACGGCGAAGATCTTCCCATGTACTTTGAGTAGCAAGGGACTTTTAGGTCTTCCCTCAATGATCTCAAAAGGTGCTTTTCCCGTAGAAGTATGTACAGTATTATTGTAGGCATACTCTACAAGAGGTAAGTCCTTTTCCCATTGTGAGCGTTGATCTACTTCGGTAACATAAGTCTTGAGTAGATCGAGTATCGTAAGATTGGCTATCTCACTTTGGCCATCCGTTTGTGGGTGATAGGCCAAAGAGAAATTCAATCTTGTTCCTAGATTCTCAAAGAGACCTTTCCAGAAATTACTGGTCATTCTAGGATCTCTATCTGACACGATGGATGTGGGTAATCCATGGTGCTTGAAAATCTGAGATATGAAGAGAGTTGCCATTTGATGTGCCTTAATAGTCTTTTTGATAGGAATAAAATGTGCTTGCTTGATAAAGCTATCCACTATTTTCCATATTCCTGTATTCCCATGGATAGACTTGGGTAATCCAAAGATGAAATCCATGGATATACTCTCCCATGGTGAATTTGGGATAGGCAATGGCTGGAGTAATCCGGGTTGCTTCCCTCTATCATACTTGGTCTTTTGGCATACTACACATTTTGAAACATACTCTTGTATGTCCACTTTCATGGTAGGCCAATAGAAGTACGTCTCTACTCCTTGGAGAGTAGGTTGAATACCTCTATGCCCCGCATATGGAGGAGCATGGGATTCATATATAACTTTCTCACGAAGGGAATGGGTAACACATAGCCTATTGCCGTGGAGAAGATAACCATCTTGCAAGGTGAATGGTTCCTCTTTCTTCCCCAAAGCAAGGGCTGACATTATGTCTCTAAAGTCAGGGTCAATAGCATACTCATCTATCGTAGAGGATAGATCATTGTGAGTAGCTATAGACACCGCATTAACTTTGGGTCGTCGTGAAAGTGCATCGGCCACTTGATTGTGCTTACCAGCTATGTGAGCAATATGGAAATTAAATTGCGAAAGAAAATTTACACGCCTCATTTGTTTGTCCGAAATCTTGGTTTGCGTCATGAAATACTTGAGACTTTGGTGGTCGGTTCGTAGGATAAATGGAGTCCCCAATAGGTAGTGCTTCCATGTGTCTAGGGCATGTAGAACAGCTAAAAGCTCTTTCTCATAAATGCCCAAGACTCGTTCATCAATATTGAGCCTCCAGCTCTCATATGCTATGGCATGTCCTTCTTGAAGCAAAACTGCTCCAAGGCAATCACCACAAGCATCACATTGGACCTCAAATGGCTTTGAGAGATCCGGAAGCACGAGGACTGGTTGGGAAGTAAGCTTCTCTTTGAGCTTTTCAAAAGCATTTTGCTCCTTAGCAGTCCATACAAACTTAATGTTCTTCTTAGTTAAGTCATGTAGTGGTCCTACTACTTGAGAGAATTTTGCTATGAAGCGTCTATAGTATGCACACATACCAACAAAGCTTCTTAGCTCATGTAGATTTCTTGGGTTAGGCCATGCTTTTATTACCACTAACTTTGATGGATCGATTCGGATACCATCTTTAGAGATAATATGACCTAGGTATTGAATCTCTTGAAGGAAGAATTTGCTTTTCTTTTGGTTGAGAGAAAGCTTGTTCTCCCTCAATGCTTGAAAAACCACTTGGAGATGCTGCTTATGTTCCTCCAAAGACTTGGAGTAGATGATGATATCATCAAAGTGTTAAGTATGGAGCCTGATTTACCCTTGTAATTTTCTGTGGTAAAAGCGCACATTTGTAAGGCCCCCATTATGAGGAGAAGCCATCGTGCGTGAAGGAAAATCACTCACCGGAAACCAAAATTTTCACGGACAAGAATCAGGGATATTATGGCCGGACGGCGGCCGGAAAGTGGTCGGAAAACAACCAGTCGGTTGCCCGGTGGCCGGTAGTCAATGGCCGATGGCCGGTGGTCGGAAGTCAATGGCCGGTGGCCGGTGGTCGGAAGTCAATGGCCGGTGGCCGAATTCAAAAGCGGACTTGTCTTCTCAAGGGCGGACACACATGGGTGGACTGGAGGGTCCGATTTGGACTTATTCGCACAAGGGTGGCTACACATGGCTGTCTCTCATAAGAGAGGGCAGCCCTTTTGGCCTATAAAAGGAGGCCATTTCTACACACATTTCATAGTGTGAAGTTGATGCAACAAGGTGAGTGTGAGGTGGTGAGAGTGAAGCAAGGCGGAAGCTCCATTAAGGGTATAATCCCTTTGTAAACTACTTCTTGTTTTGAAGTACTAAAGCCATTGAGTGGCTGCTTTCCCGTGGACGTAGCCCACATTGGGTGAACCACGTATATCGCGTGTACTCTCTCTCTCTCTCTCTCTCTCTCTCTCTCTCTCTCTCTCTCTCTCTCTCTCTCTCTCTCTCTCTCTCTCTCTCTCTCTCTACTCTATAATCTCATGTATATAAATCTGTCTCTCTCCATTAAGTAATCTACTCAATTATCTATTTAGCTACGTCTTATTTCCTAACACAAAGAACACTCCAGTGAATTTGCGGTATGGTCTAAAAATTTTCTCCATCAAACGATTGAACGTAGCTGGTGCATTAGTCAAGCCAAAAGGAATAACTAGATATTCATAAAGACCAAAAGTTGTGCGAAATGCGGTCTTTAAGATATCTTCATCCACTATCCTTATTTGATGATAGCCACTCTTAAAGTCAATCCTACTGAAGTAGGTAGAGCCTTGTAGCTTATCAAACAGATCTTTTACCCGAGGTACAGGAAATCTGTTTTTGATAGTGATATGGTTTAGTGCTCGATAGTCCACACACATACGGTATGTACCATCTTTCTTTTGCACTAAAAGGACTGGAGAACAAAAGGGAGAGGAACTAGGCCTCACCATCCCTTTGTCTACCAGCTCTTGTACTTGCCTCATGATCTCCTCTTGTTGAGCTTGTGAGACTCGATAAGGAGGCTTGTTAGGTGGTGAGCTTCTAGGAAGGAGCTCAATGCGATGGTCATCATCCCCTCGTTTTGGAGGTAAGTCCATAGGGATATCATCGATGAACACATCTTGGAATCCTTTTAGAAAATTAGACAATTCTAACTCTTCTTGATTCCTACCATTTACATTTGATGAAACATTAGTATCTTTTAGAGACTCTTTGACAAAAATCATGTACGCAAAAACTGAGCTCTTCATTGACTTATCAAAAGCAAGAGGATTTACAAGTGGGATAGTGCGACCACGCTCACTAGCATCTATATACATGTTCTTTCCCCTATAGGTGAAGTAGATTCTCCTTTCAGGGAACTTCATGTTGGCAGCCATGAGATCAAACCATGGTGCCCCTAGGATAACATCCTCATGTTGGAGAGGAGAGATGAAGAAGTCTTCTTTGTCAACATAGCTTTGGACATGAAGCCTCAACTTCCCAATCAAAGGAGTAACGGAGGCTTGTTGTCCCTTGAAAGCTGCATCAGCCACTACTATATCTCCCATCTCAAAAGCTTGAATGCCCAACTTGGTGGCCAACTCGGTTGATATGAAGTTGAGAGTAGAGCCAAGGTCAAACAAGATGAATGCATCATGCTCTCTTACCTTTCCCCAAGCATAGGAAAGTGATGATCCTTTGCAATGAGCATCCTCTTTTGGAGCTTCGATGGTGGAAGCCCTAGGAGTCTCATTGTGAGTATTCTTCTTGGGGCAAGAATGATAGCCATGTCCTTGCTTCCCACACTTGAAACACTTATGGTCCTTGCGAAAAGCCTCAAGCTCTTCAGGGGAGAGTTTGTTTTTACCTTTGTAAACTCCCTTCTCCTTGGTCCGATTGTTGTTGTTGTTGGAATTGACTTGGGAAGTATTTTGAACATTGGTTTTCCCCTTTGCATCATTTTTGTCTTTGTTTTCCATGGGCTTGACATTACGTCTAGCCCCTTGATGGAAATTGATGTGTGAATCAACCATGGTGTGATGGATTACTTCGGTAATAGTACCAGGCCATTGAGAGTTGATGTATTCGGCCATCTCTTCAGGTAATCCTGCACAGAATTGCTTCCTTTTCTCGGCAAAGTCTATCTTTTGAAAGACAGTAGCCTTGAGATGTAAATCCCAAAACTTGTCTACATATTTGTGGATAGACTCATGGGAGAGGAGCTTCAAGCTGCGCCATTCGGTAAGCACTTTGTCCTTTGCATCGCTTGCAAGGAATTGCTTCATGATGGAAACTCGTAGAGCTTTCCATGTCTTTGGGGCTTCACCATTGCCACAAAGGCTAGCCCACCATTGACGAGCTGATTTTTGGAAGTGCATAGCTACATGGTGTAGCTTGGAGGACTCTGTGAAGCCTTCATCTCCAAAGGCCGCATCAAATTGATGGATGAAGACCAACACTTTGTCAGTAGCACCGAAGGTGCCATCATAGGTGAGAAAGAGATACTCTTTCCTCCCTCCTTGAACTTCTTTAGCTTTTGTGACCTTCACCATGCAGGAAATGATTTGCGATGTCCTCCCCTCTTGTATTCTCTAGGAGAATAGCCATAACTTTCGTCGGAAGAGGAGGAAGGTGAAAAAGAAGGAGAAGAGGGTGACCTCTTCCTAGCCCTTTTCTTCCTTTGTTTCCTCTCTTGCCTTTCAGAGTGATGAGGAGAAGGACTATGTGTTGATCTTTTCCTCTTGGGAGTAGTGGGCGATCGTCTAGACCGCTATCTTCGTGGAGCCACATCTTCAGAGGAACTTAAACTTTCATTGCTTTCTTGCTCTTTGGATTCCTCCTCTCGAATGGGAGAGAGTCTTCTTTTGGGGGTCTCTTCAAGAGGCCTTCTAAGCTCTCTCTCTCCTCTTGGAGAGGAAGGGAAATTCCATAAGCACAAAGTTGTTGAGTAACTTCGGTTTGAGAAGCAGGGTTGCCCATAGCTTGCTGCAACCTAGTGACGAGATAATTCACAAACATGGGAGCATCATCATTAGCACCTTCATGTGCAAAATCAAAGCTATCAATGTTCATTCTACTCTCTTGATTATTGTCAGCCATGTTAACAAAATTTATGTATGTACTTAGTGTATGCTTTGGCAATTCAAAACCTTAGTTGCCACTCCTCTTAGCCTTTGAAAATCGGCTCTTAAGTATCTACACCCATGGCTCGAAGTGGTTAATTATAGAGAGTAGAGGAGTAGGTCTAACATAGCAGAGTTGCCGAGGGCTAGCTCCTTTCGGACTTCTTATGGCTCAATAATGGTAAAGCCGTAGGCAAGTCTAAAAAGACTCCACTATTAAGTCCAAAGCTCCCGAGGTGTGCACCATCCCCCACATAGTGGGCTCAACAAAACCGATAATAGATCCATGTTCCACATACCCTAATATAATTAACAACATCAACCATTTATAGGCTACTTAAGGACCTCTCTTCTTAAGCAAGAAAAGAGAAACCAAATGCTCTGATACCAATGTAATGGAATTGGCCTATTTAATTTGAGAGTAGCGAAAATTAATGAGAGTACTTTTAAGAAATGACTTTGTGAGCATAGCGGGTGAACATAATTGAAGATAGCAACATAATCATAGCAATTAGTTAACTTGGCATGAACAATACTTTTGCAAGAGAGAGAATTTAGAGAACATCACAACAGTTGAGGACCGGATTTATGTGGAGCCGATCCCCCCTCCAATAGGCATTTGTATTATGATTTCTCCCAATAAGAGAGACTTGTTACAATACAATCTTTGTGTTCCTTGTGACCTAGGTGATGCAATGAAGATGGAAAGCTTCATGCATCACAAACATAACATAAACTTGAAGAAAGCTTTAACTATCCCAAGCCTCAATCCCAAGACCTCAAACACCTTCAAAGGTGGAGAGAGCTAGCAGGGAATGAGGGTAGGGAAGAGGAAGAAGAAACATTTCGTAGGAGATAGAATTAGTTCCTCACTTATCATAACTCTTGTTGCTAGCATACATAATAGCATAGTAATGAAGAAGAAGGAGATGGAAAGCTTAAGCATTGAAGCATGGCTCTTGGTTGGATTTGCACTCCATATCCAAGAGTGTTGGTGTAGGCTCTCATCCTCTCCTTGCTTGGAGAACGAGAGGGAGCTCTTGCACTTTTCATAGCACACCATGAGAGTGTTTGTGAGTGTGTGTGGGTGAGTATACCCCCTAAGCAACCCCCTAAGCAACCCCCTAGCTTGCTTGGGTCGACCCCCCCTTGTAGCTCATGCTTGAAGCTCATTGGACCCCTCCAAGCCTAGCCAATCACAAGCAGGAGGCATTACAAGAAGCAAGGGTAGCCTTGAGACAAGTGTCCCCCTATCCCCTTTGAGAGAGAGGGCTAGATAAATGCTAAATCATTTAATTAAATCTCCTAAATTATTATTGGACCCCTTGGGTGGCCAACCAATAGGTTTCAGGCACACCATGAGGGCAACATGAGGAGGAACTTGACAAGTGTCCCTTTTGCTTTCTTTGTACCATGCATGCCTTGTGTGAGTGTGTGGGTGTTCTCTCTCATCCCCCATCATGTAGGGCTCTCCCCCTCCTTGTAGGGATTGAATATTTGATTTTTTGACACCTCAAGCCCCTTATACATAGGCCCAGTTCCCACCACAAGCTTGGTTGTTAAGCACTTTAAGCTTGGGCTAGGTTCTCACCTTAAGTGCAACCTTAGCATCTCAAGCATTTCAAGCACCTCAAGCATCTCAATAATTAAGCACCTCAATCATCAAGCACCTCAAGCACCTTAGTCATCAAGCAGGACAAGCACCTCGAGCTGGGTCGAGTTCCCGCGCCTCAAGCTTAGCCCTAGCTTACCTAAGGTCAAAGGCCTTTTACACACATTATTGGAGGTCTTCAATGAAGCTAACCCTAAGGTCTTATGCTCCATTAGTTAACCTTGATCTTTGATAGACCATCTCTCATTTGGGCGCCTTTACCATTGGCCCCGTGTTGAGATAGATCTATAAGCACATGTCTATATCTTAACACTTGTTCCCGTTTATTCTCCCACATTAAGTGATAAATTTAATATGAGAAAATCATTTGGGTTGGTTAGATATTAGATATTAGATTTTATGACAAACAGTGTTGCATGTTCTGGTGGGTTTGATCTGCATTTGGCACAACTAGTTATATAATCATGAACATCAACATGCATAGTTTTCTAATGCACTCCCAATTGTCACAAGCATTGAAAAGTTTTTGTGGATGAGAAATGAAATGTTAAGTCTTGATTATGTCCTTCGAGCAAGTAGGCATCGTATTCCTGTGGATTTATGCACACTCGTAGGTTACCATTGGAGCCTAGATGATAAAAATGTCCACCAATCAGCTAAAAGTTCTTAGCTTGTTGAATCGCTCATAGTTTATGGTCTTAGTTAGTCTTGTCAAATTCTCTACCGTGTGATAGTAAGCTTACTATATCTTGGGACCACTTAGTTTCTACATTGAAGAGATATGCATTTGGGAGATCATCAGCTACTCCCTCTAGAGCTTCTCCATTTGGAAATCTAGAAAGGCGAACTGCTCGAATATGCATCTTTCCCTTTTGAACCACTACGGTAAAGTCAAACTCAACCAATATGATGAACCATCTTACGATTTGTCATGTATTGCATGGTTTGTTGACAAGGTATAAGAGGGATTGATGGTCCCTAAAAAACACAAACTTATTTGCGAGGAGATAATGCAAAATTTCTTCACAGCATGAATCATTCAAATCCCCTCTCTTTCGATGGTGGTGTAGTTCTTTTCAGCACTGTTGAGTTGTCGATCGGCTGACGGAACTCCATAGTTCCGTCTCCTGGTTGAGCCAAAATACATCCTATAGCAAATATAGATGCATCAATATGAACGTGATTTTTTTTCCCAATCAGGTGGTTTAGGCATTTCAATAATCACTTTTATCTTATCCAAATCCATAGATATGCCATTTTCAGAGAAAACATGTCCTAAGATTCGTTGTTGTCTTACCATAAAACACACTTTTTTGGATTAAGACGGATTTTATACATCTTGCACGTCTTGAATACTTTCTTGAGGTGTTATATATGTTCCTCTCTTAGTAGAGAGTGTACACATAGGTCATCCATATAGATTTCTAGGAAGATCCTCAAGTATTCTTTGAAAGCATGTGCCATCAATCTTTGGAATGTTGCAGATGCGTTCGTCAAACCAAATGGCATGACTCGACATGAAAATATGCCCCATTCTATTGCAAAGGCCCCTTTATGTTGCTCAGGTGCAAATGCAAGTTGGTTATAGCTAGAGAATCCATCCAAGAAGGAGTATGCATGCTTGCACGCCACTCATTTAAGGACATGATCCGTGATCGGTAGGGGATAAATATCCCTTATCATGGCTGCATTAACCTTTTTGAGATTGACACACACTCGGAGTTTACCATTCATTTTGGGTACCACAACGATTGGAGATACCCATTTGGTGTGTTCTATCTCATAGATGAGCTTTGCTTCCTTTATCTTATTGATTTCTTCCTTGATACGCTTAGCCAAGGTGTCATTGTATGTGTATGGCCTTTGTCTGCTAGGATTTGCATCAGGTCTAAGGGGATAGTGTGGTAGCATATTGTAGGATCCATTCCCTTTATATCCTTATAAGACCATGCAAACGCGTCCTTATATTTACGAAGAAGGGTTACAAGCTCCTCTTCCTCTTCTTGACTCAGATCGGTTGCTATATAGACTCCTGGTTGCGGTTCCTCCCTAGGTCCTGCTAGGACTATCTTCCTTGTATCCTCTAGTCTGTCATATGACTCCTTCTCCCGTTGTTTTCATTTGGGCTGTGTCAATACTATCTTCCGATCTTGAATAGTGAATTTCTTGTAGTGGGAGGGTACACTCATATGGTTGTCACTTTCGTCTTTTTCATCTCCTCCGCTTTCCGGTTTAATTGTCCATACTTCCCTTAGAGTTTTCTGAAGCTATTGGTACTTCTTTTTGTGCTCAACATTGATCCAATTTGGTTCTCCTCTTTTGTTTGGTCTTGTTTCCTTTTTTCTTTGGTTTAGTTTCCGTTTCAACTATTGAGTTTTTTTCTCACGTCTCCAGCTCTGTCTCATGTCCTAGAGTCTCGATCTCGAGAGACTTGGCCTGAAAATTTTTTTTAAATGCAGTTTTCGGCCTTTGATTGTGAAAGATCATAGCAAAATCGGTTGCCATGTAGACTGGTTGTGGTTCCTCCCCAGGTCCTGCTAGGACTATTTTCCTTGCATCCTCTAGTCTGTGATATGACTCCTTCTCCCGCTGTTCTCGTTTGGGCTGTGTCAATACTATCTTCCGATCTTGAATAGTGAATTTCCTGTAGTGGGAGGGTACACTCATATGGTTGTCACTTTCGTCTTTTCCATCATGGTTTATGTGTGCCTAGCACTTGAGAGTGCTTGTGCTCTGTTGAGAGCGTTTTACTCTTTGTTGGGAGCTGGTTCTATGTTTTTGCTTGCATAGCCATTGGTGCTTATTTGAGCACATGTCTTCCAGTTTTTCCGTGATAATTTCACATTTTGGATATAAAGTTGTGTTGTAAATACTACCATCGTAAGTCATTGTGGAGATGATCTTGGCTTGTTTTGGCAATCCCAACCGTTTTTTAGACTCACTCCAAAAGAGCGCTTTTTGAGACTATGACTAGTCATGTCTGCATAACCTTTTGTGAGGGTCGTTGCATGAGGTTTCTTGAAGTCGAGCACTAGGGACTGGGTTACCCAATGTGGGGTGGATCAGGTTGATGGAGATCCCTATTCGTGGCCTCGCCATAGGACGTGCAATCTGCTCTCGTTTTAGCAATGGTGATCATCATTGTCTTGTCCATCACTTGCATATGTAGTGGAGTCTAGTATTATGCGTTGGTGGCTAGCCGTTGTTGCCAATGTTGCAGTGTTGTCTTTGACACCCTTGGCATGTTCACACATGGGTGGCCCCTTATGCTAAAATGGGTACATATGGAGGGTTTAGGGGGAGAGGAGGTGTATCTTAGCACCGTGACTAGGTGTCACAATGTCGTGAAAACCCCAAATGGAGGGTCACACAATCAAGTCTTGTAGGGTTCATAAAACCTTCAGAATTGGAGCTAATTTGGACGTATCGGGCCCGAAACGGTGTTTGACTTGATCCAAGAAACAAATCCTCGACATTTAACATTGCTTTTTGCATAAATTCCTCCATGGCCATGGGCCCGAAACGGTGTCCGATAAGATCACGACTTGATCCTAGAAACAGATCCTAGATATTTAACATTCCTTTCAGTCTAAATTTCTCCAGAACTTGATCCAAGAAACAAACCCTAGACATGTAGCATTTCCGCATGAATTCCTCCACAACCATCATTTTTTGCATAAATTCCTCTACAACCATCATTTTTGGCATAAATTCCTACACAACCATCAATTCTGGCCACATTTTGGCACACAAGCCAAGCCCGAACTACACCAACTCTACCAAACAGTATATTTATTGTCCACTATGTGATTTTTTGAGCAGGACCACTCTACAATAGTCCGCGTGAGCACATGCTCGGGTGATTGGTTTTTTGTCCAAGTTGTAATTTACTGAGTGTTTCCATGATGTTCATGGTGCATGCTTGGGCTGTCTTTCTACTTGGCTGGTAGCCACCTAGATTGATTGCACTCTTAGGTATTCAAGGTGGGAATTTGGGAACAGATCACATGGTAGCACACATCACAAGGGGGAAGTGAAAATTAAGGGGGTCGATGGTAATTAAGGATGCTAATCGAATGACGATGTGGCATCCGCCTTTAGCCCTCAATGCACTCGATTCGCGGGGCGAAGACCTCTATATAAACAGCCGAGTCCAGACTCCAGGCAATAGACACCGCTTCTATTGTAAATCTTTTTTCTTGCCACAAGCGTCTTGGCCAGCCAAGCGAAGATGAGCCCTGTACTTGTGCTGGCAGTAGTGGTAGCTATGACGACGTTGTCATTGGCAGCGCCCGATGGCGCTTCTGCGCAAGGCTTCAACGTCCAAGGTACGCCCTCTGATTAGTACTGACTCTGAATATTGCTGTTAACGCTGGTTTTTCTATTAATGCATGCAGTGGACGCCCTCATCGCCTTCAAGAATGGGCTGCAGGACCCGCAGGGTGCCCTTGCTTCCTGGGATCCCTCCTCCGTCGACCCCTGCACCTGGTTCCACGTCACCTGTGATGCCAACAACAACGTCCAGAGCATGTAAGCCACCAACAACAGTAACGTCCAACTCTCTCTCTCTCTCTCTCTCTCTCTCTCTCTCTCACCGCTGCGTTTTTGCTGAACGTAGAAACCTTGGTCTCTCCGGACTCTCGGGAACCATCTCCCCGCGTTTGGCGGACCTCCATTCGCTCCGAGATCTGTAAGCAAAACACTAACTTGTGCGTACTGTGTGTGTGTGTGTGTGTGTGTGTGTGTGTGTGTGTGTGTGTGTGAGAGAGAGAGAGAGAGAGAGAGAGAGAGAGAGTTGATGCCAACGTTTTGCGATTATATTGGCAGCTCGCTCGAAGATAACTCCTTAAGTGGCTCCATTCCGGGGGAGCTTGGGCATGTCACTTCACTCTTTGCACTCAACTTGTTTAACAATCGCCTCACGGGCTCCATCCCCCCTCAACTCACCCTTCTTCCCAACCTCCAGCTTCTGTAAGTAGTACAGACCATACGTCCATCCGTCTCTGGAGTTACAATATTGAGCATCGTTGCACCTCACCTTATAATATTGCACGCATGCACATGTTGACGCCTGACTATTCAATCACGTGCAGGCACTTGTTCAACAACGATTTGTCCGGTCCTATTCCTACAGGGGGCTCCTTCTCAAGGTTCTCTAGTGACAGGTCGGTCTCTCTCTCTCTCTCTCTCTCTCTCTCTCTCTCTCTCTCTCTCTCTCTCCTTCCTCTTCCTCTTCCTCTGACAAAATTCTGACAACCATCACAATTTGTTTGCAGCTTCATGCCAGGAAACCCAAGACTTTGCGGAGCTGTCATCAACAAGCATTGCTAGAGCTGAAGCATTGTTTGGTGTTCCCAACTTTCCTTTAAAGCATCATCCTCCCTTTCTTTGAGACAATTGTTGTCATTCTTAATCGAAAATGCCTCCTTTGCTTCGATGGAAATTGACATATCCATGTTTCATAGACTCGTTCACAATAGTTTGCGTACTCTCTTTTTTACCTATATTGATGTGAATTTGCCTTTTAAGCAAACGAGTCAATCTTTGAATCGTGCCAACGAAAAAATATCAAACAATGAAAATTTTTGACCCAGAATGAAACGTACTTTGAATGCACACAATACGGCATGCTAGGTTTTGAAACTCATTGTCCTTATCATGCCAAAGCCAAAGATCTCGCTCAGAAAATTTTCACTGCACAATGGACCCTTTATGGATGAACCTGGTAGTTCATATGCTACAATTCAAAACAATTGTTTGTATCTATGGAGATTCTCGCCACCTGTTGAGCATGTCTAGGGTCGGGTTTACCAAGGATGAGAAGCCTTGTTTGCGAGGTTGTAAGCATGGATACACAAATCTTCTCCAAGAAGTTGAAGGCATTTAACACTAAGTGTCCAAAGTCTCGTCCAAGTACTTGGTGTAGAGAAGCTCCTTTCTTGATTGTGGAGAGAAAGGAACGTACCTCCTCTACTTAAAGGGGAAAGAGTGTCTCTTTGTCTTATATGTGTAATGCTCGATTAAAATATACAAAACCCTACTTAAATACATAAGCAAGATTGGTTCTTTTTAAAAGACTCTCCTTAACATAATGGTATTGTACCTCAAGGTTATTTGTGCAAACATGGAACTCTTGGCTACTTGCAATAGCTTGCCTTAATGATCACTACGACAACTACCTTGTACTCATTTTCACAATATACGATGATCGCATCAAGATGCTTCTTTCTCAGCCATGAGATGAACAAATTTCCAAGTAGAACCAAAATATCCTCTTAGGCTACCAAGGGCTCTTCTAGTAATAGCAACCCATAAACATGTGGCAATATATTTCCTTAGAATTGGTGAGGAATTGGTATGGGCATTTGGAACACAATATTCACTATCAATCCATCACTACGGTTTTTGATTGTCTTAATTCTATCCATCTTAAATATTGATGAGGACTTCCATTTGGAACACAATATTCACTATCAAGCCATCACTATAATTTTTTATTCTCTTAAATGTATTCATCCTCAATTAAGATGTTTGAAATGAAATGCAAACTATACCATATCATGATAATAAATCCCTCTATAATAATCGACGTGATGAGCATGAGCTTGTAATCATGTTTCGATAAATGCTAGAACCTAGGAATTGTGTTCAATTCACAAAGGGTAGTAAGGCCATAGCTTTGTGAATAACTGCAAAATTCTAGAAGTCAAATCCTTGGTAAAAAGATTGATGAATAGAGTGATGAGTGTGTATATGGGGAACAATTGTCCCATCAAGGAAAAAGAGCGTGTTTGCACATCACTTACAAAACATGGTGACAAAGTCCCCCCCAAGAGTGGTGCAATCATTACAACACATCGTTTTAATATCGACGTCAAATTACCAACCTTGGTGAAGGGAATTGGTATATGCGTATATAAATATGGAAGTTGACATATCCATGTTTCATGGACTCATTCATAATAGTTTGCATATTCTCTTTTTCATCTATATTGATGTGCATTTTCCTTTTAAGCGAACGAGTCAATTTCTGAATCGTGCCAATGTAAAAATAACAAACAATGAAGAATTTTGACCCAGAATGAAACTTACGTTGAATTCACACAATATGGCATGCTAAGTTTTGAAATTCATTATCCTTCTCATGTCAAAGAAAAAGAGCTCGCCGAGAATAACTTCAAGGCACAATGGACGCTTTATGGATGAACCCGGTAGTTCATATGCTACAACTCAACAATTGCTTGTATCTATGGAGATTCTCTCCGCCTGTTGAGCATGTCTACGGTCGGGTTTACTAAGGAAGAGAAGCCTTGTCTACAAAGTTGTAAGCATGCATATACAAATCTTCTCTAAGAAGCTCAATGGAACACAACACTAACGGTGTCCAAGTCTCATCCAAGTACTTGGTGTCAAGATGTTCCTTTCTTGACTGTGGAGAGATAGGAACCTCCTCTACTTAAGTGGAAAGAGTGTCTGGTTGTCTTAGATGTGTAATGCTCAAATAAAATATTCAAAATGCAAAACCCTACTCAGATACGTAAGCAAGACTGGTCCTTTTTGAAAGAGACTCTCCCTAGCATAATCGTATTGTACCTCAAGGTTCTTTGTGCAAACCTGGAAATCTTGGCTACTTGCAATAGCTTGCCTTAATGATCACTACGACAACTATCTTGTACTCATTTTCACAATATACAATGATCTCATCAAAATGGTTCTTTCTCAGCCATGAGATGAACAAATTTCCAAGCAGAACCAAAATATCCTCTTAGGCTACCAAGGGCTCTTCTAGTAATAGCAACCCATAAACATGTGGCAATATATTTTCTTAGAATTGGTGAGGAATTGGTATGGGCATTTGAAACACAATATTCACTATCAAGCCATCACACTATAAGAGGAAAATTAGAAAACCGTTAGCATTTCCGCGGGCTAACAAAGGAAAATAGAAAGAGAAAAGATTGTGTGTGCATCAATAACAGCGGCAACTGATGCGGTAGTGGTTTAACACTAGGTTGGTAACTTAACAGGACATAAAAGTGTCCTTTCAGGGTTTTGAAAAAAAACTCCAAAACCATAGTAGATCCACTCATTGTGTAAAATCCTTTCATGAGGTTATAGTTCAAGGCCTACTACACATGGAAAAAATAAGAAACTTGTAAAATTTCTCATCTTTTGGTCACACCAAGCCTCCAAAGTTGATGGACCAGTACATTTTCATCAAAACGGTCATTTCTTACGTTTTGTTGCATAAAAATAAGATTAGGGATTTTTGTAGGACTTGAGATAAATTCCCTAGTTAACTTCAATGGGTTGGTGATCAGAACATATGATTGCTTCTCACTCACTATTTTTTGTTTTGCTAAAAGAAATAGGTACAAAAAAGTTGAATTTTTACCATTCTGCAAACCTATCATCAAAGTTTCTATAGCCACGCTCAATACAAATAATATATGCATGTTTTCTTAGTTCCCTATTGTCCTTTAGGTTCATAAGGAGCCATGGAGCATGTCAAAAGAATAATACATCTCTTACCAAGGGGAATCTTGGGGACAAAGATGAAGTGCTAAATACAGCAAACATGAAAAAACTGGGTTCAACATTATGAGTTGTAGAATCCCATAGAAACTATTCAATATCTAGCCAAATTTGATCCTTATGACTACATATGGTTACTACCTACAAAATGCATGTAGTTGTCACACGAAACTAACAATATTGAAAAAGCTATACGTGATATACTAGAATGTTTCGTTTTCTTCTATAATTGAAAAAATCAACCATCGTCGTCTACTATGCAAAATAGGGTATTAGGTGCCCCAAAACTCAAGGAATATTAGCTTTATGTTACAATATGTGACATAGAAAATCAAAACTGCATTTGGATATCATGAAAGCCACCAAAAAAAATCATAGAAGAGCTAAAATTGGCTAAAAAACAGGATTTGACAATTTTTGTAATTTGGTCATAACTTACAACTCTAGCATTTATTTCTCCCTAGAAGCATCAGGACATGTTGAGGACTACTAAAGATAGTTCTCTAGCATTATAGACCTCACAAACATGAATTCTAGAGTGGTATAGTTACAAAAAGTTGAAAAAAAGCCAAAAACAGGACCCGTTTTTTCACACAGTTTAGGTTGTGAAATGTTGTGCACGGACAAGGTTAAAGATGGAATTGATATTCCAAAAAAATGTCGAGTTTTTTTCAGCTCATGAGACAACTTTCTCGACAGATAGCACCTCAAAATCCATTTTGAAACTCTTGACATAATTCAAGGAAAATGGTCACTTAACAGGACATAAAAGTGTCCCATTACCAACCTAGTGTTAACAACAATCTACGTGGTAGTAGATGCGAGAATATACCCGTGACTATTACCGCGTCTATTGCCGTCACTATTTTCGCGACTATCATTGCTAAACGCCTATTAAAAAACAAAGGTGCTCATTTAGGCCACTCAAAATAATGAGCACCTTTATTTTGTACCTCCATAAAACATATGAAACGTCGATTGTGTTTTGAAAGAGTAGATAAAAAACAAAAAAATAAAAATTGAATATACTTCACCTTGACAATTTAATGTGCTAAAGATCAACTATATAAAAAAGCTACAACTAAAATGACAATAGTTGTATATACATTGTGCCACATTGGGACTTTATGAAAGTTTAGACAAACTACTAATCCTCCTCCTAAGCACGTACGTTTGATTGCCCTAACTCTACATTAACCCAAACCAAATTACACAAATATCAACATCTCAAAACAATTGATGCAATATTTTTTGTTTAAACTTATCGCTTGTAGTGATCTAACTGCTGCATCGAATTGCTCGCGAGGTGGTTGTTCTCTAACAGCCATCACCAAGTTTAAAATTATCTATGCCGCTCTCAAAACTTGACCATCTCTCTTGTTGGTCGACTAAGAGTGATGTTTTTCTGAGTTAGCAATAACATTAACGAATCATTAGCTAAAATCTTTATAATCAACGATTTAAGTTGTAACTTAGCCAATCTTACATATTTGTCCTTCCATGCAGCTATGCCTTCCAAAAGCCATAGTGCATGGGAGTTTGTCTTGCCTGAGCTTGGCCTTGTTTTCTAGCTATAGGATGAGCCCCGTTGCAGCCTAATCTCTCTTTTCTTGCATCGTCCACTCCCACTCTGTATCTGCCATGTTGCCACCACGATAGCTCCTGTCTGGATCTCTAACTTGGTTGACTGCTACGACAGCTGCTTGTTTTTTAAAAATGTTTTTATATAGTCCTCCAACCACTCTTGTGAGAAACATTGATTGGAGGTATTTGGAGATCTAGCATGCAATATGTCTTCAATGTAGCATGCATGATTGGGCAACTTATCTCTAAACTTTAAAAACAATTCTTATACCTTGAATGTATAAGAATCTAAAGATGGCGTCAAAACGCTCTCTCTTGTGCTGTACCGAAGTCCACCTCCCCGCCATACTTACCTAAATACGTAGCACCCATGCGTGTCTAGCATGGGTGTGTCATCATCCTAGTTCTCTACATATGGGGCGGCATGCTTCAAAATAGCCCCCCCCCCAACCACCAAAAAAAGCAAAGCCACAAGATCCCTCGTTGCTCTATCTCTCTTGGCGCTCACTGCCTTGAGACGAGCGTTCATGCGTGCCACTAGAAGAAGTGCGTCGATGTTGCTTGGGCGAAGCAAGAGTGGAATCGAGTGGCGTGGGACCCTACGATTCCATGGGAGTGGGACCATGTGATGCCATGGGAGTGGGACCCTATGATGGAAGTGGAGTAGGATGGTAAGAAGGGGGCGTAGACTGAGGTGTCGTCAGTGTAAGGCTCTGGATGTAAGGAGTTCCTCCCTGACTCCCCCATGGTGTGGACTACGGAGAAAGACCGTAGCTCGCAAGCTTCTCCAGAGTGTAGCGGCCAAACAATCCCTCCATCGTGAACAGAGGCACTGGTCCCATAAAGAGAGCGTCCGATGTAGGTCTGGATCTGACACCGATGGATGAACCTGAGTAGAGAAGGTGTAGGATGGCTATGCCTACAAATAACAAAGAGAAACCTATAACACTCATGGTCACAAAAAACTAGCCACAAAAAATCTTAATTTCTTTGCTTGACCTCACCACCTCAAGACTCGAGTCCACTATTGAGGCAATGTCCATCCCGGGTGGGAGCCCACCTGGATGTGAACCAACCACAAGAAGAACCAGATGGTTGCTTCCCACTAGATGGTCTCTCCTCTGACATCTACATTACAGAGAGCAACATGAGATTTAGCTTTCTTGCTCTACTCACTCATCTATATATATGTACACAAGTATATATGCACACAACCCCATAGATACATATACATATATACTAGTAGACCTAAGCAGGGGCTAATAGTGCCAAAGGTCAAGCGGCACTTCTTTATATATCATCATAGTCTCAACCGTGGTAAAATCAAAGGTACGTTACGGTAATCCATGCATAAGTGGATCAATGATCACAACGCCATGATTAAAAAAATAACTATAAACAAGAGGAAGCGTGCAACCTTCGGGTGCTATGCTCCCGTACTTAGTGCCTACATACATGCATAAACAAACATATGTGTACACCCCCCCCCCCCCCCCCTTAATTTAAGTATATACAAGCATATAAATGTAGCCATGATTTTGAGTAGAGATAAAGAGCTATGGCTGTAAATGTACCATCGTTTTGTGTTGTGTGTAGTGCGAGAGTGCTTCCACTTCTATAGAGTGCTTTGAAGTAGAGCTTCTTTATTGTACTGCTTCTTGTGCAGCACCTCTTCACATCAGCTCCTTGTTTGAGGGATTAATGGGCACATGCATGCCTACCTCCATTCTGAGATACGGTTTGTTTTTAAAGAATTCAACCTAATGCCGCGTTAGTGGGGAGAAAGAGAGGGAGAAAGCGAGAGGGGTATAAGAAGAGAGAGAGAGAGAGAGAGAGAGAGAGGAAGATAGAGAAGGCAAGGAGAAGAGAGTAGAAAGTCATTTTTGAATTCCATCCTTTTCACAAAAAGAAGCTCTTTTTCAAAGCATTATACAAAAGCGGAAGCATACCCGCACTGCGCACACCAAAAATCAGTTGCTTTGCCTACAACTATTGCTATTTATCTCCTTGTAAACTCAAATGTGTATATCTGTCTCTCTCACTCACTCACTTTCTCTCTACCTCTCTCTCTTTCTCTCTCTTCGCTCTCTCTCTCTCTCTCTCTCTCTCTCTCTCTCTCTCTCTCTCTCTCTCTCTCTCTCTTTCTCTCTCTCTCCCTCTCTCTTTATCTCTATCCCTCCCTCTATCTTTCTCTCTCTATCTCTCTCTCTCTCTCTCTCTCTCTCTCTCTCTCTCTCTCTCTCTCTCTCTCTCTCTCTCTCTCTCTCTCTCTCTCTCTCTCTATCCCTATTTCTTTACCTCCCTCTCTTCCTCTTTCTCCCTCTCTTCCTCTTTCTCCCTCTATCCCTCTTTGTCACTCCCTCTGTCTCTCTCTATCTCTCTCTCTCTTTACCTCTATCCCTATTTCTCTCTCCTCTCTCTCTCTCTCTCTCTCTCTCTCTCTCTCTCTCTCTCTCTCTCTCTCTCTCTCTCTCTCTCTCTCTCACACACACACACACACACACACACACGCACAAAGGGCGGTGGTAATGTGTGTGCTAGTCTCCACCCAGCAGTGATATCTTATAGCCTCCCCTAGCATACACACTGTCCAACCGTGCCGGTGGGCTTGTCCGTAGGACCCATGTCCTTACATTACCCCCCCCCCCCCCCCCTTGGAGAATCGTTTTCTCCCTTGAAAATGAACGTATAAAAATGTTTCTTAAGCGCGGAGACATTCTCCCATGTAGAACCTTCTTCAGATCTATCTAGCCATTTTACCAACACTTGTTGTCTGGCATCATGTCTGGTGCGAAGCTTATGAGAATGCAGAATCTTTTCAGGCTCATGAGGGATGCTTGGCGGTTTGATAAGGTCAACTAACACACCTGTGTCAATGACATTATCATTATGTCCTAGTTGTTTTTGTAAACGGCTCACATGAAAAATAGGATGAACTTGTGAGTGCTCTAGAAGAGCTAACTTATAGGCCACTTGACCTATACGTTTGATAATGGTAAACGGTCCACAATAGCGTGGTGAAAGTTTAGAAACTTTTCCCGTCTTCAGACTTTTTGAATGCTCCAGAACTTGAGGAAAACCTTGTCTCCTTGGGGTTCAACCCTCCTTTATGCAAGGGTTGAGAGGGCCTTCCTACGCGCATAGCCAATGGTTCCAACAGAGACTTCGAATCCTCAGTGCCGTAGAGTTGTTGGTCGAGTTTGCCTTGGTCGCCCGCCTTAGTCGTGCATTGTGGAGGGCGTAGGTGGTGCGATTGCGTCCAACTAGCGTTGTGCACGGAAAACTTTGCCAGCCTTCTTTTTGCCACATAACGGAGACATCACTAACTGTGGATCGTGGGAGAGAAGCAGCGCATCGCATGCACCCAACCGTGAAAGGGTGGTGGTAATGCGTGTGCTAGTTTCCACCCAATTGTGCTATCTTATAGCCTCCCCCTAGCATACACATTGTCCGGTCGTGCCAGTGGCCTTGCCCATAGGACCCATGTCCTTACACCCTCTTTCTCTTTCCCTCTCTTTCACTATAAATCTCTCTCTCTCTCTCTCTCTCTCTCTCTCTCTCTCTCTCTCTCTCTCTCTCTCTCTCTCTCTTTCTCTATATCCCTCTTTTACTATACATCTCTCTCTCTTTCTCTCTCTATTTCTTTCCCTCTATCTCTCGCTCTCTCCCTTTCTTTCCATATTTCTCTCTTTCTTTATCTCCCTCTCTCTCTCTCTCTCTCTCTTTCTCTAACTTACACTACTCTAACATTCAACAACTCCATCTCTCTCTACATTGAGAGTTATTTAAGGATAACCATTGAATGATTCCTAATCTCTCATTCTCCCTCTCTTTTCTTCTCTCTCTCTCTCTCTCTCTCTCTCTCTCTCTCTCTCTCTCTCTCTCTCTCTCTCTCTCTCTCTCTCTCTCTCTCTGTTTATCATACACCAAGCAAGCAAGTAAGACCACACCAACACCTATGAACTAATCACATGCCAACAACAAGCATTATTATCACATATTCACAACAATCGAGGAAGAAAAGAACGATCTTCTTTGCAAATCCCTACAAATGGAGGAGGTATGTGCAATGGATTCATTTTTTTCTATTTTCATTATTGGGTGTGTGTGTGTGTGTGTGTGTGTGTGTGTGTGTGTGTGTGTGTGTGTGTGTGTGTGTGTGTGTGTGTGTGTGTGTGTGGTAGTAGAAAACAATAGGGAAAGGGGGGGGGGGGGGATTAGGTATTTATCGTGCGTTGAAGAGCTGGTTGTCAATAAGGTTGATCATCCAATGTCATTCGCGGATATCCCCCACTCCAAAACCGTTTCCATAATTGATCCAAATAGAATATGTGTGTGTCTGTGTGTGTGTGTGTGTGTGTGTGTGTGTGTGTGTGTGTGTGTGTGTGTGTGTGTGTGTGTGTGTGTGTGTGTGTGTGAGAGAGAGGGAGAAGGAGGGGAGAGATGGACAAGGGAGAGAGAGAGGTAGAGGGTGTGGGAGGTAGAGTAGGGAGGGTTGGGCAAGATACGCTTGTATCCATTTGAAATTATGCTACACGGTAATGGGCACGATAATTTTTTTCTTTTTTTAAATGATTCTTTTCTTTTTTTGAATTCCAAAATTCTTGGCTCTGTTTATTAATTTTTTTTCATCATTAGGTTAAAAAGGAAAGAAAATTACTAAAAATTATTATTATTCGGCCAAAAAAATTGCCAAAATTATATACTCTCACTCTAAGTATCTCCTTCGTTAAAATTTGTCGGTATGGCTCAATACTTTGCCAAATAAGAGTAAAAATCTGCTAAAAATTGTCAAAAAAACAAAAAATGTAAGCATCAAACACACTTCATTGTACACATAATCTCTCAAAATCTTGCAACCTAATATCTTGCAATATGATGCTCCAACTACTGTAGCCACTTTTACTCTCCCCTTCCCAGTTAGAGTTGCCCCAGACGAAGGTTTGTACGATGTGCATGGCCAAAAAAAATGTGTCTATGCAAGGTCGTGTAAGATGGACCTATCATGCTTAGAGAAGAAATGCATTGGGTAACACGGTGATGTGAAAGATGTGGGTACTGAACTAATTGTTTAGTGGTTTTTGCTGACCAAGTTTCATCCATGAGTCGTTTGCCGAACAAAAGTTGTTGAAGATGTAATGCCCTCTCCTGAGTTCTTGGTTTGGTGATTATCCTTTGTGTGTCCGATAGATGATTTGGTTGGACTTTAGGAATCCATTTTAGGCTTGTTTTGGGAGACTGCGACAAGGTATGGCCATTTGATGGTTTCTATCTCCATTCCCATGTTGTTGTTGTTGGCTCTTTTGGCTTTTCCAAGTTAGCTTTGGGAATCAATTTGTAGTTTGGTAATCGAATTGAAGGATGAAGTTGTCATTTAGAATTCTGCTGACAACGTCATTTATGATGTGATTTTTTGGCAATTGGGAAGTTGTGTTGCAACGAGGGACAAGAGTGATTCACAATAGAAGGTGGTGGCTGATGTTGTTCCTTGTGCTTTAAACTCCACAACCTAGATTCCTCCTGTGCTTTATCTTTAATTGCTTGAACCTTCTATTGTCGTTCCTTACCTAAATCTATTTTCTCTAGACTTTCACAATAAGAGGTTGATGATACTTCTTCAATCTGCATCCATTGATCCAGTTAGACATTACGTCTCCCTCCAATATAGCAAGTTGGCTAGATCACTTGGTGATATGTCAATGATCACAAATGGACCGTTACCCTGCTTTTTGAGTTTCTTGGAATGTTGCTTAAGGGTGCTGACTAAAACATAGTCTCCCTTTTGAAACTCCTTGTTTATAACATGTTGGTCATGGAAATGTTTCATTTGTTGTTGTTGTCCATACATAACTGCAAATGATTTGAGCCTTATTTCATCCAATTGTATTAGTTGGTCCAGTTTATCAAACAAACAACTCATGTCCTATCCATCCCAAGTCTTGCACCACACATAGTGTAGAAATTAAAAACTCTATATGCAGTATGGCATTCATCCCGAATAGTAAATTGAAAGCTGTTGTGTTTTGTGGTCTCTTGTACGCTACTAGATATGCCCATAGAGCTGATGTAGTCATTGACAATTTTTGTGAGCAGTATGCACAGTATTTTGTTGGTACTGTCGGCTTGCCCGTTTGCTTGAGGGTGGTATGGGGCTTATCTAGAATAAAGCACCATAAATTCATGCAACAGATAATAAATCATGTCATTGAGGAAATGAGTTCCTCAATCACTAACAAGTTTGATCGGAAGGCCATATCTTGCAAAAATGTTCTCATACAAGAAATGCACTACTATTCTGGCATCGTTCTTTTGTGTTTCTTTGGCCTCTACCCATTTGGTCAAATATTATGTGGCCACTATAATTTATTAAGCATGCGTTCAATATGTCGATGAAGACAGAGCCAGAAAAGTTATTTTCCATTTGGCAAAGGCCCGTGCTTCCAACATTGATCTTAGAGACATTTTATCACGTCGCATCGATACTTTAGTGTGCTGGCAAGCATCACATTGTTTGACATAATGCTCTGCATCCATTAACAGTGTAGCCCACTAGATTCCTACGAGGAGTATCACTTTTGCGGTTTTGTTAGTTGAAAAGTGCCCTCTTGTTGGATCAGTATGTGCTTGTTCAAGTATTGGTAGATACTCATGCTCTGTTGCACAAATTCTCAATTTATCATCTCTTTCTCTTTGATAAAAGTGATTTTCAACAATGACATAGTTTTTTGTTTCTTGCTGGATCGGGCGTAGTCTAGCTTTACTCAAGTTTGCTATCAAAACTCCTTGCTCCAAATATTTCACAATGTACTTTTCCCACTTGGGTGCTTTTGCTATCTTGAATAGCATAACATGTTCAATTGGCTCCCGGATTGCACATTCACCTCATGAACTAACATAGCCATGAACTAACATTCACCACATGAACTAACATCGCCATGAATGCTTTTTCTAAATGTGTGTCCAATAGACCCCAAGTAGCACCAGTCTCTGGTAAGTTTGTGTTTAAGCATTGTGAATACCCGTAGTTTGTACATGAGCTTGTTTAAGATACATTCCTCTTTTAGATGGTTTTATGCATAACCTAAGGATGCCATCATTTCCTTGCTTATATAATCATCCAGCTATCGATAATAGTCCACGAGGTCATCTTTTGGATGGATATTCAATCCCATTTTTTCCAGATTTTTGCTCATTTGTCCCCAAAAATCTGGTTTGATTTTCAAAATTACCACAAAAGTGATTGTGTATCTTACAAGAGAAGAAAATAGATCATGTAAGCTCTTTGTATCTGTCACCCATGGAATAGAATTCCATCCTGATGGCACAAGTCTCACTTCAAATTTAGTCTCATATTCCCCTATAAAGGACGGTAAAATTTTGATGGTCACCTATTTACTCTCCACAAATATTTCCATTCTTGCATCGACATACAACGGTTGAATATATCCCGGATAGATCTCATGGTCCATGTTGATTTTAGGGATTGGTGCTTATAGCAATGTGGAACTTCCATATTTTTGTTTTCTAATTGTCTCGCATAGTGATTGTGGCCATGTCTCATCTACTTCAGGAATTGGCTACATCTCCAAGGATTTAACCTCATTCGTTGCATTAGTGACAATCCTGTAGTCCATGGTTGTTCCTTATTCTCCTTTGTAGGTTTGATTTATGCTTCAATGCACTTTAATGTTGCTATCCAACTTATTCTGAAAAATTAAAAGAAATTTTCAAAATGCTTGTTGGCAAGCACTTTTGAAACAACTACAAAGCACTTTCTATGCACTTTCTTCTTACTTCCAAGCACCTACTAAGAACTTTAAAAGCACGCTCTCTAAGCTCTTTCTTCTAAGTACTTCAAAGCATTTTCTAAGCACTATGAAGCACCTCTTAGTAGTTGCTAAACTACTTTCTAACCACCTGGTCAGCACTTTCGAATCACCTAGTAAGCATTTTGAGGCTTTTTCGAAGCACTTCAAAGTACTTTCTGAGCACCATTTATCATTGTGAAGCACTTCTAAGCAGTTTCACACTACTTGCTTACCACTTGATAGGCACTATCTAATCACATCATAGCACTTTGTAGCTCTTTCTAAGCACTTCTTGGTACTTTCTAAGCACCATTGAGCAGTAGTACTTTCTAAGCACCATTGAGCAGTGTGAAGCACTTCTTAGTAGTTGCTACATTGCTTTCTTACCACTTACCACTTACTAAGCACTTTATAATAACCTCATAGCACTCTGAATATCTTTCTAAGAATTTCTAAGAACTATGAAGCACTTCCAAGCAGTTTTTGCACTACTTTCCTACCACTTGCTAATCATTTTGAATCCCCTTGTAGCACTTTGAGCCATTTCAAGGCACTTCTTAGCACTTTCTAAGCAGCATCAAGGACTCTTCTCTGCTAAGCACTACTTTTTAACCACTTGCTAAGTAGTTTATAATGACCTTGTAAGCACTTTGAAGCTCTTTCTTAGCACTTTCTAGGCACCATTGAGCACTGTGAAGCATTTCTAAGGAGTTGCTTCACTTGAAGTACTTCTAAGTAGTTGGTTCACCTCTTAGCACTTTTGATGTATATATAAGCACTTTCTAAGCTCCATTGAGCACTATGAAGAACTTCTTAGTACTTTCTAAGCACATCGTTAGCACTTTAAAGCTATCCCTAAGCTATTTTTTAGCACCTCATAAGCATTATGAATCTGTCTCTAAGCACTTACTACTGCTCCATGTGCACTTACTACTACTCCATGTGCACGTTTCAAGCACTTCATGTGCACTTTATTTAGCACTATAACCACTTATGCATACTCAAGTAGTTTCTCAGTAATTCTAGAGAAGTACAAGAATTTTTCTTGCACTTTGAGCAACAAGCTCACTTGCAAGGAGTTCAAATCTTCTTTAAGCTGGGTCGAATCAGTGTTGGCACTTGCTCTGGACATGATTTTGATGATTGCGTTGACCTATGCCTCCTTATAGTCAACCTCTCATTGATCAAAAGTTGGTGAGTTCTTAAGCACATCCAACTCCTTGTTTAGTTGCTCCAATTCAGTGGGCCAAAGCATGTATTGGTGGTACCAAAAAGGGGTGTCTTAAACACTCCTTTGGTAGCACTTTACAAGCCCCATCTTCATGACATGTTACATGTAAAATAAACTAGCATGTTATATATCATTAGATAGATTTTTTCATGTAGAATCTAAAAGTATAAAGCTCGACAAGTTTTGAGTTTTTTTACAAAAAATTTACCGATCCCCACTTTTTTTAAAGGGTACCACCAAAAGATGCAAAAAGTGGTACCACCAATACATGCTTTTATCCAAAAGCCACTTTAAACAGAGAACAACTCTTTATTTCTGAGCCACAGATCCCTCTTTACATGTAGCTGCACTTTTCACCTTAGCCAACAGCTTTTGTAGCTCATCCTCCTTCGCATTGATTCCATCTACCATGCCCAATACTAGTAGTTGAATACACACTGACTTCTCTACTACCTTGCATGGCTATAGCTTGTTTGCTGACATTGTTCGTATTGATGATAAGGCATTGTCATAGATAGATGGTTCTCTATTAATGAATCCATTATCAACGCAAAACTTGTTGATCTTCCTCTCCAACCCTACTTTTTGCATCCTACAATTGTTAAAAATATCTCCAACGGACATTTCCCATGCAATCCATTGTTCTATTGGATCACTCGATGTTGCTTGACACCTCCCATACACAAATCTCTATGAAAGTTTTGCTAGAAAATCACCATTGGATGGGGCCGCCCGATATACGTTATGGTATAAAAGCATGCACTCATCAACGAACTCATCCTCACATGGAAAAGAAATAGCTTCATGATTTTCTTTTGCAAGTACTTGAAGACACTCAGCCACTCCTCATTAGGGATATCTTCTTTTGTGTGAGCTCTTTAAGCAACTTCCCCTCTAGGTTGAGGTCATATTCCTCATGTAGTTCCTCGATCAAGTAGCAGAATCTAGATAGGCACGGGTACTCAAACGCTGCAAGCACCAAAAAGAAGAGCTTGTTGAAAGCCTAGCTTTATAGCCCTTGTAGCAATGGAAAACACAATGCAAACTAGATGCATAGATACCTTTAGATGACTTGTTGACACCTTTGAGCTGCATGCAAAATGCTTGATGCTTCCAAGCAGGGGTAGGGCTAGAGGTTTGCTTTGCTTTCCTAGCTCGTTAGGTGGAGGGATTTTGTTTTCAAGTGCAATTTGTGGCATCGTGTTTTCCAAGGTCCTATGGCTTGGCAAATGACTTCGTCGTGCAGCTTGAGTAGAGTGGGAATGCAAAAACAAGACATGTAAGAATGACACGCATGGAGAGAATCTCGAGTAGAGATTAGGGTTTACCCTTCAAGTCTAGTAGAGCTCCTTGTGAGAAAGAAGGTGAGAGCACCCAGTGGGGAAGTCTTGTGTGGGAATGCAAAAACAGGGCATGATGAGAAGGACACCACCCCACCCCTCCCTACAATAAGTAGTCTACAATTTAATATTCAAACTAGTGGAACATTAACCTTTTAAAATTACCCTTTTCTTTTTTTATATATCACATTTTTCTTTCCAAAGTAGTCTCTAAGAGGTATCCCCTAAAAGTGGAATAGTGGTACCACCAATACATGCTTTCACCCTGCAAAACTATGTAAATAGTTGACATGGGTGAACATAGTCATAGCAAGAGTTAACTACAAAAGTATGAGATTAATTCCATCAGACTTGTGCTAAGTGTTGTTGGTCATGATTTAAATCTTGAGCAAATGGAGGCACTAACATTTAAATCTTGAGCAAATGGAGGCACTAACATTTTCGTACAAGGGTATGCTAATGTAGATATGGCAGGTGACAAAGATACTTGAAGAGGCACTACTACCTACGTCTTCAATATTGGAGGCACAATAGTAAGCTGGGTTTCAAATTTGCAAAAAGTGGTCTCGCTTTATTTCACAAAAGCTAAATATATAGCTCTTGATTTTTACAAAGGCCAACAAAGAGGTTATGTAACTTCATAGATTTCTGGAGGAGCTAGACAATTGTGTCTTATACAAGTGTGTCTTATACAATGACAGCAGGCCGCATCAAATAAGGTATTTCTCATGAATCAATTGTTCAATCTAAAAATGACAGAGAGTGTTTTGGTTGCAGAGAAACTTATTGACTTCAACACCAACATAAGTCACCTTTGATCGATGAAGATCAACTTTGATGAGATGAAGTGCGAGCTCTCTTAATACTATTGTCTTTGCCAAATAGTTGAGACAGCCTTGCGATGGCTGTAAGTAACTCAAAATCTGGTACAAATACTCTCAAGGTTAATGATTTTTTGGGTGTTCTCATAAGCAAGGAAATGCAAAGGAGAAGCACAAGTGAATCATCAAGTGTTGAACTATGAGTGGAAATGAGAAAAATGGGTTCAAGACCCAAAGAAGGGGTTCAAGAACCAAAAGATTTGTAATTCACACACAAAGTCATTCTTGAGTGTTGGAACTACAGCAAGAAGGGCAACATCAAAAAGGATTGTTGGTCTAAGAAGAAGAAGGAGTCGGAGTCTCAAGACAACAAGAAAACATCATAGGACAATGTGGTAGGTAAAGTAGAGCAATATTCTCTAATTCTATCATTGAATAATGTATTCAATTCTTGGATAATAGACTCCAAGGCTTCATTCCATGTGACACCCCACAAGAAACATTTCCAAGCTTACACCAAAGGTATTTTGGGTATGTATTGGGAGATGATGAAGCTTGTGAAATTGTTAAGCAAGGTACAGTTTTTGTCTAAACTATAATGGAAATGAATGGAAGCTTGATGATGATAGGGATGTTCCCTCTCTTCTCACAAAAACTTGATCTCTATAGGTCAATTGGACGATGAAGGTCACAACATTGCATTCAGAAACAAACACTAGAAGGTCTTAAAAGGATCTATGATGGCTACAAAAGGAGATAAGGTGGGTACACTCTATTGGGCTAGGGTGGATCAAAGAGACTAGCATTCATCTTGGTAGCATTAATAATCACACTAGTAATTAGAGAGGGAGACATAGAGAGAGTAGACTCAAAACATAACTTGATTAATCATAAACTAGCATGATGATTTGGTTGAGATTGAGGTTAAGAAGTGTGTACAAGAAACTAACTACTTATATAGTGGCTGCTAGTGGCTATATGCACCTCTCAAGGGTCACATGTACCGTTTCCCAAGGGTCAAGGGGAAGCTCTCCAAAGGTCAAGAGTGGCTCCATAAAAGGTGGAAATTCCATGTTGTTTGGGATGGCATTTTGACTCTTGTGAAATTCATTCGCCACTTGTGCTAAGCCATGTGCCCTCACATGCTTACTTGCTTATTACTAGACTGCTTATAAGAGATGGTTCTCACACCAAATTTCGGCGTTAGGCCAAAGTCCACAAACCCAACAAACCTCCCCTTGGACTTTGGACTAGACAAGTGCAACTACAAAGAACGTAACTAACCAAAGACCGGACCACACAAATTGTAATGATTCTTTGAGCCATGGTGCCACAAAGGCTAAAGATGCCTCCCCTCAATCATGAGTCTCCTAGGACAAAGCTTTCCACCACAGATCAAGGTGTCCACTAAGATGAATCCAAGCTCACCCATATTTTGCCTACAAGTCACTATTGTCATTGCCAAGTCATGGGCCAATGGCTTCATATCCATTTCTTGTATGGTGCTGCACTATGGATGTTGCTACTATTGCTACATGCTTTAAACTCCAATAATCCTTTAGATGTCCGGGCTCGTAGCATTTCTTGACACTTTTATTTGATGCAATACTAAATGCAGTGCTTGAAAAACAAAAACCAAATGCAATGCAATTTGATGGTGGTCCTCCCCTTGCAAATTGCTTTTCTTTTCTCTCATAGTGCTTGATGGAGCTGTCTTATTGCTTGGAGACTCTCCAAGGACCATGTCACACTCCTCACAATGGCAGTCAATGACATCCTTGATGATGGATGTGTAAACATACATTGCTTTTGCTGTGATTTTTCTCAATGCAAAAGATATAACTTGAATTTACAATAATAAGAATGTGAGAGAGAAAGATCCCTTTGAAGTTGAAGTAAAATTTGTCATGAAGTTTTATGGTTCCCTTGGAAGCTTTGTAAATATCTTATTTGAATTCCCTTTGATGCCTTTGATCTTCCGATTGAAGTTTAAAATCCCTCTTTGCAAATTTTTCTTTGGAGCTCAGATTCTTTGGACATGTATTGCATGTGGGAAGGCCTCTTCTTTATTGCTTATTTTGTAGGTGAGAAATTGTTGTAGTGCTTGTGGCAAAGCTTCCTAATAAGAGGCTTGTGTGTGGACAATGGGAATTCCCACTTGGGAAGGAGTTGAGGGGCCTTGGAATAGTAGGGCATGGGAAGGGGGGCCTCGTAGGCACAAAACTTGGAGGGCCTATGGAGTGGTAGGCTACGTGAAACAACTCTAGCATAGTTAAAAACAAGCCCCCAAAATTGGATTTAATAGCACCTTGGGTCCCCCTTTAAGCAAAGAGATAGGAGCGTGCACATTGTGGGAGTCTCCTTCTGTGGAATTAAAATTATATTTAATTCCCAGCTTACTACCTTGTTCACATCCGTCCAGCTTGGCCAAATTTAAAATAGGCCGAGTTTTGTTCGTCCTGCGGACCTATGGCTTGTCGTGTGTGCCCACGACAAGACATGGTGGGAGAGGTGAGCATGCAAACAAGGTGAGAGAGAGAGAGAGAGAGAGAGAGAGAGAGAGAGAGAGAGAGAGAGAGAGAGAGAGAGAGAGAGAGAGAGAGAGAGAGAGAGAGAGAGAGAAGAGCAGACTTGACAAGATAAATAAAACAACACTATATATTAAGTGATTTGAAAATCCTTACATATATATAAAGAAAACTGGCCATGTAGACTGCATGCAAACTGGAGGTGTTTCTACATGCCATAAGGGTGTTTTCCCACGAGCACCAAATGGGCTTGAATACCCAACAATACCCCCTCAAGCCCAAACCATTGACAATGAACTTGGTACAAACCATGGTAGAGTTCAATCACCTAAAACTATGATTAGAAGCCCTCCCCCCACCCCCTTTTTCCCCTTGACAACGACATAGGTGTGTGTGTGTGTGTGTGTGTGTGTGTGTGTGTGTGTGTGTGTGTGTGTGTGTGTGTGTGTGTGTGTGTGTGTGTGTGTGTGTGTGTGTGTGTGTGTGTGTGTGTGTGTGCACTTCCCTTGGACAACAATCAGAGTGAGACAACAACAAAGCGACTGAATAGAAATGGGAGGTCTTACCATTTTTGTTTGTGGCACTTTCTATAACCCATACAGTTTATGTGACATGGAAATCAGTAACAATTGATAAGCTGGAACAAGCTTAGGCTTTGGCTGAAAAAAGGTAATTTTGTTGAAACCATAAGTCTATGACACTAAACAAGGGAAAATAGCTTTTTGAACTCTATGGTGATGTACTAAGTGCTCAAAGCAAGCCTTTGGAAAATAATATTGATTTTGCATCCTCCAAAATACAATTGGCAATCCATGTATCTTCTTGTGTTGGTAGTATTAAGAGGATCCAGCCTTAATGCACATACCAAAAACCTCATAGCTTCCCAATATTATAATATCTTAGTGGATACACATCGCAAACTCGCTCAAAAACTCTCAAAAAAAAAGAAATATCCTTAGACCTTCATGTATGCTACCTTTGGAAACGTTGCACACTAAAACCACACAAAATATCTCTATGTGTTTCAAATTGACCACAAGGAGGATTCCTCCCTAGTGTTTTGAGAGGCTATTTGGTGGATACAGCGGACTGTCATCTAAAAGCCCAAATACACTTCAAAATTTTTGTATTCAATCCTTTTCTTCAAAAGAAGCCTTGTAATTCTTCTATTGATGATTCTCAAATTGTAGTTTAGCATGTTATTCTCCATTACGCACTCAGAACCTACAAGCCTTGTAAAGTGGCCAATGGCCGTGGAAAGGGTCCCAAGTTTTTAAGTCGAACCCCTTAGTTTTGAAAGACATTTAATCATTATCTTTTATCTTTGGGATTTATTGGATGTTGACTGAGAGTTGTACTTCTGCTACAAGTTGCAATCAACCTTTCTCCTTGTCTAGTAAACAAAATTCGATTCTGAATAGCACATTGTGTTCCTTGTCTCTTGCTCTTTAATCTAAGTGTAATTATTCTCAATTTTGTTGTGGTTTGTGACATCTTGTCTATGAGGTAAATGCGTTTATTTGAGGTCTTAAATGGTTATTCTGATGTTTTGACCTTGGAAGAGTGTTTCTAGGCCTGAAGGGAACAGTTATGTTTCAGTTTTCTATACATTTTTTGGGATGGATCGTGAATTATGTACCTTCCCAGATGACTGCAAAACTTGGTAGGATTATGCCCTTAGATGTTGTAACACCCCTCCGTAAGTTTTGTTGCATTCCAAATTCATTGGGATTCCAAAAAGGCGTGATGACCTAGGGCGATGAGACTGGACATAGGCTAATTTTTTGACTAGGAAGTTATAGATTTGCTAATGTAGATGCATGAATAGTTCTTTAGGTTCGCTTCTTTGAAATTGACAATCTCCTTGAGTCTTTGTGCCCCATACTGAGTTGCTTCCTTGTGTATTGACATTATGTTGGTACCAGATAGCTATGTTGCAAATGTCCGTCGCGACGACCCGCTAGCATTGGTGTCGTTGCCGGGGAAATTGATCCTTAGGTGGGGAGTGACCTAGTTGTATGAAAAATCCTTTCCATGGATTTTGACACCCATTCCATTTACACTTAGACAGTATGGCAGCTAGACGTAGGTTTAGTGCTTATTAGTAGAGACTGGAGTCAAGGACCAGCCAGTGCTACTCCTTATAAGCAAACAGAGTTGTGAGTGAAGTAAAAAAAGTATTTCGTTCTTTGATTTTTCCCTATGTTAAAAAAGGACTGTTTCACCATACATTTTGTTTCCAGTTGTGCACTGTTAAACTTATTTATGTTTTTGAACACATTTCATTTTATAGGAGTAGGTTAAGTAACAATTTCCACCACAATTGGGGCCAAAAGGATCAAGGTACAAAATGTCCAAAACCTTATTTTGGTACCAAAGACCATAACTCTAAAAATTTGCAAAGTTGATGGTCAAAGCTTCAAAGCTTAATGAAACTCAACAAAACCTGGCAAAAAGGGGTATACAAGCTTGCAGGAGACAAATTGAACAGTTTTTTTCCAGATTGCTTGCCCAACATGGATCGTGATCCATGTACCTTTTTGGCCAATTGACTAGAAACTATACTCATTTGTTAGAACTGACTCTCAGACACCAAATCCTGAGTTTGGCCAAAAACAAGTTGCCAAAAGAACATCCAAATCAAGAAATTCAGATAATCTATACAAAACCTTGAAAATTAAGTAAATTTGGGAAAATTGAATTTGTAGTTGTCCAAATTCAAAAAGGCGTGAGAATTGGGTTCAACTAGAGGCAAGGAACCATCCAAAAAAAATCATGACCAGATGTTGTCAAACATGGATCGCGATCCATGTACCAGGTTGACATTATGGAACTAACCAGTAAACTCTTGAGAACTGAGGGAATAACTTTTCCAAAAGAGTCCATAGCAAAAATGTGCAAAAGCCTAATCAAAACACCCAAAAAAATTTGATAGCAAAAAACCGCAAAGCAGACACAAAATCTTGCTTTTGGCTGCGAGAAAGTGGTTCAAATCCAAAAAGACTTGGAGAAAAGTATTGCCATACCCAAGATTATAAGCTGACCAAATCTCATGTCTAAATGATGTCCAACATGGATCGCGATCCATGTACCTCATTGGGATTTTCAGCTTATATTTGACAGGTGGACAATTGGTAAGATTTGAAGAACATTTCCCAAAACAACTATTGTCAAAAAAGTTCAAAAAGTGGGTTAAAAGGGTAGAAAACAGTTCAAGGTGAAAACCCTTGGAACAGACCTGAGGATTGACTTTTGGTTGGTCTAAAGGAGTCCAAATCCCACAAAAACCATAAAGCCGACATCAGTGGACCAAAGGGAAGTTGTGTGCCAAGTTACAGTGCAATCTCACAACTAGGTACATGGATCTCGATCCATGTTCCTCTGATAGAGATTGATACCAAACCTGCACCATAGCTAGAGCACATCACAGGGACTCTAGTGATCATTTCAAAACTGAATTTGGATATCAAAAACCAAGCCAAAATCCCAAAACTGTCAAGCATTTTGAACAAGTGCCAAAAATGACCTAATTTTCAATCCAGAGATCCATTCTAAGATTTTAGTGCCAAATGACCTACTAATCATGATGATTTTGTTGGTGACAAGAAAAGTCAATTTGGCCTCCCAACATGGATCGCGATCCATGTTCCTCTTTGAGTCATAATAAGAGCAAAATTTCACCACAGATAGAGATAGTCTCCAGGACCCTGGTGGTCTTTTCAAAATTGAAAATGGACATGCATGTATGAGCAAAATTGTGAAGTTATTGAAAGTATCTGATAAAATTTTGTCGATTGAAAGCTTGAACTAACAAGAGCGATGTAAACTCATAGCCATCAAGCATTTTTTGATAGGTTGCAAGTGCTAGAGAGTATGACCCAAGAAGTAAGACCAAATCGGGGAGTACAAGTTAGCCAATGAGGTAACAAGGTTTGGATTTTGTAAGATCAGTTCTTCATGTATTTGCAATCAGGAAGATTGTATCAGAATAGGAATCCCAGCATCAGAGACCGAGTGAGAAACCACCCAACTGAAGCTAGTGTGAATCAAAATCCACTGCATCCTCTAGAAGCCATTTTAGAGGAAAGTTTCTCTGACACCTCATGAGAAATATCATACACCATAATGACTGAGGAATTCAACAAGGTGAATTTTAAGGAAGGAACTTCCACAGGGCATGTTCTTCTCAATCTGCATCTGACGCCAAATTTTTGTATCTATCAATTCAAGAATGAGCTTAAGGCCAAAATCTATAAGGATGGAATGGACTGCTACTGTGTTAAGTTGGAAAACAAGCTAAGCAAGTTCAAGAACCTTGTAGATGTGGGCTATAACGGAGACAGATACTTTGACTAGGAGGGAAGTTGTTCACAACCCCTTTATTATGGACAAATGAGGATTGACTAGCACCAAGGACAAGGTGGATGAAGAGTTAGTAGATGAACCACCCAAGATGGACAATCAAAATGTTGTGCTCAGGCGCACTAACGAGACGGAGCGGCTTAATACCACAACACTTGCATGGGGCTATATAAATTCAATAATGGAGAACAGACACTCTATTATAGATGTGATGAACCCCGCATCAAGGAGCTGAGACTAACTACAAGAGACTATATGTATTTACATACACAGAGGGGAGAAGTATCCATGTGGTCATGATGGATAAGCATGGCCAAAAATACTCTCCTAAAGACCGTAAGGAGCTAGAGCAGTATACATACTTTGGTGGACCGCTGCACAAATTTTCTATAAATCTCGAGCAACTTAAACCCATGACGACTCAAACGAGACCAAAAATTGGGTACGTGATTCTAGTAAGAACGAGAGTGGAAGATTCATTTGGGCACCAACAATTCTTAAATGTAGGACCTATGGGATCAATGGGGTCTAGGGTTTCTTTAAACACACACAAGGGCAGTGTAGCACCTGATTTGACTTACGCAACTAGAATCCCTCCGACTATTACACGAGATTGAACAGAACAATCCGATGAATGTCTGGCGGAGAGGACACCGATTGTAGTGCCAAGGGGAGAATATAAATCTAGAGAGACCATGTTAGGAGGACCGAGGATGGTTAGGATGGTTGCAGAGACTAGACGCATGCGACCATCCCAAGTGGCCAAGTGTGTGTTGGGGTATAAAGCCCAATGTGGTCGCCCAGGTAAGTGGGCGGGCCGCCAGGTATGTACACATATTCTTTTGTTAAAACCTAATAAGAACTCACTATGCTCTACACATTATAGTAGAGCGAGTTCACCATATCGTCGTGCTCTTCTTCTCGCACTCTCTCTCGCGTCGCACTTCCGCTCGTACTCCTTCAACTGGTATCAGAGCTCGGATCGAGGCTCGGGGCAGCACTGCAGGAGGCTAGAGTCACCAGCTCAGATTGGAGTGAAATTCGACAGGCGAAGACACGGCCCCAAATCTCGTGGGAGCACTCGAAGGGCTTGGTGTTGTCAGAAATTCATTCTGAGGTCATCTCGGCCACCGTTCGGCTTCGACAAAGGTCTGTGCAGGCCATTTTCGACTACGTGGTCTCAGCGGGTGCAGATCCGACTCTGCAGATTTGGGGTTTTCAGCCTACGACTGCAGGTGCTGAGGATATCGACACTCCCAGAGTGTTGATTTGTGGCTGTCTACACATCGAAGGACGGCTCACAGTTCTTAGAGGCGTGTCACATACGACACGGGTGCATCTACACACAGACTGTAGGCGACATCCACTAGTTCATCAGGTAGCTTGTGTTTGCTGCTTGATATTCCAGATTTCATCCTGACATTGCAGGTACTTCCACATGGGATGTATTGTCAGAGATGATGTATGTCTGTTGAGGGTTTGCTGGCTGTGAGTCACGCAGCAAACAACCGCCGCAGCGGTTACAGCATATAGTGGGAAATTTGTGGATGTATGACTTTGTGGGAAGTCTATGTAATGTCAGATTTACTGCAGCCTTTGTTGAGGGTCGAGTGAGGTTTTATTGAGCTAGGGGATTCTCGAATGTTGAGATCCTTTCGGTGATACAGGTCTTGGAGCGATCCCTCGAGCACCCTTAGATAGGCAGCTAGGATGTATTGACTGTGAGTTAGACAGTTGGCATTGCATCTTTGCTTTACTGCCCTTGAGGAATTGTCGCAGTCTATGCTTACAGGACAGTGACAGGACAGTCAGAGACAGTACAGGTGCAGGACAGGTTTACCCACAGCTTACAATGTCAGAGAGACAGTGTTTTTGAGCTGTTTTTGGTCTGTTTTTGAGTACACCAGAGCCATTTTACAAAGGAGACACTGCCAAAATTTATGCAGAATTTGAAGCTTTCTTGGTTCATTTGACAGGTTGATATTGGTTCAGAGGTCAGTTTACAGGGGAAACTCTGCCGAATTTTTCCCAAGAAAGTAAACTACTGTGAAGCGTAGCTATGGCTGGATCACAGGACACTGCTCTTTACAATATCAAGAAGCTGGATAGGACCAATTTCCCATTGTGGAAGAAGCAAATTTGGCACGTGTTGGTACAAAAGAAGCAGATAAAACCTATAAAGCTCAAGGGGATAAAACCAGAAGATATGGACGAAGATGAATGGAGCGAAATGGATGAATTGGCACTTTCTACCATTATGCTGACTTTGGCAGAAAGCGTTTACTTCAATGTAGCAGACAAGATATTGGCTTATCAAGCATGGTTAAAGCTGAGTGATCTTTATGAGAAGCAGAGTGCAACTTCACAGGTATACTGGCTTAAGAAGCTTGTTGACTTGAAGATGAAAGAAGGGACACCTATGTCCAATCATCTGAATGAATTCAACACAATCTACAGTCAGTTGTCAGCTCAAGGTGTCAAGTTTGATGAACCTGTTAGAGCTATGTTCCTGTTGATCACATTGCCGAAAAGTTGGGACACTTTTCGCACAGCTTTGAGTAATTCTGCACCTCCAGATGGTTTGAACATAGCAGGTGTAGAAGGAAGTCTGCTTACTGAAGAAACCAATAGAAAGACAATGGACAAAGGCAAAGGAACAGCCTTAGTTGTCAGGGGAAGGACCAAAGAAAAGTACAAAGGTGGAAAGAGGAATCAGTCTCGTAGCAAGTCCCGCAGTGCTAAAGGCAAGAGTGACATAGAATGCTACCATTGTGGCAAGAAGGGTCACATGAAAAGAGACTGCAGAGAATGGAAAGCAGAAAAAGGCAAAGAGAAAGCTGAAGACCATGGTGAGAAGAACAAGTCCTCAGTGAAGATTCAAGAAATAAATGTGACAAACACTGTTGCAGAGGATGACAGTCTAGTGTCAGGAGACATCTACTTCTTGAAGAATACAATGGAATCAGCTCTTCTTACAACATCTGATGGAAATGCACTGAGTGACTGGATTATAGACTCAGGGGCATCACTTCATGTGTCTCCAAACAAGGAGTGGTTTACCTCTTATGTGACCACTAAAGATCATGTTCGGCTAGGCAATGGGCAGACATGTGAGATCTTAGGTGTTGGAGATGTTCAATTGAAGTTTCAGAATGGCTCTTCTTTCACGCTGAAGAATGTGAGACATGTTCCCGCAATTACAAAGAGCTTGATCAGCAGAGGTTTACTTGATGATGCTGGCTACGTCACCACTTTTGGACAGAACATGTGGAAGATATCCAAGGGTTCTATGACAGTAGCACATGGAGTAAAGTCTGGAGGACTTTACATGATTTATGTATCAAATGTCTCTAAAAATGTAATCAATGTAACCGAGCAGCCGAACGTTTCTTTGTGGCATAGCCGGTTAGGACATATGTCCAAGAAGGGAATGGAAATCTTGTCTCGTTCTGGTTATTTGCCTGGCTTTTCATTTAATGATTTTGAATGCTGTGCTGTGAGTCCATACGAACATCCTCGTGTAAATTTCACTAGAAATTCACACCTAGAATGGGCTATTCTGTAAGATATAGGTTGTAGGCATGCATAAGAGCTCGTTCCCACGTATCTTCTGTCCATGGCACTTTTTACTCTTTGGTGCTTGTGAAGTAGATTTTTCTTCTCTTTCGAGATCCCTTGGACTAGAGTATCCTCATCTCCCCAACAACTGACTGTGCCTTTACTGCATCTTCAAAAGGGGTCCTAAAAACCATGCATCATATAGCCCTCCCCCTTAAGCTAGAGGTATTTGATGCCTCTAGCTGTAGGTTGTGCTACAATAGGGTTCTCTTGAATACTTACCCACCTGGTACCAATTGAATTTGCCATGTTACTGCTTTCTTGGCTGATGCACCCTGTTTAGTCCTTTCTGATGAATAATTGTATCCATCCATGACTAACAACTGGTCTCCTAGACCCTTGAAAGCCATACCCCATCCATTGTCAATATCCGCTTTCACTGGTAGCATTCTCTTTTTTTCTTTTTTTCTTCTCCTTTTTTCCTTTTTTTTTTCTTTTTTTCTCTTTTTTTTTTTTTTTTGAAACGACTATGTACATGATTGTTACCTTAGTTGGAGCTCGAATATGATGAGCTCTCCTCTGAACCATCCTTAGCATTGATTTCACCAGCATATGGCTGTGAAAGACGACATTGGTAGGCCTTCAATCGCCAACCATTTACCGGGGTCTGATGTACCTTACCATCTAGGTCACCTAGTTGGTAACTACCATTTGAGAACCTCTGTATTACTACAAAAGGGCCTTCCCACTTAAGCAAGAACTTACCATCCTTCCTGCGATCAAAGCGATTGTCGTATCTGAGCACTAAAGAACCTTCCTTGATACCTTTCTTGACAAGGTTGCGATTGAACTTCTTTCGTTTCTTCTCTCCCTGGGCTGCATAGTACTTCACTGTTGACTCTCGATCTAGCCCTAACCTCTCCAAATCGATGATTCTTCCTTCCACCTGCTTCTCTTGACTATCCTCTTGATGTGCTTTTAGAACTCGGAGGCTCGCTAGCTCCACTTCTATAGGCAATAGTACCTCTTGCCCGTAAACCAAGTGAAAAGGTGTATACCCCAAGGATGTTTTAAAGGATGTTCTGTAGGCCCAAAGTGTTGCATCTAGGTGTTTGTCCCATGCCTTAGGATGTAAATGCACTTGCTTAGTGATGATTTTACATATAAGACCATTTACCTTTTCCACAAGACCATTGCACTGAGGGTAGTATGGTGTAGAGTGCATGCGCTCGATTTTTAACTTGCTCATCAATTGCCCGACTAAATCAGCTCGAAATCCCGGTCCCCTATCCGAGAGAATCTCCAAAGGTGTGCCAAAACGGCAACAAAGGCATTCAAAAATGAAATCACTCACGTCCTTGGCTGTGATGCGCTTTGTGGGACGAGCTTCTGCCCATCTGGTCATGTACTCCACCCCCATAATGATGTATTCCTTCCCTTATTGAGTGCAAGGTAGTGGCCCTATTGCATCTATCCCCCATTTTTCAAATGGCCCATAGGTTTTGATTGAATGCTGATTTTCATGGGTAAGACGCCTTGGTCCAGCTTTTTGGCAAACCTCACATGTGCGGCACCAATGTTGTACATCTCGATGGAGGCTTGGCCACGTGAACCCTGCTTGTAAAATCTTTCTGCTAGTAATCTCTTGTGCAAAGTGGCCACCACACACACCTTCATGACAACTAAACAAAATATCCTTTATCTCTTGGGATGCAGGAACTCTCCTTAAGACAGCATCTTTCCCTCTACAATACAAGTCCTCATTCACTAAGCTATAGCTGGTAGCCTTTTTTGCCAACCACCTACGTTCACTTTTACTCATACCAGAGGGTGCTTCACAATGCTCAAGAAAGTAAAGTAAATCATGCAGCTCCTCCTTTCCCTGGTATAAAGGACTTTTCACAAGGATAGCACCTACTATGAGAGTTTGTAGTTCTTCACCTGCTAAGGCATTTGCTTCTCGATTTTGATCTCTAGGTACAAAGTGCACTCGAACTTCTTTAAAACCCTTCAACAAGGCCTTTGCTTCCCTCATCTTAACAGACAATTTGTCATTTTTACAGGCCCATACACCAACCATTTGCTTAACAATCAACATGGAGTCACCAAAAACATTTAGCTTTGTGATGCCCTGAGAAAGACAACATTGCAACCCTAAAACAAGGGCATGGTACTCTGCCTCATTGTTAGAATGAACCTCTTTTAGATGAAACCCTTTTGCAAAGATCTTCTCCTTCTCTGGACCTAATATTACTATGCATGCTGATGCCTTGTCTTTGGTCCTCTTGTAAGCCCCATCAAAATACAGACTGTGTGCTCCTAGTAGAACTTCAGGCTCCAGGATAGGTGGTACCTTACTAGGTGCCTCTTTCTTGGCCTTCTCATAACACCTTTGTGTGAGGACATCTGCCAAACAAGCACGGGTGGAATCCTCTACTTGTAGTGTGTAGTCAAACTTTTGAAGCTGCACCACCCACTTTGCTATTCTTTGAGACAATTCCATGTGTTGTAGGGCATATGGAAAAACCTCCTCAGTTGTGATCACCACAAATTGTCTCGGAAGTAAGTAAGCCCGAAACTTCTCCACTGTAAACTTAAGAGCTAGCACCAATTGCTCAGTTGCGCTGAAACCCTTTTCAGCAGCTGTCATCACTCTACTAGAGAAGTAGACTGGTCTCATGAGAGATGTCTTTGGGTCTTTTTGCATCAAGACAGCTCCTAGAGCTTCTGGACCTACACTAGGATTTACATAGAATAATTCACCCCATTTGGGTTGTAGGACGACACGCAATGAGCTCAAAATGGTTTTAACTTCTTGAAAGCACCTTTCACCCTCCTCACTCCATGTCAATGTAGTGTGTTTAGTGAGCTGCTGCAAAGGATAGATTGCCTGAGAAAGGAGATGTATGAATCGTCCCATGTAGCGAACCTTTTGAATGAAGGAGACTAGTTGCTTCACGTTTGAAGGAGTAGGTAAAGCTAACAATGTCTTTACCTTTTCAGGGTCAGCCTCAATACCATCTTGAGACACAACATGGCCTAGTAGAGTGACCTTGCTCTCACCTATGTGGCACTTGTCTTTATTCAATTGCCCACCCAATTGGGCCAGACGGGTGAAACCTTCATCAACCTTGGACAGATGTACTTCCCTAGAGCTGTAAATGCAAAAATCATCAATGAAGACTCGTATGGACTTACCAAAGTAAGGTTGAAACACCAAGTTCATAAACCTCTGGAAAGTAGCTGGGGCATTAGTTAAACCAAAAGGCATAACTCTATAAGCAAAACACCCCCAAGGTGTTATGAAGGTAGTCTTTCTTTGGTCTTCATCTGCAATTCTGATTTGGAAGTAGCCTGAGTACCCATCACACACTGTGTACCTTTCATGACCAGCCACTTCATTTAGTATTTCATCTTGAAAAGGCAAAGAAAAATGGTCCCTTTTTGTGGCTGCGTTTAGAGGCTTGTAATCCACACATACCCTCCACTTCCCATTTTTCTTTGGTGCTACCACAACTGGAGACACCCACTCAGAATCTTCCACTGGGTAGATAAATCCTGCCTTGAGTAATCTGTTTACTTCTTTTAAGAGTGCATCTTGTTGCACTAGCCCTAATCTCCTTAGCCTTTGCACCACTGGTTTGGCACCTTCCTTTAATTGGATATGGTGTTGGGTTACCGTCACTCCTTTAATGTGCTCGTAATCAGTTATAAAGAGGCCAGCATGCTTCTTTAGTACGTGCAAATAGGGTTCTCTCTCTTCTTCTAGTAGGTCCTTAGCTAGCATCTCCTCTAAGCCTGTGGCTTCTTCCTTGTTTAGAGAGTCTTGACCACCTTCTCCTTCTGGGTTTCACAGTATTATACCCATGACTTCCAAAGAGCTAGCATCCTCCTCAGATGACTCATCTTCAGATGAGGAGCAGCTGCTTGTGCTCCATTCATCCATAGAAGTCTCCATCTCTAGGTCTTGTTGTCTACCCTGCTTCATGTCATACACAATTTTTTGTTGCTTGCCACCTACCTTATGATTTGGTCGCAACTCAAGGGAACCTATCTCCCAATCTTGCCTAGCTTTCATAGCCATAAGCCAAGGTCTTCCAAGGATTAGCGGATAGCCCTCCCCCTTAGTTGGGATCACATAAGCATCAATTGAGATTGCAACACCAAAAGCTGAAACCTTCACTCCATTAACCTTTCCCACACAAGCCACCCTTACATTATTTGCCATCTTAGCTTGTAAGGAAGTTTGCTCGTTTACTTCCAAACCCAACCTGTGCATTAATTTCTCTGTCATAACACAAATCTCGGCTCCACCATCTACGTGCACATTGGAGACTCGCTGACTCTTAATCTTTGCATCAATGACTGGCACGATATCCTTCATGCCTCTTGCACTAATAGACCCAACTGACTTTGCCTTAGCCCTCCTGGTGCTGACCATCTTAGAACAGGTTCTACGCATCTTTGGGGAAAGGTGGAGGAGTTGCTGCCATGAAATCTTTGGTCCTTGATTACTCACATCTGCTACCAGGTCGTAAGGTATGGATCCTACCCCAAGTGGAAAGTCTTCTACTTCTATGTGCCTCCTTGACCTAATCTTCCTTTTCTTGTCTCCTATCACTTGGGAGGAACCCTCATTCCCTTTATCCGGCTCTGAAGCTTCCATTTCATCAGTTCTTTGTCTCCTAACTCTCTTTATTGGCATGGCAACAGCTTCCTCCATTTTTTCTTTCCCTTTATCCTTACCATTGTCAAGACTTATGACAGAGACAGCCCTGTCCTACCCTCCCGATGGTAGTGGAGGGATCTCTGCTGGTGCTTGTGGTGGTGGAGGAGGGGGTCTCAATATTTGGATTGGTGGAGCCACGTGTGCATTTGGTCCATTTAGTGGCCTAGCTCGAGGAACAGTGACTTGCTGGCGAGGAGGCCGTCTTTGATTACCATTTCCTTGATAGCGTCGTGGATGGGGGCAATAATACATGCCGTGACCTACCTCTCCACAGTTGTAGCAAATGTACTCACGTGCTTGCCTTTGTGCTTCTTGTCTATTTCGTTCATTTCCTGGCTGGGGAGCCCTTACACCTTGAACCAGATTGATGGACAGGCTCTCTAGTTGATTGGTGATTTGTTGAAGTAATTCTTGTTGAGAGGACTCTTGGTCTGTTGCTCCTATCCCTGCTACTACCCTTGCCGTAGGTTGAGCTAGCGGTGGAGGCTCCATTCCCCCTTGTAGTTGAGCTTGGAATTTTAACTTCCTATCCTTCTCCCTTGCATAAGTCATAGCTTTATCAAAGGTATCTGGGAATTTACCTTTTACCTTTTCTCGAAGGATTGGGTAAATCCCTGCCAGGAAACAGTCCTTCTTTAGGCATTCTGGCGCCCTTTCTCCTTCACCTAGTGATGCACACCATTTCTCCCACAGGTTGGAAAACTTTCCTTCATAGCTTCTATAGTCATTGGGTGATGTTTGGCGTAGCTCTAAGAGCTGTCTCCATATCTCCTCTGGAGGCTCATGGCGGCGAAATTCTTCGATGAAGGCCATCTTTAAGGACTCCCAGTCTCTTCTTTCTTCAGGTGCCAAAGTTTGATACCATAATTTTGCACCTTCCCTCAAGACCAAAGGAAAGGCCCTTAACTTAGTAGCTTCGTCATCCCTTCCCGATACCAGAAAGGCCATTTCCAAATTATCCAAAAAGTCTGGAGCAACCTCCCCAGGCTTACCATAAAAATTAGGGAAGGCCATAAGTGAGAGAGTAAACAATTACACAAACAGCTCCAATTTATTTTAAAATAGAGTATGGTAATTACAATTTGGAGCTTTAACACAACTTAGCTCAAAATAGGATGAAGATCGACACATCAAAGGAATGGTAATAGTCTAGTAAGGGTAGAATGACAGGATGAGGAGAGCGCAAGATTTCCCCAAGTCTCTCGGCTCCAAACAACAGGGCTATTCTTTGCTGATAAAAGATTTTTCTATCAATACAAATATTCACACGGATATGACGCACAAAATGGAAAGGAAACATGCGGGGATCATCATTCTCGTTATTGGCATCCATACTTACACACAAGAGCCTAGCTTAGTTGCACCACCTTGGGACCAATGAGCCTGATCAGCCACAGAAGGTCAGCACCTCGGATCACTTCGACTCTTCCTGATGCATCTGTGAAGACGTAAGGCGTGATGGCAACACTTTGTACAATGCTGAGCCTTTTAGCAAGCAACAATTGGATGTTATTACCATAATCAGCATGACGAATGAAAGTGACACCATTAATGTGCAGCACATCATCAACTAAGATAGTTTCCTTAGATTGAGATAACTTCTTGAAAATTAGCAGCAAAGGTAGGGCAGGGAGGCTTTTCACATGTCTCCAAAGCACTTTGGACAATATCCAAAGTGATCTTCACGCGGACAGGAGGTTGGCTTGGGATTGGTGGTGTCTGGATTCACAAAGTGCACTGGGAGCACTCGCAGACGGGCGGCAATCTTGTAGGCAAGCCTTCGCCTCTTTGCTTCAGGAGGATTTAGGGGTGAGTCGTGGTTGCAAGTTGGAGGTTGAAGTTGGTTGCTCACTAGCCTTTTTCTTGCCTGTAGTGGTCATGTAATCCCTTATTAATGAGATTAAGCCAAATGTTACCTTACGCTTGAGCACACGCTAGCGGCCTTGGGCCACTTAGGTGTAGAGGTGATCTTCCTCCTCTTAGTCGGCTCCTCAGGAAAGAGAGGTCTGGTGATGATTTCTCTTCCCTTAATGTGTGTCACAGTACCTTCGTGTATGTTGATGTAGAATATTTCAAGCTTGTGTTCGTTGGAGGTTTCTGGAGCACTCATAGGTTGAGAGGAGAGGTATATCAAGCTCTTCTTCTCACTCTCTTTCGTTGGCGACGATCACGAACAAGGCATGTAGAAGAACTTACTTCTTGAATTTCAATGACACTGCAACCTAGTAACAAGACCTCGATGAAAGCTTTTAAGGCCTCTAAAGCCTCCTCCTCTTCTGTTCTCCAATTTGCAAACTCCTTACGCCATTCGTCCATGTTTTAGATTTCACATCTTCATTGCTTGTGGACTGAAGGTCTGTGTAGCCCTCCTCCGTGGGGGCACCAAAATGATAGCGGGAAAAAGAGCAGTGCAATCGGGTGGCCTCCGTACTCGTGCACGCTCCACAAACCACGCCTCATGCAAACAAGAAAAGAACAAAACAAAGGGGGCACCACCCTAAATTGAGAGGTTTAGGGACCTCACACATAGTGCACATAGGCAAGTGAGACTTCTGGCATTATGATGGCATCAAAACATATGGAAAAACACATAGAAACGAAGCTTAGGGACCTTATGTAGCATATATATACACAAGACATCAGCTTAACAATACAACGGCATCTGATCATACATAACAAGGATATAGAGAAGCAAGCCAAGGATGGCATAATCCCTTGTCAAAAACAATCAACCCAGCAAGTAGGTATGATCCTACTAGCAACACATCAATACCTTAGAGAATCATGGCGAGGATGGTGGCCATGGAGCATGAGAGAAGACTCCTTATTTAGGTTTTAGGGCTAGTAATGTAGCATACTAGAGGGAGAGAGAGAGAGGGAGAGAGAGTAGAGCTCCATCCATAGCTCCTCGTTGTGAGCAATGGTGTCATAGCTTCGTTGCTTGGTGAAATGGGTGAAGTGTTGGTTTTGAGTGAGAGAAGGCCTCCTTATATAGGTTTCTGAGAGGGTTTAGGATTAGGGATAAACATGCTTAAATCCGCTGATTGGGGTTACTTTTTGCTTAGGGTGGTCAACAGATTGAGGTCACCTGATATGTCACCATCAAGATATTCTCTAGAGTGATGTGAGAGGGGAGGGTAAATGCTGATTTTTCTGATTGTGACACATGGGGATAAGGCCTTGACCAGCATTTAAGAGCAGGTAAGGTGGCTGTTGAAACTGGAGGTTCTGCACATGTCAGGGGGGGACCTATGGGGGGGAGGTGGCAGCTGGGTCCTCCTGAATATCAAATTCTCAAAAAATCCTCAACCATGGCTTCTTTTGACATGTGTTCTTTGAAAAAATCAGCATGTCTCTTTTCAACTCAAAAGTCTTTATCCCTGTTGACTCACCTTTACCATAAGATTTTCCCCTTTTCTCCTCCTGTAACTGCATTGTTGATGCCCAATCACTGCTTCTAGTAACAGTGAACTGTTACCTACCAAATACTTATGGTGCAGTAAAAAGTATTTACCATGGGTAAAAAAAGTTACTATAGGTAAAAAGTGATTTGTATTTACCATGTAGGTGAAAAATATTTATTGTAGGTAAAAAATATTTACTGTGGTAAAAAATATTTACTGTCGGTAAAAAAGTGAAAACGGAGTATGCTGTGCTGTGAGTCCATACGAACATCCTCGTGTAAATTTCACTAGAAATTCACACCTAGAATGGGCTATTCTGTAAGATATAGGTTGTAGGCATGCATAAGAGCTCGTTCCCACGTATTTTCTGTCCATGGCACTTTTTACTCTTTGGTGCTTGTGAAGTAGATTTTTCTTCTCTTTCGAGATCCCTTGGACTAGAGTATCCTCATCTCCCCAACAACTGACTGTGCCTTTACTGCATCTTCAGAAGGGGTCCTAAAAACCATGCATCACACTTAAAGGCATGTGTTACTTTTGAGCAAGTCACAAAAGAGGCAATGTATTTGGTAGACAATTGTAAGGCATATGGGGAGGTGACGGAGGACACAGACCAAGGGACGAGTAGCACCTTTTCAACCACTAGTGAATCCATGATGAAATTGGGTGGGCATAGCCCAACTGTGTTGGATTTTGATCAAAAGATCGAGGAAGTGATCAAAAGAATGAACCAAGGAAACAGGACAAACCCAAACACACGACAGCAGCCCACACAAAAACATACACTTATGGAGGAGATCATCCAACTCAATGGTGCAACATGCAGTCGAGGCCAGGGGAAAATGTATAGCGTGTATTGAAGTGGTGTGCTATCAAACAAAAAATGACAAACCATGAGACCCACAAATGTTTCTACAAAAGAAACTATGCTAGAGAAAGATTATATGGTCCACCTAGAGGGCCACAATTGCCACACCTCCAAGATACCAAGAAAGACAACACAGCACAATCCAAGGGTAGGAAAAACCTCAACTTGTGTTGGGAGATTAGCCTTCTTCACCCCAGGAAAACATAGCCATGGTAAGTATTTTGCAACCCATAGAAGCACCTATGGATCGGAGTATGATACAGGTAGTTTCATACCGCGAAGATTTAGATAGCTCCTATGAGAGAGGGTTAGATAGTAGTGCCTATGATTTTGAGGGACAAGTTCAATGGATAGCTTCTGAAGGGATGTTAGAATCATCATACCTAGCACAGCCAACAAAACATCATTACTTGATCGATGTAAATATGCTTACGTTCATGGAAAATTGGAACTACAGACCTAGGGAATACCCTCCTAGAACCGGACAACCGATGGGGGTTCCACAAGCTTCTCTACCACCAGTAGTACCATGTTATGAATGTGGTGGTGATCATTGGGCAGGAAGTTGTCCAAACAAAGGAGAGCATATCAAACTTTTTGGGTACTGTGAGGGATGTATAAATGACCATCTAATTCCACACTATCCAAAAAACCCTAATAACAAAGGAAAGGCTACCATGAACAAAAACAGAATTGTATCAAGCTCAAGTGGATCAAAAACAAAACCAGTAGTTCCAATGAATGTTGTAACAAGAGCACAAGCACAAGAGGCTGCAAGGAACATCCCACCCAACCAAACCGAGATAGAGAAATTTTCGGTTAAAAACCCCTAAGAAATCTTGGAAGGCAAAAAGTGACAAGATGAAAGCCAAAAGGATAAAAGAAAAATCAATTTTAGAAACCAAATTTCATCAAACAGAAGAGCAGTTGAGAGTGGAAAGGGACCATAAAGAAAAAAATGATGTAGCAAAACCATCTATGATATCTTCGAGAGGATTGGTCTTGGTGGACAAGGTCTTTGAGCCATTAGATGCGATCTTGAAAGCTTATGAAGCTAGGTGAAATCCCAACCAAACCCAAGAGCATATATGGTTAACGTATGCTCATCCAAGGTATGAAAAAAAGAGGTTGCAGATGTGCAAGGATCTCATCCAGGCGGCCCAAGCTCTTATGGAACCACTTGTTCCTATTTCTCCAAGGACTGAGGTATTGATCCGCAAAAAAATCCAAGAGTTGAAGAATCAAGGTATCGAAGACAGAGACCAAAAAGAATCGATGGTTGAAACACCTTTGGATACAAGGATGGTAGCCAATACCACAGATGGGGTGTATTCATAAGCAGTTATGCCAATTCTAGAAGTGGAAGAACCATGGCCACAAGACCTGTGGGAGGATATAAAAAACAAAAAATATGGAAGTGTGACACTTCAATCAGCCCCTATCACGGAGATCCATTAAGAACATGAGTTCTACCCGGGTGATATCTGATCACTATATGGTGATGCAGGTACAAAAATGTCAGAAGACAACAAACCTCAATCTTTGAAAACTTTACCTTCATTCATTGGCAACCATGAAACACGATCAAAAATTAGGAAAGTACCATCTCAATGGAAATCTGGTCCTAAGATGATGGACACCAAAACTCCTCATGAGCTGATGTCGTCTCCTGTACATTGTACACTAACTCTATCTGAGTTACTGCATGTAAGACCTCATCTTTGGAAAGAAGTGGAAAAAAATTTGGAGAAAATACGACTGGTAATTCTGCCACCAATTATTTCTCCAAAAGCACCAAATAACCAGACCTTGAAACAAACTAAACCCGAGCTAGTACAAGTGTATAAGGTGGGAGACTAATGTGAAGGAAAAGAAGGGAACGCTACCTTGCCTGTGGAATACAAAGGAGTAAAAATGGTTTCTATACTAGATAGTGGAGCCGAAATTTCCATAGCAACCAATGCAATATGGGAAAAATGGAAAAAGCTTGCTCTAAGGAAAACCCGAATGAAACTACAATTAGCGGATGGGTACCTGGAGAGACCTATTGCTATTTTGGAGCAAATCGTAGTATCCCGTTGTGTAATTGCATGTGAACACACCTTCACTATTATGAATTTGATGAGAGAATCAATTTTGATATCATATTGGGCAGACCATTCATGCGTCAGCTCAAAATGGTACAAGAATGGGGCTATTACTATATCTACTTAAGACACAAGGATGCCACTACAAATATCAGTGTCAAAGATCATAGTTATAGTGATGTAGAACAAACCCCAGGAGAAGAGTTAAACTCCACAACTAAGCATGAAGGAGAAATACCCGCTTGGTTGCAAAACAAATTGCACATTTGGATGTGTGGAGCTTCTGAGAGTGGGAGTTTGAAAAAAGAGGATTGTATTCACAACAGAAAAGTACAAGATGAGGCGTATGTACCAGAGCCTTTTTCAAAAGAGATGTTCAAACCTTTTGGATGGCAGCAGATACTGGACACCCTTGATGTGTGTGTGAATGAGGTAACACTGACTAAATTCTGTGATGAGGAAGGATAAGATATCATTCCATTCCAGATGATGAGTGTCAATCTTACATCCAAAATCAGGATCAGAAGGTACCTGACATGGAGGGAGTTACAAACTGCCGATCTCCATAAGGGACCTTGATCAAACTGATGAGGAAGCATTCCAAGACTCCATCGACAAGCCTTTAGAAGACAACACTGACGACGAGCTTTCTAGTAGCTCAGACAAGGACATCAAATAGAGGGATTGATAAGCGGTCTATTATCATTTTTCCAACAAAAAACCACAAAGACAACGAAGATATCTGAATAGACGTATGAACAATGAAATAAAACAAAAGAAAATAATGTACCTCTTTCTAAACAAAAAAATGCAGTATTTGAGGCTGGTCGAAGCAATTGATTGCCTTAAAGATGAGATATTGAACAGGTTCATGAAACCCGACTCAACAAAAAAAAACTTGAAAAAAAAGGCAAACAAAAATCACAAGCAAAAAATATCTATGAGAAGTCAACAAAATTATCAAAATCAGAGTGCAAGCACAAATACAACGAACTAAAACAAACTTTGAAAGAAGTTTGAAAAACAGAGTTGGAGACTGACGATGAATCGGATGATGACAAGTTTGACACACCTTCCCACTACAAAAGGTACACTATTCAAGATAGAAAATTGTAGTTCACAAGCCCAAACAAGACCCAAAGGAACCTGGAACCTCATATGATGGGCACGAAAAAGCCAAGTGTATAAACCTAGAAAAACCAGGCACGGAACCTAAGCCAGCATACATTGCCACGGACCTCACGGAAGAAGAAGAATAGCTATCGATAGCAACACTCCGATGATATAAAGATGTGTTTGTATGGTCATACAAAGACCTAAAGAGAATAGATCTAGAGATCTGTCAACACACAATACCCCTTAAAAGTGATGCCAAACCGTGCAGCAACGTCTTCCATGTACAATGAGACTTTTTCCAAAAATATTAAGGAGGAGACATAAAAACTCAAGGATGTGGAGTTCATCTACGAGATTGAACACACCGGTTAGGTGTCCCCAATTGTGGTAGTGCCCAAAAAGAATGGGAAGTTACGGGTATGTGTGAACCTCAAACAGGTAAATGCGACTACCATCAGGGACAACTATCCACTACCAATGACAGACCACGTTATTGAGAGAGTTGCAGGGAAGGAGGCTTATAGTTTTTTAGATGGGTTCTCAGGATACAACCAATTAACCATAAAACTAAAAGATCAACATAAAACATCTTTTGCAACAGAGTGGGGCATATTTGTATACAAGGTAATGCCTTTTGGTCTAACCAATGCCCCTGCCACTTTTCTAAGACTAATGAGTCATGCATTCAAGGAGTATCTCAAGCAATTTTTGGAGGTATACATGGATGTGGAGTTCATCTACGAGATTGAACACACCGGTTAGGTGTCCCCAATTGTGGTAGTTCCCAAAAAGAATGGGAAGTTACGGGTATGTGTGAACCTCAAACAAGTAAATGCGACTACCATCAGGGACAACTATCCACTACCAATGACAGACCACGTTATTGAGAGAGTTGCAGGGAAGGAGGCTTATAGTTTTTTAGATGGGTTCTCAGGATACAACCAATTAACCATAAAACTAAAAGATCAACATAAAACATCTTTTGCAACAGAGTGGGGCATATTTGTATACAAGGTAATGCCTTTTGGTCTAACCAATGCCCCTGCCACTTTTCTAAGACTAATGAGTCATGCATTCAAGGAGTATCTCAAGCAATTTTTGGAGGTATACATGGATGTGGAGTTCATCTACGAGATTGAACACACCGGTTAGGTGTCCCCAATTGTGGTAGTGCCCAAAAAGAATGGGAAGTTACGGGTATGTGTGAACCTCAAACAGGTAAATGCGACTACCATCAGGGACAACTATCCACTACCAATGACAGACCACGTTATTGAGAGAGTTGCAGGGAAGGAGGCTTATAGTTTTTTAGATGGGTTCTCAGGATACAACCAATTAACCATAAAACTAAAAGATCAACATAAAACATCTTTTGCAACAGAGTGGGGCATATTTGTATACAAGGTAATGCCTTTTGGTCTAACCAATGCCCCTGCCACTTTTCTAAGACTAATGAGTCATGCATTCAAGGAGTATCTCAAGCAATTTTTGGAGGTATACATGGATGTGGAGTTCATCTACGAGATTGAACACACCGGTTAGGTGTCCCCAATTGTGGTAGTGCCCAAAAAGAATGGGAAGTTACGGGTATGTGTGAACCTCAAACAGGTAAATGCGACTACCATCAGGGACAACTATCCACTACCAATGACAGACCACGTTATTGAGAGAGTTGCAGGGAAGGAGGCTTATAGTTTTTTAGATGGGTTCTCAGGATACAACCAATTAACCATAAAACTAAAAGATTAACATAAAACATCTTTTGCAACAGAGTGGGGCATATTTGTATACAAGGTAATGCCTTTTGGTCTAACCAATGCCCCTGCCACTTTTCTAAGACTAATGAGTCATGCATTCAAGGAGTATCTCAAGCAATTTTTGGAGGTATACATGGATGATCTATATGTGCATTCTCAGTTAAGAAGTGAGCACATAACACATTTGGAAAAATTCTTTGAAAAGTGCAAATCTTATCGTATTTTCTTAAATACTAAAAAATATGACTTCATGGTAAGACAAGGTAAAATCTTGGGCCACATTGTGTCCAAAAATGGGATTTCCACTGATCAAGATAAGATACATGTAATCGTTGCACTGTCAAGACCAACAAGAATAAAGGAAGTACAGGCATTTATGGGTCATTGTGGGTATTATAGGTGCTTCATATATATGTATGATATAATAACTAAGCCCTTGTACGTTCTCATTGCCAAATATGAGTGGACGGAGGAATGTGAGAAGGATTTTTACAAATTGAAGAAGCAGGGATTAATGTATGCTCCAATTTTGAAAGCCCCTGATTGGAACAAGATCTTCCATGTACATGTAGATGCATCAGTCTATGCCATAGGATTCATATTAGCCCAACCAAAAGAAGAAAAAATGGATTTTTCCATTTGCTACTCTAGTAAGCAACTAAAAACCAAGAGAAAAATTATACCACTTTGGAGAGAGAAGGTCTAGGGATGATATATGCTGTCAAAACATTTAGACACTACCTTCTTGCGAACAAGTTTGTTTTCTTTATAGATCACCAAGCAATTGTTGTATCTGGTAAACAAACCTTGCAACACTAGAAGGATTGTTCGCTGGTTTATAATATTGTTGGAGTTTGATTTCATTGTAGTTGTAAAAAAGGGAACAACACACGAGAAAGCATATCATCTTTTGAGATTGTTCCATGAAGAAGCACCTGACGGGGTTGATGATGATCTTCCAGATTCATATATGTTTAACATTGAAATGGTTCCAAGGTGGAGTGAATATGTCATGCATCTACTTACCATAGGCTCATTAGAGGTAGAAAGACAACCATCAATCATTCATTAGACAAAAAAGCTCTAGCTTTTAGCTGGACGACTTTACAAGAAAGGTAAGGATGATATTTTGAGACTACGTGTACAGTCGGACAAGAACAAACTTACTACTTGAAACTTGCTCATATACAACACATGGGGTTTCATAATGGGAAAACACAAACATCCAAAGAGTATTGAGATTTGGAGTTGGAGTCTACTCGAAAAACATGGTGAACAGTGTCCATAACACGTCCATAATTACATAAAATCATGTGAAGCCTGTAAAAAGCAACAGCCAATTGAACATGCCACTCTCTTTAGAGTAATGGGAGTGCCCAAACGGAGTATTTACATAATTGAGTACTTAAAAGCCAGAACCTTCCCAGAGGGATGGAGTAAGGCACGAATGAGAACTATAGAGAAGGAAGCAAATCACTATTTGTTGATTTCAAACCAATTGTACAGGCGAGGAAAGGAAAATCAATTGAGATTGTGTTCTACTGAAAGAGAATATTTCTCCATCCTAGAACAACCACACTTGGGCCAACCAGGTGGACATTTTTTTGCTGAAAAAACTGCAAAGCTAATACTTCATGCAGGAATATGGTGGCCAACACTATTCAAAGATGCAGAGGCATATGTAAAATACTGTGATGAATTCCAACACACAAAAGCACCTCTCTGGAGAGATGAAATGCCATTACGGCCAATGATTGGAGTACGAGCCTTTGCCAAGTGGGGCATAGATTTTATAGGCTCCATCATACCTTCTGCATACCGAACGCATGCACAATATATCATAGTAGCACAGATTATTTGACTAAATGGGTGGAAGTGAAAGCAACATAGAAAAATAATTCCACAGCCTACGACATAGTTCCTCTTTGAAAATATCTTTACCAGATACGATATACCCATTGAGATTGTGAGCGATAGAGGAACACACTTTGTAAACAACGTCATTGAAAGCTTACTTGATGATTCATGGTGATTCATCACAAATCAGCACCCTACCACCCCCAAGCTAATGGACAAGTCGAGAGTACCAATAAAATCTTATGCACGGTGCTAACCAAAATAGTGAGTGACTCAATAAACTGATTGGGACCTAAAGCTATACTCAGTGTTACGTGCTTACAGGGTAGCATTTAAAACGTCTATAGGAACCACTCCATTTAAGCTTGTGTTCGGGATTACTGCGATTCTACCCATGGAATTCTTAATAAACACACTTTAAGTCGCAACATAGTTAGGATGGATGGGACACAAACTATCTAAAAGACTAGACATCTTGGAGCAACTAGATGTAACTAGAATGAGGACGGTAGTAGGAATAGATGCTCAAAAGTGACAAATGAAATCTTTCCATGACCAACATGTAATTAGCAACAAGGAGTTCCAGAAAGGGGATTACGTTTTGGTGTATACCCTAAAGCAACACTCCAAAAAACTCAAAAAACGAGGGATGGATTTTTTATAATACATGATATATCACAAAGCAATACCTTCAAGCTTGCAACATTGGCAGGTGATGAGATGCCTAATTGGATAAGTGGGTGCAGGTTAAAAACATATATTCTCCCATTGACAACTGGAAGAGCTCCAAACAATTCATGTAGCAGACCAATGAAGAAATTCAGCACATGCTATTCAAGAACAGGCTAAAGAAGAAGCCAGGATTAGAATATTAAAGCAAAAGGAACAAGCAAACCTTCAAGAAAATTGGTGGCAAAACAAAGGCATCAATGCTCCTCCAATAGCATCAATTCAAACGGAGCCTACATGGTTAGGTGGCATAGATCTACAAATTTTACTTTAACTATATGATGGTTCCACCGAACGCACATTAGTGGACACTAGGGCACGAGAAGGGAACCTCTAACGCCAAATACTATCGGGTTCAAGGTGTCCAAGAAGGGAACAATGATCAGCCTGGGACATGTCAATTTATCAATAATTGTTGACGAAAATGCTTATCCTCATCAATTTCATGTAGTCGCAGATAGAAACCTTAATGAGGTAATAATTTTGGGAGTGTTGTGGATGCGCACTTATAAAGCCACACTGATTACGCAAAATGATAGCTTACAACTCATGTTAAATGACACATCTTTTGCCACACCATTTTCACAGTCAGATTACCTATGGGAACGTCTTCTACCAGCACTTGAACCTA